>NC_044033.1:296521555-297148475 GCF_901765095.1 Microcaecilia unicolor | reverse complement strand
GGGGGTTAATCACCTGCGCCCTCCTCTGCACTCAGTGGTGCCTGCGTGGAATCTCAACCTGGTGCTAAGAGCATTGCAGAAGCCGCCGTTTGAACCCTTGTCAAGGGCATCTCTGAAAGACCTGACGTTGAAAGCAGTCTTTTTGGTGGCTATCACTTCAGCCAGAAGAGTTTCCGAGCTCCAGGCGCTCTCGTGTCGAGAGCCTTTTCTACAGTTCACTGAGGCAGGAGTGACTATTCGCACAGTGCCTTCCTTCCTGCCCAAGATTGTTTCTCGCTTCCATGTGAATCAGCAGCTATGTCTCCCTTCCTTTCGTAGGGAGGACTACCCAGAGGAGTACTCTGCTCTTAAATATCTGGATGTGAGACGAGTCATCATCAGATACTTGGAAGTGACCAATGATTTCCGGAAATCGGATCATCTGTTTGTCCTGTATACAGGTCCTCGTAGGGGTCTGCAGGCTGCTAAGCCTACAGTGGCAAGATGGGTCAAGGAAGCCATTGCAGCGGCTTATGTGGCCGCGGGGAAGGTGCCGCCTATCCAGCTGAAGGCTCACTCTACAAGAGCTCAGGCGGCCTCGATGGCAGAGGCCGGTTCCGTCTCCTTGGAAGAGATATGCAAGGCGGCAACTTGGGCTTCGGCCCATACATTCTCCAAGCATTACCGCTTGACTGTGGCTGCTCGGGCGGAGGCCCGGTTTGGAGCTTCAGTGTTGCGGTCAGGGATTTCTATGTCCCGCCCTGGGTGAGTACTGCTTCGGTACATCCCACCAGTCTATGGATTGATCAGCTTGATGATATGGAAGGTAAAATTATGTATAATCATACCTGATAATTTTCTTTCCATTAATCATAGCTGATCAATCCATAGCCCCTCCCAGATATCTGTATTGTTTTTATTCTGGTTGTATTTCAGGTTCAAGTTTAGTCTTCAGTTACTTCAGAAAGACTTCGTGTTCAAGTTTTTTCACTTGGATTCTTCAAGAGTTAAGACGAGTTTGTGTTACAGTGAGCTGCTGCATTCCTCTCCCCTCCGTTTTACGGGGCTGGATTGAGACTTAAAATTCTGCCGGCACTCCCTCCCGCTTCGTGCGGCTGTAGGGCAGTTTTGTACCCCTCCCGCTTCGGCGGTGTTAGGGTCAGTCAGCTCCTCCCGCGGTTGCGGTTGCAGGATAAGCCAGATCCCCCCGCATCGGCGGGTGTGGTGTCCCTCCCCCGCTCCGCGGGGATGAGCTGGACGGATTCCCCTCCCCCGTTTCGGCGGTGGTGAGCTGGGCAGAGTGTCCCTTCGTGGGTGTAATTCTCTAAGTGCTGAGTCCTGCGGATGGAGCTTTGATATCGACATACTGAGGAGTTTCCGGCAGCACATGACCACATATAGGGAGGCAAAAGTTTGCTCTCTATCTCCACCTGCTGGTAGATGGACACAACCCACCACCAGTCTATGGATTGATCAGCTATGATTAATGGAAAGAAAATTATCAGGTATGATTATACATAATTTTACCATATTGAACTGTGTTTTGAATGTCTGTGCTAGTGATTTAAACTTTTTATGCTGGAATTGTCTTAAAGGTGCTTTCATTGGAACTGTGTTTTGAACCTGTACCGAGTGGCCTGTGCCAAGTTTTTTAAACCTGTTACTTAATCCAATCAATCTGGTTACACAGAATCTGGTGACTCTGGTGAATCTGGTGTCTGTCTTAAAGGTGCATTCATTAGAATTGTGTTTTGAATCTTCACTGCCAGAACCTTAATTCAATGAATTTGGTTACATAGCATCTGGTGACTCATAGACTGGGTCCCTCTGGAGGAAGGGCAATTGTATACAGCTGTGTAGTAAAAGTAAAAACAGAACTTGGTTTTACCTTGAGAGTTGTCTGAGCTAAGTTGGGCATTTTCAGACTTGGTTTGATTGGTAACTGAGGTTACTTATGTCCTAGTCCCACCCACCCCTAGGTAAACTCCCTTTATATAGGGCAATCAAGGGACAAGTATCTTCATTATACTTAATTGGTCAATCCTACTCCTTGTTATTCCCTATCATAGTTCACCTTTTCACACTTGCGAATCACATCAATATGACCATCATTCAGTGCAATACATGTTCTGCTTTAATCCTAAGGCAAACTATCTGGAACCATAGAGCTTGTCCTATCTGTCTCTAAATATCAAAAAACTCAAGAAGGAATTAGCTACAATTAAAGAAGCATCCAGGGTTACTCATTTCCCAGCCAATTTACCACCACTACTGCCACAGAGAATGAAACAGAGGAATAGATGGGTCACTGTAGGCTCTGGTAGACTAAGGCCCAGATGCACTAAACGTTTTTGATCATTAAATGTGCCCTCAAGGAAGAATTTCCTATCCTTTCCATGCACTAAAGCCCATTTTCCGAGGACAGTAGCAGCTAACGAAAACGGAATGCAGCTGAGCAATTCTTCTACAAACCCCATTGAAATGACATGCACTAACCTTTTCCGATTGGTTTACCGCAGGGAAAGCAATTGAAACGCCGTGAAATCTAACAAGAGGTCTGCACCTCTCGTTAGGGCTGCGCGGGCTTGGAAAAACTATAAACAAACAAACCTTGAGCCAATCCCAGCCCATAGCTGTGATAAACGCACTGTGATTGGCTCAGCACAGCGTGTTGTGACACTGCTCCCCGCTTCTCCCTGCAGCATAAATCCAAGCTTCTGGCACGTTAGAAAAAATAAATAACCCACAAAACACATGGCTCCCCGCTTCCCCCTGCAATAAAAAAGAAAAAACCAAAGCAAAAGGATTGGGAGGGGGCAAAGGCGCTCATCACGAGCGTCCTGTATGGACGGCCTTGCACCCCCCCCCCCGCTGCTCCCCGCTTCCCCCCCCCCGCACGAAAAAACTCCAATTTTAGCAGCCCCAGCCCTCCTCCCTTCCTGTTCCACACTAGCTCCGCCTCCCGCCATGCTCCGCTCCCGTGCCCCCCCCTTAGGTTGTTGCCACCACTCCCCCCCCCTTCAACGACCCCCCCTTTGTCTTACCGGCCAGTGCAGCGCCTCTCATCTCTGCTGCATGGGCAATAACAGCTGATCGGTGATTCAGCAGGCCTCCTCAGACCAGGGGCGTATCTGCATGGGGCCACAGGGGCCTGGGCCCCCGCAGATTTCGCCCTAGACCCCCCTACCATCGACCCTCTCCACCTCCCCCTCCCTCCCGCACGCCCGCCACCAACCTGTCGCCGATCTTTGCTGGCGGGGGACCCCAAGCCCCCGCCAGCCAAAGTCCTCTCTTCCGTGCAGGATGCAAGTTGCAACGCTTCCTGTTCTTCTGAGTCTGACGTCCTGCACGTACAACGTGCAGGACGTCAGACTCAGAATTTGGAACTCAGTCTGACGTCCTGCACGTTGTACGTGCAGGACGTCAGACTCAGAAGAACAGGAAGCATTGCAACTTGCAGCCTGCATGGAAGAGAGGACCTCGGCTGGCGGGGGGTTGGGGTCCCCCGCCAGCAAAGGTAAGTGACAGCAGCGGGGGAGGGTTGGCGGTGGCGGGAGGGGGTGGAGAGTGTCATTGGTGGCGAGGGGGGGGGTCTGGCAGTGGCGGGGGGTCCAGAAATGGCGGGGGGGATCGGTGGCGCCGGGGGGGGGGGGGGCTAAAATGTGCCCCCTCCCTCTGGCTCTGGCCCCCCTACCTCCAGAGTCCAGATACGCCCGTGCCTCAGACGTCCCTTCTTTCTTCCTGGGCCCGCCCTCCTCTGACATAGGTAAACTACGTAGTATGATAGAATTACAAATGATCAGTAACCAGACTAAAGTCTTGATTATTGGCACAAATACTACTTCTTCACCTTTTTATGACTGTTACCATGTGTCTGATACATAACTGCTTAGTTGTTTTATGATAGATGGTATATCAGATTCAAGTGAACTATAAACTAAGCAGTATATTTTGTTGAGCAAAAAATGCTGATATTCATAGATATATGGATATATTCATTATCTATTAGGTACAAATATGCACATCAAAATGGTGAAAAAAGGAAATTAATGTGAATAAACAGCTTGTTATCAATATTGTTCGAACGGGGGGGGGGGGGGGGGGCGGTCAGAAATTCATAACCCATGAGATTTAGGCTTATGACCTTTTCTGGCTATCCTTGTGGTATTTATAGCAAAAGATTGAAATGTGGAAAATATAAAAATTAGCATTACAAATAAATGTGGAAAAAAGAGATGGAAAAATCCTAAAAGTTAAATTCCATAAAACTGAAAGCACTGTGTGATAGAGATCTCTTGGCACAGGAAGATACACTGAACAGGAAGACACACCTTATAATTGCATATTGACAGTGCTTGGTAAATGTATATGTAACAGACCTTCCCCTGAGTCCTTTGCTGGGCTAGATATATTTGTTTTTATTATCACAAGCTATTTAGTGTTTAAAAGAGAAATACGCCAACTGAGCAGGATCTGACAGCTTCTTTCAGTTGAAATGTTTATGCTGATGCCAGGGGTTTATTTAGAATTCACAGCACCCAAAACTCAGGAGACAAAATGATCTGTCTTCTTCAGTGGTGAAAGTCACTAAAGGGAACACAGCTGGCACTGCTGGAAGCAACATCTTTAGCAGGGGGTCCGGTACAAGCAGCACTTTGTAGAACAAGGGAGTCCGATTAGAAGGGAGTTGACCAACTAGCTATGTAAGAAAGTGTTTCTTTACAGAAAGGCTGCGGGGGTACATGGAACATTTCCCAACAGAGGCGATTAGAGGAATGCTTTAATTTTAAAATGACATACATGACATGGTGTTTTCAAAAGGAAACAACATAAAAACAACCCAAGTTCTGTTTTATATTAATATACATTAAAACAACTGGGCATGTGTTAACATGAAAAATATTTGAAATGGGACCTACAAGGACTAAATTAGAGCTTTTTGAACTTTTATCCACTATGACCCAATTTATCAACAATGGCTATATACAAACATCTATATACAGGAAACCAACAGACAAATAGAGCTACGTCCACAACTTCAGCTTCCACCCTTCACATACAAAAAAAATCTATTATATAGAGCCAAGCCACACAATACTGTCATATCTGCTCTGAACTAAGAGACAGGAATAAACACCTCAAAATCCTGACTGAATCTTTCAAACAAAAAGGTTACAACATCACATAAAATCTCCAAGAATATTACTTCTTCCCTTAAAACACCCAGAGAAAATGTATTGCAATATAAAGAAAAGAAAACTAGAGAGAGAGACCCCCTTATAGTGGCATACAATCCAGAGCTAGAAAAACTGAGAAGAATCATAAAAGATCTTCAGCCACTACTCCAGGAGGATGAATTACTAAAAGAGATATTTCCAACTCCACCAATGCTTGCCTTCAGACAGCCACCATATCTTAAACACAAATTAGTGAAAAGCAAACTCCCAACAGAAGCTGAGTGGAGGAGTGGCCTAGTGGTTGGGGTGGTGGACTTTGGTCCTGGGGAACTGAGGAACTGAGTTTGATTCCCACTTCAGGCACAGGCAGCTCCTTGTGACTCTGGGCAAGTCACTTAACCCTCCATTGCCCCAGGTACAAATAAGTACCTGTATACAATATGTAAGTCGCATTGAGCCTGCCATGAGTGGGAAAGCGCAGGGTACAAATGTAACAAAAAAAAGAAGAGAATGGCACATTTCCATGCAATATACCAAGCTGCAAATTGTGCCAGGATGTATCACAGGACCACTCGGTTACCCACATAGGAAAAACAATCAACATAAGGGAATCCTTCTCAGGGGCATCGCCATGGGTGGGCTTGGGTGGGCCCAGGCCCACCCACCTTTGCCCGAGGTCCACCCAGAATCCGGGCTGAAATTCTTCCCCCACTGCAGGATGGCCGGCATCAATTCATGTTCGGGATCGCTTCAGCTTCCTTCTCCTTCCCCCGCCTCCGCTGCAGTGCACTGCTTGCATTTTACACTTTCAGGACGCCCAGCAGCAACGATTCACAGAGGCACTCTGGATCCTTCTCTCTGCTGCATCTTGCCCTCCCTAAACAGGAAGTTATATCAGATAGGATCCTTTCCCTCCCCCCTCCTGCAGGCCCAGCACCTCTACCCCTTCCCTGCAGCCCTCCTCCTCCCACAAGTCCAGCACACCTCTCTGCCTTCCCTGCAGCCCCCCAGCAAAGCTCTCCCTTCCCTGCTGCCCCCTCCTCCCACAACAAGCCCAGCAAACCTCTCCCTTCCCTGCAGCCACTTCCTCCCACACAAGTCCAGCACACCTCTCCCTGCAGCCCCCAACCTTCCCCGCAGCCTCTCAACAAGTCCAGCACACCTCTCTCTTCCCTGCAGCCCCTCAACTCCCACAAGCCCAGCAAACATCTCCCTTCCCTGCAGCCCCCTCCTCCCACAACAAGCCCAGCAGATTTCTTCCTTCCCTGCATCCCTTCAACCTTCCCTGCAGTCCCCCAACAAGTCCAGCACACCTCTTTCTTCCCTGCAGCTCCCTCTTCTCACAACAAATCCAGCACACACCTCTGCTTTCCCCGCAGCCCCCCTCCCACTACAAGTCTAGCACATCCTTCCCTGCAGCCACAGCCCCCCTCCTCCCACAACATGTCCAGCACACCTCTCCCTTCCCTGAGTTCAGCCACCCACCCACAATTGAGCATCCCTCACTGGCTTCCCTGCCGCATGTCCGGGATCGCTGCAACTTCGGCTTCCTTCTCCTTTCCCCGCCGCCGCTGTAGTGCACTTTTTGCAGCTTACACTTTCGGGACACCTAGCAGCGATTCACAGAGGCACTCCGGATCCTTCCCTTTGCCAAGTCTGGCCCTATCTAATGTAACTTCCTGTTTAGGGAGGGCCAGACATGGCAAAGGGATGAACTTGGATGAGAATGTACTGAAAACTGCATGATCTATATGTAACCCAGGGGTTATTTGTGTTATACTCACTCTAGGCAGTTACCTAGGTCAAGCTTTCACCTGGGTCACAATTATTTATTTATTTAATGACATGGGCTAGGACTGGAGATTTCTCCAGGAGGCCAAAAAGGCAAATACAATAAATTAGATCCCACTGTTGGTTGTGCTCTGATCTAAAAAAATGACTTGACTTGCAGGCTACCTTGCAATTTAATTGGGACAATTCACAGCAGAGCCAGTCTGAATGCTGAGTTCCACAATTCTTAAGGTATGCACACTTCTTTAACAAGCTGCAAATTGTATTCTATTATTGTAATTATGGCATTTGTGAAGCACTCTCTCTTTTCTCTGTTCCTTCAATATACCCTCAATCTCCATATACTATAGATATCAGCTGTACATAACAATAATGTAAACACAGTTGCGGTGATCTCAGCGGCATGGGATAGTGGCAGCCTGGTCCCTTACAGGCTATAGGAAATGGGAGGTTATAATGCCAGTTCAAAGCTGGCACTGGAAAGTTGATGTTGCAACATAATTTCTCTCCTGGCCTTAAGGTGTAACAGGAAGATCATACAGATGTAGGCTTGTTTGATGATTCCCAGCTGGAAAAAAAATCACAGTTATATCCTTCTCCTTCAATCTTTTGCAAAAAGAATTAAGTGGATACCTTGCTCTAGAGCATCCACAGTAGGTCAGAGGTATGGGTGACACTTCTGGTACCTGTCTGCTTCTTGTATTTATATCGCTTGAATGTGTTTGCTGGATTAACAGAACACTTTGCTGTATTTAAAAGTTCATGTCATCAGGTTGGATGTCTCCCTTACATAATAGTCAGGGCCAGGAGGTGAAACCAACAGACAATTTAATCTTCTCCTAGCTTTTGTACATCTACCAATAAGATGCTCCCATTTCCCTGAACAAGATTACTGTCACTACATCTCCAAAGTACACCACCATTAGTGGAGACTCTGGGAATCCTTATGCACAATATTTGTGCTGAAAACGCAGAAATTCCTACATATACAGTATATAACCTTTGGTTTGGGGATCCTATACTGTGTCCAAAGACACGCTCAAAATGTATTTCTCTGGTCTTTTCCATTCTCGATGGATAAGCTAGATGTCTCAGCCAACACTAGTGGCATCATCCAACAGGCACCCTGAATGCATTAGCACTCCTAGGATTCTGAAAAGTCTGAAGAGACTTTCTGAGTATATGCAGGCCACCTCCATCATGGTGCCCACCTGTTTGTCTGTTCTACCTGCTTGCCAGGTGGATAGATCTTTTTGCTCTCCTGTATTTATTTTTTTGTTTTTTACCCCTGTAAAGTATACTCCTTCCTGATTTATTTTACTCTCCATATCCTCCTGCAATGAAGGCAAGGCCAATCCCTCTAGAGACTTCTATATCCCAGGATGAAAACAGGAATCCATCGGACCTTCCACATGGACCACCCCCTTCCCGCTCAGTGGTGGTCCCCCTTTGACCATCTCACCTCTCCTGGGGAAGTTAGGGATATGACCTACACCTCCAGGGATCTGTTCTCCACTAAACTTGTGATAAACCTCCCTCAAGAAATACTTTTTCATGGAAAGGGTGGTGAATTCATGGAATGGCCTCCCAGTGAAGGTTGTAGAGACAAAAACTGTAAATGAATTCACAAACACTTGGGACAAGTACATAGGATCCCTAAGGGAGTGAAAGGGAGAGAAGATGACATGGATGAGCAGACTGAATAGGCCATATGGTCTTTATCTGACTATTTTTCTATATTTTCGGAAAGCACTAAAGACAGACCTGTTCAGAAGAGCATACCCCACCGACCCAACATAAAAATACCTGGACACTTGCAACACAATGAGGCATATTTTCAAAGCACTTTGGGAGGCTAAGTTCCATAGGTTTCTATGGAACTTTGGGAGGCTAAGTGCTTTGAAAATATGCCTAAATGTAACCAAAGACTTTAACGGACATTACTGGACTCTTCTTCCCCCTTTCCCTCCCTAAGTTCCCCCCAATTGTACCTACCATACATGTACCTCACTTTGTATTCATTCATACTATGTATTTGTTCAGACCGGAATCGGCTAAGCACCGTTAACGGTTATATGTAAGCCACATTGAGCCTGCAAAAAGGTGGGAAAATATGGGATACAAATGTAACAAATAATAAATAATAATAATATATTTCTATGACCTATGCCCGTATTAGCCTCCAGTGCAATGCTTTGCATTTACTGGCTCCCCTGCATGAGTGCCTCTGGCCTGTCTGACCCTCTCTCCATCTACCAGAATGCAATGACAGTCCTCCTGGGTTAGGGAACTCCTGACACTGTAAACCAGACATACATGTTGAGCAGCAGCGGCCGGTACAAAAAGAAAAAAGCCAAAAAAAGATTTTAAACCTGAAACACGGCTCCGTAGACAGCCATCTGGCATTGGCTGTCATCTCTGCAGCCGCTCCTCCTCTCCCCTCTGACGTCACTGCGCTCCTCCGGGGTCTTCCTACAGGGGCAGTGACGTGGAGGGGAGAGGAGGAGCAGCTGCAGTGACGACAGCCAATGCCAGATGGCTGTCTACGGAGCCGCATTTCAGGTTAAAAATCTTTTTTTGGCTTTTTTCTTTTTGTACCGGCCACTGCTGCTCCACAGGAGAAGCAGCAGCGGCCGGACAGCGTTAGTATTGGCGGCTGCGGGTGGTGAGGGAGTTGATGTGCTCGAGAGGGGGGGTAGGGGCTTTGGTGATGCGCCAGGGGGAGGGTCTTGGGTGATGCGTCAAGGGGGGCTAGGGGCTTGGATGCTGTGCCGGGGCGGAGGGGCTTGGGTGTTGCGCTGAGGGAGGGGGCACTGAGAGCTGATTGGTAGGCAGGGGGAGGAGTAGGGAAACACTCCTCCCCTTGCCTTGGAATCAGCTGTCAGTGACATCACTGACGTCAGTGCATTCTAAACTGCCTAGCAGACCACCTCCGAGGGAGCCACGGTACCAGGCACATTAGAATGTTGGAGGTGAGAATTATTATATAGGAAGGACTAGTATAAGTTGGTAGAAAAGTGCCTACATGTAACTCTTATGCCATATCTATGGTTTGAGCAGTATAGATTTCTGTAGTGTTGCTTATTTGGGCCTGCCATCCACTTGTATTCACTCAATTTAGGTTGCTAAAAATTCAGATATTAGGCTGTTCTTTGGGCTATCAAAGTCAGAACACACTGCAGTATACTTGAAGAAGTCAAAGTGGCTACCAGTAAGTCATTGCATAAAGTATAAACTGTTAGTGATGAGATGTTTCTTTGTATTTTAAGAATGTTGTGAAGAAATATGTTCACTGAAAATTAGCGCTTTTCTTTATAGACTGCCTATTTTTGTTTATTTTGTGAAGAAAATATGTGGGAGCCAACTTTTCAAAATTATTGGGGGTGCTAATCCCAGTGGAAATAACCCCTCCCTGGACACATACAAGGAATTTTCTCAATTATTGGGGGTGCTCAAGCACCCACAGCACTCACAGAGTTGGCTCCTACCTTGGCATCTCCAATGGGTTGTAACTAGATGGTCCCAACTTTAAGGAATTTGCGCCTTTTCTGTTATTGATCCTGTGGAGTGAAATAAACTGCCTTTACTATTGAAAAAAGAATCAGGTTGGCAGTGTTTAAAGGACAGCTGAAGGAGCACCTGTTACGCCTAGTTTACTATACTTCTGCTTAAAGGGACTTGTTTGAACATTGGACTAGGACTCCTAGAATCAAGTTTATGGAGATCTGTGCCTGTTAGTTTTTTTGGTTAAGTATGTTCTGCTGTTTTAGAGATGTGCTTGTAGATTTAATGTTTTTGTGTATGTTTTGTTGTACTCCACCCTGGGAAAGGGCGGATAAGAAATAATTAGTTCTAATTCTTTGGCAGGCTTAAATGTTAGCACCCAAATGCAGCACTTACACGCTTAACTTACAGTATTCTGTAAATTGTGGCGTAAGGGGGAGACAAGCCCATGTCCCACCCACAAGTAAGTTCCCCTTGCATTCACAAGCTAAGGCACTTGTGCATGTATGTTATAGAAAAATGCTGAGCATGCTTATGAGTGTGCATTGTATATGCTGCTGTTCTATTAGAGCAGGGAAGATGCGCTATTGCCACACATCGAAGTTGATTCATTGAATGACTCAATAAAGACCAATGTGCTACCAAAGGAGTCATTCAATGAATCAACTTCGATGTGTGGCAATAGCGCATCTTCCCTGCTCTAATAGAAGCGGGGATGTTAGTGCTAGGTTGTTAGTTATGGAGCAGCGATTCATTTTTTCATGAGGCACGGTCACTCCCAATGGCCTCAATTTGGAAGTTGAATGGGTATGAGGTCTGTTTCTTTAACTAATAGGGAGGTGCCTTATATCTAGCCCTTTAAATTACGAAATGACGTTCGACGCAGTAACTCCTGATGCGGCGTTACGAGGTCCAAGCCTGAGGGAGCCTTTAACCGGCATGTAGCCGAGTAGAGGTATGTGAAAGAGTATTTGTTCAAAGTACATTGTAACATTAAGTTTAAAACATGGAGGATAGTGATGGTTATAATGAGGTTATTGTTAAATTATTGTAGATATAACGGTGGTTCCTCCTGAGGAAGATCTAGTGAAATGCGGATCAGCATTGGGGAACCGGTATATACTGAAAACATCAGAAGTTGAATAAGGAGTTTTTCACTGGCTTCTTCAATTCCTGTATAATGCTGCACAAGTGGGATGTGTGAGCATGAACGGCTAATGGAGTGTTCCTGCTTGAACTGAACAGTGACACATTTGGGACAAACACAACTGACTGACTACAATACAGTGGTCATGCGGAAAGCGTGGCGTTAATCACTGTTTTATAGAGACTAAGTATCATGATATCAACTAAGATTGTCGTGTGACTGTAATGTGCATATAATTCCATATGAATGCCGTTTTCATTGTCGTTGTAGATATTGTTTAGTGCAGTGCAGGGTAAGAAGTTAGAGATAAAGATTAGAGAGGTATTTTTTAATATAATTAAAACAATTAAAAGTTTTTTGAATTAATACTGGAGCTTTTTTGAAATAGATTAAATTTTAATTGCCAGACCTTAGACCATTGTTCTAGCTTCTTCAGATCCTTTTTCATGTTTTCCACTCCCTCCGGGGTGTCCACTCTGTTACAGATCTTAGTATCATCCGCAAATAGGCAAACTTTACCTTCTAACCCTTCGGCCAGGTCACTCACAAATATATTGAACAGAATCGGCCCCAGCACCGATCCTTGAGGCACTCCACTACTCACCTTTCCCTCCTCCGAGCTAACTCCATTCACCACCACCCTCTGGCGTCTGTCCGTCAACCAGTTCCTAATCCAGTTCACCACTTTAGGTCCTATCTTCAGCCCATCCAGTTTATTTAAAAGCCTCCTGTGGGGAACCGTGTCAAAAGCTTTGCTGAAATCTAAGTAGATGACGTCCATAGCTCGTCCCTGATTCAATTCTTCTGTCACCCAATCAAAAAACTCAATGAGATTCGTTTGGCACGATTTCCCTTTGGTAAAACCATGTTGTCTGGGATCTTGCAACTTATTGGCTTCCAGGAAATTCACTATCCTTTCCTTCAGCATCGCTTCCATTACTTTTCCAATAACTGAAGTGAGGCTTACCAGCCTGTAGTTTCCAGCTACTTCCCTATCACCACTTTTGTGAAGAGGGACCACCTCCGCCATTCTCCAATCCTTCAGAACCTCTCCCGTCCCCAAGGATTTATTAAACAAATCTTTAAGAGGACCCGCCAGAACCTCTCTGAGCTCCCTTAATATCCTGTGGTGGATCCCGTCCGGTCCCATGGCTTTGTCCACCTTTAGCTTTACAAGTTGTTCATACACACTCTCTTCTGTAAATTATGCTGTATCCACTCCATTTTCATTTGTACTTTTTCCAGTCCATTGCGGTCCTGCTCCAGGATTTTCTTCTGTGAAAACAGAACAAAAGTATCTATTTAGCAAATTTGCTTTTTCTTCATCACTATCTACATAGCGGTTCACAGTATCTTTTAGTCTCACTATTCCCTTTTTAGTCATTCTCCTTTCACTAATATACCTGAAGAAATTTTTGTCACCCCTCCTTACATTTCTAGCCATTTGTTCTTCCGCTTGTGCTTTTGCCAGACGTATCTCTCTCTTGGCTTCTTTCAGTTTCCTCCGGTATTCCTTCCCGTGTTCCTGTTCTTGAGTTTTTGTGTATTTCTGGAACGCCAACTCTTTAGCCTTTATTTTCTCAGCCACTTGTTTGGAGAACCATATCGGTTTCCTTTTTCTCTTGCTTTTATTTACTTTCCTTACATAAAGGTTTGTGGCCCTATTTATAGCTTCTTTCAGCCTGGACCACTGTCCTTCCACTTCTTGTACTTCC
This sequence comes from Microcaecilia unicolor, assembly GCF_901765095.1. NCBI lineage: Eukaryota > Metazoa > Chordata > Amphibia > Gymnophiona > Siphonopidae > Microcaecilia > Microcaecilia unicolor. Next base: position 297,135,162 of record NC_044033.1, on the reverse strand, counting down.
TCCCATCCCATCAGCTCCTTCCTCAGGTATTCCCCTATTTTACTAAAGTCAGCAAGCTTGAAATCCAGGACTTTGAGTTTTGAGTGGCTGCCCTCCACTACAGCAGTCATATGAAACCAAACCGTTTGATGGTCACTGCCGCCCAGGTGGGCACCCACTCGGACATTTGGCACGCTATCCCCATTTGTGAGCACCAGATCCAGCGTTGCTCCCTCCCTCGTGGGTTCCGTCACCATTTGTCTGAGCAAAACACTTTGGAAAGCATCCACGATCTGTCTACTTCTCTCCGATTCCGCCGACGGAACCTTCCAATGTACATCCGGCAGATTGAAATCTCCCAGCGACAGCACCTCCCTCTTCTTTCCTAACTTTTGAATATCCGCGATCAGATCCCTATCTAGTTCCTCCAGTTGTGTCGGGGGGGGGGGGGGGGTCTGTAGACAACACCCATGTGGACTGAGGTTCTATCATCTCTTTTTAAGGTGATCCATATCGCTTCTTCTTTTCCCCAGGTCCCTGTCATTTCAGTCGCTGTGATATCATTTCTCACATACAGAGCTACTCCTCCACCTTTAGGACCCTCTCTATCCTTCCTAAATAGATTATAGCCTGGTATGTTTGCATCCCATTCATGGGAACCATTTAGAAGTAAAACCCGGCTGGCTCAATTACTTCCATTGAAAGCAATGGAAGTAAAACCCGGCTGGCTCAATCCGTCCTCCTTTTTCTGGAGCCATATGGTAACCCTGCATTTAGCCATGTCTCTGTGATTGTTGTAAAACCTATCTCTAGAATTGTATTAAGTCACTTATCTACACAGCTGGTTAGGATAAGGGGAATACAAGGTTACAAAATGCACCAGAAATGTCCAAAAGCACAGTTTTAGAGTAGGAAAATCCAGTGAGTTTCATCGAGGCAGGAGACAAGTACTGTAAGGCCCTTGAAGCTGCCCAGCTCTGAACAGAAACTAGCCCCTCCTAATCGTTTTAGATTGTCTGCAGAAAGCCAGGTGGGTTGAGGATGGGGGATGGGAGGGAGTTCAGTACAATTATAGTCAAGGAAAGAGAGTTTTAATACTATCTGGCAGTTTTGAAATCTGAAATCTAGTTTTTCAGATTTTCAGATATCAATAAAGCAGTTTGAAAACAATCAGGTCACACAGTCAAATTGAGGCAGCCTGGGCAGAGAAATCATATTAATTTTAACTTTGGTTCAGTCCTGTAAAGTGGAAGAATGCCATCTGGGTTTAATTGCTCAGAAGTCTAGTTTTTGCTAGACTAGAGGTTAGAAAGGTCAGTGAGAAATGAAACTTTCTTTGTCCCTTTTTGAGTTAATGTTAGTTCAAAGGTATTATTTACCACATCTGGAGGCCATTATGAGCAAGGCATACTGGACAGTTTTGCAGGCAGTTTAAAGGATTAGATTGAACGCTGTCTAAAAGAAGATAGAGTAGATATAGATAATTCTAGATTATTTAGATTTTGTCTTATAAGGAATTCTGATTTCTGCTTATTTTAGAGTATGTTTTATTCTGTTTAATTAATAAGTTCTATTTCTATGTAGAATAGCTTTTCAATCCAGTGTCTGACTTTTCAAGTGAGCTTTGTCTGCAGTTTAAGAGGTCATCATCTGGTTTGAATTATCCACAGTCCTAGCTAGGTGAAAGAGGTCAGGAAAAGTCTTGATGAATTATAGCTAAATGTAGGACTGGTCTCCTGAAAGTAATAACAAACCATGTCTGTGTGCCATTAAGCAAGATTAGCCCCTCAATGAACCTAAGTTATGAAGTTAGCTGATTATGTGAATAATAATAAAATACAGGAGATAGATGCCACATTGTCTAGTTTGAGAGGCCCCAGGTCATAGGTCAGTTTAGAAAATATCTGAAACCTATGTAACTGATATTTTTGAGTAAATGTGTAAGTAATAATTAGTTCAAGACAGGGTAATCAATCTATTCTTTACCATCTGGTGAGAAAGGGGGGCTAGAGAGGTGTAGGACCCTATATAACTGAGAGCAGAAGCAGCTTACATCAGAAGAAGGAGCTGAGACGAGAGAGACAACAGACAGGAGACACAGAGAGAGCTCAGAAGAAGAGACACAGAAGGACAAGACAAAGAGAGAGCTAGAGCTGATGTCCTACTTTGTTTGCTGGCAAATAAAGAAGATTTCTCTCTCATTCTGGTGTGTGGTGTTTGACTCCTGAAGTACCACAGATTCTGCTAACAATAGTGGTAATTCCTGCAACAAAATCACAATATTTGCAGAGCAGTTTAAAACCCTTGTTTTCTCTTTTTAGGAAAGATTTAAGTGCAAAGACAAGGGCAGACAAAAAAGATAACCAAAAGCACAGTTTTAGAGTAGGAAAATCCAGGAAGAAAGCCAGCACAAGTCTTATCTGAGTGAGTTTCCTTGAGGCAGGAGACAAGTCCTATAAATGTTAGATTTTTACTGGAACCACTAGCAGTTTTGGAAAGTACCCTGAACCCCTGAACTTGCAAATGTAAGCAGAATACAATATAGCCAATGATTTTTCAAAGTTTGTGTCCCATGATTTGTGATGTACCCAGTTGATCTATGACTTAATGCATTCTTAATAAAAGAGCAGAGGACCTGAGGGATTTTGAGACAGTTCTGGATGGCATCACTGCCATTATGTGAGACCCTCTGTTCTCTCTCCCAAAGGCATTTGATCTATATATTTTTTTTTGGTGGTGTGTGAATTTCTTTCCTTTGGCCTCCCAGAGATTGAAGTAAAGAGCTGGGTATTTGTCCTGCCCTAATGGGGTCTTAGGCAAACAGTATCATTTGTATTGTATTGACATTTATCATATTTCTGTTATCTGATTGTTTTACAGTGCTATTAAATGTGTATGCTTTTGATACTGTTTCATGTTAGTCCTATTACTAGGATTCAATTTATAATTTCCAAGTTTACCTCATTGATTGTATTGATGTTTATATTTAGCATTTTACTACTGTTGCTGTTAACAAAATTGTAAGTTTGTCAATCGGTACCTGCTGTACACCACCTTGGATGAATCTCCCATAAAAGCAGTTAATAAATCAATAAATAAATTTATCTATCTTCCCAAAGAGAGCTTCCCTCTGGAATCTTTTCTATGTGGAGGCGGGGAAGGCTATCTCTTCCAGACAGGATGGACATCCCTATGCAGCATTTCTGCTCCTTGACCAGTCAGAGAGACAGCAGCATCTGCTAAAGATGGTTGCAGCCTCACCTTTTTCAGATAGCAAGCAGGTCAAAGCCACTTGTTCATGCCAATACAGCTACTTTTGCATGCATGCCCTTTCAAAAGTGCAAAGCTGCCAGAAAGGAGGTGCATGGCTGATCTTTAAAAAAAAAAAAAAAAAAAGGGAGGGGTTCATCCTCTCTCCTCTCCTTCCTTTGAGAACTGAAACAATGATTATATGCCTCTGACTTTACAAAGGGCCTTGCAAGCCCTACATAGTATGTAGGGCTTGCAAGGCCCTTTGTAAAGTCAGAGGCATATAATGATACATGATTGCCTCCCTTGAACCCTATAATTGGATGGGCACACTGGATAGACCATCCTGCTTATAAATATGTTTTATCCCAGAGGTATATTATTAGTTATGCATATTCAGTAAGAATATGCATAACTAATAATATACCTCTGGGATAAAACATATTCATTAAGAGATGGGAAGGCGGTAGAACGAGAGAACATGAAATGAGGTTGAAGGGGGGCAGCCTCAAGAAAGATGTCAGGAAGTATTTTTTCATGGAGAGGGTGGTGGATGCTTGGAATGCCCTCCCGCGGGAGGTGGTGGAGATGAAAACGGTAACGGAATTCAAACATGTGTGGGATATGCATGAAGGAATCCTGTGCAGTAGGAATGGATCCTCAGAAGCTTAGCCGAAATTGGGTGGCGGAGCAGGTGGGGGGAAGAGGGGTTGGTGGTTGGGAGGCGAGGATAGTGGAGGGCAGACTTATACGGTCTGTGCCAAAGCCGGTGATGGGAGGTGGAACTGGTGGTTGGGAGGCGGGAAGTACTGCTGCGCAGACTTGTACGGTCTGTGCCCTGAATAAGGCAGGTACAAATCAAGGTAAGGTTTACACATATGTTTGTCTTGTTGGGCAGACTGGATGGACTGTGCAGGTCTTTTTCTGCCGTCATCTACTATGTTACTATGTATGAAATAGAAAAACGCCTATATTGTGACCCAAATCGGGAGATAGACGTTTATCTCACAAAAACGAATAAAGTGGTATAATCGAAAGCCGAATTTGGACGTTTTCAACTGCACTCCGTCGCAGATGCGGACAAAGTTGATGGGGGCGTGTTGAAGGCGTGGTGAAGGCGGAACTGGGGCGTGGTTATCGGCCGATCAGAGATGGGCGCCTTTCACCGATAATGGAAAAAAAATATGCGTTTTTAGCGAGAATTTAGGGCACGTTTCCTGGACCCTGTTTTTCCACGAATAAGGCCCCAAAAAGTGCCCTAAATGACCAGATGACCACTGGAGGGAATCGGGGATGACCTCCCCTGACTCCCCCAGTGGTCACAAACCCCCTCCCACCACAAAATATGCCGTTTCACAACTTTTTATTTTCACCCTCAAATGTCATACCCACCTCCCTGGCAGCAGTATGCAGGTCACTGGAGCAGTTATTAGGGGGTGCAGTGGACTTCAGGCAGGTGGACCCAGGCCCATCCCCCCCACCTGTCACACTTGTGCTGGTAAATGGGAGTCCTCCAAACTGCCCCCCAAACCCACTGTACCCACATGTAGGTGCCCCCCTTCACCCCTTAGGGCTATAGTAATGGTGTAGACTTGTGGGCAGTGGGTTTTGAGGGGGATTTGGGGGGCTCAACACCCAAGGGAAGGGTGCTATGCACCTGGGAGCTGTTTTACCTTTTTTTTTGTTTTTGTAAAAGTGCCCCCTAGGGTGCCCGGTTGGTGTCCTGGCATGTGAGGGGGACCAGTGCACTACGAATCCTGGCCCATCCTACGAATAAATGTCTTGGAGTTATTCGTTTTTGAGCTGGGCGCTTTCGGTTTCCATTATCGCTGAAAAACAAAAACGCCCAGCTCAAAAAAAGATAAATGTCCATGTTTTTCGAAAATACGGTTCGGTCCGCCCCTTCACGGACCCGTTCTCTGAGATAAACGCCCATGGAGATAGACGTTTCCGTTCGATTATGCCCCTCCATATGATCTATCTGCCATCATTTTTGATATCTCTGTTTCTTCTTAAAGCTCCTGCTTGTCTAAAGTTTTTTTAGTCATGAAATCCATTCTCTTTACTGACAGGAGTGGCCTAGTGGTTAGGGTGGTGGACTGGGGAACTGAGGAACTGAGTTCGATTCCCGGCACAGGCAGCTCCTTGTGACTCTGGGCAAGTCACTTAACCCTCCATTGCCTGCCGCATTGAGCCTGCCATGAGTGGGAAAAAGTGCAGGGTACAAATGTAACAAAAATAAATAAACTCAATCATCTCCAACCTGTAATAATTTCCACCTTCTTGTCTATTACTCTTGCTACAACCAGCATGAGGATACCTTGAAAAACAGAACACATTTTCCCATATGTCCAAGGAAGGAGCAACTTCTTTGATCATCCAGGCAGTCATGTCTTCCATTGTGCAATAGTGTTGCAGTAAGTGTTATCCGAAAGAGACCAATGTGACCCCTCCTGCATGCCCATTAAGATGTTGTGTGGGGTTATAACTGTTGCCTTGTGCAATCTACCTTCGTGTTTTCCCAACATGCTCCCTGGGAAGGAGCAACACCTTTGTTCTCATTGTCAAGTTTACCATCACTTAGTGCTCTCAGCTCATTCACTCTCAGTGCTGTAAAACATGCTTCATTGCATAGCTCTGAGGTTATGACTAGCTACCTGCAGCTCCAAGGTTTGACTGCCTTAGAGCCCCCAGAAATTAGAGAACACATCCTCTTCTTGTACAAAGTTACTTGATGGGCCCTTACATAGCCTTGCACCCTTCTCCGTTGCCCCTGGTACAAAATAAGTACAAAATAAGTACCTGAATATATGTAAACCGCTTTGAATGTAGTTGCAAAAACCTCAGAAAGGCAGTATATCAAGTCCCATTTCCCTTTCCCGTCTCTGCTAAAGCCTTATGGTTACAGCCTATGATTAGTCACTCCACTGCTGTTGCTTCAGGTACAGAATCTGATTGTACACCCTCCAAGGGCAGGGTCACACCTACTGCTCCTTGACTTTTTCACCTTGAGCTTCTACTAAAAAGGCATGCACAAAAAATATAAAATATCTAGATATAGATATAGACACAGAAAAAAAAACATTCTAAAAAATGTTCTAACTTGCTAGATCCAGACAGTGACTCAGGAGACAAGGAAACTACCTTCAGCCTTCCATGGCCATATCTCAAAACCATGAAAATCAAGTTCTGAATATCATGAAGACCCAGCTCCCCCTCCTTTTTGCCAATGCCCGTCAGACAGAAACCTAAACAGGCCATAGGTCCTAATACTCATGAAAGAAAGGCCAGTTTCCCAGAATTCAAAGAAGCCTCTCAATTGTCCACTGCATGACAACAGACTGTCTTCCTTCTAAAGGAGGAAAACCCAGACACTCCTATCCTTAGCAAAAGATCCAGTTCCACTCATGGAGAATAATGGAATGTCCTTTTTCAGTTGCTCCCTAACCTCATAAGTCTATACTTTTCAGGTCCCTTTCTATAACAGACCTGTGTGGGTTCTTTATAACAAGTTCCAAAGAGTAGAGGATGACACATTACTCCAAACATGTAAAGGAGAACAAACAAACCTTATTCCAAGCACCAAATTTGACCCAAGTTTGGTGGCTTGGAATAAAGTTTGTTTGTTCTCTTTTACACGTTTTGAGTTGTGTGTCATCCTTTTTGGAACTAGTTCTGATCTTCATAGAGGTTTCTTCCTGTTCGTCTTTGGCAACGTTGGGTTCTTAATAAGCCATAGATCCTAAAGGAACTTTCTAAACACTGTCTGTTTCGCTTGATCTTCAATCATATACCAGTTCGTCCATATCACCGTTCCTGCCATTACTTGTTTAGGATCCTCTTTTGTCCATCAGCATCAGTTAAAGTATTCACGCACCGAGTAGCAGCAGTATAGCTAGGATTCCATCTTATAAATGGACTGTCTCAGCCATACATATGATTGTTCACACCCTACAACTGTTCATTCCCTGCAATCCTTTGCTTGCCACATTCTTAGAATTCTTAGCAAATTTTTAACTGTTAGATTCTCTCACCCCTAGAGATTCATAATTTATTGGAGTTCTTACTCCATCATATGAGGGTAGAGTCAGTATTCCGCCACAAGTCAAAAGGTGAATTCTGATATGACATTTACTTTGTACCTCAACAGAGTACTGTAATTCACACCTCCTCTCAGTCTACTTGGACACAAGACCTCCATAATTCACGTAACACTGCTCGACTGCTGTTAAATGCATCAAACACTGTGAGAGCTATCTACCCTGCCTCAGCATTACATGGTCCCTTCATCCACAAAACCAAAATTCTTTATTGCTTCACTTGAGACAATCCAACCAAGGGGCTATATACCCTATGAGCATACAATGCTGTGAATCTCCAAACCATCTAGTTACAAGGAAGCCACTGTCACTTAGTAGACAAAGTTGAAGTGGGGCAATTCTGTTCTCATATAGAGGGGCTACCAAGTAGCTATATATTGTATAAGTATACACCACTGTGGTTCTCCAAACTTAGGAGTTACTGTCACTTAGCAGACAAACTTGGAGCTCTGAAACCCCAACACACGTGCAATATATGTCAAATATGGGCTCACTTTATAACCATCTCCTTGCATAAGACTAAAACTATCTCCCTTGCATTCTGCTATCAAAGACATTCCTCAAACAGGCAGGCTTACGATGCCTACCCTAGAGGATGTTAATTGCCTCTTATAAATGCCTCCTCCACAGATCCACCATGGAAGAATATTTCTCGTCAACAAAATTTCCAATATGGAAATCCTACATCTTCCTTCTAAGTGCCAAAGTGACAATTGCCATTGTATATCCTTATCACCTATTTCTGAAATCATCACATCTGTGCTATCTCAGGCCCTCTCATTTCTGTAAATATGTCTTCCTTTTACTCATCACTGGATTCCAGATTCAGGTTCTTACTTCCCAACCGCTCAGCGCTTACCTCAACAATGTGGCCAGCAAGTGTCCTGACCAAGCACCTAATTCTTCATATGCTCTATTCCAATAGAACAGATTAGTTGTTGAGGGCTCACAGGTAGTACCTGTCATTGGTTGCTACGTTAGTCGTCACCCTGCAGTAATACTTGCAGTTCACTCTCTGCAATCCTAACAAGCCAGAAAGGCTTCATCTTGAAAACCTAATGCTATAGCAAGTTTCAGCTGTTGCCATACCTCTGTGCTCCAAGTCACCTGGTCCTTGCCATAGCAAATCACAATCTAGCTGGCATCTGGAATGTCATTCCCTTTTCTGTTTACTAGCAGGTGGGATTAATTTTGACACAAAGCCCACCACCAAATTTGGGCTATACTGGCAATAAGACTACATACTCCAGACTGCTACTGAGCTTTTTTCTTTATCTTGTGAATTCCAGAGACCATAGAAACCCTGTACCTTTCTGCTCCCTATGACTTAAATTCCCTGGTGGAAAAAACTAGGTGGTATTTTGTAAATGTACATATATGTGTGTTTTCATGCACATCTGTCCTTTTTGCCCCGTTTTGGTACCTTGCATCTGTTAGAATACTTTTTCATGCTGAAAATTCAGCACAGTCGTAATGCCAAACATTTGGTGCCATAGATAAAAATTTCCCCCCAATTGTGCATGTAAATAATATAATACTAGCATTTACGTATGAAACTCTGACAGTTATGCATGCAAGTGCTAGTTGGATGCTAGGTGGTATGCTATAACTTTAGCTTGCAACTATCAGTGTGTACATGTAAGGAGGCATGCGTAGGGAGAGGGGCATGGGCATGTCCAACATTTGTGCATATAACTTACAGAATACCATAAGTTAACAGCTAAAGACATGGTTGGCATGCTATTGATGTGGAGTAAGTGCCTAAATGTTGGTATGAACATGCCAGCACACTAGTATTCTAGAACAGACTCTGAGTGCCCAGATCTGTTATAGAATTAGCGATTAGCAAGCTGCATCTTGGCCTCTAACTTGTGGCCCCATATAGAATTGCCCCCTTAGAGCTAAACTTAGAAGCCTATTTGAACAGTGGGCCAAATGTACATAATTTGGGATTTTCATGACTAGTAATGTTGTTTTGGCCTGAAAAACTACCCACAGAAAAAGTGGGTACAAATATCTGTAGGTTCTGTGACTGGAAACAATTTCCAAAGTGATGCAATGCACACATGCAAAATACACAGTCTTCGCACCAATGCAGGACATGTTGAAACTTGCTTTCCATGTTTTCCTCACAAAAGTATCATTGATCATGAAACAATTCTGGAAATAGAATCAGGTGCTAAAGAGCTACCTCTAGATGGATTGCACTGGAAGTATGGTGATATGGAAGTATACACTGCTCTCCTCCCACCCCCCTCCCCATTACAACATCCAGGAAAATGTGCTTTAGTAAGTTCTGGCTTTAGCTAGTGGATTTGTAAATAGGACAGTTGAAATCAGAATGAAAGGGCCAAAAAGGCCTAAATTACCCCCTCCCATCCCTTGCTCATTTCCTTTTAACCTTATCCAAGATCAAATGTTTATCTACAAGTAAAGATCCAAGATAATTGCTGAAAACATAATGAGGACAGCAACCAGCCACACCCACCTATTGTCCCAAAACTGCCCCCCCCAGTTCCCATGCTCTCCATCCATAGGATTCCACTCTGACACCCCTCCAGGCTCTGCTTAAACTTGCTTTCTGTTTACACAGTATAGGACAGTGATGGCGAACCTTTCAGAGGCCAAACAGCAACCCAAAATCTAATTATTTATAGCAAAGTGCCAACAGGGCAATTTAACCTGAATAACAGAATTTTAAAAGCATTTGGCATGCTTTTGAATTATTAATGTGATTTTTGCTGTTGCATGCATGCTGATAACTCCCTTCCCCTCCATCCATGTGCATTTCCTTCCTGTCTTCCCTTCCCTCCCCTCCATCCGCTCAACAATTGCCCTCCCCTCCATCCATCCATGTCCAGCAACCCTCCTCTCTCCTGCCCTTCCCTCCATCCACCTATGTCCAGCAACCCTCCTCTCTCCCCTGCCCTCCCCTCCATCCACCTATGTCCAGCAACCCTCCTCTCTCCCCTGCCCTCCCCCCATGTCCAGCAACCCTCCTCTCCCCTGCCCTCCCCTCCATCCATCCATACCCAGCGATTCTCTTCTCTCCCCTGACCTCCCCTCCCGCTCCCATCCATGCCCTGCATGTAAATCTTTTTTATTACTTCCGTCGAAGCGACCGCCTCTTTGAAAGCCCTGCCTGTCTCTAGCCTTCCCTTCCTGAGTTCATGCCCTCAAAGTCAGTCCCGCCCTCGCGGAAATGATGTCAGAAGACGGGACTGACTCTGAGGGAACGAACTCACGAAGGGAAGGCTAGAGACGGGCAGGGCTTTCAAAGACGCGGCCGCTTCAACGGAGGTAATCAGCGGGGAGGACATGCGAGGGGATGTTGGGTGGGCGGGCCTGGAGGGAAGGTGGCTGGACCTGGGCCTGTCCAGGCCCGCCCCTGGCGACGATGCGCGTGCCAACAGAGAGGGCTCTGCGTGCCCTCTCTGGCACACGTGCCATAGGTTCGCCATCACTGGTATAGGATAAGTTGTTTGCAATCACTCTTTCCTGATGTTCACTTATGCCTGTTGCTAATTTGTGCCTGCTTTCTAGCACAACTACTTGGTTCACCTGTTGCACTGTTGTCCCCCACCTTTATTTCTGCCTTCTGCATTTGCTTTATTGAGCAATTTAACTTTTCCCCCAATCTTTAACTCACTGCTATTAATTTATTGTTTCCATGCAGCTGCAGTACACTAGTTCAGTTGTTTCCTCCTACCATTTCCAGTAAGATAAGAGAAGTGGTAAGACACAGGTGCACCAACCCATTCAGTTTTGAAAGCCTACCTTCTATAAATACCCTAATAAATCCCTTCCTTCTTCTTTCTTCCCTTAATTAATCTCTACACAATACTAAGTATACCTGAAATACTGGAATAACTATCCAGCTTATTTTCGAAAGAGAAAAACGCCTATAGTGCGACCTAAATCGGGAGATAGACATTTGTCTCGCAAAGGCGCCCAAATCGGTATAATTGAAAGCCGGTTTTGGGCGTTTCCAACTGCACTCCATCGCGGAAACAAATAAAGTTGACGGGGGCATGTCGGAGGCGTGGTGGAGGCGGAACTGGGGCGTGGTTATCAGCCGAGGAGAGATGGGCGTCTTTAGCTGATAATAAAAAAAAAAAAGGCGTTTTTACCGTGATTTTGGGTCACATTTTTTTACCCTTTTTTTTCACAAACAAGTCCCAAAAAAGTGCTCCAACTGCCCAGATGACCACTGGAGGGAATCGGGGATGACCTCCCCGGACTCCCCCAGTGGTCACTAACCCCTCCCACCAAAAAAAAAAACCCACTTTAAAAACCTTTTTCCCAGCCTGTATGCCAGCCTCAAATGCCGTACCCACCTCCATGACAGCAGAATGTGTTTGATCCTGTCACAGCCTTTCCCTGGGTCAGATGTAGCTCTCGGGTACAGTACAGGGTCACATCAGCATTGCATTGTGGTGGGTGTAGGGTATTGGGCTCCGTGATTTCATTAGCTTGTGTTACAGTCTCACAATGTTGGTAGTTGGTAGGCTCTTCTCCCATGGTGCTTTTCCCCCTGCCTACTAGGTCAGAGTGTGCCCTGTTGTGTTTCCTGTTGTAGTCCATGCGGTAGTGGCCATTTTTGTAAGCCAGTTTTAGTTCCCTTTCCTGTGTTAGCCACGTTAGACAACTTAGTTCTTCCCTTGAATGTGGCTGAATGAGGGCACTGTACAGCATTCTGCCAGTTCTGACCTACTGCTCATCTCAGTACCAGGGAGACTCGTTGCCAGTGGGGCACAACCTCTGATCTGCAGTTAACTGTGAGTAAAGGCGGTTATTCCAATAAAGGACGTTTTCGTAGAGATTAGTCTTCAGGTGTCAACTGGTGTGCCAAGGTTATATAGCAGCAACCAGTCCTAGAGGCCTGCGTGTATGCAGGTCCCTGGAGCACTTTTAGTGGGTACCGCAGTGCACTTCAGCCAGGTGGCCCCAGGCCCATCCCCCCCCCCCACCTGTAACACTTGTGCTGGTAAATGGGAGGCCTCCAAAACCCACTGTACCCACATGTAGGTGCCCCCTTCACCCCTAAGAGCTATGGTAGTGTTGTACATTTGTGGGTTTTGGGGGAGGGGGGTTGGGTGTTCAGCACCCTTGGTAAGGGAGCTATGCATGTGGGAGCTTTTTCTGAAGTCCACCGCACTGACGTAGGGTGCCCAGTTGGTGTCCTGGCATATCAGGGGGGTGAGTGTACTACGAATCGTGGCCCCTCCCACGACCAAATGGCTCAGATTAGGACGTATTAAGCTGGGCGTTTTTAGTTTCCATTATCGCTAAAAAAAACCAAACGCCCAGCTCAAAAACGTCTATTTTTTCGAAAATACGGTTCAGCCCGCCCCTTCACGGACCCGTTCTCAGAGATAAACGCCCATGGAGATAGGCGTTTCCGTTCGATTATGCCCCTCTACGTTAACAATACTATGTAAGCCACATTGAGCCTGCAAATAGGTGGGAAAATGTGGGATACAAATGCAAGAAAAATAAAAAAATACTTTTATGAAGAATTTTATCACTGGTAGCCAGATGCTCAGGTAGCCAACAGCACAGGAAAAATATGCCAGAACAGCACAGAAAATTAGCTCGCCAATGCTCAAAGGAAAGGGTATGCAAATTATATGCATGCTGTTCCAGTGGTGTAGCTACGGGGGGCCACAGGGGCCTGGGCCCACACAAATTTCATCCAGGCCCCTCATTTGGCTGGAAGGGGTCCCCAATCCCCGCCAGCTGAAGCCCTCTTCAGCGCCCGTCTCTGGCGCAGCCACGTTCATTGCCCTGCTTTCTTCTTGCTCTTCCTGTGCATGCTGACACTGAGCATCAGCATGCACAGGAGGAGCAAGAAGAAAGAAGAGCAGGGCAGTGAATGTGGCTGCGCCAAAGACTGGCACTGAAGAAGGCTTCAGTTGGCGGGGGTTGGGGCCCCCGCCAGCAAAGGTATTTGTTTTTGCGGGGGGGGGGGGGAGCAACGAGGTGGTGAGGGGACTCGGCAAGGTGGTGGTGGGGCAGCGGGGCAGCACTCAAAATGTGCCCCCAACCTCGGGCTCTGGCCCCCTCCCACTGTGAGGTCTGGCTATGCCCCTCCGCTGTCAAAGCGAAAGCAAGAAGGGGAGACGTGCTTGACGCAAGCACAGAATAATTTTGTGGTAAGCCCAGCTCCTGTGCGCATGCACCAAGCAAAACCCGAACATGAAGCACACATTGGTATCTGTTTTCTGCGCCTTTAAATATAAGCTCAATTTTTATTTTACTTGGAAGGCTTATATTTAAACGCAGGAAACAGGTGCCAATTTGTACTTTCACTTTTGGGTTTTCTCAGACTCGCACACATTTGTTTCTCGCTACTGGCGCTTAGGGGCTTGAACGGGTTTCCTTCTGCCTCAAAATTCAATAAAACCCGGTAGATTTTAAAGAAAGAATCATGAGAAATCTCTTCAAACACCCTAATGCCTGCTCTGAGCTGGCATTATTTTTTCACAGCAGTAAGAGCAACTTTGTTTTGTGCGCTGTTCTCTGAGCATTGAGAGGTAATAGGAAATGACCTCATTTATTTATTTATTGTGATTTATTTATTTATTTGTGCCCTCGCGGAAACAGGAAATGAGGGCGGGACCACAGCTGAGAGAGAAGGGAAGGCTGAAGCCGAGCCTGCGTGCCTTTCACTGCTGCCGGGACCCAAGGTAAGATGAGTTTTAAATTCTGGGCGGCAGGAAGGCGAGGAAGGAGTACTGTTGAGGGAGAAGAGGGCGGGCAGGTCGGGCTGGCTGGGTTTGAAACCGGAACTTCTGACGGCGGGTTAAAATATTGGGGATGCTCGAGCACCCACAGCACCCACAGAGTCGGCGCCTATGAGGTCAGCTCTTGTGCACATGTGCCAGCAAACCTGAATGTGAAGCACATATTAGCGCCTGTTTTCTGTGCCTTTGAATACAAGCATTTCAAAATTTATTATTTTTTTTACTTGGCTTATATTTAAGCACAGGAAACGGGCGCCAATGTGTGCTTTCACTTTTGGGTTTGCTCTGACTCACACATATTCGTCTCTCATTACCAGCGCTTAGGGGCTTCCACGGGCTTCCTTCTGCTTCCAAATTATATAAAACCCAGCAGATATTAAAGAAAGAATCATGAGAAGTCCTCTCTTCAAACACCCCTAATACCTCCTCTGAGCTGGCATTAGCTTGTCAGCGGTAAGGGTGGCTTTGCTTTGTGTGCTGTTCTCTGAGCATTTATTTATTATTATTAGGATTTATTTACCGCCTTTTTGAAGAAATTCACTCAAGGCATTGGGAGGAAATAGGAAATGACCTCATTAACATATGTTTGACTACATTTGCATGCTATTTGCGCTAATCTTTGGCATGCAGATTGTCTCCCACGCTTCAGCCTTCTGAGCATTCTGCTCTAACGCTGACATTAGGTTTTGAGTATTGGCCCATGAATGAATGATCAGCACATAGATTAATCTGCAGTTTTCAATGATTTTTGTGTGAAAACCATGATTGCTGAGTTTAATTATCTATATCTTGGGGATGGGGGCTGCAGACTAGGTAGCCTGTGCAAGGGCAAAACCTTCAGCCTTATGTCCCCCCTCACTAACTTTGAGGGGGGACATAAGGCTGAAGGTTTTGCCCTTGCACTGACTCTGACTGATATGTATTTTGGAAACTTCCGGAAGGGTTAGCTAAATCAATCTGGTGTAGCAAGTGGCACCCTGTGTAGACTAACATATTTATCAAGGCATAAGCATTTGAGGACAAGAGTCCACTTTTATCAGGTATCTCAAAGGTAGTTAATTAAGATGGAATTGATGGGAGAGGAGGAGGATGAGTATAGAGAAGGACTAAGTAGAACAGAGCAAGGTTTGAAAATTTAATTCTGGCATTGTTATTCTGTTTATACCTCTAAAAGGAGTTTCAAGGCAATCACAGACAGTATAAAACAAAGGGAGTGGTAATAGCTGCATAATTGACTGTACTCTCTGGAGAGAGAGAGAAACCAATGTCAGCATGATCTGAGAATAGTTAAGGCCATTCTTACCTGTAATGGGCCATAAAGCCATTGTCCCTATTCAGGCCTGTGGAGATGGTGTCAAGCTTTTGATGAGCTCTAATTCAGCAGTTGCAGACTGGAGGGTTTCTTTGTAGATCTTCCTGATAAGCAGTTCAAAAGATTACATAAGGTACAGAATATAGAAGCAAAGCTAATTTTAGGTGGTAAAGTAGAGAGGTGTGGTAGCCGTGTTAGTCCACTCTTAAAGGTTATCAATAGAAATCAAACAAAATAAAACATGGAAAAGAAAATAAGATGATACCTTTTTTATTGGACATAACTTAATACATTTCTTGATTAGCTTTCGAAGGTTGCCCTTCTTCCTCAGATAGGAAATAAGCAAATGTGGTACCAAGAAGGTCAACCTTCGAAAGCTAATCAAGAAATGTATTAAGTTATGTCCAATAAAAAAGGTATCATCTTATTTTCTTTTCCATGTTTTATTTTGTTTGATTTCTATGGATAACCTTTAAGAGTGGACTAACACGGCTACCACACCTCTCTACACATGAAACATTTAAGCTCTATAACTTATATATTCAATACTCTACTACATGTCAACTCCAAAAAGGTTCCCATATCCTACGAATGCTCTGTCCCTAAGTCTAAGGCCCAGATGCACTAACTTTAATGACCCTTTAACGTGGCATGCATTAAAGGCAATTGTCCGACGACGGTAGCAGAAAACGAAAACGGAATGCAGATGAGCAAATTGTGTAGAAACCCTATTGAAATGAGATGCACTAAAGTTTTCCGCCTGCCCTAACGCTGGAAAACTGCCGGAAAGCTAACGACAGGTCTGTACCTGTCGTTAGGGCTGTCCAACTAAAATCTTCAATGTAAACCCCCTCAAAAAAAGCGAGGGGGGGCGAAAACGCGTGTTAGGGGCGTCCTTTATTGACGCCCGAGGTCGCTGCTTCTCCCCGCTCCCCCTGCATCAATCTAAAAGTGAAAAAAAAAAAGGATCGGGAGGGGGCAAAGGCACTTGTCAGAAGTGTCCTTTATGGATGGCCTTGCCCCCACCCACCCCGCATGAGGTCGCAGCTACTCCCCGCTCCCCCCCCCCCTTGAATTAAATAAAAAAAACAAAACAAAATTCAAAACTTTAGCAGCCCCGGGTCCCCCTCCCTTCCTTTCTCTCAACTCTTTCTCCCCACAGCTCCGCCTCCCGCCATCCTCTGCCCCGGTGCCCCGCCCCTGCTGCCACCCCTGAGGTCGTCACCGCCGCTCTCCCCCTCCACTGGTCCCCCCCTCCGCCTTACCGGGCCCGCGCAGCGCCTCTCACCTCTGTGTGAAGGCGCTGCACGGGCAAGAAGAACAGCTGATACCTCCGAGTCTTCACGCCCCTGAGCCCAGGAGGAAAGGAGAGACGCGAAGGGAGGGGGGCCCGGGGCTGCTAAAGTTTTGAATTTTGTTTTGTTTTTTTATTTAATTCAAGGGGGGGGGGGAAGCGGGGAGTAGCGGCGACCTCGTGCGGGGTGGGGGGGGGCAAGGCCGTCCATACAGGACGCTCCTGACGAGCGCCTTTGCCCCCTCCCGATCCACGTGTTTGTGTTTTGGTTTTTTTTTGGGGGGGGGGGGGGTGTTTGACGTTTGTGGCATGCGCAGAGCAGCCAGCATAACGCTTGGCTGCTCTGTGCATGCTTTAGGGGCCGATTACCGACAGGGATTCAATGTGGCTTACATATTATATACAGGTACTTATTTGTACCTGTGGCAATGGAGGGTTAAGTGACTTGCCCAGAGTCACAAGGAGTTGCCTGCGCCTGCAGTGGGAATCAAACCCAGTTCCCCAGGACCAAAGTCCACCACGCTAACCACTAGGCCACTCCTCCAGCTCATCTTGGCAAATGAATGACAGACTTAAATGTATGTGTGTAAAGCTTTTAACGTCCTAAATTAAGATGAATTTTCAGCTGAAAACTTAGAGGGGAATAACCGAATGGCGCCGGCGAGGTAGATTGCTGGCAATCTATTTTGGCGGCGCCACAAACAGCTGGCCGAACCGTATTATCGAAAAAGATGGCGCCATCTTTTCTTTCGATAATATGGTTTGGCCCGGCGAAATGCCAGAGTTCGCCGGGTTTGAGATGGCCGATTTTGTTTTTCAGCAATAATGGAAACTCAAAGCGGCCATCTCAATCCCGGCTAAATCCAAGGCATTTGCTCATGGGAGGAGCCAGCATTTGTAGTGCACTGGTCCCCCTGACATGCCAGGACACCAACCGGGCATCCTAGGGGGCACTTCTAAAAATAAAAAAATATATATACAAATAGCTCCCAGGTGCATAGCTCCCTTACCTTGGTTGCTGAGCCCCCCAAATCCCCCCCCAAACCCACTCCCCACAACTCTACACCATTGCCATAGCCCTTATGGGTGAAGGGGGGCACCTACATGTGGGTAGAGTGGGTTTTGGGGGGGTTTGGAGGGCTCAACACTTATCACCACAAGTGTAACAGGTGGTGGGCCTGGGCCAGGATGGGCCTGGGTCCGCCTGCCTGAACTCCACTGCAACCAATAAAAACTGTTCCAGGGATCTGCATACTGCTGTCAGGGAGCTGGGTATGACATTTAAAGCTGGCATACAGGCTGGCAAAAAAGGTTCATATTTTGATTTTTTTAGTGTGGGAGGAGGTTGGTGACCACTGGGGGAGTACGGGAAGGTCATCCCCCATTCCCTCCGGTGGTCATCTGGTTAGTTGGGGCACCTTTTTGAAGCTTGGTCGTGAAAATAAAAGGACCAAGTAAAACCGGCGAAATACTGATTAACGCCGCTTTTGTTTTTTCATTATGCGCTGAAGCCAGCGATCTGGTAGCCACGCCCATGCCCGCCCTTGCTATGCCGCCAACACGCCCCCTTGAACTTTCGCCGGCTCAACGACGGGAAAGCAGCGATGGTGTTAAAAAAGGGGGTTTTGATTATACCGATTTGGCCACTTTTGAGAGATTGCTGGCAATCTCCCGATTTGTGTCGGAATATCGCTGGCGATTTCTTTCAAAAATAAGCCCGATAGGCTCCTAAATTTGCCTGAAAATAGGGCACAAATTTACGAGCCTTAGGAGCTTAAATTTAAGTGCTCAGCTTTCTTTGAATATTGGTTCCCTTTATTAGATAAAATCCCCCAAATTAAGGGCTCCTTTTAAGCGGCAATAGTGATTCCCGCACAGCAAATGTGATGAAGCCCAAGCGTGTTCCAGCTTGCTCCAATCCATCTGCCTGTTAACACATCGAGTAACCTGCCTGCCTGCCTGCTTGCGAGCCTCTCAGCCATTGACTTACCTACCTGCCTGCTAGCTTATCAGCCATTGACTTACCTAATCGCCAACCCAAAACCTAGCTTTCAAGCCCTATCTATCTGCTTAACACCTCAGTCACTACATAGTCACCTGTTACACCTCAGTCACCACCTATGGTCCCTGTCCATGTTCTCTTCCTTGCCCTGTCCCTTCCTAATCTTCTTTCCCCCCCACTCCCACTGTCTACCATTAGAACCCGCTGCCCTCCCACCCTGCCCGCCACCGCAATACCCTATTCACCTCCATCCCTCACCTCACCATCCCTCTTGTCCCCCTCCTCCTTCCTGGCTCTCAACCTTCAGCACTTCCTTCCTGCCATTAACCCATCCCCATTCCTCCTAAGTACACCCCGTCTTCGTCGCCTTCGTCGCCTGACCTCCCCCACCCTCCTCCGCACTCTCTTGTTCCTCCTCCTGCTATCCGCGGGAGACATTAACCCTAATCCAGGTCCCCCTCACCTGTCCCCGTCCTATCCTTGCGAACGATTCCGGGATGTCTCCAATCTCGTCTCTATTCCCCTCCTTCCCCCCTCCTCCCTCCCCTTCTCATGCGCCTTGTGGAATGAGTCTGCAACTCAGTCTGCAACAAACTGTCTCTCACCCACGATCTCTTTATCTCTCGCTCCCTTCAACTGCTCGCCCTAACCGAAACCTGGATCTCCCCGGAAGACTCTGCCTCAGTTGCAGCCCACTGCCATGGAGGCTATCTCTTCTCCCACACGCCCCGCCCAGTTGGCCACAGCGGAGGCGTTGGGATACTACTCTCACCCTCCTGTAGTTTCCAACCCCTCCACCTACCGCAGTCTCACTGCTTCTCATCCTTTGAAGCCCATTCCATCCGGCTATTCTACCCGCTACCACTCAGAGTGGCAGTCATTTACCGCCCCCCTGATAAATCCTTCCCTTCCTTCCTCACCGACTTTGATGCTTGGCTCTCTGTCTTTCTTGACCCTTCATCTCCGTCCCTCATTCTCGGAGACTTTAACGTACACGCTGATGACCTATCCGATCCCCAAGCTTCTTAGTTCCTCACCCTAACATCCTCCTTAAACCTCCAGCTGTGCTCCACCACCCCTACTCACCGTGACGGCCATTGTCTTGACCTCGTCCTCTCCTCCTCCGGCTCACCCTCCAATTTCCACGCCTCTCTCCGATCATCACCTGATCACATTCACACTTCTTCACCCCCCCTCCCACCCCGTCCAACTTTAACCACCACCTCCAGGAACCTCCAGGCTATTGACCCCTCCACCTTATCATCTACTATCTCTAATCTCCTCCCCTCCATCACGTCCTCCGAAACTGTCGACAAAGCGGTCTCCGCTTACAATACCACTCTCTCCTCTGCTTTGGACACCCTCGCACCATCCATCTCCCGTCCCACAAAGCGCACCAATCCCCAGCCCTGGCTGACTCCTTGCATCCGTTACCTTCGCTCCTGCACCCGATCCGCTGAGCGCCTCTGGAGGAAATCTCGTACCCTTTCAGACTTCCTCCACTACAAATTCATGCTATCCTCCTTCCACTCCTCCCTATTCCGTGCAAAACAGGACTATTACACCCAATTGACCAATTCTCTCAGCTTCAACCCTCGTCGTCTCTTCACCACCCTTAACTCCCTCCTAAAAATGCCCTCCGCTCCTACTCCCCCTTCTCTCTCTCCTCAATCACTGGCCGACTACTTCCACGACAAAGTGCAAAAGATCAACCTTGAGTTCACAACCAAGCCACCACCTCCTCTTCACCCTTTAACCCTCTCCCTCAACCAACCTACCCAGGCCTCTTTCTCCTCCTTTCCTGAGATCACCGAGGATGAAACTTCCTGCCTTCTTTCCTCCTCGAAATGCACCACCTGTTCCTCTGATCCCATCCCCACCAACCTACTCAACACCATCTCCCATACTGTCACCCCCTCCATCTGTCGCATCCTTAACCTCTCTCTCTCCACTGCAACTGTCCCTGACACCTTCAAGCACGCCGTTGTCACACCTCTCCTCAAAAAACCTTCACTTGACCCTACCTGCCCCTCCAACTACCGCCCCATCTCTCTTTTACCCTTCCTCTCCAAAATACTTGAGCGCGCCGTTCACAGCCGCTGCCTTGATTTTCTCTCCTCTCATGCCATCCTCGATCCACTTCAATCCGGTTTTCGCCCTCTGCACTCGACAGAAACGGCACTCTCTAAAGTTTGCAATGACCTGCTCCTGGTCAAATCCAGAGGTCACTACTCCATCCTCATCCTCCTCGATCTTTCCGCTGCATTTGACACTGTCAATCATGATTTACTTCTTGCCACGCTGTCCTCTTTTGGGTTCCAAGGCTCTGTCCTCTCCTGGTTCTCCTCTTATCTCTCCCACCGCACCTTCAGGGTACACTCCCATGGATCTTCCTCCACTCCCATCCCACTATCTGTTGGAGTTCCCCAGGGATCTGTCCTTGGACCCCTTCTTTTCTCAATCTACACCTCTTCCTGGGCTCGCTGATCTCGTCTCATGGTTTTCAGTATCATCTTTATGCTGATGACACCCAGCTATACCTCTCCACACCTGACATCACCGTGGAGACCCAGGCCAAGGTATCAGCCTGTTTATCCGACATTGCGGCATGGATGTCCAACCGTCACCTTAAACTGAACATGTCCAAGACCGAGCTCCTCGTCTTTCCTCCTAAACCCACTTCTCCTCTTCCTCCACTCTCTATCTCAGTTGATAACACCCTCATCCTCCCAGTCCCATCTGCCCGCAACCTCGGAGTCATCTTCGACTCCTCCCTCTCCTTCTCTGCGCATATCCAACAGACTGCCAAGACCTGTCGCTTCTTCCTCTTCAACATCAGCAAAATTTGCCCTTTCCTCTCTGAGCACACCACCAGAACTCTCGTCCACGCTCTCATTACCTCTCGCCTTGATTACTGCAACTTACTCCTCACCGGCCTCCCACTCAGCCATCTATCCCCCCTTCAATCCGTTCAGAACGTTGCTGCACGTCTTATATTCCGCCAGAACCGATATACTCATATCACCCCTCTCCTCAAATCACTTCATTGGCTTCCGATCAGATATCGCATACAATTCAAGCTCCTCCTCCTTACCTACAAATGCACTCAGTCTGCGGCTCCTCACTACCTCTCCACCCTCATCTTCCCCTATGTTCCCGCCCGTAACCTCCGCTCACAGGACAAAGCCCTTCTCTCAGTACCCTTCTCTACCACTGCCAACTCCAGGCTCCGCTCATTCTGCCTTGCCTCACCCTATGCCTGGAACAATCTTCCTTTACCCATACGCCTTGCCCCCTCCCTGCCCATCTTCAAATCTCTGCTTAAAACTCACCTCTTCAATGCTGCCTTCAGCGCCTAACCGCTTGAGAAATATAGAATGCCCCAATCTATCCACCCTATCAGATTAACTGTTCACTTGTCCTCTAGATTGTACACTTGTCTTTAGATTGTTCTCTTGTCTATTAGATTGTAAGCTCTTTGAGCAGGGACTGTCCTTCTATGTTTAAATTGTACAGCGCTGCGTAACCCTAGTAGCGCTTTAGAAATGTTAGTAGTAGTAGTAGTATTTTCCACGCCGGGAATCACAACCACAACTTAGTAAAATAAGCCCTAAGTGTTTACAAGGTAGGCAAAGGATAAAGCAAAAACAGAAAGATAATTTAAAGACCTACTCCCCTCCCCCCCCCTCCCGATATTCAGACTGCAGCTGGCAACATGTTTAGCTACTGCCAGTGGCGCTAACCCCGGATATTCAATGCCAGGCTGTATCCAACAACCGGCATTGAATATCTGGTTTCAGTTGTGGCCACAGCAACTTAACCGGCTACGCAAATATTCAGCGCTAGCTAGTTAAAATAATAGCTTTGCCTCCAATTTCTCAGATTTCTTATTTATCTATTGCAAAAAAGGAGTCTTTGAAATCTGTGGACCCTAATTTGGAGGCTGACGTCCTTAATGTTTGTGATATTCTGGAATCATATAAGATGGAGACTGTGGTTAAAGCAACTTCGACTTGTACTTTCCCGTTACCATCAGATTGTGACTGGCTGTTAGGTTTATATTTTAAAAAGCAAGCAGGAGTAGACCTTACTGGGGCCAGCAATGTTTGTTTTATTTTTTTGCCTACGCCTTTTGACTATTTTGGTCGCACGACAGTCCCTTGAGTTGGCATCTTTTCACTGTTTTGAAAAACACAGCGCTTTCCGAGGAACTATTACAAGACCCCTGATGTAGGCATTTTGTGATGCTGAAACATGGACCGTGTTGGGTCCCTAAGTACTAGGTATAATAAATTATCTCCAGTGTTGGATTTGTCCTTTGGTCAGCCTCTACTCCTGCTTGCTCTGGCTTCTTGACATATAGGGTCTTTCCTGCCCTTACGTTTATATTTTAAGAAGATAGAGGGGCCTTTCTTGGGTTTTCAAGTACGGATTTTTCCAGACTTGACCAAAGAAACTCAGATGAGAAGAGATTTCCTGTTAATTAGACCAGCTGTTTTGCAGTTGGGTGCGCTCTTTTTTCTAAAGTTTCCATGTAAAGGTGTAATAAAATTAAAATCTGTTAAATATGTTTCTGTGAACCTTCTCAGCTCTCATTAGCAGTAGAAAGGTCACCATGAGTTCCCTGGTCAGAGATGTATCTACTGTTCTGTAATAATTTATTATACCTAGATGAGTCCTATGCTGTTAGTCCGCTTTAAGTTTCTTGCATATATTAGAAAGGATATTCTTTCTTTTGGTTTTCTTGTGATTTTCACTTGCTTGCTTCCCCACATTGTCGTGGACTTAGTAGGGAAGGTGTTATTTCTTTTTATCAATTTATAATTGTTTGATTTCCTATTGTAAATTGATTGTAAATTTCAATTAAAAAATGAATAGCGGTTAAAAATAGACCTGCTATTTAAGCAGCCTATTCTAACCACTCAACTTAGCTGGTTTAGTGCTGAATATTAGCGCTTAGCTGGCTAAATCATATACATAACCAGTTAGTGGCTAGCTGCTAAGGGTCAGATTCTATATATAGCACCTAAAAATTCCGCCCAGAACTAATCATCCTATATAATAATTCCCCGGAGGAGTGCAGCGACGTGACAGGTGAGAGGAGGAGCGGCTGCAGAGACTGCGTTGTAAGACTCGGGCATTTGCGAATGATTTGGGCTGGGCTTAAAAACATTTATCGCTTTTTTTTCTTTTTGTAGCGGCCGCTGCTGCTCAACAGGAGAAGCAGCAGCGGCCGGACAGCGTTACCACTGGCAGCTGCGGGTGGCAAAGGGGTTTGATGCGCTGGGGGGGGGGGGGAATGGAGGGTCACTGGACATGGGTAGCTGGAGGGGGGAGGGGAAGGTCGCTGGACATGGGTGGCTGCAGGGGGAGAGGAGGGTCGCTGGACATGGATGGCTGGAGGGGGGGGGCAGGGGAGATGGAGGTGGGGAGGGATCCTGAGACCAGAGAGGTGGGGGAGGGGAGCCCTGCGAGAGGGGGGTGGGGGCTCACACTCACTCACTCACTGTCTCTCACATACACTCTCTCTGACACACTCCCTGTCTATCACACTCTCTGTCACACACACACAGTCTCACACAAAGACACTCTGTCTCTCACACACTCTCTCACACAAACACACACACACGCTGTCTCTGTCTCTCTCTCATTCTCTCTCTGACATACACACTCCATCTCTCACACATACTCTCTCTCAAACATACACACTCCAAGGAAAACCTTGCTAGCGCCCGTTTCATTTGTGTCAGAGACGGGCCTTTTTTACTAGTATTCTATAAGATTTAGGTGCAGTTTATAGAATACGCTTAGTCGATACCGTAGCGCCTAAATCTATGCATGTCCTTTTACGCCAATAAAAACCTGGTGTAAATCCACACATGTAGATTAGGTGCACTGACCTGTGTTCTGTAATTGCGTGTGGAACTTTTGGAATGCCCACAAAATGCCCATAAACACACCCCTTTTAAACTGTTTGAACTGTGCGCTTTACAATTTAGGTGCAGTTCTTTATAGAATGCGCTTAGCGATTTCCACACAAATTGTGATAACTGTCAATTAATGCTCATTATTTCTTGTTAAGCGCTGTTAAAAACACAAATTGGCTTCTTACGTCAATTAAGTTACACATGTATTCTGAACGGAAATCTAGGCGCCATATATAGAATCTGCTCCTAAGTGCTAAGTGCTAACTGTACCCTTCTTCTCTACTGCCAACTCCAAACTCTGTTCCTTTTATCTTGCTGCGCCATATGCCTGGAATAGACTTCCTGAGCCAGTACGTCAAACTCCATCTCTGGCCCTCTTCAAAGCTAGGCTAAAAGCCCACCTTTTTGATGTTGCTTTTAACTCCTAACCCCTATTCACTGTCTGTTTTATGTTCCCACCTCAAGTAATTCCCTTGTCCCTTATTTTTCCTTTTTGTCTGTGCTACATAGGCGTAGTTTGACTGTTTCATTTGGGGGGGCAAAGGATGGGGCGGAGCATATTAGCATATTCATTTGCATATATATATATATATATGCAAATGAATATGCTAATATGGAGGCAGGAAGGGAAAAAGAGCTGGCTTTTTGTGGGGAATAACCATAATGAATATGTATGAAGGCAAAATATTGAACTGGAAAGTTAACTCAAGAAGTTAGGGTGGATAGTGTTCATAATGAGCTCCTTTTATTAACGAACATATGTAGTGTGTCATGATTTAGGCTCTACACCCTTTCTGATGTTTTGGTGCCACCTCAGTAAGGCCAACACACAATCTCTCCACTGCAAAACACTATACACAAACTTGTGCAAAAACCCACTCATAACCTTACCAAACCATAACAGCACTAATTCCAAGGACAGGACGAGCTGCAACCTTATGCGTGGAAAGGCAGCACTGTAATTACACGGCGCTCTAAAACACCAGTACACTACCTAATGAGAAAAAAAAACAAACAAAAGGGCTGCAAATACTACACACTAGCAGAATACTGCACCTTGATCACACATGAAAAACACACCACCAAATAAATTGAAAATAAAATACTTTTTTCTACCTTAGTTGTCTGGGTATTTTATTTGCATGTTGGTCCCAGTTTCTTCTGTCTGCCTTCTGCTGTCTTTCCAGTGGGTGTGGTCCATTTGTCCTTTCTCCATTTCCTTCTTATCTTCTTCTATTCCCTCACTATATCTGTCTTGGACTCCTTTCCTCTTTCTCTGTTTTCTGTCTCTCTCCTCAGATTTTATCTTCTCATTCTTCAGTCCTCCACCTATATTTTGTCCTCCACCTCCCCAGCACCCTCTCTCTCTCCACCGCCATCAATCCCCTCCCCAGCACCCTCTGTTTCCCCTCTCTCTCTCCACTGCCTTCAATCCCCCTCCCCAGCACCTTGTTTCCCCTCTCTCCGCTGCCATCAATCCCCTGCCAGCACCCTCTGTTTCTTCTTTCTCCCTCTGCTGTCATCAATCCCCCTCCCCAGCACCCTCTGTTTCCCCTCTCTCTCTCCACTGCCTTCAATCCCCCTCCCCAGCCCCCTGTTTCCCCTCTCTCCGCTGCCATCAATCCCCTGCCAGCACCCTCTGTTTCCCCTCTCTCTCTCCACTGCCTTCAATCCCCCTCCCCAGCACCCTGTTTCCCCTCTCTCCGCTGCCATCAATCCCCTGCCAGCACCCTCTGTTTCTTCTTTCTCCCTCTGCTGTCATCAATCCCCCTCCCCAGCACCCTGTTTCCCCTCTCTCCGCTGCCATCAATCCCCTGCCAGCACCCTCTGTTTCTTCTTTCTCCCTCTGCTGTCATCAATCCCCCTCCCCAGCACCCTCTGTTTCCCCTCTCTCTCTCCACTGCCTTCAATCCCCCTCCCCAGCACCCTGTTTCCCCTCTCTTCCTCTGCTGCCATCAATCCCCCTCCCCAGCCCCCTGTTTCCCCTCTCTCCGCTGCCATCAACCCCCTGCCAGCACCCTCTGTTTCCCCTCTCTCTCTCCACTGCCTTCAATCCCCCTCCCCAGCACCCTGTTTCCCCTCTCTTCCTCTGCTGCCATCAATCCCCCTCCCCAGCCCCCTGTTTCCCCTCTCTCCGCTGCCATCAATCCCCTGCCAGCACCCTCTGTTTCCCCTCTCTCTCTCCACTGCCTTCAATCCCCCTCCCCAGCACCTTGTTTCCCCTCTCTCCGCTGCCATCAATCCCCTGCCAGCACCCTCTGTTTCTTCTTTCTCCCTCTGCTGTCATCAATCCCCCTCCCCAGCACCCTCTGTTTCCCCTCTCTCTCTCCACTGCCTTCAATCCCCCTCCCCAGCACCCTGTTTCCCCTCTCTTCCTCTGCTGCCATCAATCCCCCTCCCCAGCCCCCTGTTTCCCCTCTCTCCGCTGCCATCAACCCCCTGCCAGCACCCTCTGTTTTCCCTCTCTCTCTCGCTGCTGGCCTGCCGCCATCAATTGCCCTCCCTGACTCCAGAACCCTCCCCCTCTCTCTCTCCCGCCCCCCTCCTGAGTCCTCGTGTGCCGATCTCCTGTCCGCGACGCGTGGGCACTCACTGGCCTGAAGCCTGCCTTCTCCGTCTCCCTCCTGCGCAGCACCGGCGATTCAGTCAGTCAGCTTTCTGGCAGCGTCAGGGCCTCTCTCTCCTCAGGCGCGTGCGTCCCGCCTACTCTATTGCAACTTCCTGTTCTCCAAAGACAAGCAGGCCAATATTCTCACTGATGGGTGACGTCACGTCGGCCCGGAGGACTTTCCAGCAAAGTCCATGACAAAGTCTAAAATGTCCCCCGCCGCGCGGGCGGATGCAGTGCGCATGCGCGCGTCCACTTTCCCGCCCGCCGCGCGGGCACATTCCTCAGTTTTTTCTTCTCCGCGTCTGAGGTGACACGGAGCTCGACGTTCTCGTCTTCGTGTTCCTCCTGTGCCCGGAGGTGAAGAAAGAAGAAAAAAGCGAAGTATCCTTTTTTTGTTATCTTAGATTGTTTTCGTTTATTAAGTTTCCTTTATTTTAGTCTGCGATTTTATTTAAATCGCTCGGTCGGGTATTTTTTCCCGTCTTTTTCTTTTGTTTTTCTGTGTCATCTTTTTCTAGACACAATCGCGTCTTTTGATTTGGCAGGGACAATTTTTCCCGAGATGTCAACGAAGACGCCCAGCGGCTTCAAGCCTTGTGCCCGCTGCCATCGGGCCATCTCTGGCACTGATACACACTCGTGGTGTATTCAGTGCCTTGGGCCGGACCACCGCTCGGAGAGTTGTAAGTTGTGTCTCGCCATGAAGAAGCGGACACTGCTCTCTCGAGATGCCCAGAGAGAAAAGATTTTTGGGCCCGGTGCTTCGGCGTCGGCGCCTAAGTCGGCGCCCTCCAAATCGGCGCCGGGCAAGTCGGTGCCGATGAAGTCGGTGCCGTCGAGGATGATGTCTTCGAGGCCGGCGTCGTCGAGGTCGACGTCGAAGGAGGCGTCGGCACCGGGAGACAGGGGACAGGCTGCCATTAGACCCATGCACGCTGGGAGCAGTGATGCATCGAGTGGGTCTCCACCCGCCTCGGCGCCTCCTGCTGTGCAGGCCCCCCGGGACCGTCCTGCGTCGGACCCGGCCCCGAGGAGACGTGTGGATTCCACGTCCTCCTCTCCGGTGCCGAGGAGTCTCGATGACATGCGTCGGGCGAAGGCCAAGAAGCATCGTCGTCGATCTCCTTCGAGACACGGCACCGGGAGCTCCGGGTCATCGATACACTCGATACCCGAGAAGCGTCGGTGCCGAGAGGATCGCTCTCCCTCTATTACTGAGGTTCCGACGCGTGGGGTCGCTGGCAGCCGAGTCCCCACTCCCCAACCTCAGCAGACTTTGCCTCCGACACCTCAACCGACCCCGCAGCCTTTTCCGACACCAGCTGTGGATGAGAGTATGCAGGCCATGTTCCCTTTTTTCATGAACATGATGCAGCAGTGGCAGTCGGCATCGAGGTTGTCGGTGCCGACGGCGTCGACGGGGCCGGTGTCGATGCTTTCAGAGGCACCGGTGCCGACGGCGTCGAAGGTGTCGACATTGCCGATGCCGGATGTTCCTGCATCAGGTCTTCAGCCTGTGGTGAGGTCTGTCTCACCGGTGCCGTCTCCGGTGCCGGTGCCTTTGACTTCCCAAGTTGACTCTCCCGAGGCATCGGAGCAGGAAGCTTCCCCGGAGCCTCAGGGACCATCAACTTCTCGGCACCATCATAGAGGCCATCAAGCCTCTTTGTCGAGACGGGCTCAGATTCGGGCGGCTCTGTCTGAGCTTTTAGCCTCATCTGATGGTACCTCATCCGAGGATGATGAAGGAATGCATGGGAAGTTCTCTGGCGAAGATTCTCAAGGCATTCCATCTGACTCCACTCCCTCGCCACAAAGGCAGCTGTCTCCTCCCGAGAGCTTGTCTTTTTCATCTTTTGTTCGGGAGATGTCTGAGGCCATACCCTTCCCCGTGGAAATTGTGGACGAGCCCAGAGCCAAAATGCTTGAGGTTCTGGACTATCCATCTCCACCTTCATCTTCTGCCACAGTTCCTTTTCATGAGACTCTTAAGGAACTTATGCTGAGGAACTGGGAGAAGCCTTTTTCAAGTCCAACCGTCCCTAAAAAAGCTGAGTCCCAGTATAGGATCCACGGGGAACCCAGTCTCATGCAGACCCAATTGCCTCATGATTCAGCGGTGGTGGATTCTGCCCTCAGAAGAGCCAAGAGTTCCAGAAATTTCTCCTCGGCGCCCCCGGGGCGAGAATATGCAACTCTGGACTCTTTTGGGAGGAAGGCGTATCAGGCTGGTCTGCTCGCTTCCAAAATCCAGTCTTACCAACTCTTCACGAGTGTGCATTTACGGAACTCTGTGAGGCAACTTGAGAGTTTAGTAGACACACTCCCTGAGGAGAAAGCTGAACCCTTTCGCCAAGTGATCAGGCAGCAGAAGGCGTGTCGCAAGTTCCTGTCCAGGGGCATTTTTGACACTTGCGATGTGACATCTCGCTTTTCCGCTCAAGGTATAGCGATGCGCAGGCTCTCATGGCTGCGTGCCTCTAACCTGGAGGAAAGAACTCAGCGGAAAATAGCAGATATCCCATGCCGGGGGGATCACCTTTTTGGAGAGAAGGTTGAAGAGATGATTGATCATCTCTACCAGCGTGACAATGCTATGGATTCTCTCTCCCGCCGGGCGCCTTCTGCAACCACTTCCACTGCTAGGAAGTTTTTTAAGGGAAAGAGAAGTGCTCCCTACGCTTCTAGAAATCGTAGGTACACTCCTTATTCCCGTCAGCCGGTTCAGGCTCGACCCCAGCCCGCTCGCTCTCGTCAGCAGCGGGCACCGAAGCAGCCCCCTGCAGCTCCCCAGCAAAAACCAGGGACGGGTTTTTGACTGGCTCCAGCAGAGCATAGCCGAAGTCAAAGTACCTGTGCCGAACGATCTGCCGGTCGGGGGGAGGTTAAAATTTTTTCACCAAAGGTGGCCTCTCGTAACCTCCGACCAGTGGGTTCTTCAAATAGTCCGGTGCGGGTACACCCTCAATTTGATTTCCAAACCTCCAAATTGCCCACCAGGAGCTCAGTCTTTCAGCTCCTACCACAAGCAGATACTTGCAGAGGAACTCTCCGCCCTTCTCAGCGCCAATGCGGTCGAGCCCGTACCACCAGGGCAGGAAGGGCTGGGATTCTATTCCAGGTATTTCCTTGTGGAAAAGAAAACAGGGGGGATGCGTCCCATCCTAGACCTAAGGGCCCTGAACAAATATCTGGTCAAAGAAAAGTTCAGGATGCTTTCCCTGGGCACTCTTCTTCCCATGATTCAGAAAAACGATTGGCTATGCTCTCTGGACTTGAAGGATGCTTACACTCACATACCGATACTTCCAGCCCACAGGAAGTATCTTCGGTTTCGGCTGGGAACACAGCACTTTCAGTACTGTGTTTTGCCTTTTGGCTTGGCGTCTGCACCCAGGGTTTTTACAAAGTGCCTGGCAGTTGTGGCAGCGTCGCTACGCAGACTGGGAGTGCATGTGTTCCCTTATCTGGACGATTGGCTGGTGAAGAACACCTCCCCGCAAGAAACTTTGCAGTCTATGCGGATGACTATTCAGGTGCTAGAGATGCTGGGCTTTGTCATCAATTACCCCAAGTCCCATCTCGTCCCTGTGCAGAAATTGGAATTCATAGGAGCTCTGTTGTGCACACAGACAGCTTGTGCTTATCTCCCAGGACCCAGGGCAGACAGACTTCTGTCTCTGGTTTCCAAAGTGCAAGCATCTCAGCAGATCACAGCTCGGCAGATGTTGAGATTGCTTGGCCACATGGCCTCTACAGTTCATGTGACACCCATGGCACGTCTACACATGAGATCGGCTCAATGGACCCTAGCTTCTCAGTGGTTTCAAGCCACAGGGAATCTAGAGGATGTTGTCCGGCTGTCCACCAATTTTCGAAATTCCCTAAGTTGGTGGACCATTCGATCCAATCTGGTCTTGGGACGCCCATTCCAAATTCCTCAGCCTCAAAAAGTGCTGACGACGGATGCATCCCTCCTCGGGTGGGGAGCGCATGTAGATGGGCTTCACACTCAAGGAGCTTGGTCTCTTCAGGAGAAGCATCTCCAGATCAACCTCCTGGAATTGCGAGCGATCTGGAACGCTCTGAAGGCATTCAGAGATCGGCTAGCCAACAACATTGTTCTCATTCAGACAGACAATCAAGTGGCGATGTATTACACCAACAAGCAAGGGGGTACCGGATCCCGTCCTCTGTGCCAGGAGGCCGTGCAGATGTGGCTATGGGCCTATCAAAACGGAATGTTTCTCCAAGCCACTTATCTAGCCGGTGTAAACAATGGTCTGGCCGACAGGCTGAGCAGAGTTATGCGGCCTCACGAGTGGTCCTTGAACATGACTATTGCCAAAAAGATCTTTCGAGTTTGGGGAACTCCATCGATAGATCTTTTTGCTTCCCAGGACACTCACAAGGTTCCTCAATTCTGTTCCAGACTTCAGGCCCACGGCAGACTAGCGTCGGATGCCTTCCTCCTTTTTTGGGGGACAGGACTCCTGTACGCTTATCCTCCCATCCCTTTAGTGGGGAAGACTCTCCTGAAACTCAAGCAGGACCAGGGAACCATGATTCTGATAGCGCCTTTTTGGCCCCGCCAGATATGGTTTCCCCTTCTTCTGGAACTTTCGTCAGAAGAGCCATGGAGATTGGATTGTTTTCCGACCCTCATTACTCAGAACGAGGGGGCGCTTCTACATCCCAACCTCCGGTCTCTAGCTCTCACGGCCTGGATGTTGCGAGCATAGAGGTTGCCTCCTTTGGTCTCTCTGAGGGTGTCTCCAGAGTTCTGTTTGCTTCCAGGAAAGATTCCACACATAAGTGTTACTCTTTTAAATGGAGGAGGTTTGCCGTCTGGTGTGACAGTAACGGTCTAGATCCTTTCTCTTGCCCTGCACAGACCTTGCTTGAGTACCTTCTGCATTTATCCGAGTCTGGTCTTAAGACTAACTCGGTCAAAGTTCACCTTAGCGCTATCAGTGCTTATCATTCACATGTTGATGGCTTGCCGATTTCTGGACAGCCTTTAGTCATGCGTTTCATGAGAGGTTTGTTTTTGTCAAAGCCCCCTATCAAACCTCCTCCAGTGCCATGGGATCTCAATGTCGTTCTCACCCAGCTGATGACAACTCCTTTCGAGCCACTGGATTCCTGCCATCTGAAGTACTTGACCTTGAAGGTCATTTTCTTGGTGGCTGTTACTTCAGCTCGTAGGGTCAGTGAGCTTCAAGCCCTGGTAGTTCATGCACCATTCCTTGTCTTTCATCATGACAGAGTAGTCCTCCGCACCCACCCAAAGTTTCTACCGAAGGTGGTGTCGGAGTTCCATCTGAACCAGTCAATTGTCTTGCCAACATTCTTTCCCCCTCCTCACTTGAGCCCGGGCGAAAGCAAGTTGCACACTTTGGACTGTAAAAGAGCACTGGCCTGTTACGTGGAGCGGACGCGCCCCTTCAGAAAGTCCGCCCATCTGTTTGTTTCTTTTAATCCCAACAAGAGGGGAGTTGCTGTCGGAAAACGCACCATCTCTAATTGGCTAGCAGATTGCATTTCCTTCTCTTACGCCCAAGCCGGGCTGACTTTGGACGGTCATGTCACGGCTCATAATGTTAGAGCCATGGCTGCGTCAGTGGCTCATCTAAAGTCAGCCACCATAGAAGAGATTTGCAAAGCTGCGACGTGGGCTTCGATCCACACATTCACATCACATTACTGCCTTCAGCAGCATAGCCGACGCGACAGTCGGTTTGGGCAGTCGGTGCTGCAGAGTCTGTTTGGGGTTTAGAATCCAACTCCACCCCCCTAGGCCCATGTTTATTCTGTTCCAGGCTGCACTCTCAATAGTTGAATTTGGTTTCAGGTCAATTTTGTTTTTTGTCCTCGCCGTTGCGGGACCCAATTGACCATTCTTTGTTGTGTTGAGTGAGCCTGGGGGCTAGGGATACCCCATCAGTGAGAATATTGGCCTGCTTGTCTTTGGAGAAAGAGTAGTTACTCACCTGTAACAGGTGTTCTCCGAAGACAGCAGGCAATATATTCTCACAACCCTCCCACCTCCCCTTTGGAGTTGTATTCCTCTAATTCTTGTAATTAACTGAGGAATGTGCCCGCGCGGCGGGTGGGAAAGTGGACACGCGCATGCGCACTGCATCCGCCCGCGCGGCGGGGGACATTTTAGACTTTGTCATGGACTTTGCTGGAAAGTCCTCCGGGCCGACGTGACGTCACCCATCAGTGAGAATATATTGCCTGCTGTCTTCGGAGAACACCTGTTACAGGTGAGTAACTACTCTTTTTCCGCAGAGGTGGGACGCGCCTGAGGAGAGAGAGGCCCTGACGCTGCCAGAAAGCTGACTGACTGAATCGCCGGTGCTGCGCAGGAGGGAGACGGAGAAGGCAGGCTTCAGCAGGCTTCAGGCCAGTGAGTGCCCACGCGGACGGGAGAGACAGGCAGACGAGGACTCGGGAGGGAGGGAGCAGCGTTGTGCCGGCTCTCTGGCCTTGCGTTTGGGGGGGCACTGCCCCCCCTCGCCCCCCCCAGTCTACGCCTATGCTGTGCTAATTAGATTGTAAGCTCTGTTGAGCAGGGACTGTCTCTTCATGTTCAAGTGTAGAGCGCTGCATACGTCTAGTAGCGCTATATAAATGATAAGTGGTAGTGGTAGTGGTAATATTCAGCAGAGATAACTGGCTATCTCATGCTGGATATTAGCGCTTAGCCGGCAAAGCACTATTTAACCAGCCAGGAGTTGTTCCTGGTCCATTAAATAGCACTGAATATCGGACCTCTAATTTCTTTCTCTCTCACTTTTAGAGATAGATCAGATATCTGTGCTGGAGTCAAACATCTCTACTGGGGACCTATAAGTGATAAGCCACTGGACAGCTACCTCCTGCAGGCTGAGGAGGGGGGCACCTCAGAAGATGATGGTTTGTTATTTTGGGGTTTGGAGGCAGTGGTGTTTCAAAGGATGCAGAGGTTCCCTGTTTCAGTGCCACAGGCAGAGTCTAAGCATAATGGTACACAAAACTCTCAGGTTTAATGAATGCTGAGTGGATTAAAGTGGCTAAACAATAGAGCTGATACTGCTGAAACTGGATAACAGTAATGCTGCCCCACCCACCTGTGTGTTTGGCGTGCACAGGAGAAATCATGCAAAAAGGAGTAAAATTCCACTACCAGGAGGATATGTTTCAGTACCCAGCCAGACTTCCATCTCTTGGAACTAAGGGCTGGATGCACTAAACTCCATGGAAGAGCCCTTCCCATACCGATCCCTTAGCGAATCAGTAA
Source organism: Microcaecilia unicolor (assembly GCF_901765095.1). Classification (NCBI taxonomy): domain Eukaryota; kingdom Metazoa; phylum Chordata; class Amphibia; order Gymnophiona; family Siphonopidae; genus Microcaecilia; species Microcaecilia unicolor. Next base: position 297,100,654 of record NC_044033.1, on the reverse strand, counting down.
GGGAAGGGCATGCATGAAGGAAATCGCATGCAAATGAGCTGCTCGCTGTTAGCTCATTTGCACGCGATTTCCTTGGAAGCCAGTCGGCCAGCTGGACATGCGCACTTGGGGAATTCCTAGAAGATGTCCAAAGACAGGAAAACAAGAACACATACACTGGGGCAATTCTATAAGTGGGTGCCTCCGTTTAAGCACACGATGAGAGTCTTTTCTATAACATCATCTGGACGCCCAAATTCATTTATAAAATACTAGCAAAACCCAGTGTTAGTGCATCTTACATTTAGGAGTCTGTAGTTAGACCAGCCACAAACCTGTCATAACTGTGCCGCGGAAATGCGGCAAAGGACATGAGTTGCTTGTCATGTGTAAGTGAAGAATAAAAAGGTGGGAATACGAGCCAGGCTATCCAAAAACTGGAACCAAAGCGAAATTTAAAATAAACAGCGTTTAATCATTTTCAAAACAATGATAATAAAACAGTTACACATTTAAAAGTGACTCGACACAACGTTGTGTTTCGGCCAGATGGCCTACATCAGGAGTCTTGTAACTGAGATCAATAGTGAAATAAGATCATCAATTTGTATAATAAAGAAATCTCAAATCACAAATGAAAAATCTGCAAACAAGGACTTAACAATGGTCTTAAAAAAAACGTTTGGCAAATAATCCGTCTGCCGCTTTACTCTGCAGAGAAGCGGCAGACAGATTATTTGACAATGCTGTGTCGAGTCACTTTTAAATGTGTAACTGTTTTATTATCATTGTTTTGAAAATTATTAAACGCTGTTTATTTTAAATTTCGCTTTGGTTCCAGTTTTGGATAGCTTGGCTCGTATTCCCACCTTTTTATTTTTCATTTTACTCTCCGTGGGATCTATTGAGTTCTCCACGTACGTGGATTCTCTTTAGACTTTTGCATGTGTAAGTGACAGCACCATCCATGCCCCTCCCAAGTAAATGCCCCCTTGCATGTACACGTCATACAACTTACACACACCCTTATGGATAGTGCATAGTCCCACACACATAAATGTACAGTGACCCACTAAATGCTGGTATTCTGTCACATAAATATGGGCAGCCACTTCTAGAATTGTTCTTGTAGTCTCTGAGCCAATCTTGCAGTCTCTGAGCCAATCTTGCAGTCTCTGAGCCAATCACAGCGCGTTTAGCTCAGCTAAACGCGTTGTGATTGGCTCAGACTTCCAGGTCTCTCAGCTGAGTGCAGGACGTCCAAAAAGGCAGTTTTTATTATTGCAGGGGGGAGGACGTCCAAAAAGGACGTCTTTTTGGATGGACGTTCTCAACTGCACTCTCCTGCTGATCGAGCCGCATCGGAGCCTTCCTGCAGTAGGCCGTGGAGGGGGTGAGAGGCGCGGCGTCTTACTTTCCCGAATGGCACAGGGAGGCGCAGGGACGGCCACAGGCATAGCGAAGGTGCCACAACTTTTTTTTTTTAAAAATTTTAAGTCCCTCACGAGGACTTGGGACACGCAGCTTGTTCTTTTTTTTTTTTTTACATGGGTGTTAGGCACTTTTTGGACGTATTTGGCATGCACAGAGCAGCCAGCATAATGCTTGGCTGCTCTACGCATGCTCGACCGGCCGACTGGCCAACTGGTTACCGATGGAATAGAGAATGCAAGTGAGCTACAACGAGCAGCTCATTTGCATTCCTTTTCTTTGATGCATGCCCGTTCCTTACCAATTCGCTAAGGGAATCGGTAAGGGCTTTAACGGTTTTTTAGTGCATCTTGGCCAGTTCCCTCTAGCCGTTCCCCTCCATGGCTGAGCTATGACTGGCAAGAATGGCATTAAGAGTACAGCCTTCTAACCCACTCCTCCTGGTCTCTGTGCCTCTCTCAGATGGTTCACAAATCTGCTGGTGGCAATAGTGAGATATAAATGCTGGTTTAAAGACTGCTTAGGTGGGGGAGGGGGCAAAGATTGAAAATTAGTTGGGGGAGAGGGAAAAGTAGGGGCTCGGAAGGTGAGTCAGAGTGGTTTGTCCTCAAAAAGGGAAGACAGAAGAGGTCCCACTGAAGTGGAGGTAAGGGCTCCCACGCTAACCTGGCGGTAACCTGGCAAATAGAGTTTTCTATCGCCTTATATTACAGCAAGCTGGGGGTGGGAACTACTGCTGGCCTGCTGTGGTAGCCTGGCGGTACTTCCTTTTTAGCGAGTAGTAAACCCATGTTGGACTCAGGAGTGGACTCAGGAGCATAGCCAGACCTCGGCGGGAGGGGGGTCCAGAGCCCAAGGTGGGAGGGCACAGTTTAGCCCGCCTCCCCCAGCTGCTGACTCCCCCACCACTTTTGACCCCCCCCCCCCCGCCGCCGACCCTCCCCCATCACTTTCGATCCTCCCCTCCTGCCACCGCTGCATGGTACCTTTACTGGCGGGGGTCCCCAACCCCCGCCAGCCGGTCTTCTTCAGCGCTGGTCTCCGGCGCCTTCGCTGATATGTTTCTGCGATGTCAGGAGCCAGGACTCACAGAACCAGATCAGCAAAGGTACCAGGCAGTGGCAGCAGGAAGGGGGATCGAAAGTGGCGGAGGAGGGTCGGCGGCGGGGGGGGGGGGGGTCAAAAGTAGAAGGGGCCAGGGCTAAATCTGTGGGGGCCCATGCCCCCACCTAGTTACGCCCCTGGTTGGACTTACCACCACTTTGTAAAAGGAGCCCTTAAAGTTTAAGGAAGGGTTTTTTAAGCCGATGAGATAAATATCCCACTCATTTGAGCAGTTACTAGTCACTCTAATTTTAAGTTCTAAGGCTTTTTCCCTTTCAAGAAACAATATATTTGTCATTGCTAATTGCTACTTCATTTGAGTAGGGTTTGTGCACAATTTAGTATTCTGAGAGGTTTTTTTTTTTTTTTTGTTCCATTGAATAAGTTTTCTCACTTTCCTTTTTGTGTTTTTTTGGCTTTCAGAACTATCCCTAATAGTGCACAAACTCTTTTACACTAATTTACACGAGCTCCATGGAAGATGTAAATGTGTGAGTGTACTCTAAACATGTGTATGTGTGCTTTATAAAATGTGCATCTACATCATAAATCTGCCCCTGCTCCACTTAAATTATGCCTCCAGGAACACCTAGATATAACACATATATATGTGCATGTCATCTTGTTGGTGCGCGTATCAGCTGTGCTATTGCATGAGTTCTTTTTTTTGTGTGAAACATGCTTGACATGCAGAAAATGTTTTATAAAATTACCATAGATACTCATATATAGGGAGCACTAGGAAGGTAAAATTCTTAGATATAATAAATGACTGCTTCTTGGAGCAATCAGTCCAAGAACTGACAAGAAGTGGAGCCATTTTAGATCTAGCCCTTAGTGTGGAATGCAGGGCATGGTATGAGAGGTCATGGTGTTAGATCCACTGGGAAACAGTGATGATAACATGATCAAATCTGAGCTGATATCTGGAGTGAAGTCACTCAAGAATTCTACTTTAGCAGCATTTAATTTTAAAAAGGTTGACTATGACATAATAAGGAAAATGGTTCAAAAGAAGCTGAAAGGGTCAGCCACAAAGGTTAGGACTTTAAATCAGATGTGGATGTTGATTAAAAATGCCATTGTGGAAGCCCAGACCAGATGTATTCCACATATTAACAAAGGTAGAAAGAAGAGCAAACGACAGCCAGCATGGTTAAAATGAGAAGTGAAAGAGGCTATTAGACCCAAAAGAGCATCCTTCAAAGAATGGAAAAAGGATCCCAATGAAGAAAATAAGAAGCAACATAAGCAATGTCAAGCTAGATGCAAATCATTGATAAAAAAGGCTAAAAGAGAATATAAAGAAAAACTTGACGTTGAGACAAAAACTCATAGTAACATCTTTTTCAGGTATATCAGAAGCAGCAAGCCTGTGACGGAATCCGTGGGACCATTAGATCATAAAGGAGTAAAAGGGGCACTCAGGGAGGACAAGGCCATAGTGGAGAGATTGAATTCATTCTTTGGTTTGATCTTTTTGGAAGAAGATGTAAGAGATACACCTCTACCGGAAATGGTTTTCAAGGGTGATGATGCGGAGGAACCAGGGGCGTATCTGCGTGGGGCCTCAGGGGCCTGGGCCCCCGCAGATTTCGCCCTGGACCCCCCTACCGCTGCCAACCCTCCCCCTCCGTTGCTCGCCTACCTTCGCTGGCGGGGGACCCCAACCCCCGCCAGCCGAGGTCCGCGTCCTCCTGCCGCTGCCGGCTGCCTTTGGTCCTTTAATTCTTCCATTGAAGCTGGCGCCGACGAAAGTTTCTTTTGAGTCTGACGTCGCTGCACGTTGTACGTGCAGGACGTCAGACTCAGAAATTGTTTCTGAGTCTGACGTCCTGCACGTACAACGTGCAACGTGCAGCGACGTCAGATTCAAAAGAAACTTTTTCGTCGGCGCCAGCTTCAGTGAAAAAATGAAAGGACCAAAGGCAGCCGGCAGCGGCAGCGGCAGGAGGACGCGGACCTCGGCTGGCGGGGGTTGGGGTCCCCCGCCAGCGAAGGTAGGCGAGCAACGGAGGGGGAGGGTTAGCAATGGCAGCGGCTGGGGGGAGGGGGATCGGCAATGGCGGCGGGGGGGGGGGCTATAATGTGCCCCCCCTCTCTGGCCCTGGCCCCCCCTACCGCCGCAGTTCAGATACGCCCCTGGGAGGAACTAAAAGAAATCTCAGTGAACCTGGAAGACATACTGAGCCAAGGGTACTGAAAGAACTCAAACATTAAATTGCTGACCTGTTGTTAGTGATCTGTAACCTGTTGTTAAAATCATATGTAGTACCTGAAGATTGGAGGGTGACCAATGTAAGGTTGATTTTTAAAAAGGGTTCCAGGTGTGATCTGGGAAATTATAGACCAGTAAGCCTGACTTCAGTGCTGGGGAAAATAGTGGAAATTATTATAAAGAATTAAATTATGCAACACAGAGACAAACATGGTTTAATGGGACAGAGTCAGCATGGGTTCAGCCAAGGGAAGTCTTGCCTCACCTATTTGCTTCATTTCTTTGAAGGCATAAATAAACATGTGGATAAAGATGAGCCGGTTGATGTAGTGTATAGATTTTCAGAAAGGTTTTGACAATGTTCCTCATGACAGCCTAATGAGAAAATTACGAAGTCATGGGATAGGAGGCAATGTCCTTCTATGGATTAAGATTTGGTTATTAGACAGAAAACAGAGGGTAGGATTAAATGGCCATTTTTCTCAATGGAGGAGGGTGAATAGTGGAGTGCCGCAGGGATCTGTACTGGGACCTGTACTATTTAACATATTTATAAATGATCTGGAATACGAAATGATGAATGAGGTGATTAAATTTGCAAATGATGAAAAACTATTAAATGTTGTCAAAACACATGTGGATTGTGAAAAATTGCCGGAAGACCTTAGGAAACTGGACGACTGGGCATCCAAATGGCACATGAAATTTAGACTCAAGAAAAATGTTAGGAAGTAGTTTTTCATGGAGAGAGTGGTGGATGCTTGGAATGTTCTCCCGCGGGAGGTGGTGGAGAGGAAAACGATAATGGAATTCAAACATGCATGGGATAAACATAAAGGAATCCTGTTCCGAGAGAATGGATCCTCAGAAGCTTAGCTGAGATTAGGTGGCAGAGCTGGTGGTGGGAGGCGGGGCTGGCGGTTGGGAGGCGAGGATATTGCTGGGCAGACTTATATGGTCTGTCCCAGAGCCAGTGGTTGGGAGGCAGGGACAGTGCTGGGCAGACTTATACGGTCTGTGCCCTGAAAATGACAGATACAAATCAAGGTAAGGTATACACAAAAAGTAGCACATATGAGTTTATCTTGTTGGGCAGACTGGATGGACCATGCAGGTCTTTTTCTGCCGTCATCTACTATGTTACTATGTAATATGACAAATGCAAAGTGATGTACATTGGGAAGAATAATCCGAGTCATAGTTACCTGATGCTAGGGTCCACCATAGGAGTCAGCACTCAAGAAAAAGATCTAGGTGTCAGTGTAGACAATACGCTGAAATCTTCGGCCCAGTGTGCATCAACAATGAAAAAAGCAAACAGGATGCTAGGAATTATTAGGAAAGAAATGCAAAATAAGACCAAGAATATTATAATACCTCTGTATTGCTCCATGGTGCAATCTCATCTTGACTCTGCATTCAATTCTGGTCGCCATATCTCAAAAAAGATATCACAGAATTAGAAAAGTTTCAAAAAAGAGCGACCAAAATGATAAAGGGGATGGAACTCCTCCCATATAAGGAAAGGTTAAAGAGGTTAGGCCTATTCAGCTGGAAAAGAGATGGCTAAGGGGGGATATGATTGAGATCTACAAAATCCTGAGTGGTGTAGAAGTAACGTGGAGGGGCATAATCGAATGTCGCCGGCCAAATAGATCGCCGGCAATCTATATTGGCAGCGGAGCTACAGCTGGCCAGAACCGTATTATCGAAAAAGATGGCCGGCCATCTTTTTTTTCGATAATATGGTTTAGCCCGGCCAAATGCCGTGGAGTTCGCATGGTTTGAAATGGCCGGGTTTGTTTTTCAGTGATAATGGAAAGTTATGTCAGCCATCTCAAACCCCGGCCAAATTCAAGGCATTTGGCCGTGGGAGGAGCCAGCATTTTTAGTGCCCTGGCCCCCCTGACATGCCAGGACACCAACCAGCCACCCTAGGGGTCACTGCGGTGGACTTCAGAAAAGCTCCTACGTGCATAGCTCCCTTACTTTGGGAGCTGAGCCCCCCAAACCCACTACCCACAAATGTACTGTACCCACTAAAATTGCTCCAGGGACCTGCATACAGCCTCTAGGACTTATTGCTGCTGTATAACCTGAAGACTAATCTCTCTGAAAAAGTCCTTTCTTGAAATAACCACGTTTACTCACAGTTAACTGCAGATCAGAGGTTGTGCCCCACTGGCAAAGAGCCCCTGGTACTAAGATTAGCAGTAGGTCAGAGCTGGCACAATGGTGTACAATGCCCTCTTTCAGCACCATTCAAGGTAAGAACTACGTTCTCTAACGTGGGTAACACAAGAAAGGGAACTAAAACTGGCTTACAAAAATGGCTACTTCCGCATGGACGACAACAGGAAACAAAACAGGGCACACTCTGACCCAGTTAGCAGGGGGGAAAGCACCATGGGAGTAGAGCCCAGTACCCTACACCCACCACAATGCATTGCTAATGTGACTCTGCAGGGCACCTAACAGAAAAGGTGTCACACTCACCCGAGAGCCACATCGCAACCAGGGAAAGGCTGTCGGAGGATGCAACACATTCTGCTGTCATGGAGGTGGGTACTGCATTTGAGGCTGGCATACAGGCTGGCAAAAAAAGGTTTTTAGTTTTATTTTTTTAGTTTGGAAGGGGATTGGTGACCACTGGGAGAGTATGGGGAGGTCATCCCCCATTCCCTCCAGTGGTCATCTGGTCAGTTGGGGCACCTTTTTGAGGCTTGGTCGTGAAAATAAGAGGACCAAGTAAAGCTGGCAAAATACTGCTTAACGCCACTTTTTTTTTTCCATTATCGGCAAAAGCCGGCCATCTGGTAGCCACGCCCATGCCCGCCCATGTCCCGCCTTCGCTAATCTACTGACACGCCCCCTTGAACTTTCGCCAGCGAAGCAACGGGAAAGCGGCGATGCTGTCAAAAATGCCACTTTTGATTATACCGATTTCGCCGCTTTTAAGAAATCGCCGGCCATCTCCCGATTTGTGTCAGAAGATGGCCGGCGATCACTTTCGATTATAAGCTGGATAGTAACATAGTAGATGACGGCAGAACAAGACCTGCATGGTGTAGAAGTGAATCAATTTTTCACTCTTTCAAAAAGTACAAAGACCAGGGGACAGTCAATGAAATTACATGGAAATGCTTTTATGTTTCAGCAATTTTATTGATGATTCAACATATTAAACTAGCCAACAAGCTTAGCATATAACAATCCAAGTATCAAAACACACTGGTAATTATTAAAGTGCTGATGTTCTTCATCAAAACGTTCCAATTTTCTCCCATCCCCACCCTAACCATTGCCTCCCCCAAGTTTGTATTGTCCCCCAGATTATTAACAATCCAGCATGTTAGACAGTGCCAACCGGCATAACAATGAGCTCTTAAGGTAAATTAAATAATAAAGCCATGCTGCCCCTAATCAGCAAGATTAACAATGCCTCCCTCCCCACCCAACCTCCCTCCCCCCACCCCTATCCCAGGAAGGAATAGACACCTGTTATCCATAACCTCTTAATGTCAAGAGCTAACCAACCTGGCACATAGCCCAAAAGACACTTAAATCAATAAACATTCTAACTAAACTACAAGAAACTTTTGAGACTCTCTCAACCCTCACCAGTAGACCCCAAACCAAACCCAATATCCACTACCCGACTAACCCTCCCCACCATCCTACCTTCAGACCTAACCCAAATCCATCCCATGAATCCAGATGAAAAGGGCCTAATAAAGTACCCCATCCCTTAACTAACCAAGGCTTCAAAGGAGACCCCTACACCTCTCCCCTCTCGTTAACACTCATACAGTGGGTTCATGGAAATGCTTTTAAAACAAATAAGAGAAAATATTTTTTCACTCAAAGAATAGTTCTTTGAGTGACAAAATAGCTCTGGAACTTGCAGCTGAAGGATGTGGTAACAGCAGTTAGCATATCTGGGTTTAAAATAGTTTTGGACAAGTTCCTGGAGGAAAGGTCTATAGTCTGTTATTGAGATGGACATGGGGGAAGCCACTGTTTGCCCTGGGATTGGTAGCATGGAATATTGCTACTATTTGGGATTCTGCCAGGTACTCGTAACCTGAATTGGCCACAATTGGAAGCAGGATACTGGGCTAGATGGACCATTGGTCTGACCCAGTATGGCTATTCTTATGATCTTATGTATAAATAAAATCACTGGAAGGAAAGTATATAATTTGTAGCGGCAATATCTTTAACAAAATTATGGAGGCAATTTTTAAATGATCTCCACTGGAACAAAAAAAGTACTTTTTTATTTGTGAAGTTGGCACTAATTTTCAAAGAGTAGACATGCAAATACCCTTCCTTTGAAATTTGTCACAGATACATATTTGCATGTTTTTCATGTGGGTGGTTTTTCATGAAAATAACATGTGGAGAGTTGAAAACGCAATCTGCATATCTTGTTTTCTGATCCCATCCAAAACATTCTCCAGAGATCACATTTCCTAAATGTAGATAAAAATAAGTGTATACTTGTAGCCAAAGGGAAGGCAATTTGTAGACAGACAAGTTTTGGAGGATATTTAGTAAATGATGCCTAAAGTTGGGCATGGATCTTAGATTAGTGCCTAAATTAATGATTTAATCAAGTTTAACTACCAGTTATTGTCGTTTAGTGGTACTAATTTGGAGTTACACATGCAACTCCCCTGCCCCTATTCTATAACATGCGTGCCTAGTTTTTATGGTGTGCAACTGCAAAGGGGACATGGCCATGGGAGGAGCAAGGGTAGGTCAAGGATGTTCCCAGGATTTAGGTGAACAAAAGAGGAGTAAAGGATGACACGAATGACAATCAGCCTCGGAGACATTATCAAATAGTTTATTGATAAAGCACCAGTAGAAATTGACCCAACAAGGGCAGTGCTTCGGTGGGCACAACCACCTGCATCAGGGGTCACAAATGTTGAAGTGTGTAAATGGAAAGAATGGACAAATAATTGATGCACAATACACTGGGTGTCAAACAATCAATGCAAAAAACTTCGTCAAAATAGATGGAGCCATAAAATCGCTAAAGTCGTTTGTGGCTTCGTCTATTTTGACAAAGTGTTTTTGCCTTGTTTGACGCCCAGTGGATTGTGCATCAATAATTTGACCCCAATGCAGGTGGCTGTGCCCCTGAAAATACGGACCATGTCAGGTCAGTTTCTACTGGTGCTTTCTCAATAAAGTATTTGATAATGTCTCTGGTCTCTGAGGTTGATTGTCATTCATGTCATCCTCTACTCCTCTTTTGTTCCCCTATTGTTTCGATGTAGAGGCTTGTTCCTGTTCTGTTTGACTCCCAGGATTTAGGTGCCACATTATAGAATAAATACCCTCGTGCCCTACTTTGGCACAGAAATGTGCGCTAAACTAGTATTATGTAAAGGTTGTGCACCCTTTGCAGAATACTAACTTAGCACCAATCATGGCAATGCCTAACTTTGAGAACCATTTACTGAATTCCCTCCAAAGGACAAAATTCTACATATGGCACTGAAAAATCGAGACCACTAAAATTTAACGCTAAGCTCTATTCTATAAATGGCACTCAAAGTTGAGCGCCATTTATAGATTAGCGTTTGTTGCTGGGACGCATGCCAAATTGTAGGCATTTTGGTGTGTCTATGCTTGGTTAAGCTAGTAGTCTATAAAGGAAAGTAGGTACTGTTCTGCCCCTGTTTGCATTTGCATGGAAGCAGTTTCTATTGTCTGTATATATTAAGCACTGTGTATTAAAGACTACAAGTTCCTATAGTTTTGTAGTTTTCTGTCATTGGCTCTTCCTGAGCACATGTGCACTGCTCCCAATGCCTTGTGGGCTTTCCCTGTTGGCTTGACCTGCCTCCAAGCATGCTGGGTATGGAACCTCCTTGTCTTTCCTCATATCCTATATAATAAAACTCACCCTCAACGTTCTGTGGCCTGAGGACCCCTTCCGCCTCTGTAGTCTGAGGTGCGACCCCTGCCGCCACGCCTCTGCCGAAGTGGCAACCGCTGACCTCTCTCCACCCCCCACCCCCCGACAGGGTGCCATCGCGCCTCCCCCCCCCCTCCAAAACCGGAACGACTTCCATAAAGCAGTAGGAAAATAAGTGGCAACCGGTGCCGAGCTCAGTCAAACCCCCTTACCGGAGCTGCACCATCTAAAGCTGCAACGCGCCCACGTCGTCGCCAGAGAGAAGCCTCGCTGCACAACGTCAATAGCGGAGCGGGAGGGAACTGGCAGGCTGTGTTGTACAATGATGTAAAAGAAACATAGGTAGAGGGGTGTTGAAAAACGTCACTGTTATCGGCTGATAAAAGAAATTGAGGCGGAGCAGGGGTTGAAGAAGCTGCACTGTTATTGGCTGATGCGAGGACTGGGGAGTGGCCTACAGTTGAAGAGGTCCGTTCTTATTGGCTATCTTTACAGTGAGGAATGGAGGTGAGGGCGGGGTGTTGTCCGTTATTGACGGGTATAGCTGAAAGGTGTATGGCACAGGGTGCAGGGCGGGCTGCGAAAGATAACTGTCGGACAGGGTCGCGGAAGGGGGGTACAGGGGGCCGTAACGTGCAGGGCGGAGGTTTTGAAAATGGAGGCAACTGTTAGCCAGGAAGTCGGTGGCAGGGCCGTGAGGGGAGAGGGGATGTGCATGTTCGTCGGGTGGGGAGTTTGGTGTGTTGATGCGGCTAGTGGGGGGGGGGGGGTCTGTGTTTGGCGGCTCCGTGACACTTGCTCCGGTGCAGTGACAGCTGATGTTGAGACAGGGGGAGGAGTAGGGAAACATGCTCCGCGTGTTTCCCTACTCCTCCCCTTTGCTTTGGAATCAGCTGTCACAGACGTCAGTGCATTGTAGTCTGTGTAGGAGACGACCTGAACGTTGTGAAGCTGACTGTGGGCGGGCACGACGTCACCGCATTTTGACGCGAGGGCGGGGCACTTTAAAAGTGGTTAAAGAGCTTCGAACTTACGAACTGAAGCCACAAAGTGTGCCTTAGAACGTTGAGAGTGCGTTTTATGTACAGATGGGGCGTGGCTGAGGGCGGACCTATGAGTGAGGGTGAGTGTTCCTGATACCCTAGCCTACCTACCAAGAGTCCTACCAAGAGTGCAGGAGTTCAGTGCACGGAGTGAGCTTCAGAACGTTCGAGGTGGGTTTTATTTATATAGATTATTGTAAACTGGTCTGTTGGCATGGCTGAAGAGCAGTACTGTATATAAAGACTTTCATTAAACTTGAACTTACCCTGCTTCCCTGGTTACCAGCCACAAGCTACTCCATTTGAAGTGTATGCCTGTCCAGACCCCATGCTCACTCACAGCCTGCTGCCGCTACTGCCCCCAGAAGTAGACCTTACATTTTCTCCTATGCTAGTTCTAGAGAGGTGAAATGTAGGGAAAGCCATGATCAAAGCCATTTTGAAGTATAACACTGGCGGGTTAGGAGTAACTGAGGATCACTCCTGCCTCATTTGGACCCAGTTATAGAGTAAGGTTCAAAGGGATAGTCGAGTAAAGGGGAGGATATTTTATTTTTTAAACCTGTTGGTGTTCACTGTCAACTGGAGGGGGAAGAGGACCCATTGGAGTACTGTGTATAATTCGGGTGACTTTATTCAGGATTTCTGCTTGTATTTTATTGGCGCTTATGTGTCTTTTTAAAATAGGCACCTTTCTGCTCTATTAATCTAAGCAGCAACCTGTTATAAAAAATTAGCCTCAAAAGTGTCCGCTGAATATAATGTGATGTGTACATAATGTGATATGTTTCTTATATACCGCTAACTCCATCTGGACAGAGGTTTAAAGCGGTTTAACAAAAGAAAAAATGTAATCAAAAGTGAAATTTATTACATAAATCATTTAAACAAATAACTAGATGACCCACGTAAATCCTGAGGCAGGGAAAACCAGAACTGCGGTGCTTGAAAACAAAAAGACATCTCCAGAATCTGTTTAAATCTAATGCTAATGAATGAAGGCAATAAGAAATGAAACGGATCCCTAACTTTCGACATTCCATGAACAAGAGGGAAAGAAACTAAATTTAAAAAATAATCTGGAGCAGAACCATCAAACATTAAAAAAATTAAGCAGGCTAGCTTAAACAAAACCCTAGAATAAATAGGAAGCCAATGTAAAACAACTTATTTTAAGACACAAAATAAATTTGGCTGCTGTATTCCACAATAATTGTAGTTTAAGTTGAAGTTTTATCATAAAAGAAACATACAAAGCATTGCAGTAATCTAAATAACTCAAGATGCATGCCTGCACTAAAATAGTAAAATTACATTTATCAAAATACTTTCTAATACGATGCAGCTGAAGTAGTTTTAAAAATACAGCTTGTGAAAAATGATTAACCTGGGGCTCTAAGAAGAGAGAGGAATCCAAAATTACTCCAAAATTTTTAGATCTATTTTAAGAGAATGATTCTTCGATAAAAGGGGGGGGGGGGGGGGGATAATGCTGCCCTTACATACTAGCCAAAGTAGTTTGGTCTTGTCTTTTCATTTATTTTAAAGCCATGGATAGAACTAATGTTTAATCTTGTCAATACAGTTAATCACCTTCAAAATGGTGTCAGACCAGTTTTGATAGTTTCCTTCCCCCTATCCAACATGCTCCTAAACATAAGGAGGACAATATTCAGACCACAGGAGGCAGCCCAGTTAACTCCTGCGGTCTTGGTAGTGAGGCTGGAAATTCAATGCCGTGTCATTTCCAGTCACCGGCACTGAATATCTGGTTTATTTTGGGTTGGTTTAAACTTAACCAGCCAATAAGGAGGTTGGGAGGGAGACTTTATTGGAATAATGTAACACAGCTTTTCCAGTTATAAGGGATGTATATTTATGCTTCCATTTTCCAGATTGACTGTACTTGTACTGAGATCTTATTTGTACTTTACATTTTGTGGAAGTCATTGTGATTTCTGTCGTTGTATTCGAATTTGATATTGGTTCACTGGAGAATATTTGTGATGCCTGTTACACAATAAAAAATGATTTTACATAAACTCAACCAGCACTGGCCAGTTAAGTTTATAGCAGCCAAAGATGGGCCTGCTATTTGGGAGGCCTGATTTGCCACCACACTTAGCCAGGGATGCACTGAATATTCGTGGATAGCTGGTTATATCCCACAATGTAATGTTAAGTAGTAGTATAATCAGTTAACTGCTAAGCACTGAGGGGGGGGGGGGGGCGGGGATGGAATATTCAGCAGGAGATAACCCACTATCTGCTGCTGAATGTTTGTGGAAAGCTGGTTAAGTGCTATTTAAGTGCTGAATTTCGGAGGGGGAGGGGAAGAAGCTTATCTTGCCCTTCACCTGGTACAGCCTCTGGAGCCCAGATGTAAAGAAGATAATGGGATACATCAGAGTAAACAGGGATTACACAATCATCTAATTTCTGATTTATTTAGTTCCAGGCTTGAGGCTCAGAATTTCTCCAGTATGGATGTTGATGTTAAAGAAAAAGGGCTCAGGCTACATCCCTCTCTTATTCCTTGCCCCTGCCTGAAGCTGTCTGCTTGTTGTTCACCCAACAGCAGAATGAGATGATGAAGGAGACAATCCAACAGACAGTTTATCCTCTGTGTTTCAAAGGCCCAAATGCACTAAACATTTTTGCTTGTTAAATGAGCCTTTAAGGAAGAATTTTCTACCCCTTGGATGCACTAAAGCCAATTTTCCGACGATGGTAGCAGCTAACGAAAATGGAATGCAGATGAGCAATTAGTCTACAAACCCTATTGAAATGACATGCACTAACATTTTCCGATTAGTTTAACGCACAAAAAGTGAACAAAACACCGTGAAATCTAATGAGAGGTCTCGTTAGGGCTGTCCGCTAAAAATTTTAATGTAGGTTACTTACGTCAGAAGGAGGCGGGCCTAGGCCAGGGAAGAAGAGACGTCATGAAGACTCTGCGACCAACAACAGATCTTCTTCCTGCCCGTGCAGCGCCTTCAGAAAGAGGTGAGAGGCGCTGCTTGGGCCGATAATACGGAGGGGGGTCTCGGTGGAGGGGGGGTGCGGCGTAGTCGACCTCAGGGGGGGCAGTGGGGGTGGGGCACGGGGGGGAGGAATGACGGGAGGCGGAGCTTTGGCAAAACAGGAACAGGAAGGGAGGGGGACTGGGGCTGCTAAAATTTCGCTTTTTGTGCGGGGGGGAAGCAGGGAGCAGCGGGGGAGAAGGGGGGGGGCAAGGCCATCCATACAGGATGCTCCGGACGAGCGTCCTTGCCCCCTCCCAATCCTTTTTTTTGTACTTTTATATTGGTGCAGACCGGGTAGCCATGTGTATGTGTTGTGGCTTTTTTTTTTGTTTGTTTTGATGTTTGCGGCATTCGCAGAGCAGCCAGCATAATGCTTGGCTGCTCTGCGCATGCTTTAGGGGCCGATTAACGACGGGGATTGCGAATGTGTGATACATCCTTCTTTTCAATACCGCACCAAACATTTCTGAAGCGTTTTTTTGAGCATTCTTCATTTTTTCATATTCGTTAAGCACTTTTACGATTTTGATTTTTTAACGTTTGGTTGATGCATCTGAGCCAAAATCCCTTGCTGTGTCCCAGACAATGCGCATAGTAATGGTGCAGAAAGGTACACACCAGGAAACACAGGGTGTAACATGTAAATATATTTTGACTGGCTCCTCTCCATACCTAATTTGCCCCACTTCACCCATCCCCCTTCAACCAAACACTGCTGTCTAGAGACCTTACTGTCACAGAATTACTGTCCTCTGTAAGGTGCAGCTAATTTCTTGAGGCCTTTTACCCTATTTATCTTGGAGGCATGAGCACTCCCATCATCTGGACCTCCCAGTAGTCAATACTTAGGTCTCACTTAGGTCAGGTCTGTAGAACACAAAATGGAAAACCTCAGTTACTTTATAGCATTCAGTACTTGGAAATAAGGGTTAACCACCAGATAATAGGTTATAACTTAAGTCCTTTATATCTGAGACAAATTTCTTAATTGAGTTTTTGTTGAGCTATGAGAACGTTTTATTTTGTAAAGTATTATGCTAATGATAACTACTGTTTTAGTATCTGATGTTGTTTTAATTTTAAGTTCCTGGTGTATGCACCAGTGGCGTAGCCAGACTGCCAATTTTGGGTGGGCCTGAACCCAAAGTGGGTGGGCATAAAATTTTCTCTCTACCCCCCCCCCCCCCCCCCAGCAAAATGTAGTCACACTCAGATGCATTTGTCACACAGGGTAAAGTGCTGTTCAGTGCATCAGATTTCAGACAATTTATTTAATAGCCTAATCCTTTTCAGTGAGCTTTCAGAGGCCAAAACCTCCTGCCTCAGGTCAGTATAATGCTGTTACGGTATCCTCTCCTGACCTAAGGAAGGAAGTATTGGTCTCTGAAACTTTATTAACACCATATTACTTTATCCTAAATTAAAATAAAATTATTTTCTTTACCTTTGTTGTATGGCCATTTACTTTTTCTCATTGTGTTGCTCCCAGTCTCTAGATTCTGCTTTCCTTCGTTTTCGCTTAACTCTTCTGCCAGGGTTTCTTGGCCATTTGTCATTTTTCTCTCCTTTTTCTTTGCTTTCTTCAATATTTTTCTGCCTCTCTCTGTGTCCAGATTTAATTCATTCTTACTATCCATTCTTTAATTTCCTTCATCTACTTATGGCTTTTCATCTTTTTCTCACCCTTGTTCTCCCCATGCCCCTTCCTCTTATTCTCCAATCTTTCACTACTCCCCCTTTCCATGCAGCCTCTCCTCTTTCTCTCCCCATCCTTCCAGTGTCTCCCCTCTCTCCCCATCCTTCCAATAGTCTCCCCTCTTTCTTTCTGCATCCTTCCATCCAGTGTCACCTCTTTCTCCCTACCCTTCCATCCAGCGTCTTCCCTCTTTCTCTCCACATCCTTCCATTTTCCCTCTCTCTCTGCCATCCTCCCATCTGTTTTCCCTCTTTCTCTCCACATCCTTCCATTTTCCCTCTTTCTCTGCCATCCTCCCATCTGTTTTCCCTCTTTCTCTCCCCATCCTGCCATCTGTTTTCCCTCTTTCTCTCCCCATCCTTCCGTTTCCCCTCTTTCTCTGCCATCCTCCCATCTGTTTTCCCTCTTTCTCTCCCCATCCTTCCGTTTTCCCTCTTTCTCTGCCATCCTGCCATCTGTTTTCCCTCTTTCTCTCGCCATCCTTCCATTTTCCCTCTTTCTCCCCATCCTGCCATCTGTTTTCCCTCTTTCTCTCCCCATCCTTCCATTTTCCCTCTTTCTCTGCCATCCTCCCATCTGTTTTCCCTCTTTCTCTCCCCATCCTTCCATTTTCCCTCTTTCTCCCCATCCTGCCATCCATTTTCCCTCTCCCGATTCAGGCCCACCAGCCCCAGCTCCCATTGCCGGCCACTGCTGCTTTTCCTGATGAGCAGCAGGGCCGGCGCTACAAAAAGAAGAAGCGCTCAGCTGACTGAGCTGAGCGCCAACGCGTCGCTAACCCCCGACGAGAAAAAATGTTTAAAAAAAAACGCGGCACTGCAGGCAGCCTCGAAGCATTGGCTGCTGGCTCTGCAGGCTCCTTCCGTCTCTTACGTCACTGCCCCTGTTTCGCTACAGGGGCAGTGATGTAAGAGACGGGAGGAGCCTGCACAGAGCCAGCAGCCAATGCTTCGAGGCTGCCTGCAGTGCCGCATTTTTTTAAAAACATTTTTTCCTCTTCCTTAGCGACGCGTTGGCGCTCAGCTCAGTCAGCTGAGCGCTTCTTCTTTTTGTAGCGCCGGCCACTGCTGCTCATCAGGAAAAGCAGCAGTGGCCGGCAATGGGAGCTGGCGCTGGGCGGGCCTGGACTGAAATTGGGTGGGCCTGGGCCCACCCAGGCCCACCCGTAGCTACGCCCCTGGTATGCACCAGTCTTAATTTCTGTATGTCATATAGAACCTAATATTACGGATTGGGCAACTAACAAATATTGAGAATAGAACAGAATAAAATACCTTTATACTGGACTAGCTTAATGTATCTTTATAGCATACTCAGATGCATAGTAATATACAAAAATGTAACTCTCGCTCCTCACTCTCAACCTCATCGTACAAGCATAAGGAGTGTCAAAGCAAATGCAAGGCACAGATAAAGAAGGCCAAGAGGGATTATGAAAAAAAGATAGCATTAGAGGCAAAAAAACATAGTAAAATTTTTTTTCGGTATATTAAAAGCAGGAAGCCGGCAAAAGAATCGGTTGGGCCGCTGGATGACCGAGGGGTAAAAGGGGCAATCAAGGAAGACAAAGACGTAGCGGAGAGACTGAATGAATTCTTTGCTTCGGTCTTCACCGAGGAAGATTTGGGTGGGATACCGGTGTCGGAAATGGTATTTCAAGCGGACGAGTCGGAGAAACTTACTGACTTCACGGTAAACCTGGAGGACATAATGGGGCAGTTCGGCAAACTGAAGAGTAGCAAATCTCCTGGACCGGATGGTATTCATCCTAGAGTACTGATAGAACTGAAAAATGAGCTTGCGGAGCTACTGCTAGTGATATGCAACTTATCCTTAAAATCGAGCGTGGTACCGGAAGATTGGAGGGTGGCCAATGTAACGCCCATTTTTAAAAAAGGCTCCAGGGGAGATCCGGGAAATTATAGACCGGTGAGTCTGACGTCGGTGCCGGGGAAAATGGTAGAGGCTATTATTAAAAACAAAATTACAGAGCACATCCGAGGACATGGATTACTGAGACCGAGTCAGCACGGCTTTTGTGTGGGGAAATCTTGCCTGACCAATTTACTTCAATTCTTTGAAGGAGTAAACAAACATGTGGACAAAGGGGAGCCAGTTGATATTGTGTATCTGGATTTTCAAAAGGCGTTTGACAAGGTACCTCATGAAAGGCTACAGAGGAAATTGGAGGGTCATGGGATAGGAGGAAATGTCCTATTGTGGATTAAAAACTGGTTGAAGAATAGGAAACAGAGAGTGGGGTTAAATGGGCAGTATTCACAATGGAGAAGGGTAGTTAGTGGGGTTCCTCAGGGGTCTGTGCTAGGACCGCTGCTTTTTAATATATTTATAAATGATTTAGAGATGGGAGTAACTAGCGAGGTAATTAAATTTGCTGATGACACAAAGTTATTCAAAATCGTTAACTCGCGACATGATTGTGAAAAATTACAAGAGGACCTTACGAGACTGGGAGACTGGGCGGCTAAATGGCAGATGACGTTTAATGTGAGCAAGTGCAAGGTGATGCATGTGGGAAAAAAGAACCCGAATTATAGCTACGTCATGCAAGGTTCCACGTTAGGAGTTACGGACCAAGAAAGGGATCTGGGTGTTGTCATCGATAACACACTGAAACCTTCTGCTCACTGTGTTGCTGCGGCTAGGAAAGCGAATAGAATGTTGGGTATTATTAGGAAAGGTATGGAAAACAGGTGTGAGGATGTTATAATGCCGTTGTATCGCTCCATGGTGCGACCGCACCTTGAGTATTGTGTTCAATTCTGGTCGCCGCATCTCAAGAAAGATATAGTACAATTGGAAAAGGTGCAGCGAAGGGCGACTAAAATGATAGCGGGGATGGGACGACTTCCCTATGAAGAAAGACTAAGGAGGCTAGGGCTATTCAGCTTGGAGAAGAGACGGCTGAGGGGAGACATGATAGAGGTATATAAAATAATGAGTGGAGTGGAACAGGTGGATGTGAAGCGTCTGTTCACGCTTTCCAAAAATACTAGGACTAGGGGGCATGCGATTAAACTACAGTGTAGTAAATTTAAAACAAATCAGAGAAAATTTTTCTTCACCCAACGTGTAATTAAACTCTGGAATTCATTGCCGGAAAATGTGGTGAAGGCGGTTAGCTTAGCAGAGTTTAAAAAGGGGTTGGACGGTTTCCTAAAGGACAAGTCCATAAACCGCTACTAAATGGACTTGGAAAAATCCAAAATCCCAGGAATAACATGTATAGAATGTTTGTACGTTTGGGAAGCTTGCCAGGTGCCCTTGGCCTGGATTGGCCGCTGTCGTGGACAAGATGCTGGGCTCGATGGACCCTTGGTCTTTTCCCAGTATGGCATTACTTATGTACTAAAATGTATGAGAGCTCTCAGCATCGCCCCCACAGAGTTGTTGGAAATAGAACCTACCAGAGGTAGTCACTGGTGACGCTTGACCTGTCAGAGACAGTGAGCCTCTTCATTACTACCCCCTCATAGACCTCCTGTGGATTTGCTCCACTGAGCTAGCTTTCTTTTCACACAGTACACGTTAGTCACTTGCTTCCTACAAAGTATCCACTCCTGCCTTCTTTCAGCTCATAATGAAAGACCTTTTTTGATCGTACAAACTACACATTCTGCCAGAAATGCCACCTCACACACATACACACATTCACAACCACCACCTAATTATCCAGACTCACCCGAGCCTGGAGCTGTTGACCTTAGTCCCTCATAGTTGGTACTAAGGTGGGTGACATCACTCATCTTTTTGTCAGAGGTACATAGTCAACTGTATCCATGAACAATACCTTGTCCTGTATGCTATGACCTTGTTGGCCCACTTACAAATAAGCATTCCTGAATAGGATGTGCTCTGATGAACTAATTAAAGAGCAGGGTGAGAGGCTCCTGACATGAACCTGCAAAGATCCAGGCAACTGGATTAAGGAGGAAAGTATGCAAGTCTTAGAAGTCCTGTTAAACTCTGTCAGCACCAAACATATGGATTGGTTAAAAGGATCTACTCTCCTGTAAGTTGCATCACAGCATTCCCTTCTATCCACTTATACAGAAGTTTAACACTAACATTCACCAACATTCTTAATCATGTTAGAACACTGTTTTCTAAGCAGTCTCTATTTTGCAGTCTCCAGAATGTTCCTAATTCTTCTGAATGGAATATACCATAATGTACACTTTAAACAGGGATGCATGAACCTAGGGAAATACCATCTATAAATCCAATCTTGAAGAGACCACAGGGACCTTACATGCTAAACATGATACATGACTTCTGGGAGCTCAGTCACTATCCAGCTTATTTTTGAAAAGAGAAAAACACCTATAGTGCGACCTAAATCAGGAGATAAACGTTTGTCTCGCAAAGGCGCCCAAATCGGTATAATCGAAAGCCGATTTTGGGCGTTTCCAACTGCACTCCGTCGCGGGAACGAATAAAGTTGATGGGGCGTGTCGGAGGCGTGGTGGAGGCGGAACTGGGGCGTGGTTATCAGCCGAGGAGAGATGGGCGTCGTTAGCTGATAATCGAAAAAAAAAAAGGCGTTTTTACCGAGATTTTGGGTCACTTTTTTTGGACCCATTTTTTTCACGAACAAGTCCCAAAAAAGTACTCCAACTGCCCAGATGACCACTGGAGGGAATCGGGGATGACCTCCCCGGACTCCCCCAGTGGTCACTAACCCTCTCCCATCAAAAAAAACCTACTATAAAAACTTTTTTTCCAGCCTGTATGCCAGCCTCAAATGCCGTACCCACCTCCATGACAGCAGAATGTGTTTGATCCTGTCACAGCCTTTCCCTGGGTCAGATGTGGCTCTCGGGTGCAGTACAGGGTCACATCAGCATTGCATTGTGGTGGGTGTAGGGTATTGGGCTCCGTGATTTCATTAGCTTGTGTTACAGTCTCACGATGTTGGTAGTTGGTAGGCTCTTCTCCCATGGTGCTTTTCCCCCTGCCTACTGGGTCAGAGTGTGCCCTGTTGTGTTTCCTGTTGTAGTCCATGCAGTAGTGGCCATTTTTGTAAGCCAGTTTTAGTTCCCTTTCCTGTGTTAGCCACGTTAAAGAACTTAGTTCTTCCCTTGAATGTGACTGAAAGAGGGCATTGTACAGCATTCTGCCAGCTCTGACCTACTGCTCATCTCAGTACCAGGGAGACTCGTTGCCAGTGGGGCACAACCTCTGATCTGCAGTTAACCGTGAGTAAAGGCGGTTATTCCAATAAAGGATGTTTTCGGAGAGATTAGTCTTCAGGTGTCAACTGGTGTGCCAATGTTATATAGCAGCAACCAGTCCTAGAGGCCTGCGTGTATGCAGGTCCCTGGAGCACTTTTAGTGGGTACCGCAGTGCACTTCAGCCAGGTGGCCCCAGGCCCATCCCCCCCCCCACCTGTAACACTTGTGCTGGTAAATGGGAGGCCTCCAAAACCCACTGTACCCACATGTAGGTGCCCCCTTCACCCCTAAGAGCTATGGTAGTGTTGTACATTTGTAGGTAGTGGGTTTTGGGGGAGGGGGGTTGGGAGCTCAGCACCCGTGGTAAGGGAGCTATGCATGTGGGAGCTTTTTCTGAAGTCCACCACACTGACCTAGGGTGCCCAGTTGGTGTCCTGGCATATCAGTGGGGGCCAGTGTACTACCAATCCTGGCCCCTCCCACGACCAAATGGCTCGGATTAGGACATTTTTGAGCTGGGCGTTTTTAGTTTCCATTATCGCTAAAAAAAACAAACACACAGCTAAAAAACGTCCATTTTTTCGAAAATTCGGTTCGGCCCGCCCCTTCATGGACCCGTTCTCGGAGATAAAAGCCCATGGAGAGGCGTTTCCGTTCGATTATGCCCCTCCACATGTGAGAGGGAAGGTGGAGTATCCTTCTGCCCACATTCTTGAATGTGCTGGTGGTTCTGCCTACATACTCAGCAAACAAATTTCACACAACTTGTTGGGGGGGGGGGGGGAACTGGGACACTCACTTGATGCAAAGATACCAAGTTATCTAGTTCCAGGCTGGAGATTTTGGGACAGTCCTAGATTTCTAGCCAGCCTATTCTGCTGCACTATGGGACTTGCAGCACTGACTTAATACATTTCTTGATTAGCTTTCGAAGGTTGCCCTTCTTTGTCAGATCGGAAATAAGCAAATGTGTTAGCAGATACCCTGTTTCCCCGAAAATAAGACATCCCCTGAAAATAAGACCTAGTAGAGATGTTGCTGAATTGATAAATATAAGGCCTCCCCCGAAAGTAAGACCTAGCAAAGTTTTTGTTTGGCCCCGATGAGTGACCACTCTCTCCCACCAGAAGCTCACTATTTGGCAACTAGCCACCCAGCCCAGTTCTCATTAGTGTGGAGGTAGTGATGGCAATATGGTACTGTGTTGTGGTTTATTAGGGGAGGTTGTTTGTTTCTTTTGTGTCCTTGTGAGAGCCGGACGTCTATAACACAAAGCAACGCATTCTTTTCCTCGTTCTTCCTCTATCAGGGGCCATCGTTGGGATTTTTTTTTTTGTATGTGTAATCGTTTGGTTCTCTAGTGTGGTACATTTGGGTATGGCTTGTACCGTGTTTCGCCGAAAATAAGACATCCCCTGAAAATAAGACCTAGTGCATCTTTGGGAGCAAAAATTAATATACGACACTGTCTTATTTTCGGGGAAACACGGTAGTATATATAAGAGAAACATCAGAGCATTACTTTGACAGGCTAACACATTTGCTTATTTCCGATCTGACGAAGAAGGGCAACCTTCGAAAGCTAATCAAGAAATGTATTAAGTTATGTCCAATAAAAAAGGTATCATCTTATTTTCTTTTCCATGTTTTATTTTGTTTGATTTCTATTGATCACCTTTAAGAGTGGACTAACACGGCTACCACACCTCTCTCCAAATAAGGCAAAAATTCCTTTATTTGGTAGGCTGACTCTGCATAATGTATCCCAGGATGTAGTGCATGGGATCTTGCATTGCTGTTTTGAAGATGGTGCATGGAGGCAGGAATCAGTAGGCATTGTTCCTGCCTCCCATCTTAAAAGTGTATGAGAAGAATGGGTGTAAGTTTGGGGGGCCTGGGAGGTGGGGTTTCTGGAATATTTTGAAGCTGGGAGGTCCGGGGGGGGGGGGGGTCTGGGGGATTTTAGTGGGCATTTGGTGATCTGAACTGTAGTGCACTTCACCTCAGATCCCCCTCTGCCCCATTTTTTCCCATGCTCTTCATGGAAGCCAGAAAAAAAGTTGTGGGTCTTGTGTATGCACACAGTAAACAGAACAAACACATATTAAATTCTCACAATTACCACCACAGAAGAATGAAGTAACCTTACACCTCCTTGGACTTGGCATTAAAGGCCCAGCATTGTGTTCTGCCTTTCCATCTTCTGCACACTTCTTTGCATCCATACAGAACACAGTAGTTAATTAGCCTCATTACCATGGTTTCAAATCTGCTGCCTGCTGGTGTCTCACCCAAGATTTTTCGTAGTGTTAACTTGTGTAAAATCCATTTGTGCACCTGTACATCCACAAAATTGTGTGCTTAACCGCACTAACTCTTTGCAAAGCCTAGTGGATCTCATTGCATTGATGACCCCTTTGTATACAGACTCCATTTCCTGAATACACATAAACACACCACACTTATTTACCTCATCCCAGCTCTGCTCCCTTCTTTTCTTCAATTTGCATTCAGCATTTGTGTTTCATCTCAGCACCTAGAGAAACAAAATTTTAGTTTCCTAGATACCTGATAGCAAATAAGGACTTTAAGATCTATCCAGTCCTCTTACTCCTTTCTTGGTATCATTTTAGATAGCAAGATGCTTATCTCACTGGGCTAAAGGCCAGAGTTTTCTCATTAACCAATAGTATGAGCAATGCCTTACACTTTATCAACTTGCCCTACTCCCTATATGTAACCCTAAGCCAAATGATAGTTTAGCACCAGGGTGTGAGCATATGCAATCATCGTATTTATAATAGAATAAGAACAAGTGAGTTCTGGCCTTTTAAATCCTATCATCAGGGCCAGCTTAAAGAATAGGCAAACTGGAGGAGTGGCCTAGTGGTTAGGGTGGTGGACTTTGGTCCTAGGGAACTGAGGAACTGAGTTTGATTCCCACTTCAGGCACAGGCAGCTCCTTGTGACTCTGGGCAAGTCACTTAACCCTCCAATGCCCCATGTAAGCTGCATTGCGCCTGCCATGAGTGGGAAAGCGCGGGGTACAAATGTAACAAAACAAACTAGGCTGGACTCAGGGACCAATGTAGAAAGATACCATGGCCTCGATAACCAAAACTGAACAGCGCGGGACAAATTGCGCCAGAACAGCGCTACAGAACAACTCCCTAATGCTCAACATTAATGAGATGCAAATATAGGCAGCGAGTTCATAGTGTTGAGCATTAGGAAGTTGTTTAGGAGTTAAGGGGAGGATGGTGCCTTGCACAGGTGCTGTAGAGCGTGCGTTAAGCACAGCTCTTCAGCGCATGCCCACGTCGGGGGGGGGGGGGGGGGTGGGAGGAAGAGGTGCCGGTTGGCCAGCGGCTTGTCTTGTAGCTTTGTACCAAAATCCAGCATGTTTTCCCCATCCTGGTCCACAGTGCACCCCCGTCCTCGACCATGATGCCTGGCTGCTGAAAAAAAGTGCTTACTCTACCCTGGCAAAAGCTTGCATATAAACACTTGGCCTCAGTTTAACCAGTCAAACTCCTTACATGGACGCTAAGAGCAACAGATAAGCTGTGCGTTCATCGTTGGAGCCTCTTGCCGGCTCTGTATCCTCCTACACGGGCTTTCACTCCAACAGGCACCACTTTGTTTGGGACAGAAAAGTAAATCTTTGCCTCTTTAGATACCCTAATGCCAGCTCTGAGCTGGCATAGGGTTTGCTATGGTAATGGCACCTTTGTTCTCTGCGCTGTTCTGTAAGCATCAGGGGGAATAGGAAATGACCTCCTTTTGACTATATTTGCATGCAATTTGCATTGATCTGGAGCAAGCTCCTTATTCCCCACAGTAGGCACCTCTGAGCATTGTGCACCAACAAATGAAGGAGTTAGTCCAGCACTAATGGCCTCTAGCGCCCATGTTTGCTTTTGAGTATCAAGGCCCAGGAGCCTGACTGCACAATTAAAATAGGATGTACACCCATATTACCTTCCAAGTAATAAAGGGAGGGGTTGAGCGTGGGTGTTAACTTGCATGGAAGACATGGCTACACACTCCGTTAAAACAGATGGCAATGAGCACATTAAGCAAAATGTACGGAAGGAAACGGTGGCTTTTGACATGCACACAACTTGAGAATTTTTTCCAAGACCAGGCAGCACAGAAGGGTTGATGAG
Organism: Microcaecilia unicolor; assembly: GCF_901765095.1. Taxonomy (NCBI): domain Eukaryota; kingdom Metazoa; phylum Chordata; class Amphibia; order Gymnophiona; family Siphonopidae; genus Microcaecilia; species Microcaecilia unicolor. Next base: position 297,074,854 of record NC_044033.1, on the reverse strand, counting down.
TGTCTAGTTGCACTTCCTTCCTTCCCCTGGCCTGAGTCTCCTGCCTCAACTTTCTGAATCGTTCCGTAGTGTCCAGTAGTTCCTCCCTCCCTCCAGCCTGACTGTAAAAAAATATTCCCCATCCTGACTGTAAAAACATATTCTCCTATGTCTAGGGCACTCTCCCTCCCCCTGACCCAACCCCCTTCCCACTAATTAAATAAATCCATTGTATCTAGGGCACACCTCCCCTTGCCCCTCAACCTAATCCTCCCTCCCCACTACTTACTACTAGTGTCTAGTGGCACTCCTGATGCCTCCAACCTTTTACTCAGGTCCCCCAACCCCATCCTAGGGCATACCAATACCAATACAGTAATTATAGCCCACATATGCCTTTTTAAGTTCAGTGTGATAACAGAATTAAGCAAACATGGTCATATCGAGGGAATATGCAAAACATATGAAATACATCATACATAATATTGACATTATTTAAACATACAGAAGAACTCATTGCAATAAATAGCTATGAAATAACCAAGATTCAAAATATTTCCGAAACTGTAAATAGTTTACAGATCGTCTGTCATTCACTCATTCCACATCTTCACGGCAATATAAGAGAAAGTAGCCATATGTTTATGTCTAATCATTTCACTCAGTTTATCAACTGTATTGCCATTTTAGATGTCGGTAAAGACACAAGCTGAGATATATATTGTGGAGCCTGGCCATACAAGATTTTAAAAAATAATGCATGCCTGTACAGGTAACCAATGTGTCTTAATCGATAGAAGGGTCAACCTGTCAAATTTACTAGTAGAATATATTAATCTTAATGCCAAATTCTGTAATGTCTGAAGCTCCTGAATCATGGAGGAGTAGCCTAGTGGTTAGTGCAGTGGACTTTGATCCTGGGGAAGTGAGTTCAATTCCCACTGCAGCTCCTTGTGACTCTGGGCAAGTCACTTAACCAACCATTGCCCCTGGTACAAAATAAGTACCTGAATATATGTAAACAGCTTAAAAACCTCAGAAAGGTGGTATATCAAGTCTCATTTCCCTTCCTTCAAAATGTTACTTGAACTTCCGGCAGACAACACATTACAATAATCCAATTGACTAACAATTAATGCCTGAACAGCCAACAAACTGGTCAACTTCCCAACAGTTTCTAAATCTTCTAAGACACTTCATACTAAAAAAGATTTTTTTTTTTTGGATAGCACTGTAACATGGGTTTCAAAGAGGACATAGTACTGTTTAGAATGACTTCCAAAACTTTAAAAGATGTCACCAAAGGAAAATATTACATTATATTACATTAGGATCTTATAACCTCCTACAACCAACAAGTTCCAGATAGTTGTACAGAATAATTCAATATAAACAGCATCTATAAGTTAGGAAACATTTTCTAAAAAGAAAAGTCTTCAACAATTTCCTAAACTTATATGCCTTTAAGAAGAAGGGACAAATTTCCATCTGGAAGCTGCTTGATAAGTCAGTGAAGACTGGAGAAAATGCAGAAACTTCAGTTCACTTTACGAACAGTGGGAAGACCTAGCAGAAAAAGATTTTGAGTAGCTCTACCATAATTCCTATTGAAAAACACAAAATGATCAATCAAATAGCCCAGCAAATCCCATTAATGGACAGACTTGATATAAAGCTACTTGTTTAGCCAGATGAGCTAGAAAGAATTTAGTTGTATCCAAATTCAGTTTTAGACAATGTAATGTAATCCAGCTTCTCCTATTGAACTCAATGCCCACACGCTCCTGCCTCTGGCATCATCATTTTGGAAAATGGATGTGCCTGGCCCCATGCTGTCCAGGGGGGTAGCTATGGGGGGCCATGGAGGCCTGGGCCCCCGCAAATTTCATCCGGGCCCCTGGTTTGGTTGGTGGGGGTCCCAACCCCCGCCAGCTGAAGCCTTCTTCAGTGCGGTCTCCAGTGCAGCCGCGTTCGCTGCCTGCCTCCTGCTCTTATTTCTTCTTGCTCCTCCCGTGCACGCTGATGCTCAGCGGTCTCCGGCGCAGCCGCGTTCGCTTCCTGCCCCCTGCTCTTCTTTCTTCTTGCTCCTCCTGTGCATGCTGATGCTCAGCGGTCTCCGGCGTAGCCGCATTTGCAGCCTGCCCCCTGCTCTTCTTTCTTCTTGCTCGTCCTGTGCACGCTGACACTCAGTGGTCTCCAGCGCAGCCGCATTCGCAGCCTGCCCCCTGCTCTTCTTTTTTCTTGCTCCGCCTGTGCACGCTGATGCTGAGCATCAGTGTGCACAAGAGGAGCAAGAAGAAAGAAGAGCAGGGGGCAGGCAGCGAACGCAGCTGCACCGGAAAATGTGCTGAAGAAGGCTTCGGCTGGTGGGGGTTGGGGACCCCTGCCAGCAAAGGTATTTGTTTGTGGGGGGGGGGCGAGGCGAGTAGACGAGGCGGTGGAGGGGCGAGAAGGCGAGGTGAGGCATGATGGTGGGGGATGCAGTGGGGCGGCACTCAAAATGTGCCCCAACCTCGGGCTCTGGCCCTCTCCCACTGTGAGATCTGGTTACGCCCCTGACACTGTCCATCCTGGGTGCTTAGATGGCAACTCCAGTAATTGAGAAATAAGGTCAGGGCCAGGCAGACTTCTACAGTCTGTGCCCTGATTATGGCTAGACAGATCTAGATGGGCTGGAGTGGGGCTTCGATGGCAGCACCAATAGCTAGGACAATGCTGGGCATATTTCTATTGTCTGTGCCCTGATTATGACCACATGTACACTTACTTCAGTGCATGAGAGCATTTGTGCACTATTGGGGCTTATTGTGGGAGCCTATTTTATAAAGACACTTGGAGGGGCATTTTCAAATTTACATCCAGGTCAGAATGCTCATAGTATCCAAATAAAGTTCATTTCAAAGCAATTTTCAAACAGAAAAGAGGTCCAGATTTCCTGTTTCAAAATACGTGAGGATACCCTTATGATGAAGATGACCATCCTGAATAACCATTTTACAAACTGAAACATTTAAATTATAAATGAGGTAAAACAAGGCACAGGGAAGCATTATTATGAAAATGGTCACAGAGATATATTTGTAGGACAGAGGATTAGCCTAGTGGTTAGTGTGTGCGTAAATACGATCCATCCAGCAACAGAAAAATACCTACTGTATCTGAATGAACACCAATTCAATAACCTTCAGACTTGCAGGTGTCTTATATATTTAGGTACAGTAAGCATTTTTATGTTCCTGGAGGGAGCCCCAGGAAAACAAAATTAATAGAGTTACAGTGTGATTTGAACCTCAGTCCCTTGATTCATAGGTCACTACACTAACCACTGGACTATTCCTCTGACTTGTTTGCTGCTTTCCTCAGAATGACTATAATACCTGCAGCTGACATTCAGCCTACTTTTCAGTACCAGCTTCATTTTCAGGAGAAAGAGAAGGGAACAGCAACCCCTGGGGAATTAAGGAAAGGTCATGCCTTAATCCCTCCAGTGGTCAGCAGCTCAATCAGAGCAACCTTGTGTAATTTAGACATGATTGAAACAGGTTTAGATAAAAATGCTCTCCTGTTTTTTTTTAGATATGGACTTTCATTCCCATTTGAAAATCCCTATTGAACATCCTACTTTTGGATCCTAATCCTGCCCAAATCACGCCCACAACATCCCCCCCCCCCTTCTTATCTGGATGAACTGCAGGGGGAAAGTCCAAATTTGGACTCTCCAAAGTAGGGATTTGGTTGTTATTAGCAGACAGACTTTTTTTGTAGGCTTTTGAGCAGTGGCGTAGGAAGGGGGGGCAGTGGGGCGCTCCGCCCCGGGTGCATGCCACTGGGGGGGTGTCGGCTCCGCTGGTTCCCTGCTCCCTCTGCCCCAGAACAGGTTACTTCCTGTTCCGGGGCAGAGAGAGCAGGGAACCAGCAAAGCCGACGCAGCTCCCAGCGACGTGCAGTCGGGGTGAATCAGCCCTCCTGCCCGCTCCCCGCTTTCCTATGCTAGTAAGAATGCACTCCGGGGGGGGGGGGAGTGCGTGCCGAGGGGGGGTGCGCCGTGCTGCACCCGGGGAGGGATGTGCGCAGCGATGACACGCCCCGGGTGTCAGCCGCCCTCGCTACGGCACTGCTTTTGAGGCATCCATCCACTTTGAAAATGAGCACCATAGGCACCTGTGTCGCCTGTGTAAAAGACACATTTTTGAGAATTTGTATAGGTGCACTGTTATAAAATTACCCCCATATGTCTGTGTGGTTATTTTTTACACATGTATATCCCATGCAACTTTATAAAAGACTGCCTGAACACATAAATTATTTCTACATGCTTGTCTCTTATACAAATACCCCCTAAGAGAACAGTGCAGAGGGATCCTGTGAAATAGTGCCAGTGGCGTTCCTGGGCTGGATGGCACCCGGGGCGGAGCGCCGATACGCTCCCCCCCGGGTGCAGTGTGCCCCCCCCCCGCTAGATGACACCTCCCCCCCTCCGGCGAAATGACCCCCCCCGGCTGCACACCGCTGGGGGGGTGCTGCGGTGCGCGCCTGCTCCTCCAAGTTCGCTAAACTTCGTTCGTTCTCTGCAGCTCCCTCTGCCCCGGAACAGGAAGTAACCTGTTCCAGGGCAGAGGGAGCTGCAGCGAACGAATGAAGTTTAGCGAACTCGGAGGAGCAGGCGCGCGCTGCGGCATCCCCCAGCGGCATGCACCCGGGGCGGACCGCCCCCACCTTGGTACGCCACTGAATAGTGCTAAGATAGAGGAGTCCTGCAGTGCAAGGCAATTGCATTTCACTGGCTACAGGAGCACATAATTGCAGCCCTGGAGGATTGAACTTGGATAAGCCTGTCTTAAATTCAATCCTCCAGGGCTGCAATCAGACCAAATTTTTAGGATATCCCTAATGAATATGCATGAAAGAGGAGGTAGTGAGTAGGCAAATCTCTCTCATGGATATTCGTTAATCAAAACTACTTCTGTTGATGTTCTATATATTTTATTAATTTATCCAAACTTTTTTTAACTCTTACAAAACACTTTTAAATTCTCAATGAACCCCCTAAATTTACACTCTAGTAAACAAAAACATATCAGTAAGAATCCATGCTTCTTCAACATTATAACCTGAAGAAAGAGCTGATGGGATGGGAGGACATAAGAGAAGTAGAAAACCAGTGGTGCAAACTGAAAGGAACTATAAAATCATCCACAGATCATTATGTAAAGAAAGTAAACAAAAGCAAGTGAAAAAGGAAACCAATGTGGTTCTCCAAACAAAGGCTGAAAAAAATAAAGGCAAAAGAGATGGCAAATATAGAATGCAAAAAGAGGAACACTCAATAAAACTAAAATAAGTAAAAAGGGAAATATGGTTGGCAAAACCACAGGCAGAAGAAAAATGGGTAGAGATGTAAAATAAAAAAAAAAAAGCAAACCAAAGCACAAAAGCACCAAAAGCCTTCAAAAACGGAACAGATAATTTCAATTCACAACGTAGATCAAACTTGTTTATCAATGACCTGACATGGGCAGTGTTTTGGCGCACAGTGCCTGTGTCAGGGGTCGTATGAAAATATTGATCCAATTTAGACATGCCCTAATTGGGTTTCTACGAGGTACTTGTGACCTGGCTTGGCCACTGTTTGGAAAAGAGGATACTGGGCTAGATGGACCATTGGTCTGACCCAGTATGGTTACTCTTATGTTCTTACATTCACCATATGAAAATTCCAATGTGCTGTAGTCTTATGATTTGGGGATTAGTGTGCGCTACCCATGTGCTAAAAATAGAATTTATTTATTTATTTTTGAGTGCTGGGAGCATGTCTGGAGGCAGAGAGTAGTCATGTTGTATGCTAATCACTTAGCAAAGCTACATCACTGCACGCTAACTGATTTGCACATGGTTAGCACGTGAGCCCTTACTAGAAAATAGGTATCGGTAAGAGCTCACATGCTAATGGCCACAGGCTAATGGAGAAATTAGCACATTGCTATTAATGGCAATAATGGAAAATGGAGCCAATTTATTGCCGCGCTAAAAGTGGCCTCAGTGAGTGGGAAAGACCCATGCTGTGGATAGCGCAGCTTAGTAAAAGACCCCCACTAAGCGCAAGCCACTATCCTATTAATGGTGCTGAATTTCCAGACAGTAGTTGACACCACAGTCAGTATTTAAAAAACATTGACCGCAGCAGGTGGATTTTTACATTGTAAGCCTTCTGAGGACAGGAAAATACTCACTGTGCCTGAATGTAACTCGCTTTGAACTACTGAGAAGAAGCATGATCTTAACAAAGCCTTATAATTAACCCTAAGTTTAGCTACCAACTTGTATTCATCTCGGTGCCTTTCTCTTACGCATCATGTCTGTCTAGAAGTCCCAACCAGAGGGGAGGGCAGGGGGAGCAAAATTCCCCAGAGCACAGCTTCCAAGGGGGGCCCGGCACCCGCCCGATACTAGCATGGCTCTCCTGCTCCTGTGTGACACAGAGCAGAGTTATCACACTATCGCGTTAACTCTGCTGTGTCAGCCACAGGTCCTTCTTCCTGCCACGTCCCACCTCCTATGTGAAGTACTTCCTGTTTGGACGTGGCAGAAAGAAGGACCTATGCAGTACAGCAGAGCGGAGCAGGCGAGGAGACAAGCAGGACCATAGGAGGGGCGTGCGCGGGCCCAGAGGGGTGTTTGACTCAGACCTGGCTTTGTCTCTCAGTGGCCCTGGACCCAACAATAATGTTGCTCTGCTGCCTGTTATGCTGTTTCATTTGTATTGTGCTGACATCGTATCCTATTTATGTTCAGGAATATTCTATTGTACTGTTTTAATGTATACATTACTGGCAGTGTATCATATTATTGTTATTACTAGGATTTAATTTGCGTATCTCTAAGCTTACCTTACTGTTCTAACTGCATTACACCATTCTATGACTACAACGCCAACTGAATGTCTGAATGTGTTAAGCTACACTTGTTCTACATCACCACCTTCAGTGAATCTCTTCATAAAGGCATAAAATATATTATTTAAGTTCTTAAGCACAAAAAACCTCAAAGACCCAGGGAGTTATTTATTTATTATTACATTTGTACCCCACGCTTTCCCACTCAAGGCAGGCTCAATGCGGCTTACATAATAATATGGATTACATAGTATTAGTAGAAAAGAATATGAGTTAAATATAGCAGAATAAAAAAGATAGGTAGGTAGAGATGGGGAAAGGTGAAGGGAGTAGGAGAGGCATGAGCAAAGGGTAGGTGAGCATTGGAGGAGGGTTGGAGGAGGCGGGATGGGGGATGGGACATGGGATAGGTATAGGGAAATTTGGTGGGAGATATAATCTGGGTCATTGACGTTGTTTTCTGAATATGTGGTGGGCAGATGGGTTCATAGGGTTAGTTTGGGTCATTTGGATAGGCTTGCTTGAACAAATGGGTTTTTAGTGATTTCCAGAAGGGTAGATAATCGCTGATCAGATGGGTCTAGGGAGGGCATTCCAGAGTTGGCTGCCTAAGAAGGAGAAGTTGGATCCATAATAGGTTTTGTACTTGAGTCCTTTGCAATTAGGGTAATGTAGGTTGAGTTAAGTTCGCAAAGTTTCAGACATGTTTCTGGTGGGAAGGTCAATCAGATTGAGCATATAGTCCGGAGATTCACCGTGGATAATCTTGTGGATTAATGTGTAGACTTTGAAATTGATTCGTTCTCTGATAGGGCTGAAGGCCTGCAGCTACTTTGTACTATATCTATATCTATATAACTATACCACACCTCTCTACTATATCTATGGGCCTGCAAGCTCTTTTTCAAAGACAACAAAAATTATATTCTCCCATCTCTGCCCTGCCCCTTCCTTGATGAAAGAGAAAAAATGAAATGCTTTAGAATCATGTTTAGAGGGTTGTAAGTTGGATTTGATTATCAAATTCTGCCCTTGTTGCCTGACACACCTGGAAATCTCTTGTGTTTACTAAAAGCCCTTGAATGCAAAACAGTTGTGAATTGGTGACCTTCAGCGCTTATCTGTGCTGAAGATGAGACATAGCTGATAATTATTTGAAGAAAGCCACAGACAGTGAGTAAGATGTCTGATATTCGCTTTTGAACCATCTGTCTTCTATGACTGAATTTTCAAGAGAAAAACGGTTTGTGTGCACACATCAGCAAAGCCGCTGGCTTCCTGCAGCAACTCAAGGCCTCACTCTGTGACAAATTTGTTAAACTTCTGAAGCACATTTGTATAAATTTACATATGGTTTGCACTGTTTATTATTCAAAAAATATTGTCCTGCCAAAAATATCATCTTTCCAGCCTTTATCATGTGGATATGAATCATTTGTTTTGTTCTTTTTTCATTCTTTCCCACCCAACGGAAGTTGAAAATTAACCAGCCTATATTCAGCCCGCAGTGGTCAGTGTTTTTTTTAAATGCTGACTGCCGAACTTTAAATGGTACCACTCCCCCAAACAATTATTCAAAAAATTCACATTACATGGGCAGAAGCTGGCTGGAGTGGAGGCATTTTTACAGCGGACAACTTTGATGGGAAAGAAAGTAATATTACAAGTTTGGCTTTCTTCTGAAAATCCTCAAATTGCTCAGTGGTGCTCCTTAATGATTCAAATGTGCTCTATGGAATGTAGAAGTATTGCAGACCTGGCCTCGGAAAGAGGGGACATATTTTGTAAAACGTGGGCTCCATTGTGGGACACTTTGACTGCAGTGGCAAGAAGTAGAGTGCTGAATTCCTGAAGTAGGGGGGAAAGGAGATAGTAGGAAGGGGTGGGAGGGGGGAAGAGAGGAGGAGGGAGGGTGCTGGGGAGGGGGGACAGGGGGGGGGGGGAAATTAAAAGAAGTAATTTCTGTAATTTGGAAGAAATGGAACTCGCAATGTGATAAGTGATGTTACTTCTTGCATTTGTAAAGTTCTATATGAAGTTTGGTGTTAATAAACATGATTTTTTTAAAAAATGCTGACTGTCACAGCCAGATTTAGCCCCAGATATTCAATGCCGGGCTGTGTCCGGGCACTGGCATTGAAAATCTGGGTCTAAGTGTTGGCTGCCAGATCTTACACAGGCCCTTGCTGATATTCAGGTGAGACCTGCATAAGACACCTATGTGAATCCCAGCTGAATATCAGCCAGGACCCTTATAAAATGGTCACGCCTAAGTTTTAGTTGCAGGAACGGGCACTATGTGTATTCTATAAACCGTGCCTAACGTTAGGTGAGGTTCATAGAATAGCCTAGGGTTACCATATGGCTCCAGATAAAGGAGGACAAATTGAGCCAGTCCATGTTTTGATACTCAGCCCTCATAAATTTTCAGAGGACAATTTAGAGGCATAACTCTTACTCCCCCCCCCCCCCCCCCAATTTTCAAAGTGATTTAAGTGGGCAGGAGCCTCTCTGTGCTCGTTAAATTGCTTGACACTGCATAAGTGGTGATATTCAGCAGTACTTTTTTTTATATTTGCTTTTATATATGGTTCATTTGTATTTTAGTATTAAGACTTTTCTCATTGTATTTATCTTCCTATTTAATTTTCCCATTGGATATTTATGTTTGTTCATTTATTAAAATGTTTTTATGATTCCTTATGTTTATATAAACTCCTGAAGAAGGTACTCCTTGTGCCGAAACAGGGTACCTTGTAGAGTCTTATTTCCGATCTGAGGAAGAAGGGCAACCTTCAAAAGCTAATCAAGAAACGTATTAAGTTATGTCCAATAAAAAAGGTATCATCTTATTTTCTTTTCCATGTTTTATTTTGTTTGATTTCTATTGATAACCTCGATAAACTTAAACTTCAAACATTGGACGTCTTTGATCTGTTCTTTGAAGAGCCTGGTTCTGTTCCCACCCCTCCTCTGTTCCGAAGTTATATCTAAACCTGAACCCTTCAGTAGGGGTGTGAGAACAATAGTAAACATAGTAGATGACGGCAGAAAAAGACCTGCACGGTCCATCCAGTCTGCCCAAGAAGATAAATTCATATGTGCTACTTTTTTATTTATACTGTCCTCTTCAGGGCACAGACCGTATAAGTCTGGCCAGCCCTATCCCCGCCTCCCAACCACCAACCCCGCCTCCCACCACCAGCTCTAGCACAGACCGTATAAGTCTGCCCAGCACTATCCTCGCCTCCCAACTACCAGTCCCGCCTCCCACCACCAGCTCTGGCACAGACCGTATAAGTCTGCCCAGCACTATCCCTGCCTCCCACCACCGGCTCTGGCACAGACCATATAAGTCTGCCCAGCACTATCCCCACCGCCCAACCACCAGCCCCGGCACAGACCGTATAAGTCTGCCCAGCACTAGCCCCGCCTCCCAACCACCAGCTCTGCCACCCATTCTAGGCTAAGCTCCTGAGGATCCCTTCCTTCTGCACAGGATTCCTTTATGTTTATCCCACACATGTTTGAATTCCGTTACCGTTTTCATCTCCACCACCTCCCGCGGGAAGGCATTCCAAGCATCCACCACCCTCTCCGTGAAAAAATACTTCCTGACATTCTTCTTGAGTCTGCCCCCCTTCAATCTCATTTCATGCCCTCTCGTTCTACCGCCTTTCCATCTCCGGAAAAGGTTCGTTTGCGGATTAATACCTTTCAAATATTTGAACATCTGTATCATATCACCCCTGTTCCTCCTTTCCTCCAGGGTATACAAGTTCAGGTCCGCAAGTCTCTCCTCATACGTCTTGTAACACAAATCCTATACCATCCTCGTAGCTTTTCTTTGCACCGCTTCAATTCTTTTTACATCCTTAGCAAGATACGGCCTCCAAAACTGAACACAATACTCCAGGTGGGGCCTCACCAACGACTTGTACAGGGGCATCAACACCTCTTTTCTTCTGCTGGTCACACCTCTCTCTATACAGCCTAGTAACCTTCTAGCTACGGCCACCGCCTTGTCACACTGTTTCATCGCCTTCAGATCCTCAGATACTATCACCCCAAGATCCCTCTCCCCATCCGTACCTAGCAGACTCTCACCGCCTAACACATACGCCTCTCTTGGATTTCTACTCCCTAAGTGCATCACTTTGCATTTCTTCGCATTGAATTTTAATTGCCAAACCTTAGACCATTCTTCTAGCTTTTTCAGATCCTTTTTCATGTTTTCCACTCCCTCCGGGGTGTCCACTGTGTTACAAATCTTAGTATCATCCACAAATAGGCAAACTTTATCTTCTAACCCTTCGGCAATGTCACTCACAAATATCTTGCTCATATCTGAAGGAAAAGAGCCTGATTCTAGTAGCTCGTTGAGGCAGTCTGTTAGCCTCTGAAGAACATCAGGTGAAATTGTTTGGAACAGGAATTCCGGGCAGAGGTCTAGGGAACAGTGTGAGCATGACCATTTCAGTAGCAGTGATTTTACGTCTTTAGTTGATAGTGGTTGAAAAACATCCCATATGTGATCTGCTGTAATTCCCTGAATTGGGCATGAGCCTGAGCCTGCACCTAAATCAAGACTTTTCCATTGTTATTCATTTTCCCTGCTGGACTACTTTTAGCTAGGTCCCCTCTGATTTGGTTGATCTTGTTCGCAAAATAATCAGGTAGTTCTTGAACTGAGGGGCATGCTTGATGCATATTGTTGACAGTGTTGGTAGAGGTTAGGCTTCTGACTAGAATGATTAGTTTTTGTTGTTGAGGATAGCCCATTAAACTACTGTAGCATTTGCAATTGGAATCAGATATCTTTCATTTATAGTGATGAAAAGTGAGTTTCCAGTTGACTTTGTTGCAGTGGCCTTGCTTTTTCTCCATTGCTTTTCTAGGTGACAACAGTTCAGTTTCAGCTGAGATAACTCTTCTGAGAACCAAGGAGATAACTCTTCTCAGCTAAGATAACTCTTCTAAGAACATTAAAGGTAGGCGCTCCTTTCTGTGCATCACGTGGAATACTTTTTTTAATGCTGATGAGCTTGTTGTAATACGTTTGCATAGGGTTATCGGTGGCTGCTATAGGAAATAGTAAAAGGGACACAGAACCCCTTTGTACATTAGACATTACATAACGTTTGCTTTAGACTGACTACAATCAGTCTAAAGCAAATGTTGCAAGCAAGGTAAGCTTTGTACATCACCCCTTCATGACGAGAACCCTTCTAGTGCACCACCCCCACAGGATTCCCATTGGCTGGATCTACTTACACTCTCCACTGCTCAAGGAGGTTAGATTAAGAACAGGAGATGGCATCAGCGTGGAGCCAGTATGTGGAGAATGCTGGCAATAGGCGGATCTTGCTGCCATTTTAGTTCATCAAAACAATAGCAAAAGCTATCCAGTTGGATAGGCAGTGTCTTAAAAGATAGAGGATAAAAGATTTTTTTTACTTATTTGACAGTTTTTTTATTTATTTGAAAGCTTCCCCTATCTAGATATATATCATGTAATAAAATTTAATATCACTAAAACAGCTTAAAAATTATTGTAGCTGGTAGAAACAGCAGTAATAAACTCTGTATTTTGTGCTCATTTTTCTACACTGTTCTATAGAATACAGTAATACATGTCCAAAGTTAAGTGAGGGTATCTTGTTTCCTGATAGGTTCATCTTAACTGTTGTTGTACTCTGCCGTGTTATAAAGATGGAATATATTATAATTAAATGCAAGTAAAATTAAACTCTTCTTTCATTGGGGCACGTGTTCACCTCATCTATTTTCTAGAAGTTTACATTTTTCACAAATGGATTATTCTGTTTTGAGCTCGTTTCAGGGACAAGTGGTTTATAAGTCAAAATAAATATTTTGTTTTATGCAGATCTCTCATTTGTTTAAATGTAAATAAAATGGGCTATAAGCCCCTAATGCAGTCCATTGGTTTTCTTATATTTTGTTCTTGTGATAACGTATACTGTGCCAAAACTGAAAACTCTTATCTCTTCTATCTGGTCTATAATAAAAAAAGCTCATTGTGAACACTATCCACCCTAAAAGGTTGTTTTGTGGCTGTACATGAGGAATTGTGATATTGAATGAATAAATAAGTGTATGTTTGTGTTCCTAGTCATGCATTCATAGGTTATGTAATCCTTTAAGGAAGCCAGGTAGTTGTTCAACTTATTAGTGAAACATAACCACAAAGACATTGTATGGACACATTTTCAGCCTGGTAATACTAGAGCCTAAGGAACAGGTTATTTTTTAGTTAGTCTTCACTAGATCAAACTTAGTTTCCTTGTGCCATCACCATCCATCTGGATAATCAGTGCCTTAAAAGGTGGAGAATAAAGAATTTTCTTTCACATTTACATCCCACATTATTCCAAGCAAACTCAGGTTCAATGTGGCTTACATTTCAAAATACAGAGATAGAATTCAGTAACATAATGGGAACAAGTAGATGAATATGTCTGAAACATTTAACAAAGTTGGGATTAGCATATATACCCAACTGAGCATTTATAAGGTTGTCCTTTAATGATGCAGCCATGTTCAGAAATCGTAGCCATAAGTATAGACAGTTATTTAAACATTATCACATGCCCACAGGCATCCATATACACATTGTAAAAGTAAACAACTTCTACAGAGTACATCCAAAGCTTTATTCTTATTTCCTCATTTCCATCTTCCAAAATTCTAGACAGCATATGTACAGATCAGTAGGACCCAAAGCAGTCCAAAACAAATAAAGTCAGCAACAACACAGTTTATGCCTAATTGTTCAACTACCCTTACGATTTGCCTTTGGGTTTAAAAAGCAATACCATGTGTGCACGTAAGGTCTGGATAAACAAATTAAAACAATCAAAGTATAAAGCAAATGTCCACAATATTTAATACTTGGTAGCAATTTATTTATTTATTTATTTGTTGCATTTGTACCCCACATTTTCCCACCTATTCGCAGGCTCAATATGGCTTACATAGTACCATCAAAGGCGTTTGCCCAATCGGTGGATAACAAATACAAAGTTGTATACTGATCGTATGAGGTATAAGTGGAGGGTCGGAATGGATGAAGATTGCGTGATGTCCTGTTCGATCATAGTCATGCTGTGTTGGTAGGTGAAAAGGGTTACGTGGGATCGTTGGTGTAGGCCTTTTTGAAGAGGTTGGTTTTTAGTGATTTCCTGAAGTTCAATAATGAAACAGTGATGGAATATTCACATAGCAGGCAGCCTGAGCCAATAGATTTATTTTCCACTAAACATAATTAAGGGGCCCTTTTACTAAAGTTTAGCACAAATTTACTGTTTTTCCAAGAAGGATTTAAACTGCATGTTGCAGAGTTCAGTAAAGTTTGAGTTGGCATAAAATAGCATCCTTGGTGTGGAGAGTAATTTCTTAGAAGTGAGAGTGAAACCCTTGAGTACTTGAGCGAGCCCATCTTCACATCCTATGGCTTACTGGAGTAATTCTGGCCCCGCCCTGTGCCCAAGCTCATGTGATTGAGACCAGACACTGAGTGAGAGCCCTTAGGTTTGTCTGTGGCCTGGGTAAAGCGGAGTGAGCTGGCCAGTGAGACCTGGGTTACACAAACATCTAACTTGCAGCAAAACAGGCAGTGTGGCAAAAAAAAAAAAAAGCACTAAATGCTCAATGCAAAAATGGGCCATGCATGGGCATGACCAGGGTGGTGCGAAGGAGTGGACAGCAGTGACAGCTAGCACACAGACCAGTGCTGCATACTAGTTGCCATGACTGCTGATAGTGCAGCTGCACTTATTGCCACCTCAAGAGGAGACAGTAAGCGTAATTGTGCTATCAGCAGTCCAGTAGTGCAGCTGCTGTCAGAAGAGGTTTAGTGGTGGTGCTCCTCCCCATTGTCCCACCCCCCTTCTCAACAATCCCGCAACAACCCCCACTCTCCAATCTCCCTCCAGACACCCCCACATTCCCCAGTCTCTAATCCCCCGACACCCTCTGACATCCGATCTGCCCCAACACACACCCCCAATCTGATTTTCCCCAATTCAGGGCCAGATGCACTAAGCGAGCCATTAACGAGCAAGTAGTAAACCGTGGCATGCACTAAAGGCGTTTAGCGCACTGTGATTGGCTCAAAGACTTCCAGGTCTCTCAGCTGAGTGAAGGATGTCCAAAAAGGCCATTTTTTATTATTGGGGGGGGGGGGCATCCAAAAAGGACGTCTTTTTGGATGGACGTCCTCAACTGCACTCTCCTACTAGGATTGAGCTGCATCAGAGTCTTCCTGCAGTAGGCCGTGGAGGGGGTGAGCGGCGCGGCGTCTTCCTTTCCCGGGTGGCATAGGGACGGCAACAGGCATAGCGAAGGTGCCATAACTTTTAAAAAAAAAAAATTTTAAGTCCCTCACGAGAACTTGGGACATGCAGCTTGTTCTTTTTTTTTTTTACATGGGTATTGGGCGCTTTTTGGACGTATTTGGCATGCGCAGAGCAGCCAGCATAACGCTTGGCTGCTCTGCGCATGCTCGACTGGCTGACTGGCCGACTGTTTACTGATAGAATAGAGAATGCAAGTGAGCTACAACGAGCAGCTCATTTGCATTCCCTTTCTTTGATGCATTCCCGTTGCTTACCAATTCGCTAAAGAATCAGTAAGCAATGGGCATTAACAATTGTTTTAGTGCATCTTCCCCTCATACCCTTCCTCTTGAAATCTAAAACCACAACCACAGGATATAAGTGCTTCTCCCCAGGAGCCAACTCCCTAAGAAGACCTACCGGTGGGTTGCCATTGGTAGTCCAAAGGGTCCTGATTGGAGCAGTCCCTATCCATTCCCACTTGGGCTTACAAAAATGGCGCCAATGACCCTTATTGGTAGTCTTGCAGCACTACTGGTAGGGTGCCTCCTTCTATATAAGGAGAAAATCTTATATGGAAAGAAAAGATGCTCCCTTGCAGAAGTATCACAAGACTACCCTAGGAGTCCCACGTTGCTATTTTGGATCCCAGTGCACTATTAGGCAAGAAGCAAGCCATCATTATCTAAAATATCAAAGGCTGCGGTAAGATCTAGCTGGGCTAGTTTGGTTTGTTGCCCTTTGAATATAATAACTCTTATGTCATAAACCAGGCTTGCTAACATAGTCTCAGGTGCTATAAGAATTTCTAAACCCCGATTGAGTATGGTGCAAAAGATCAAACCAACAAAAAGGAGTGTGGAAACCAAAATACAGGAAGCCAAAGCTGAATGATGTAAAAAACCCTATGTATTGTTTCAAAAGTACTGCAAACTGTTTCGGCAGGCGGGCCTTCATCAGGTATCCTTGATATACACAGTACACTAACCTGCTTATAATCGAAAGAGAAAAACGCCTATATTGTGACCCAAATCGGGAGATAGACGTTTATCTCACAAAAACGAATAAAGCGGTATAATAGAAAGCCGAATTTGGACGTTTTCAACTGCACTCCGTCGCGGATGCGGACAAAGTTGATGGGGGCGTGTCGAAGGCGTGGTGAAGGCGGAACTGGGGGCGTGGTTATCGGCCAATCAGAGATGGGTGCCTTTCGCCGATAATGGAAAAAAAATATGCGTTTTTAGCAAGAATTTAGGGCACTTTTCCTGGACCCTGCTTTTCCACGAATAAGGCCCCAAAAAGTGCCCTAAATGACCAGATGACCACTGGAGGAAATCGGAGATGACCTCCCCTGACTCCCCCAGTGGTCACAAACCCCCTCCCACCACAAAATATGCCGTTTCACAACTTTTTATTTTCACCCTCAAATGTCATACCCACCTCCCTGGCAGCAGTATGCAGGTCACTGGAGCAGTTATTAGGGGATGCAGTGGACTTCAGGCAGGTGGACCCAGGCCCATCCCCCCCCCCCACCCGTTACACTTGTGCTGGTAAATGGGAGCCCTCAAACCGCCCCCCAAACCACTGTACCCACATGTAGGTGCCCCCCTTCACCCCTTAGGGCTATAGTAATGGGTAGACATGTGGGCAATGGGTTTTGAGGGGGATTTGGGGAGCTCAACACCAAGGGAAGGGTGCTATGCACCTGGGAGCTGTTTTACCTTTTTTTTTTTTTTTTTGTAAAAGTGCCCCCTAGGGTGCCCGGTTGGTGTCCTGGCATGTGAGGGGGACCAGTGCAGTACGAATCCTGGCCCCTCCCACGAATAAATGTCTTGGAGTTATTCGTTTTTGAGCTGGGCGCTTTCGGTTTCCATTATCGCTGAAAAACAAAAACGTCCAGCTCAAAAAAAGATAAACGTCCATGTTTTTCGAAAATACGGTTCGGTCCGCCCCTTCACGGACCCGTTCTCTGAGATAAACGCCCATGGAGATAGGCGTTTCCGTTCAATTATGCCCCTCCACATGTAGCAGTCACACGTGTGACATATACTCAAAGTCCTGGATTTCAAGAATGCTGACTTTAGTAGAATGGGGGAATACCTGAGGAAGGAGCTCATGGGCTGGGAGGGCATACGAGAAGTGGAAGGACAGTGGTCCAGGCTGAAAGAAGCTATAAATATGGCCACAAACCTTTATGTAAGGAGAGTACATAAAAGCAAGAGAAAAGGAAACCGATATGGTTCTCCAAGCAAGTTGCTGAGAAAAGAAAGGCTAAAGATTTGGTGTTCCTGAACTACAGAAAAACTCAAGAAGAGAACACGGAGAGGAATGCCGGATGAAACTGAAAGAAGCCAAGAGAGAGATAAGTCTGGCGAAAGCGCAAGCGGAAGAACAAATGTAAGGAGGGGTGACAAAAATTTCTTCAGGTATATTAGTGAAAGGAGGAAGACTAAAAAGGGAATTGTGAGACTGAAAGATGCTGCGAACTGCTATGTAGATAATGATGAAGAAAAAGCAAATTTGCTAAATAGATACTTTTGTTCTGTTTTCACAGAGGAAAATCCTGGAGAAGGACCGCGATTTGACTGGCAAAGTACATATGAGAATGGAGTGGATTATAGCACCGTTCACGGAAGAGAGTGTGTATGAACAGCTTGAAAATCTAAAGGTGGACAAAGGCGTGGGACCGGACCGGTGTCCACCCCAAGATATTGATGGGAGCTCAGAGAGGTTCTGGCGGGTCCTCTTAAAGATTTGTTTAATAAATCCTTGGAGGCGGGAGAGGTTCCATGGGATTGGAGAACAGCGGATGTGGTCCCTCTTCACAAAAGCGGTGATAGGGAAGAAGCTGGAAACTACAGGCTGGTAAGCCTCACTTCGGTTATTGGAAAAGTAATGGAAAGCGATTCTGAAGGAAAGGATAGTGAATTTCCTGGAAGCCAATAGGTGCAAGATCCGAGACAACATGGTTTTACCAAAGGTAAATCATGCCAAACGAATCTCATTGAAATCTTTGACTGGGTGACCGGAGAATTGAATCATGGACGTGCTATAGACGTACCGTATTTTTTCGGACTATAAGACGCACGGACCATAAGACGCACCTAGGTTTTAGAGGAGGGAGATAGGAAAAAAAAATTTTCCTTTTTCCCTCCTCTAAAACCTAGATGCTCCAGTGCGTCTTGTCTGAATCCCTCCCTCCGAGTTCGGGATCGCCGATTCGCCGTCAGGGTTACCTCCTCTCCCCCCCCCCCCCCCCCGTCACCACTTCTCCCTACTCATGCGATCTTCCCTGGTGGTCTAGTGACGTCGGGGCAGGAAAGAGCCCCCTCTTTCCTGCCCAGCGCGCTGCTCTCCATCCTCCTGTATGCATTGCTGCCTGACGGTCTCGGCGAGATTCAAATGGCCGCGAGAATTGAAGTCTCGGCGGCCATTTTGAATCTCGCCGAGACCGTCAGGCTGCATACAGGAGGATGGAGAGCAGCGCGCTGGGCATGAAAGAGGGGGCTCTTTCCTGCCCCGACGTCACTAGACCACCAGGGAAGATCGCATGAGTAGGGAGAAGTGGTGACAGGGCCGGGGGGGGAGGAGGTAACCCTGATGGCGATCCCGAACTCGGAGGGCGGGCGGCCTGCCAGCCAGCCAAATCTACCTTCGGACTATAAGACGCACCCCCCATTTTCCTCCCAAATTTGGGGGGAAAAAAGTGCGTCTTATAGTCCGAAAAATACGGTAATCTACTTAGATTTCAGCAAAGCTTTTGACACGGTTCCCCACAGGAGGCTCTTGAATAAACTTGACAGGCTGAAGATAGGACCCGACGTGCTGAACTGGCTTAGGAACTGGTTGACGGACAAACGCCAGAGGGTGGTGGTTAATGGAATTCGCTCGGATGAGTGAAAGGTGAGTAGTGGAGTGCCTCAGGGATTACTGCTGGGGCCGATTCTGTTCAATATATTTGTGAGTGACATTGCCGAAGGGTTAGAAGGTAAAGTTTGCCTTTTTGCGGATGATACTAAGATTTGTAACAGAGTGGACACCCAGGAGGGAGTGGAAAACATGAAAAAGGATCTGCAGAAGCTAGAAGAATGGTCTAAGGTTTGGCAATTAAAATTCAATGCGAAGAAATGCAGTGATGCACTTAGGGAGTAGAAATCCACGGGAGACGTATGTGTTAGGCGGTGAGAGTCTGATATGTACAGACGGGGAGAGGGATCTTGGGTTGATAGTATCTGAGGATCTGAAGGCGATGAAACAGTGTGACAAGGCGGTGATCGTAGCCAGAAGGTTGCTAGGCTGTATAGAGAGAGGTGTGACCAGCAGAAAAAAGGAGGTGTTAATGCCCCTGTATAAGTCGTTGATGAGACCCCACCTGGAGTATTGTGTTCAGTTTTGGAGGCTGTATCTTGCTAAGGATGTAAAAAGATTTGAAGCAGTGCAAAGAAAAGCTACAAAAATGGTATGGGATTTGTGTTACAAGACGTATGAGGAGAGATGTGCTGACCTGAACATGTATACCCTGGAGGAAAGGAGGAACAGGGGTGATATGATACAGACGTTCAAATATTTGAAAGGTATTAATCTGCAAATGAACCTTTTCCGCAGATGGGAAGGCGGTAGAACTAGAGGGCATGAAATGAGATTGAAGGGCAGCAGACTAAAGAAAAATGTCAGGAAGTATTTTTTCACAGAGTGGTGGATATTGGAATGCCCTCCCGCGGGAGGTGGTGGAGATGAAAAGGTAACAGAATTCAAAAATGTGTGGGATAAATATAAAGGAATCCTGTTCAGAAGGAATGGATTCTCAGAAGCTTAGCAGAGATTGGGTGGCAGAGCTGGTGGTGGGAGGCGGGGCTAGTGGTTGGGAGGCATGGCTAGTGCTGGGCAGGCTTCTTCGGTCTGTGCCCTGAAAATGGCAGATACAAATCAAGGTCAGGTATACACACAAAGTAGCACATATGAATTTATCTTGTGGGCAGACTGGATGGACCTACAGGTCTTTCTCTGCCGTCATCTACTATGTTACTATATACAATACGCATCAAACCAAACTGTGCAGGATGGCACAGGTGATCAACTGACTGGCAGCATTTCATGCAAAAGTTCATAAGCATTTAAATAATTAATTGGTTGTCCAGCAACAATAGCCTCAAGCAACTCAGCTAACAAAGAGTCTATGAATAACTTAATGGCAAAGTAAGATCCAAATTTTGTCCCTTGTGGATTGGAGCCAAAACAATATCACCCAAGAGCAGATATGCCAAGTTACCTAGTTCCAGGCTGGAGATTTTGGGCCAGTCCTGGTTTTGAACTTCCATTACAAAGCAGTGTGGGATTTGTAGTGCCTGATCCTGCCCATTGACATCAGTACTACAAGTTCCATAATGCACCAGGATTGGGGGGTGGTTACAAATCCAGAACTGGCACAAAATCTCCAGCCTGGAACTGGGGAACTTGGCATATCTGCAAGAGTTTAGGGAAATTGCAGCTTTGTAACAGTTTTCCATGAATCAAGCTAATCCAAAGTAGGACAGGCAAGGGTGGATTGTTAAGCAATGCAATAAATAAGTAAAAGAGAGGAGCATATGTCTAGCATATGAGTAAATTTAATCTAAATAGAATGTAAATCTTCACACCAATGAGCAAAAACTCAAACCAAATCAGGTCAGCTTGAGCATATGTAGAAGTAAGAGTCCCAATATTCATGAAGGGAAAGAAGCATAATTTGTGACAACCAACTCACATAAATCCTTGATGTTATGCAGATAGAAATTAGCTAAATCTGATTCATTAGGCTGGGCTACAGTTAAGGTCACAGTAAGAGCTAGAACTGAGTAACCCTCTTGTTAATCTACACTCTGATTAATTGGCCCAAACTCAATGAGTGTGCACTGCATTCTGTGATTAACAACCATAATTATAAAGCATAACATTTGGCTGGGTAAGAGTGCCCTAGTATGAAGAAAAATTCACACATCAATCAGCAAGGTGGTATCATCTGTCCTGGAAATTAGGGATCGGGAAAAAAGATCATTATGCTCCAAAAAGCTGGGGAGCATTCTGGGGTAACCTAGCGAACGAAGCGACAAGTACAGAAGAACAAAAGCATTTGACAGAGAAATGTATTGCAACTTACATAATAATGACTCCTGGATGCTTTGTGTATGATGTAAATGTTGTCTATATGGAAATATATTGTTTTGGTAGAAATAAACTAGAATTCCTCAGCTGTTCTAGTGGTGTGGGGAAGATGGGGATGGAAGCTCAGCGCACAGAGTCCATGGGTGTGGCTGGTGCTGAGTGCATGTTGCTGGAAGATAAATGGAGAAAACACCCTGACAGAACTGAAAGCAGGAAACCAAAAAAAAAAAAAAAAAAAAATTGTGCTTATAAATGGAGAAAATGCCTTCAAGGAAGCAATACAGAAGGGGAAAACAAAGGATACAAACCTGCAAGTAAACTTTTAACTTCTGAATTATTTAAGCAACAGAATCTGCTAGAAAACAGCAAAACAGAGCAAGACTTGTACTGAGATTCCATTATATGGGAGTCACTGCAGCCCCTCCTAACAGAGAATGTTTTGGGGAAAGTTTTATGGAAGAAGAGTTTAAAATTTTCCCCAGCATGTGGAGGATTTAAGTCTTAGCTCAGGAAGTTCTCGGTATAATGACAGTACCATATTGCTGGCAATCACATAATGGCCTTTTGGAATGTGTATGAAAAGGTGAAAGACAGTCCAGAGTGATAGGACTTTACTGCAGCTATCCTTTCTCAGGTCACTGTGAAGACAGTGAATGTGTGTTTCAAAACTGAGGATATTGAGGCCTATGAGGTAAGCTTCTGGTTGCAGAGATATTGCAAGGTCCTGGAAGAGCTATGGCCTATACTAGCCTAAGAGAGGTTGTGAACAGTGGGCTGGAAAAAAGTGATGCAGCATCTCCCACATTGGCAGAATGGACATAGTGAGGGGGCATGTGTCCCACCCCCGGATCCACAGTGGTCTGGAAAGTAGTGATGCATCTCCTAAACTGTCAGCATGGTCATAGGGAGGGGGGCAAGAGAGGGCCTTTGTCCCACCCCCACTCCTGATCCAGCACCTCCCTCTGTGCTGCAGTTCCTCCTGCTTACCAGGCAGGTCAAGAAGACAAGAAAGGGATGCAGTCTAGAACAAATGGGAATATACACTTCATTTTGGGGCCACTGCTTTCAGGACTGGAACAGGTTCCATTGCAGGCCATGTGGAGTGTGATTTCCTGCTTGTTGTAGACTGTATCACTTTCTTCTCTTCTTGGATTGCCTGGTAAGCAGTAGGAACTGTAGCATGGAAGGAGGTGCTGGATCCAGGAGGGTGGAGGGGAATAGCAGCAGTAGTGTGCAGCAGCGAGCGGTTAAGAAAACTGAGAGGGGGGGGGATGCCTTTTCTTTTCCCCTCCCATGCCTATGCTGCCAGTCCACGGTCCAGAAACTCTCCAAGTCCAGTACAGGCTCTTCCAGCACTCTGCAGTATCTCTGCAGGCAGATATAACTGAAGCTGGAACTGGAGGCAGGAGAAGGAAAAGAGGGGAAATAATGAACCATGTTACGAGGGGCAAGACTAAGGGCAGATTTTAGATTGCATAGGTGGGGGGGGGAGAGATTGGGGGGATGCTAGATACAGGGTAGGAGTAAAGGGTCATGAACTTGATATACTGCCTTTCTGTGGTACAACCAAAGCGGTTTACATATTCTGTGCAGGTACTTTGTCTGCCCCTAATGAGCTCACAATCTGTTTTTATACCTGGGACAATGGGGAGTTAAGTGACTTGCCCAGGGTCACTAAGGAGCTACAGTGGGAATTTAAACCCAGTTCCCTGGGTTCTTAGCTCACTGCACTAAGTAGAGCAGAAAGAGGAGATGCTAGATGGGAAAAAAAAGATTGACAGAGAAGAGAGACAGTGGACTGGGGAGGGGGGAAAGAGAGACAATGAGGGCTGCTGTAAACAGTTGGTAGGGTAGGAGAAGGGGGCACCATGTTAGAAGAATGGTCTGATGCTGTGGTTGGGAAAGGATAGGCACAGGTGGTGGCAAATGCTGGACCACAAAAAAGGGAGAATATGGACACAGCTAAGAGATGCTAGACTACCTGGGCAGGGTGGTTAGGGAGAGAGATGTGTCCAGGATGCTTGACATATTTATATGTTTATGCTTATGTTTTAGGTTCTTGATATACTGCCTTTCTGTGTTACAGACAAAGCAGTTTGCATATTAGATACAGATACTTTTCCTAGTGCTCACAATCTAAGACATGGGGTAAGGGATTAGGGGGACAGAGAGAGGATGCCGGACATGGGAATAAGGGCCTAGGGAGTCAGAGAGGGGATGCTAGTAGGGGATTAGAGAGACAGAGGATAATGGACATGGGGTGAAGGAACTAGAGAAAAAGAATATATGTTGTTTTGTAAGCAACTTTAAAACCATTTCTTTAAGAAATATGTGGGATGATTTATGGCTTAGTGAGTGATTTTATTTCTGTAAATTCCCAGAGGTTTGTTCTGGTTTTCTTCTTTTTTGTGATTGGCACAGCAATGTGGAGGATATTGAGGTATACAAGAGGAATGGGAGCGCGGGGTGGGAGTGGGGGTGAAAGAAAGAGATGACAAGTTGTAGGTAAAAAGAGGGAGATTGAGGACTGGTTGGTAAGAAGGAGGAGGAGGGAAATCTGGATAGAGAAACTGAAAAAGTAAGTAATGGAAGAAAGCTAAAAGAAAGAGATCAATGTTAGAGATGGATGTGGGGAGAAAGTGAAGGCTGGAGGAGAGAGAAATGACCAATGGACAGGAGACCCTGGAAAAAGAATTAAGAGAAGAAAAGGGAAAGCAGAAATCAGAGACTGGGA
Organism: Microcaecilia unicolor; assembly: GCF_901765095.1. Lineage (NCBI taxonomy): Eukaryota > Metazoa > Chordata > Amphibia > Gymnophiona > Siphonopidae > Microcaecilia > Microcaecilia unicolor. The sequence continues at coordinate 297,050,750 of NC_044033.1, read as the reverse complement.
CCAACACAAATAGAAAACTAAAAATGACCAAACAACAAATATAGAAAAAAATTTATTTTCTATTTAGTGATTGGAAAATATCAGTTTTAGGAATATATATCTGCTAGAGTCAATGTTAGATATAGCTTGGGGCTAGGGCAGAAATGTGGGAGAAGACTTCAAAACCTACTAGCAGTCTTCTTCAGCTTCAGGAAGGCTCAGGGTCCTTTCTAGCCTGCACTAGTTGCCTCCCCCTCCCCCCCCCCATGCTATCTTTGTTATCTGCTCTTTTTCTATTTTGCACAATACACAGAGAAATTAATCTCTCTTTTTTTGGTGTTGCAGTGCATAGTGTTTGCATTCTTGGTGTTTTTAATTTTTTGTATGCATATTTCTATTTTCACTTTCTTTTTTTCTTTTTTTTTAATTTGCTGAAGGTGTGTCTGTGTTCTGGCTATGCAGTTAGCATGGAGTTTCTAGGTAAGAATGTGTGTTAATCTGTCTTGTTTCAGTTTTCCTAATAGGTTTATTGGTGTTTTAGATTTCACCACAATATTTATACTACTACCTTTTCCTAGGTAGGGTATTTGTTGTGTGAGTTAAAAAGGTTAGTGCTGTAATGGTAGATTTGCTGTAAGTCTTGAGTGACTTTTTTTTTTTTTTGTAGTCATGTTGGGCCGGACTGCCTCCTGCAGGTGGCACTGAGCCCAGATATTTAATGCTAGGCCATTTCTGGTGACCGACATTAAATATCCGGTTTATTTTTGGCTAGTTTAAACATAAGCAGCCAAGTCAATATTCAGCACTGGCCTGTTAAGTTTAAAGTAGCCAAAGATATACCTATTTCAGCCTCCTAATTTGGCTGCCAAAATTAACCAGCAATGTGCTGAATATTAGCAGATATCCAGTATATCACACGATATACCCAGTTATCCATTAAGCGCTAACCAGTAATATCAGCAGGAGATAACCGGCGATCTCCCACTAAACATTGCCGGTAAGCTGGCCAGGAGCCATTCCTGGCTGGTTAAATGGTATTAAATATCGGGTGGTTATGCCTGGTATCATTATTATTATTTGTTACATTTGTATCCCACTTTTTCCCACCTAATTGCAGGCTCGATGTGGCTTACATTGTACCGTAAAGGTGATCGCCAGTTCCAGTATGAACAAATACAAAGTGATGTAGTGGTAGAATAAAGTTCATGTGTGACAGACACATTAGGGAATCATAGAGGGGAAGAGTTAATTAGTGTCCGGTACTAAGTGCTTTTTTTGTAGGAAAAAAGGTACTGGTACTCATTATGGGCAGGGCCACCACCTATGACTCCGCCCCTATGATAGCCACACCCATTATACCAACCATGGCGCATATAAACAGGCATCATTGATAGCTCTTCCCTCCTTCTCTTCCCCCCCAGTCCCCACCCACTAGCAGAATGCCAGGCATACACAGTGTTATTTGAAAATCAGGTAAACTTGAGTCGAGAGAGACAGTGCAATGAATGACCAAGGCACATTCGATTCCAAGCTAAAAACAGCAAACATTACAGCAACAGGTGAAAAAAAAAGAATGGTGTGTTCCACCTAGTTCTAAAATAAATACGCACTCACAATCATTTCATGTTTTCATTTTGTGCTAATTTGCCTTTTCACATTAATTGTCATCCACAATCGCAGCCCATTACAACCTCAGGTCAATGGTATAGAAGTAAATCAGGCAGTCATTCACAGGATCAAGGAACTCCCAAAGAGCCGTCTAGAAAGGCAAACTAATTAGCGAGTTAACTAACACACTGCACTTTTAGTACATGATCAGCTCTCAAGAACCTTAAAAATACAGTTTATATTCCTGCCTCACGCCACCTTGCTGAAGCTACACAACAAAGGCAAAGCACAAAACCTGTGCTTTACCTTGTCTAAAAGCACTCAACTACTCACGCTTTTCCCTAAAAGTTACGAAAACTTGAAGTTTAAGAAGAAGGGCGCGCAGCTGCCGAGGAACAGCCCTGCTCCTCACCTGGGTCAGCACTCTGCCAGCCATCTTTGCTCGCCAGGTGCAAGGCTTACAGTGGGCTAGATAGGCTCTCTTCCACTCCACTCTCTATTTACACGGTCACAGTGGAGAACCGGCGAGCGGCGGCAGTGAAAGCGGCAAGCAGGCAGGCTCGCCTCCATCCTTCGCTTCTCTGCCCTCTCAGCGTCCCACCCTCGCGGAAAGGAAATGACATCAGAGGAAGACGGGACGCTGAGAGGGCAGGGAAGTGAAGGACGGAGGCGAGCCTGCCTGCTTGCAGCTTTCACTGCTGCCAGTTCTCCGCTGCGACTTCAGGTAAATAGATTTCCAGGGGGCAGAACGGAAGGTCGGGAAAAAAAGGTGCCGGCACGTACCGGCACAAAAAAAGCACTGCCGGTACTAGCTTTGGTTTCATTGTGTTGCGGTTGTTCAAGCATTTAAGTTGGGTTGATGGGGTATGCCTTTTGAACAGGTTAGTTTTTAGTAATTTCCGGAGTTTAGATGGTCATACGTTGTTTTCACGGCCTTAGGTAATGCATTCCATAGTTGTGTGCTTATATAGGAGAAGCTGGATGCATAAGTTGATTTGTATTTGAGTCCTTTGCAGCTTGGGTAGTGGAGATTTAGGTATGTTCGTGCTGATCCTGTTGTGTTTCTAGGTGGTAGGTCTATGAGGTCTGTCATATATCTCGAGGCTTCGCCGTAGATAATTTTATGAACCATAGTGCAGATTTTGAACGTGGTACTGAGAAGGTTTATGTTGCAGTTACTGAGATGACACTAAAAGCAGACTTTTTTGTATAGTAAGATTTTATGAGGAAATTTTAACGCTTTAACGGTTTCTTACATCGATCTACTTAAGCATTGGCATCACTCTCCCTGTTACTACCTGCTCCATAGAAGGACGTTCTGTTGGACAAATCAAAAAATTAGTTGTTCCCCCTCCCCTGAGAAATTCCTCCTTATGCACATGATATTATATGACTTCCAAAGGCCTGATCATGGGCAGGCAACAGCCTTGCACTCTTGCGGGCACTGTTCTGTGGCTAGGGCTCTTCAGTTTGGATAAGAGACAGCTGAGGGTAGATATGATAGAGGTCTATAAAATACTGAGTGGAACAGGTAGAGGTGAATCACTTGTTTACTCTTTCCAAAAATGCTAGAACTAGGGGGCATGCAATGACGTTATTAAGTAGTAAATTTAAAACAAATTGGAGAAAATATTTAAGGTTCTGCAGATGCACATTCTACCAGCCCCTTGAGTCTTATGTACAGTTCTGGTCACCATGTCCCAAAAAAGATCCAGTGGTATTAGAAAAAGTAGAGGGAAGGGGGACCAAAATGACAAAAGTGATGGAACAATCCTCCCCCGAGGAAATGCCAAAGAGGCCAGGGTTCCTCAGCCCAGAGAAGAGGCGAAGACCTGCACGGTCCATCTAGTCTGCCCAACAAGATAACTCATCACATAAAGTATGATGTGAACTATATATGTATACTTGATCATGATTTGTCCTTGTCATTTTCAGGGCATATACCATAGAAGTCTGCCCAGCCACAATTAGGGCACAGACCGTAGAAGTCTACTCAGCAATGGCTTTGCTTCCCAATTACTGGTGTTAACATCTAATCACTATCTAAACACGAGGACAAAGTTTGTCCCCACCCTATCCATGCAAACTCAAACTCTATCCCCACAAGCTTTGACCCCATTCCCGCAAATTCTGTTAAAATTATTACTGTTACTTCAGACTTGCCATGGTTTACCATGGGTCCCCCTCACCGTGTCATTCTCTAGTGCACAAAATGTGTGCAGAAACTGTGCTAAGCTATGAGCAAAGCTCTCTCCACACTTCGAAATCAGCCCCTAAGTGGGCAGCCTTGGCTGACTCCCAAAATCCTAAACTCCTCTCCCATCCACCCATTAACAAAAGGAACACCATATGTAGACCATAGTGAGATAGGGATTGAACAAAATCCTTAGGAATGCAATAATGTCTAACAGCTTCAAAAAGATAGCTGAGATCAAAGGCTTTTTCTTGCTGTAAACTCAGTAGGTGGAAAGGAATCCTTCTTTTCTCTACCAGTGCCAGTAGTTCTTCCACACACACCATGGTTTTGGCAATATACCTGCCTTTTACAGCACATGCCTGGTCTGAGGAGATGAGGAATGGGGCCACTGCAGACAAATGTGTTCATATAAAAGCCTGGCTAATATTTTATAGTTACTGTTTATATAGGTCTCCAGTTTATCATCTGTTCTCTACTCCCTTTTCTGTATAGCAGTATCAGAAAGGATTTCTGCAAGGAATGTGCCAGGGGTCATTTTCTCAGGAAGAAGTTAGTGATGCTAGCTAAGTCTTTGCCAACATACAGTAGCTTTTAAAGTCTAAATTTCTGCTGTTAGCCCGTAGCTCCCTGGAAACCTCTTTCAGCTTCTGCTGGAGATGGAATTACTGGCCTCTTGCTCCATGATTGTCTGAGGCAAAGTGCCAGGTGCATGAAAGTGATCCATAACATGATGGCCTGTGTTTCCTCCCCCCCCCCCCCCCCCCAATTCTCCCCCTTTTCCTATCTCCCTGAGATTGCTGTGGCCCATGGTGGGGCAACTCCTTGCTGCAGCTCAGGCACCCCACTCCAGGCAGGGAAGAACCTCACTACCTGCCGCTTGCTCTGCCAAAAGACCAGTGCTTCACACAGGCCATTCTGTTGTCCTAACTGCCTTCTCTATCAGAGAAATTAGGAGCCTAAGAGCTGGTATCATAGGGCGATCCTAACCTTCAACTGGGCAAACTGCTCAGGACTGGTAGGTCAGGCCTACGTTAAAGCGGGAAGGGGTCCCGGGATGGAAAGAGAGAAAAAGGAAGGGCTGGAGAAAGTCAGACCCCGTAGCGATAGGGGGATTTACTTTTAAATAATTTTCCCACCAGGGAGCTCGAGCAGGTGTTGGCTGGAGAAGCTTTGGGAGTCGGCAGAGGGGGGAAAGTATTTAAAGGACCTGCATCTGGCTAGCAGGGTCTTTTCCTGCTCCTCAGAAGCGGCTTCACTTCTTTTGGCCTGGCATGTGCTAGTTCCTGGGCCTGATCTGCTTACCTGAGATCTGAGAGAGTTCATGGCATCCAGCAATTCGGCAGATGGTGAGGCGGAGGAGCTGTCGTTGACAGCTTGAGATTCATTTGACAAGGACCTGTACCCGGATCAGGTGAGATCAGGGCCCTTCCCTCGGCCCCTGCATAGATCAAAAGCGGCGGCCTTGATGGCCTTAGTGGTAGAGGCACCCGACTGGTGGGAGAGTAAGCAGCCCAAAAAGATTAGTGGTGTGCAGTGGGCGAAGGATAAAGCAGCCCGTACATCGGTTGCAGAAGCATTGGGGGGACAGTTGGCCTTCCCCGAGTGCTTGTGTTGGTGTCAGCGGGGAGGGGTTTAGCAGATGAGGTGGTAGGCCTGGCTCCCTGTGTGACTGCTTTGGTTGGTACTATGGTTTGACCTCGTTGCGGGCTGCGGAGGCATCCGGTTCACAATAGAGGCCTCAAGACAGGAGTGCATGTGGTGCCTTGGGAAGAGCTACAGTGGGTGACTCCATTGTGGGGGTTGGTGCTGGGACTGAGGAGCACTGAGGTGATTTACCAGGAAGCCCTGCATTGGCTGGGTTGGAATCTCTGATGTCAGAAGATATGGTGGGGGGTGGGGGTGGGGGGTTTTGATGGGGAACAGATGTGCAGATGGGGCTGGGGGTGCCACAAGGAGCAGGTTTCTTGCAGGGCATGGCTGGCCATCAAACTTTGGGCCCATTTGGCTCCTCCTACATCCCAATGGCTTGATTTTGTGCATTTTTCACTTGGACATTTTTTTTTTTAATGGACCAAAAAGATAAATGCAGAGAGCGAAATAACTATTAAAAAAAAAAAAAGAAGACGTTTTTCTGTTTTGAAAATGGCTATATTCCCCACTTGAATTTTGGATGCCCCTCTTAATGTCCAATCTGTTGAGGGAATTTGTCCTCCTATATCACAGCACAGTTGAAACATGTCCCCGGGGTGCATAACACAATTTTTGATTCTCTCTTGTGCTGTAAGTGAGCTCTTTTCAGGGAACTCACTCCACAGGAACAAAACATCTTGCATCACCTCTGGCTCCTAGGAACAGTGGCGTACCAAGGGGGTGGGGGGGTGGGGGCGGTCCGCCCCGGGTGCACACCGCTGGGGGGGTGCCGTGCGCTGTCAGCTTCGTTTGTTTCCATGCTCCCTCTGCCCCGGAACAGGAAGTAACCTGTTCCGGGGCAGAGGGAGCATGGAAACGAACGAGGCTGACCGGCGCGCGGCACCCCCCCCAGCGGCGTGCACCCGGGGGGGTTCTTTCACCAGGGGGGTGTCCTTTTGCCGGGGGGGGCGCTGCACCCGGGGGGGCGGGGCGCATCGGCGATCCGCCCCAGGTGTCAGCCCCACTAGGAACGCCACTGCCTAGGAACAGAACAACCTAGGAGCCTCTGCAACAGTTGGTTGCCAGGCAACATGGAGGTCATAAACCCAAGGATTTAACAGTGTGAGATCATTCCATTTGGATAAGGGATGGTCTCCAGCTCAGGTACCTGCACAGTTAGTTGTTGATTGTATTGTTATCTTGGCCATGTTTTCACACCTTGCAGCCCTTACTTTCTTCCCCAGAGTCACAGGTTGGGATCCATCAAGAAAGTTCACAGTGAGCAGGGTCATGGCTGGGTGGTGTTGAGAGTAGGGATTGTTGCTTAATCAGAGGTGACTAATCATGCACAAGATACTGGTTCCCTTCTGGAATGACCTATTCTCTGTGTTTTCCCTGGAATTCCTTGGTGCATTCAAAATTATTGAATGGGTTGCAGAGTCAAAAAATGTGGTTCAGTCTAAGCGTCTCCTGTATAACGAGATTGATGATAACATGGTATACCTAATGATTCACAGGTCCCAAACAGATCAAAGGGGGCAAAGGCAACAACTAGCTTTGATGCAGGTAGATTAATCAGTAATGTTCCCAGTTCAGAACACCAAAGATTATATTGCATGGGTGCTGCAGGTGGGCTACAATCATTGATACATAGCAATGAGATCCACTTGTAAGGTTTACAGTATGCTGCTGTTCTCAAAAAGTGTTTAGGTCAGGCTTGCCCAACCTTTTTTTTTTTATCGGGAGCCACATTTAATGTTTCGTAAAATTCAGAGGGCCAAGACATATGTGCCCGCTTATGCACAACACTCCCTAAAACTGCTGAGCTTCTGCATGCCAAGAGAAGGCACTTGGTGGGCCAGGTTCCGGGCCATGGGTTGCACAAGACTGGTTTAGGTGTACATTGCTATGAACCAACTCTGTTTGGGACTCACTTATTCGGCATCAGAGCAGCCACAAGTGCAGTTGCAAAAGGGCTGACACCCAAGACTATTAAAAAAAAAATTGGCAGGTAGTGTTCAAAGGCTTTTAGGATGTATATTAGGTCAGAGTGTGAAAGTAACCTTACTACACCAGAATAACTCAATATATCTTGTTTCCTACAGGGTATACATTGCAAAAAGGGATGGTGTGGATCATTCTACATTTGCTCGTCAAGTGGACCACCAGGTGGGCAGAGTAGGTGTCTTGGCTTAACTTGCAGAGGTCTCCATATGTGTTGTCAGTATTCAAAACTATTTATCCAGCCAGAAATGGCCGTAGAAGTCTGTCCAGCATTGGCTTTGATTCCCAACCGGTCATTTTTAGTGGCAGTTTGCCAGTTAATGCCATTGAAAATGTTCAGTTAGTGCCTATCCCAAAACCAGTTATTTTGGGAGCATTCTGTAGCAAAGTCGGTATTTGGCTGATATTCAGCACTTAACTGGCCAAGGTAACCACATAAATAGGACCAAATAAAAGTCAGTCCTATCTTTGTGCAGTGCTCATTGTCGGTTCAGTGCTGAGTATCGCTCTTAACTGACTATGCTGCAGCCAGCTCCACAAATCCAGAAATGTAATGCTGAAGCCCGGACATGGCCCAGCATTGAATTTCCTGATATAACGCCGGCGGTGTTTAGCAAAACGCTGAGCGCCTCTGGCTGTAAACTGACCCCCCTAAGTGTCATTCAAAGGAGAACAGTAAAGGAATGATATTCAGCCCGCAGGATGGAGCCCGGCTAACTCCCACTGTCGGCAGTCAGCCCAGATATTCAATGCCAGGCCATTTCCAGTGACCAGCGTTGAATATCCGGTTTATTTTTAGCCAGTTTAAAGTTAACCAGCTATGTCAATATTCAAAGATATTTTCTACCTGAGGTTACCTCTTTATTACCAGAGTACTCACTCCAGATTCGTTTACACAAAGTACTCCTTACACCTTAAACATCTTAAACTTATTTCTTTATTATATTACACGTGCCTGTTTATTATCTCTAACCTTGAAACTCACATTCTCATGTCGCATTCACACACAGCAACACAGTGCTCTTTATCACCTACTACATAGTAACATAGTTACATAGTAGATGATGGCAGAAAAAGACCTGCACGGTCCATCCAGTCTGCCCAACAAGATAACTCATATTTGCTGCTTTTTGTGTATACCCTACTTTGATTTGTACCTGTGCTCTTCAGGGCACAGACCGTATAAGTCTGCCCAGCACTATCCCCGCCTCCCAACCACCGGCTCTGGCACAGACTGTACAAGTCTGCCCAGCACTATCCCACGCCTCCCAACCACCAGCCCCGCCTCCCGATCTTGACTAAGCTCCTGAGGATCCATTCCTTCGGCACAGGATTCCTTTATGCTTATCCCACGCATGTTCGAATTCCGTTACTGTTTTCATTTCCACCACCTCCCGCGGGAGGGCATTCCAAGCATCCACTACTCTCTCCGTGAAAAAATACTTTCTGACATTTTTCTTGAGTCTGCCCCCCTTCAATCTCATTTCATGTCTTCTCGTTCTACCATCTTCCCATCTCCGGAAAAGGTTCATTTGCGGATTAATACCTTTCAAATATTTGAACGTCTGTATCATATCACCCCTGTTTCTCCTTTCCTCCAGAGTATACATGTTTAGTTCAGCAAGTCTCTCCTCATACGTCTTGCAACGCAAATCCCATACCATTCTCGTAGCTTTTCTTTGCACCGCTTCAATTCTTTTTACATCCTTAACAAGATACGGCCTCCAAAACTGAACACAGTACTCCAGGTGGGGCCTCACCAAAGACTTATACAGGGGCATCAACACCCCCTTTCTTCTGCTGGTCACACCTCTCTCTATACAGCCTAACAAACTTCTAGCTATGGCCACCGCCTTGTCACACTGTTTCGTCAGCTTCAAATCCTCAGATACTATCACCCCAAGATCCCTCTCTCCCCCAGATTTGTCTGGGGCGGCCAGCAGGTGTCCTTTGTTTTTAGTAGCTGTATTTCATACCTTTCCCACCTGCTTGTCTCCTTGCCTCTACTGGATACCTTTTATATTTGTTGTGTTGATCAGCCAGGCTTTTTTGATCAGAGGAAGAGAGTCAATTTAGCCTTGAGGCAGTCTCTTACTTGAGGAGTCTTTTGTTAAAGGGGGAGGTGAGGTCAGTAGTACCTTTGTCTTTTAAATGTCTTTTAAATATTCCCCAAAGGGAGAGGGAAGAGGGCTTTTGGAATGAAAGCCAGTTCTGCTGCAGTGTCAAATATATATATTTTTAAAAGCTGCACAAATATATTGGTGTATATATATGTATCTGATCCAACACAACATCATGCTACACATTTAATTCTGATGATTGGCTTATACCATAACACCCCGAGCGAATTCCATTCACCACCACCCTCTGGCGTCTGTCCGTCAACCAGTTCCTAATCCAGTTCACCACTTCAGGTCCTATCTTCAGCCCCTCCAGTTTATTTAAGAGCCTCCTGTGGGGAACCGTGTCAAAAGCTTTGCTGAAATCTAAGTAGATTATGTCCATAGCTCGTCCCTGATTCAATTCTCCTGTCACCCAATCAAAGAACTCAATGAGATTCATTTGGCACGATTTCCCTTTCGTAAAACCATGTTGTCTCGGATCTTGCAACTTATTGGCTTCCAGGAAATTCACTATCCTTTCCTTCAGCATCGCTTCCATTACTTTTCCAATAACCGAAGTGAGGCTTACCGGCCTGTAGTTTCCAGCTTCTTCCCTATCACCACTTTTGTGAAGAGGGACCACCTCTGCTGTTCTCCAATCCCTCAGAACCTTTCCCGTCTGCAAGGGAACAAATCTTTAAGAGGACCCGCCAAAACCTCTCTGAGCTCCCTCAATATCCTGTGGTGGATCCCGTCCGGTCCCATGGCTTTGTCCACCTTTAGCTTTTCAAGTTGTTGATACACACTTTCTTCCGTGAACGGTGCTCTATCCACTTCATTCTCAATTGTACTATTTCCAGTCCATCGCAGTCCTTCTCCAGGATTTTCCTCTGTGAAAACAGAACAAAAGTATCTATTTAGCAAATTTGCTTTTTCTTCATCATTTTCCACATAGCGGTTTGCAGTATCTTATAGTCTCACAATTCCCTTTTTAGTCATTCTCCTTTCACTAATATACCTGAAGAAATTTTAGTCACACCTCCTTACATTTCTAGCCATTTGTTCTTCCGCTTGCGCTTTTGCCAGTCGTATCTCTCTCTTGGCTTCTTTCATTTTCATCCGGTATTCCTCCATGTGTTCCTTTTCTTGAGTTTTTCTGTATTTCTGGAACGCCAACTCTTTAGCCTTTATTTTCTCAACCACTTGCTTGGAGAACCATATCGGTTTCCTTTTTCTCTTGCTTTTATTTACTTTCCTTACATAAAGGTTTGTGGCCCTATTTATAGCTTCTTTCAGCCTGGACCACTGTCCTTCCACTTCTCTTACTTCCTCCCAGCCCATCATCTCCTTCCTCAGGTATTCCACCATTTTACTAAGTCAGCAAGCTTGAAATCCAGGACTTTGAGTTTTGAGTGGCCGCTCTCCACTTTAGCTGTGTTATCAAACCAAACCGTTTGATGGTCACTGCCTGCCCAGGTGGGCACCCACTCGGATATTTGACACGCTATCCCCATTTGTGAGCACCAGATCCAGTGTCACTCCCTCCCTCGTGGGTTCCATCACCATTTGTCTGAGCAAAACACTTTGGAAAGCATCCACGATCCCTCTACTTCTTTCCGATTCCGCAGACGGAACCTTCCAATGTACATCCGGCAGATTGAAATCTCCCAGCAACAGCACCTCTCTCTTGCTTCCAACTTTTGAATATCTGCGATCAGGTCTTTATCTAATTCCTCCAATTGTGTCGGAGGTCTGTAGACAACACCCACGTGGACAGAGGTTCTATCATCTCTTTTTAAGGTGATCCATATCGCTTCTTCCTTTCCCCAGGTCCCTGTCATTTCAGTCGCAGTGATATCATTCCTCACATGAAGAGCTACTCCGCCACCTTTACGACCCTCTCTATCCTTCCTAAATAGATTATAGCCTGGTATGTTTGCATCCCATTCATGGGAACCATTTAGCCACGTCTCTGTGATTGCAACAACATCCAAGTCTGCCTCCAACATCAGGGCCTGAAGGTCATGAACTTTATTGCTTAGACTGCGAGCATTTGTGGTCATCGCTTTCCATCTACATTTCCTGGTATGCGTTTCAACATTAGTGATTTGGGGGTTTCTTTTCTCTTTGGGTACCTTCATATCTTTTTGTTCCCACTTTTATTATTTTTTCTTTGGCTTCCGTTCTGTTTTCAAGAACATCACAGTGCTGTAATGGAGTAAAAGAATTTTTGTAGGGGCAACACTTGTGAGGTCGGATGTTTTCTTGTCACATAACGAAGTCTGCTTGAGCCTACAGTGATCCATCTATTTTTAGGTGGTTTTATCCTTTGTGGTACTCATTTGATCCACCGTTTATCTTTTACATACACATTCCAACATAAAACAGCAGATCATCAGTTATTTCAATTCCTTATATCAAACCATTTCAAATCAGTGCCTCCAAATCTATGTCGGGCATCCTTATTAAGCACATCTTAAATTGCTTGCTAATGTTTTTATGCTGAACTGTCAGTTCAATTTATTAGGCTCAAAGTTCAAAAACGTCTTTGTAAGCCCAGGTAGCTGTGCTGAAAAGCAGTTAGAGCCTGTGTGGGAGGCAGGACTGGTGGTTGGGAGGTGGGGATAGTGCTGGGCAGACTTATATGATCTGTGCCCTAAAGAGGACAGGTACAAATCAAAGTAGGGTATACACAAAAAGTAGCACATATGAGTTTATCTTATTGGGCAGACTGGATGGACCATGCAGGTCTTGTTTCTGTCGTCATCTACTATGTTACTATGTTACTGTGTGTGCCCTGCAGAACCCGGCTTAAGGAGGGGCACAAGCCACAAACATCACTCCTCATTGAAGAACCTTTTGAAGTCTTTTAAGGTCTTTTAAAGCCAGCTGATATTCTTCTTCCAGTCTCCACATTTCGGAAATTTGTGTTTTGTGCCCCTCGTTAGCCTTTCTCCCGCTGCCAGGTTCTGCAAGGCACACAGGCTCTAACTGCTTTTCAGCACAGCTACCTGGGCTTACAAAGACGTTTTTGAACTTTGAGCCTAATAAATTGAACTGATAGATCAGCATAAAAACATTAGCAAGCAATTTAAGATGTGCTTAATAAGGATGCCCGACATAGATTTGGAGGGCACTGATTTGAAATGGTTTGATATAAGGAATTGAAATAACTGATGATCTGCTGTTTTATGTTAGAACTAGTAAAAAAGGCCCGTTTCTGAAGGCAGGAAACGGCCCCATAAGCAGCAATTTCTCCCCCCCCCCCCCGCGCTATGCCCCCCCTTCCACGACCCTGTCACCCCCCCGTTGCCGGCGAAAAACCGCCCCCCCACTGCCGTGTGGAATACCTGTGCTGACAGGGGACTCAAACCCCCGACAGCCAAAGTGCTGTTGTGCCCTTCGCATTGCTTCCTCAATCATCTTCTCTGGAAGTTCCTCTGCGTGCGTCTGACGTCTGTCGAGGGGGTCATAGCACGGGGGGGTGGGGGGATGACAGATGATCCGAGGCGGGGGAGGATTACCTCCCCCTTGCCTTGGAATCAGCTGTGATGACGTCAGTGACGTCAGTGTGTGTCTGCCTAGCAGACCACCTCCAGGGATGCACAGTCCCAGGCACAGAACGTTGGAGGTGAGAATTATTATATAGGATGTGTATGTAAAAGCTAAATGGGTGGAGGAGTGGCCTAGTGGTTAGAGTGGTGGACTTTGGTCCTGGGGAACTGGGTTCGATTCCACTGCAGGCACAGGCAGCTCCTTGTGACTCTGGGCAAGTCACTTAACCCTCCATTGCCCCAGGTACAAATAAGTACCTGTATATAATATGTAAGCCGCATTGAGCCTGCCAGGAGTGGGAAAGCACGGGGTACAAATGTAATAAAATAAAAAAAATGAGTAGGTGATAAAGAGCACTGTGTTGCTGTGTGTGAATGCGACATGAGAATGTGAGTTTCAAGGTTAGAGATAATAAACAGGCACGTGTAATATAATAAAGAAATACGTTTAAGGAGTACTTTGTGTAAACGAATATTCAAAGATAGCCATTTAACTTTAAACCGGTTAAAGATATACCAGCTATTTAAGCAGCCTGATGTGGCCACTTACAATAGCTGGATATGAATTGAATATTTGTGAATACGGCTAAATCATGCAATATAACCAGTTATCTCATAGGCTAACTGGGAATATTCGGCGGGGGATAACCGGCTATCCCCCACTAAATATTGCTGGATAGCTAGTTAAGTGCTATTTAACATGCAAGGTGCCATTTCTGGCAGGTTAAATGGTTTTGAATATCAGGAGGGTAAGTGTTACACTCAGAGATTCTGATCCAATGAGATTCAAGCAGGAGATTTTGAGGGAAGAATAAAAAGGAGTAAATATAAAATCTATCTATCTACTTCTACTTATCATCCAGTTCGAAAGGAGGATATATGTCTTTCCTCTCCTAGAGGGAGTCCAGAAGAATGTAGAGGAGCACCACCTCACCCAGGAGCTTGTGGGAGCAGTAATTATGCAGGGGCTGCCAGTCTATAAATTAGCTGTCCCCTAGAGCCTGAAATAGAAGACTAAAATGTTTCCGCTTTGTGGAAACCAAATCAGAGAGGTCAGTCTGATCTACAGTTGTCCCTCTGATACACAGTGTTCCCTAAGGCAGAAGGAGTGGTCCTGGGGGAGACTGGATCCTAAACCTTCTTCAGTTAAGAACAAAGATTGAAGCTGCTTCTCAATAGGGGAAAAGGTTGAAGGTTGCAAACACTGACATTGGCGAGTACATTTTTCTATCTGTGTCAGGGGATATTTCACTCACCCAGGAGCTTAGCCTACATCTTTTCATAAGGCCAAGTATTCAGCACTCAGGGAAGCCATATCATCAGCAAGGGAACATTGGGATTAGAACACAGTAGCCTTGTGGCTCTGTAACTTTGAACACTGTAACCTAACATCTAAGCTGAAAGGAGATCAATTAGCTGGGATAGGCCTGGAAATAAATACAAAGGAGCTAGAAGTACATTCTACCACCTACTATATGCGTACGAGAGATGGTGGAGTTGGAGATAAATCGAGTTATGTCAAGGAGACCTTCTACCATGGAATGTTATAACCAATCTTGTCATCAATTTACTTTAATATCACGGACAGTTTGCCTTTTGCTTTTTGTTTTTCTTATCTTGTACATACTTGTGAAATACTAGGATACCCAATAAAGGACCTTTTTAAAAAAAAAAACAAACAAGCTTTTTTTATTATTAATGACAACCCCTCCCCCCTTATAAATTGGATTGAAGTTGTAAAAAAGTATTGCGGTCTGTGGATTTGGTGAATACTTGAGTTTTAACTTGACTATTCTCATACGTTACCTTCTCATCCAAAAAATTAAAGCTGAGAGACGAACAAGTATGGTGAAAAAGTATTTAGCCAGTTATAAAAAGATTCTAATTGACCCTTATTCATAGTTTATTAGATGCAGAAGAATCTGTTCAGATGATCAAGTCTTCAAAACACAAGCTAAGAGGCTATATTGCAATCTGGAAGAGAGAGGTTATCCACTGAGAGTACTTTGTCAAGCTTATAAGAGATCAATGTATAGTCACTGGGAATATCTTTTTCAACTGTGGTCAAGTCAATGAAGAATCTACAGACTTGTATTTAGAGATTTTCAGAAGGAAGTTCTTTTGTGGCAAGTAAAATTGCAACCATGGGAGATCATGAAATGTCATCCTATTTTTAAAGATGTGGATCTACATATTTCATATTCTAGAAACAAGAACTTAAGACATTTTAAGTCTCACGTCACATGGTTGTTATTCACAGTTGTCAATGCACAGTAGAACATTATAAGTGTGGAGCATGTAAAACCTGTGATAATACTATACAGGCTACAGACTTTATTAATCCTTATGACAAGGTTTACAAATTGCATTTTTTTTTTACTACATGCAAAACTGACTACATGATTTATTTAATTATATACCCATGCAGGAAGCTGAATGTGGGGCAAACTTGCAGACCTTTAAGGACAGGGATGAGTGAGCCCAATTCGAGTTTAAAACAGATGAGATTGGAAGAACCCATGGTTGCCCATTGTATTGAAAAAACACATAAATTTGAAGAACTTAAGAGGGTCTTTTACAAAGCCTCAGTAGCATTTTTAGCTGGTAGTAGAAATCAGCTGGCGGTAAATACCTAGACACCCATCTCGGCGTTTACTGCCAGCTGATTTCTACCACAAGGTAAAAATGCTACCGCGGCGTAGTAAAAGACCCCCTTAATGTCTTGCAATTGATTACATAGTGATGAACAGTAGAGGCAGTGACCAGAAGAAAACTCATAGCAGAGAGAGCAAAGATGAATATATCATTTACATTCACTTATTCCAGTGGGTTTACAAATTGAATGGAACATTATTTTTTATTCATTTCAAAAAATTTGGATACCTTAATAAGAAAATTAATTAGGCTGTGGGCATCCAGGGCTGTTACTCCCCTTTAAATATGACATCAGTGTTTGGTTAGATTTGATTGGGTAAATTGAATCAGCATTGTCTTTATTTGATGATGACACCATTTTTAGCACTAGACTAAATCAAGGGCAGCAGTGTTTAAACTGTATATGTGATTCTGCTATTATATCACTTTATCCAGTGTCTTCATGTGCTGATCTTTGTACATATACATTTCTTTACAGTTGACTTGGATGAATGACATCCTTTGTCTCCATGACTATAAACTTTAAATGAAACCCCTGACGAAGTTCAAAAGAAATGGAGGCCTTATCAGGTTTGGATATTGCATAAGCTAAGTCAATATATATTAAATACGTTTTGTTAAAGATTACACAAAGTTGGCATGAGCACATTTTGATTTTGAGCACATGAAAAATAAAAGGAGTTTTTTTTTTACCAATGATAATTTCATACAACCTGAGTTTGTTGACTTAAATATCTGAAGGTCAACTGGGTGTCTGAGGTCTTTTTCATCCAATTTTTATTTTTGTTTAGTTTTGAACATCTAACTAATATCAATATATTATACATGCAGAGTTTCCTTTGAAAAACGTTTTTCTCTGATTGTCTTTGGATATTTACGTTCAGTCAGGCTTTATTATATTTTGTGTGACAGGAAGGGAGTGTCCCAAAGCCTGGCACCAACCCCACAGTAAATCAAAGGCACACCAGAGTTGTAATTGTAAGGCCATGGATACTAAATACATTTAACAAAGGGAGATAACTTTAGAGATAACATACTGGAGCCCCAGGGAATTCTTTTCTGTTTGACATGCAGCCAGTTGGTTCAGTGCATACAAAGCTTTCTGGGAGGTTCTACTGGCAGAGGTGTTCCTTCCTAGTTTGTCTGTATTGAACTGCATCAATGAGTGGAGCTCTTGGTGCAAGTGTGTCCTTCCCCCTCAAACAAAAGTACCTCTACACTTCTCCCTGCAAGAGCAGAACTTGCATGCCTCACCCCAACACTACTCACAGTTCCATCTTCCAACCCTCTTCCCCACCCAGACAATTCAGATTCACTTTCTTGTTGTAAATAAAAAAAAAAAAAAATAACCATGTAATAAAGAAAAATAGGTTCATTTTGGGGTGAGGGCTAGGAAACAGGTGAAAAAAAATTATTGTTGGCTGCAAATGAAGCCTGGATTCTAGCTGAGCTGGAGGTCCAAAAGATCACAGAAGGAATCTACTGGTTCAGTGTAATGAAATAAAGGCAATAGATTACTGGCCCACATACTGGAGCTAATCCCTGCTCCTTTATGCATCCATGTTTTGTTGTGAAGCCTTATTAACCTCATCTCGACCACTGCGTGCCAATCTGATGAGGTGAAAGTTGTACAAGCACCTGCACTGCCCCAAGATGCCCACGTTGGCTCTAACATTTGAATTCCCAGTTCTCTACCACTACTTGAGGGTCTTTATAACACTTACACCATCACATTCTGCTCTGTCCAGCCAACTCCCAAATGCACAAGATCCCTTATTTCCCCAGCCTGGGCACTTCTGCTGCTGCTGCCCTTACTGGTGCTGAGCATTTAACCTAACTTCTCTAACCTCTTTTGGCTCTACCCTTGTTTCATGCTTCTGCATCCTTCGGCCTTGCCTCACCTGCCACTTCCATCACATGTGATGATTTTAAAGTACTCCAGTATGTCAGTGAAAAGTTATGCTTTATAACATGTTCTCGCTTAAATAGGCAAAAAATGTATTTTTTTATTTTTCTGAGGGAGAAAAAACCTCATATAACTGTGGCTACATATGGCTCCTTAGAACCAAAGTGTACACAAAGTACATCAGGGGCACACAGTTCAAAAAGTAATCACAGGTTAAAAAACCTCCCTTGTGAAATATATCATGAAACATTTATCTGAAGCTCTGCTCTGCTCTCTTGCTGGCAACTGGCCTCCAAACAGTGAGGTCCCAACGGACCCGTTTCGCCAAGGCTTCTTCTAGAGACCACCACTGTATTTTAAATCTGAAATCAGAATGTCACTGCGGGACAGCCAGCGAGCCATTTTTATGTGGGCCTGAGCCCAAAGTAGGTTGGCAAGAGAACTCCGCCCTCCCCACCCAGAATCTTTCCCTCCCCTCCCGGCATCTCTGCCTCCCCTCCTCCCCATGCAACCTGGCATCTGTCAACTCTATTCCCCCCGCCCCAAGTACATTTTAAAGCCTTCAATTCTTTGTCAGCAGCAAGCAGTGACTCATACATGCTGCTCACTCTTACCTCAACCCTTCCCTCTGACTTGGTCCTACCTATGCAGAAACAGGAAGTACATAAGTATTGCCATACTGGGACAGACCAAACGTCCATCAAGCCTAGCATCCTGTTTCCAACAGTGGCCAATCCAGGTCACAAATACTCGGCAAGATCCCAAAAACGTACAAAACATATTTTATACTGCTTATCCCAGAGAAATCCACCCCTGACTACTTCATAGCAGACCTCACATCCCACCTAAATTACATGCTTCAGCAAGGCCTTATCCCTAAGGAAAATGGCAATATCCTACTCACCCCAATACCAAAAGATACCAAGAAAAAATGAAATCACTAACTACCGTCCAGTAGCATCTATCCCGTTGGTGGTCAAACTGATGGAAAGCATGGTAACCAAACAACTTACAGATTACATAAACAAATTCTCAATATTACATGAATCACAGTCAGGCTTTCGCCCCCTCCACAGACAGAAACAGTATTACTCACTCTTCTAGCCAAATTCAAGCAGGAAATAGCAACAGGCGAAAACATCCTTCTCCTCCAATTCGACATGTCTAGTGCATTCGACATGGTAAACCATAATATATTAATAAGATTACTAGATAAGTTCGGGATTGGTGGAAACATACTTAACTGGATCAAGGGCTTCCTAACCACAAGAAGAGAGGTGTGGTAGCTGTGTTAGTCCACTCTTAAAGGTTATCAATAGAAATCAAACAAAATAAAACATGGAAAAGAAAATAAGATGATACCTTTTTTATTGGTCATAACTTAATACATTTCTTGATTAGCTTTCAAAGGTTGCCCTTCTTCATCAGATCGGAAATAAGTAAATGTGGTAGTAGATAGTATATATAAGAGAAACATCAAAGCATTACTTTGACAGTCTGACAGAGTGGGAGGGTGGGGGTATGCATGGGGACATCAAAGCATTTCATTGATATTCTAGCAGGATGGGTGTTGGTAGGTGAGAGGAGGGTAATAAACAGAGAAATAAACACTTTACAAGACCAGAACACTGCACCAGTGATTTCACAGTAAGAATACTGAAAGGTAATTTTAAAACAATACAGGAACGTAAGACCTTTGAAATAAGAATGATTGAATATTTTAAAACCCAACAGACAGGACTTAATAAGGATCTGGGTTTTCTAACCCATTATAAACCATAAAGTTGTATTTCTCTGTTTATTTCTCTGTTTATTACCCTCCTCTCACCTACCAACACCCATCCTGCTAGAATATCAATGAAATGCTTAATGTCCCCATGCATACCCCACCCTCCCACCCTGTCAGACTGTCAAAGTAATGCTTTGATGTTTCTCTTATATATACTATCTACTACCACATTTGCTTATTTCCGATCTGACGAAGAAGGGCAACCTTCGAAAGCTAATCAAGAAATGTATTAAGTTATGTCCAATAAAAAAGGTATCATCTTATTTTCTTTTCCATGTTTTATTTTGTTTGATTTCTATTGATAACCACAAGAATATATCAAGTAAAATCAAATTCAAACATATCATCACCGTGGAAAGCAGACTGTGGAGTACCACAAGGATCACCGCTATCACCGATCCTATTCAACTTAATGATGACCCCACTTGCCAAGTCCTTATCCAACCATGGCCTTAACCCTTTCATATATGCAGATGATGTCACAATATACATTCCTTACAAAACCAAACTGACAGAAATCACCAACGAAATCAAGCTCGGCCCAAACATCATGGATTCATGGGCAAATGCA
This sequence comes from Microcaecilia unicolor, assembly GCF_901765095.1. Classification (NCBI taxonomy): domain Eukaryota; kingdom Metazoa; phylum Chordata; class Amphibia; order Gymnophiona; family Siphonopidae; genus Microcaecilia; species Microcaecilia unicolor. The sequence continues at coordinate 297,030,756 of NC_044033.1, read as the reverse complement.
TTTCAACTAACACTCAATAAAGAAAAAAACTCGTCTCATCCTCTCATCCCAACACAGCATGGACATCCCCACAAGTATCAACACCCCAGATCACACCCTTCCTATCTCAGACAGCTTGAAAATCCTCGGCGTTACAATGGTTCATAACACTAGAGAGCCAAGTGGCATCCACAACAAAGAAAATGTATCAATGTGGAAACTCAAACGCGTGAAGCAATTCTTCCCAAACATTTCACAACCTGATACAATCAATGGTACTAAGCCACTTAGATTACTGCAATGGAATTTTGTGGGATGTAAAGAACAAACCTTAAAGAAAGTTCAGACTGCTCAAAACACGGCAGCTAGGCTTATATTGGTAAAACGCGATTTGAAAGCGCAAAACCCCTCCGTGAAAAACTACACTGGCTCCCAATCAAAGAACGCATCGCGTTTAAAATCTGCACCCTGGTTCACAAAATTATCTACGGAGATGCCCCAAGTTACATGACAGACTTGATCAACTTACCAATTAGAAATACATCCGAATCAACATGATCTTATCTAAATCTACACTACTCAAGCTGCAAAGGACTTAAATACAAACAACTTACGCATCTAGTTTTTCCTACATAAGCACCAGGGGCGTAGCCACGGGCGGGCCTGGATGGCCCAGGCCCACCCACTTTCCCTCCAGGCCCGCCCAGACAACATGCTCATACCGAAGGGAGGGGCGGTCCGCACCAGCTCTTTCCACTGTCAGACGAGATGACCCTCTTCTCCAGCACCCAGCCTTTAAAAAAAACCAAATCGGCGAAGCGCCTCGCGTTGGCTCTGCACTGTTGTACAGCAAAAATTGCCTCGTCGCGTTGTCGGCCTTTCTTCACTGTGTCCCGCCCTCTGATGTAACTTCCTATTTCCGCGAGGGCGGGACACAGTGAAGAAAGGCCGACGACGCGACGAGGCAATTTTTGCTGTACAACAGTGCAGAGCCAACGCGAGGCGCTTCGCCGATTTTGGTTTTTTTTTTTTAAAGGCTGGGTGCTGGAAAAAAGGCTACGTGTAGCTGCCCAAGATGCGGAGCAATAGGAAAAGAGAGAGAACGAGTTGGAAAAACAAGTCGGGGAGCTTCAAGCAAAGTGTTCAGATCTGGAAGAAGAGAGATATGAGGCTGTGCAAGAGTGCGAGACAGCATGCAACTGGTGGAAGAAGCAAACTTACAAAAAGATCAAGTGAGATAATTTCATTTATTCATGAAGGCTGAATACTGAGGGGCCTTTTTAGTAAGTTTAGTCCTCACTTTGGTATTAATACAGAATTAACATGCTTTACAGTCTGTATGTTAACACTGATTCAGTCCGGTTTTTATATTTTAATAATACTGACTTCCTTGTTGAAATTTAAATAATTTGATTAATATTAAAAAACTAGTAAAAAAGCCCCGTTTCTGATGCAAATGAAACGGGGGCTAGCAAGGTTTTCTTCGAGTGTGCATGTGGGAGTGTCCCTGCCCTGTCTCCCTCCCCCCCTCCGAGTCCGTCCTTCAGTGTTACGTTTCCTGCTGTGCTGTGTTTGTATTACCGAGAGAGTGAGGGCGTCTCTCTCCCCTCCCCCCTCTGAGTCCTTCACTGTTACAGAGAGAGGGATTTCGTGCTGGCCTTCACTCATGGGGAAACCGGATATCTCTGGCGCTTCACACTTCCGGCTGGAGGCTTCATAGAACGTTGGGGTTGCCTTTTATATATATAGATATAGTGCATATCAGCTTGGTTTAATGCAGAAATCTATGTTAACTTTTCACCTTCATGATTATATTAACTGTACCTCCCTGTTTCAGAGTATTGGCACACTAATATGCATGCCAATACTAAGCCCTTCTTTCTTTCTTTCCTTCTGCTGTCCCTCCCCCCAGCAGTTTTCATAAGGGATTGCCAGGCAGCCCAAGTATTGACAGGTCACCCCCCCCCCCCCCCCCCCACACACACATACACACACACACCACAATGACATCCCAAGGTTTAAAGAGACTTGGAGCCCTGATTTCTCTTCTTTTTTTCACCAGAGCTTCAAGGGGAATTCCAGATCCTCTCTTTTAACTCCTTTTAAACTGCTTGTAACTCCTAACCTTTATTCACTTGTTCAGAACCCTTATTTTATAATCCTCACTTTAATATTCCCTTATCTCTTGTTTTTCCTGTTTGTCTGTCCTAATTAGATTATAGGCTCTTGTTGAGCAGGGACTGTCTCTTCAGGTTCAAGTGTACAGCGCTGCGTACGTCTAGTAGCGCTATAGAAATGATAAGTAGTAGTAGAAGAGGGTCGTCTGACAGTCGTAGGAGCTGGTAGGCAGGTGGGGACTATTGGTGATTGGTATTTGCTAGGTTTTTTTTTCAATTTACATCTGCTGTCTTTATATTTTGCACAGTACTAGGGGACATTTCTGTTTCTATGGCGTTGCATTGTATGCAGAGTCTGGCATCTTGGGGGTTCAATTAAATTTTTGTCTAAATAAAAGTTTATGATACTTATTCTATAGTGGATTAGGGTGTATCTGTGTTTGTGAAAAAGACATGGCTTTCAGTTGGCATTGACTGTGCAGGATCGAGGATCTGTACTATTCTGTCTGGTTTCGTTTTACAATAGGTGAATTTATGTTCTAGTGCTCACTGTAGCGTTTAAGATGCTTGTGTGACTTGTAGAAATGACTGCTTATGGTATGCTAGAATTGCGCTATAGGTTCTGAGTGTTTTGTATTCTTGGTATGCCTGGTACTGGATTTTGGAGGGGGGTGTTAAAAAATGACCAGCCCCAGGTGTCAACTACCTTAGGTAAGCCACGGTTTTGATCGCTGTCGCTGCCTATTCTCTCGCGGCTGATGCCAAACTATGGGGGAGGGGGAAGGGCAGGGTTGATGCCAGGCTACAGTTCCAGGCTGGAGATTTTGGGACAGTCCTGCATTTCTGACCATCCCATTGATATGGGACTTGCAGCACTGATTTCCATGGGCAGAATCAGGCACTGCAAATCCCACACTGATTTGGGTTATAAAGTTTAAATCAGGACTGCACAAAATCTCAACCCTGGAACTGGGTAATTTGCCATCTCTGTGATTTCTAATTTTTGGTGTTTTATTCTGCAGTTTGTAAGGGGTGGTCTGTTCTGCATGTGACTGACGTAAAAGATTGTGTGTGCATGTAGTTCGTGTGGGGATCTATATGACTTCTCTGGCTTTTTAAATGGGAATGTCAGTTTCAGAATTTACCTGTTTTATGAATACAGCTTAATCAGCATTTGCATAGTTACAAAGCAAAGTTTTGAAAGATATGTGCCATTGATATGTTTGCCTTATAGCAGTCATATTTGGTCAAGTTTAAGATATGGGATAAAATCACTATATTTAAAAATGTCAGTGTTCCATGAACCAGGTATGTGGTTTGTGTTAATGTAGGAGAGCTGTTGCACAGACTGTTTACTTAGAAATCCATCATCAAGTGCATTCTAAGGCATTATTAAGGAGTATCCCAAGAAACACTACTCACACCTAGTGCCCACCCATATCAGCTCTGGGCCCACCCAAAATGTCAGGTCTGGCTACGCCACTGATAAGCACACAACTGTGGAACGCATTACCAAAAGCCTTGAAAATGACGTACGACCACCTAAACGGAAATCACAAAAAAACCAACCTGTTTAAAAGGCATACCCTACCGATCCAACTTAAATGCCTAATCTCTGCAACACAACCAAACTAAAGCACGTAATGGACATAACACAACTCTTCCATTCTCCGATTCCCTAATGTGGCTGTGCCACATGAAGTTGATTTTATTTATTTATTTAATACATTTATACCCCACATTTTCCCACTGTTGTAGGCTCAATGTGGCTTACACAAAACTGTAGTAGGGCTACAGTACAAAAGTACAATAATACAGTATAACAGTAAGATTATAAACAGATTGGTATCAGTTTAACACAAGATAGTAGAGAAAATATACACACATCACCCTGTATTTGTTCACACCGGAGCCTGCAAAGGCCTCTCCGGTACTATGTAAGCCACATTGAGCCTACAAATAGGTGGGAAAATGTGGGATACAAATGTAACAAATAAATAAATAGTGGATTTTCCCCAAGTCCATTTAATAATGGTCTATGGACTTTTCCTTTAGAAAGCCATCCAAACCTTTTTTAAACTCTGCTAAGCTAACCGCTCGTACCATATTCTCTGGCAACGAATTCCAGAGTTTAATTACACATTGAGAAGGCTCAAGGCTGGCGCAAGCAGCAGGTTGTTTATTTATTTATTTAGAGATTTATACCCCACATAATCCCGAACATACTTGAGTTCAATGTGGCTTACAATAAATAACTTCAAGGCCCTGAATATCTGAAGAATAGGATGATCCTCTGCACACCACAAAGGACACTAAGGTCCTCCCAAGGACTTTCACTAACCACACCCTGTCCATAAGTTATTACACGATGTGATACCCGCAAGCGAGCCTTCTCCAGAGTTGCCTCCACACTCTGGAATGCATTGCCTGAAAGGCTCCACTTAACACAAGACTACCTCTACTTAAGGAAGCAGTTGAAAGCTTGGCTCTTCAACCAGACCTTTAATGGAAGAAGTAACTAACTTCTTAGTCTCACTCACACACACAAGGAGTGACTCGGGCTGCACATATTGCAGCAGGACTGTTTATCACTCCTACCCTAGCTGAGATAATATTTAACCATCTCTCTGACCTCATGTGCAACTTTCTTCAAATCAGTCACCTTACTTTCTAACTCTTCTTACTTTCTTATCCATCTATAAGTTACAAACTTTGCTTTACCCTTCACTATCAATTATAATGTTCTATTACGTATCGTGTTGACATTGCAAGTAGTATACCATGCCTTACTTTGTATTGTTTTTTGAATATTTTTACTGCTGTAATTGTCTATTGCTCATGTTTCATCTATTCTTACTGTACACCACCTTGAGTGAATTTCTTCAAAAAGGTGGTATATAAATCCTAATAAATAAATAAAAACAGGCAAGGTTTACAATACCATAAACATCGTATCAAGTAAGAACAGAGTAGCACAAATAAGAACTAAAAATAAACCATTGATGACCAGTTATAATCTAACACACTCCATAAATGAAGAAAGTTTTCACTCTTTTGTGAAATACCAAGTGTAACCTGAGTTTCAACCGGTTCTAGCTCTGGACCCGGGCCACAAAAGAAGTTTCACTTTCTTTTTCACTTCAGATCTCTCAGTCTTCACTTTCATGTGGGCCACTCTTACTCCACACTTCCTTTCCAATCCACTTACAGTCGAGCTGGGGTGGGTCAATGGCCTGGAATAATGATCTTGGGATTTGGGAGACATTTTACCATTCAGGGTTCAACTCTGTTCTCCACTCCAGGAACCACACTGCACTCTGCAGCTTGACAACAACTCAACTTTTATTGAACTTCTGCAACAAGCAGCTTGTAAATTGATATACTGGCAACACAATTGATTGAAGTACTCTTGAATAATTTAGAGACAGCTTCTGCTGTTCTGTGGGGGAACACCTATACCACTTAATTCACGGGTATATTTACAGGGATATGTCAGGAATATTTACATAGAGACAAACACTCCTGTCCATGCCTATCCCACAGAATATTGTCACAAGGGCTATGCTCCTCGCTTTTACAGGTCCAGGCACTCCTGGCCTGACCTCCCTCCAAGGTAATCTTTGCATTGGCTCACCCTGATGGGCATTCCCTGGCTCCAATTCCATGCTCCCAGGCTGAATCTCTCCTCTGCCCACTCGTAGCTCTCCTCTGTCACATCTGTGGTTTTGTTGAGCTGCAACATCTCTCTACAGCCAAAGGTTTACTTTTCTTAAATGGGACTCCCCTTTACTCCTCCAAGTCAGTGGCAGAGGACCATCAGGCAACCAAAGACCCTTCTAAAGGGCAAATACTTAACTTTAGCTTCTCCTAACTCCACCCCCTTGTCACTCAGCTGAGAGACCCTTTTCTCCCTGCACTTTCTTTCTGCATTTTTTTTCCCACCCAGGGACCGCCCAGTCAATCCCCTTAGTGACTCTTAACGGGATTTACTCTCTTCAGTTTTCTCAACCTAACAGGGGGATTACACAAGTAATCACACTGACCCTTGATTGCCTTAGTGAAGGTATGAGGTGCTGCTCGCTGCCAGCCAAAACCTGAAGGCTTTTTAAAAAGTTTTTTTTTTTTTTTTGGGGGGGGGGGTTAAGAGGAAGTAGAGTTGAGATGCACTGGAATGCCTGTGAGGGAGGGGAGGGAGAGATGCTGGGCACGTTCAGATGGCAGGACTTGGGGATCCAATCAATGTGCCACCACAGGGTGGGCCTGTGCAAACCCAGGCCCACCCATGGTTACGCCACTGCCTCAAAGACACCACAGAGTTCTGGGTACAATTCTGGAGACTGCACCTTCAGAAAATTATAAACAGGATAGAGTCAGTCCAGAAGAGGAGGAGTAGCCTAATGGTTAGAGCAGTGGCTGCGAGCCAAGAAAGCCTGATTCAAATCCCACTGTGGCTTCTTGTGACCTTGAGCAAGTCACTTAACCTTCCATTACCTCAGGTAGAAACTTAGATTGTGAGCCCAGTATGGAAAGGGAAAATACCTACTGTACCTGAATGTAACTTGCCTTGGAAAAAGGTGAATAAAAATATTAAAATGCTCAGTGGTCTTCATCATAAAGTGTATGGAGACAGACTTTAAAAAAAATCTCAATATGTATACTTTAAAAGAGAGTAAATATGATAGAGACATTCAAATACCTCTGTGGCACAAATGCACAGGAGGCCAGTCTCTTTCAAATGAGCTCAGGAATGAGGGGCCATAGGATGAAGGTGAAAGAGAATAAACTCTGGAATAATTTAAGTAAGTACTTCTTTACAGAAAGGATGGTGGATGTGTAGAATGGCCTCCTAGTGCTGAAGAAGACTGTATCTGAATTCAAGAAAACTTGAGACATTGGATCTCTAAGGAAAAGGAAGTGATAGTAGATGGCATGGATGGGTAAAATAGACCATATGGTCTTTATCTGTCCTCATTTTCTCTGTTTTTCTTTTGGGTGTGGCAGGGGAAGGGGCACCTCATCCCCAGGTAAGAAAATATATCCCTGTCTAGAGAATGACACGGGGACAAAGTTGTCCCTGTTCCCACCCCACCCCAACCTGTTTTTATCTGCTCAGCTAAGCTTGTGATCTGATAACTGTGTTTCCTAACTAACTGCTTATTGGCTATTTCTAATTTCCAATTGATATCTGTAATCTGAGTAACAGATTTTAAAACTGCTTATTGGCTATTTGTATTTGATATCTGATAATCTGAGAAGTGGATTTAAAAACTGCTTTAAAATCCGTATTAGTTCTTTTTTTTCTGTTTTCCATAGTGTGTTGAGGCCCCCCCCTCCCCCACTGGTTTTTGTTGTAAGCAATTGGTATAGCATAGGTGTGGCTAAAACTTCTCCAGGAGGTCTATCTCTACTGGAGGAGCTGGAAGGAGTTGAAGGCTCACAGATAAGACTATTTCAGATTATCCCTACCCTAGAGCTGTGGTTTTGGCCATTTCTGGTGCATTTCAATGCAGCTCTAGACTAGAGATAGGTTACAGCAAACACATTCCACAGGTCTTAAGCTTAAGCCCACCCACCCCAAGACTGACACCTTCCTAAATAGCTTTCCCAAATACACTACTTATCACAAATTAACTCCACCCTAATTACAACCCATCATAGTATACCTGTTCATACCCATTTCAACCAATCAGGATGACTTTTATTCTCTGTAATAACTGTGGTGCTTTTAGTTTCAAGGCCAACCATCTGAAGACTTAAAGCTTGTCCTATCTGTCTTCAGCTCGCTAGTTTAAAACAGGAGCTCAGTAAAGTAAAGTAGGAACTGAATGCACTTAAAGCAGCTTCTAGGACTGCCCAAAATCATACTGCACAGAATCATACCAAATTCTCACCACTGCCTCAAAGGATAAAACCACCTAAGAATAGATGGTTCACAGTAGGCTCAGGCAGACTTCGTTATGTGACACAGAAGCATCCGCCCTCACAAGTGTTACCCCTACTGAATTCTTTTGTTCCATTACAGCACTGTGATGTTCCTGAAAATAGAACTAAGGCGGAAGAAAAAGCAAAGAAGGTGGAACAAAAAGATATGAAGGTACCCAAAGAGAAAAGACACCCCCAAATCACAAATGTTGAAACACATACCAGGAAATGTAGATGGAAAGCAATGACCACAAATGCTCGCAGTCTAAGCAATAAAGTTCATGACCTTCATGCCCTGATATTGGAGGCAGACTTAGACATTGTTGCAATCATGGAGACGTGGCTCAATGGTTCCCATGAATGGGATGCAAACATACCAGGCTATAATCTATTTAGGAAGGATAGAGATGGTTGTAAAGGTGGAGGAGTAGCTCTGTATGTGAGAAATGATATCGCAGCGACTGAAATGACAGGGACATGGGGAAAGGAAGAAGCGATTTGGATCACCTTAAAAATAGATGATATAACCTCTGTCCACTTGGGTGTTGGCTACAGACCCCCGACACAATTGGAGGAATTAGATAAAGATCTGATCGCAGATATTCAAAAGTTGGGAAAGAAGAGAGAGGTTCTGTTGCTGGGAGATTTCAATCTGCCGGATGTAGATTGGAAGGTTCCATCTGCAGAATCGGAAAGAAGTAGAGAGATCGTGGATGCTTTTCAAAGTGCTCTGCTATGGTGACAGAACCCATGAGGGAGGGAGCAACACTGGATCTGGTGCTCACAAATGGGGATAGTGTGTCAAATGTCCGAGTGGGTGCCCACCTGGGCAGCAGTGACCATCAAACGGTTTGGTTTGATATGACAGCTGAAGTGGAGGACGGCCACTCAAAACTCAAAGTCCTGGATTTCAAGCATGCTGACTTTAATAAAATGGGGGAATACCTGAGGAATGACAGATGGGATGGGAGGGCGAACGAGAAGTGGAAGGACAGTGGTCCAGGCTGAAAGAAGCTATAAATATGGCCACAAACCTTTATGTAAGGAGAGTAAATAAAAGCAAGAGAAAACGGAAACCAAGTGGAGGAGTGGCCTAGTGGTTAGAGTGGTGGACTTTGGTCCTGGTGAACTGGGTTCAATTCCCACTGCAGGCACAGGCAGCTCCTTGTGACTCTGGGCAAGTCACTTAACCCTCCATTGCCCCATGTACAAATAAGTACCTGTATATAATATGTAAGCCACATTGAGCCTGCTATGAGTGGGAAAACGTGGGGTACAAATGTAATTAAAAAAAAAAAAAGCAAGTGGCCGAGAAAATAAAGGCTAAAGAGTTGGCGTTCCTGAAATGCAGAAAAACTCAAGAAGAGGAACATGGAGAGGTATACCGGATGAAATTGAAAGAAGCCAAGAGAGAGATACGGCTGGTGAAAGCACAAGCGGAAGAACAAATGGCTAGAAATGTAAGGAGGGGTGACAATATTTCTTCAGGTATATTAGTGAAAGGAGGAAGACTAAAGAGGGAAATGTAAGACTGAAAGATGCTGCGACCGCTATGTAGATAATGATGAAAAAAAGCAAATTTGCCAAATAGATACTTTGTTCTGTTTTCTCAGAAGAAAATCCTGGAGAAGGACCGCAATTGACTGGCAAAAGCACTAATGAGAATGGAGTGGATATAGCACCGTTCACCGAAGAGAGTGTGTATGAACAACTTGAAAATCTAAAGGTGGACAAAGCCATGGGACTGGACGGGATCCACCCAGGATATTGAGGGAGCTCAGAGAGGTTCTGGCAGGTCCTCTTAAAGATTTGTTAATAAATCCTTGGAGACGGGAGAGGTTCCGTGGGATTGGAGAACAGCGGATGTGGTCCATCTTCACAAAAGTGGTGATAGGAAGAAGCTGGAAACTACAGGCTGGTAAGCCTCACTTCATTTATTGGAAAAGTAATGGAAGCGATGCTGAAGGAAAGATAATGAATTTCCTGGAAGCCAATAAGTTGCAAGATCAGAGACAACATGGTTTTACCAAGGTAAAAATCGTGCCAAACGAATCTCATTGAATTCTTTGACTGGGTGACGGGAGAATTGAATCATTGACATGCTATAGACGTAATCTACTTAGATTTCAGCAAAGCTTTTGACACGGTTTCCCACAGGAGGCGTCTTGAATAAGCTTGACAGGCTGAAATAGGACCAGACGTGGTGAGCTGGATTAGGAACTGGTTGACGGACAGACGCCAGAGGGTGGTGGTTAATGGAATTCGCTCGGATGAGGGAAAGGTGAGTAGTGGAGTGCCTCAGGGATCGGTGCTGGGGCAGATTCTGTTCAATATATTTGTGAGTGACATTGCCGAAGGGTTAGAAGGTAAAGTTAAGATTTGTAACAGAGTGGACACCCAGGAGGGACTGGAAAACATGAAAAAAGATCTGAAGAAGCTAGAAGAATGGTCTAAGGTTTGGCAATTAAAATTCAATGCGAAGAAATGCAAAGTGATGCCTTATTATTATTATTAGCATTTGTATAGCGCTACCAGACGCACGCATCACTGAACACCTAATACAAAGAGACAGTCCCTGCTCAAAAGAGCTTACAATCTAAAAATACAGACAGACAAGACAATTAAGGGCGAGGGAAGTACTGGGTGAGAAGGAACAAGGGGAGGGCAATTGAGTAGTGGTTAGGAGCTAAAAAGCAGCAGTGAAAAGGTGGATTTTCAGCATAGATTTGAAAACAGGTAGAGATTGAGCTAGACGTATAGGTCCAGGAAGTCTATTCCAGGCATAAGGTGCTGCGAGAGAAAAGGAGCAAAGCCTGGAGTTAGCAATGGAGGAGAAGGGGGACGACAAGAGAGATTTGTCCAGTGAGCGGAGTCACAGGGAGGAATGTAGGGAGAGATGAGAGTGGAGAGGTAATGGGGGGCTGCAGAGTGGATGCATTTAAGGTCAGTACGAGAAGTTTAAACTGAATGCGGAAGCGGACAGGGAGCCAGTGAAGTGACTTGAGGAGTGGGCTAGTGTGGGTATAATGATTCTGGCGGAAAATAAGTCGTGCCGCAGAATTTTGGACAGATTGGAGAGGAGAGAGATGGCTGAGTGGAAGACCAGTGAGAAGTAAATTGCAATAGTCCAAGCGAGAGGTGACAAGGGTGTGGATAAGGGTTCTGCAGAGTATTCAGAAATGAAGGGGTGAATTTTGCTAATATTGTAGATAAAGAAACTACAGGTTTTGGCGATCTGTTGAATATGTGCAGAGAAGGAGAAAGAGGAATCAAAGATGACTCCAAGGTTACGAGCCGAGGAGACAGGGAGGATGTGAGAGTCATTAACAGAGATAGAGAAAGGGGGAAGAGGGGAGATGGGTTTAGGGGGGAAAATGAGAAGTTCAGTTTTGGTCATGTTGCGCTTTAGATGGCGTTGAGACATCTAAGCAGCAATGTTGGAGAAGCAGGCTGACATTTTCTCCTGGATCGAGGTTGAGATTTCAGGGGTGGCGATGTAGATCTGAGAGTCATCAGCGTAAAGATGGTATTGAAAGCCATGGGATGAAATCAGGGTACCAAGGGAAGAGGTATAGATGGAGAAAAGGAGGGGTCCCAAGGACAGAACCCTGAGGCACACCAACAGAAAGCGGGATGGAAGTTGAAGGGGATCCACTAGAGTGAACACTGAAAGAACGAAGTGAGAGGTAAGAGGAGAACCAGGAAAGAACAGGGCCCTTAGGGTGTAGAAATCCACGGGAGACATATGTGTTAGGCGGTGAGAGTCTGATATGTACGGACTGGGAGAGGCTGCAATCTTCTCTGCAGCTACGCCTCAAATATCAGAAGCATGACATCCACTTCCTTCTCCTGGCCTTTGCACAGATCCCATTTGTCAGGAAGAAAAGGGCAGCAGCCGTGGTGCCTCAGGCCTCATCTTCCTCTGCTGCTGGGGTTGGGGGAAGAGATGGCTGAGGGGAGATATGATAGAGGTCTGTAAAATACTGAATGGAGTGGAACAGGTAGACATGAATTGCTTGTTTACTCTTTCCAACAATGCTAGGAAGGACTAGGGGGTACACAATGAAGCTACTAAGTAGGAAATGTAAAACAAACCAGAGAAAATATTTCTTCACTCATTGTGTAATCAAACTCTAGAATTCATTGCCAGAGAATGAGGTAAAAGCAGCTAGCTTAGCAGGGTTTGAAAAAGATTTGGATAATTTCTAAAGAAACGTTCATAAGCCTTTATTTATTATTTATACCCCACATTATCCTGACATACTCGAGTTCAATATGGCTAACAGTAAATAAAAACACAAGGTTTACAAGCTATAAACAAAATATCAAATATAGACCATTGATGTTAGTTGCAATCTAAGATACTCCATTAATGGATAGGAACCTCTCAAAAGAGGAGAGTTTTCAGTCTTTTATGAAATACCAGGTAGTCAGGCTGACCCTTGATTGCCATTGGCAGTAAATTCCACACTTAGCACCCTGGTATCTAAAGTCAGCAGAGTGAACTGACTTAAAATGCACTCTCTTGCAATCTGGAAGATGAAGCCCTAAGGGGCGATATGAGAGAGGGTCTATAAAATAATGAGTGGCATGGAACGGATAGATGTGAATTGTTTGTTTACTCTTTCCAAAAATCTAGGACCAAGGGCATGCAATAACACTACAAAGTAGTAACTTTAATACAAATCGGAGAAAATGTTTCTTCACTCAACGTATAATTAAACTCTGGAATTTATTGTCAGAGAATCTGGTAAAGGTGGTTAGCTTAGTGGGGTTTAAAAAAAGGTCTGGACGGCTTCCTAAAGGAAAAGTCCATAGACCATTATTAAATTGACTTGTAGAAAATCCACTGCTTATTTCTGGGATAAGCAGCATAAAATGTATTGAACTTTTCGGGATCTTATCAGGTATGTGTGACCTGGATTGGCCACTGTTGGAAACAGGATGCTGGGCTTGATGGACCTTTGGTCTGTCCCAGTGTGGCAATACTTATGTACTTATGTAGTCCCTAGAACCAGAGGTTATATTACATAGGGGAATTAAGGGCTGCATATAATCCAGTGTCATGCCATATAATATTTGAAAGACAAAACACACAATGTAAAAATAATCCTGGCTTTAATGGGCAACCAGTGCAGCTTGTATAATAATGGAGTGGCTCTATCAAACGCAATAGCTTGAGGACAAGCCTAGTTGCAGTATTTTGGGCCATTTGTAGCCTTTTTAGGACACTCTCCTTACATCCAGCATAGATGGAATTGCAGTAATCTAACTAAGTTAAAACCAAGGATTGAACTAGCTAGACATCTGGTGAGAAATATGATCTGATTTTCCTCAACTTTCAAAGAGACGTGGAGGGGCATAATGGAAAAGGGACGCCCAAGTTTTCTGAGGGGCTTCCTCCCAGGATGGCTCCAGCAAGGGGTGGGGAAACCCATATTATCGAAACAAGATGGGTGTCCATTTTTTGTTTCGATAATACAATCGGGGATGCCCAAATCAGCAAATTTAGGTTGACCTTAGAGATTGTCGTCCCCAGGACTTGGGTCGTTTCTGATTTTCAGTGATAACGGAAAGCGAGGACGCCCATTCTCAGAAATGACCAAATCCAAGCCATTTGGTCATGGGAGGAGCCAGCATTCGTAGTGTACTGGTCCCCCTGACATGCCAGGACACCAACCGGGCACCCTAGGGGGCACTGCAGTGGACTTCATAAATTGCTTCTAGGTACATAGCTCCCTTACCTTCAGCCAGATGCACTAACTGAACGGAAAAAAGCCCTTCTCTTACCAATCCCTTAGCGATTCGGAAAGGAACAGGCATGCATGAAGGAAATTGCATGCAAATGAAGCTGCTCGCTGTTAGCTCATTTACACACAATTTCTTTCCTAAGGAGGGGGAAGCCAGTGCAGAGCAGCCAAGCATTATGCATGGCTGCTCTGTGCATGCCAAAGACGGCTTCATACAAGCAGACAAGCTGCGTGTAAAATAGCCGTCTACAATCTTAAATAAATTGCCATCTACAACCTTAGAAAAACACAAGTCCACGTGAAAACGTCCAAGTGCTCGTCATTTTATTTTAGAGTATAGGTGAAGGATGTCCTTTGCTATGCTCTATCCTGGATGTCCAAAATGTGGATGTTTCTGTGTGAAGGATGTCCATAGCCTTTGCTATGCCTCTGACATCCCCTTTATTTATTTGGATTTGGATCACAAGTAGCAGCAGTGGGATTTGAAACTGGCCACCTCTGGATTGCAAGACCAGTGCCCTAACCACTAGGCCACTCCTCCACTCCTTTTAAATTTGGCTGTCCCTGTGTGTGTGTGTGTGGGGCAGTTCAGGACATCCAAAATGTTTGAAAGAAGGATGTCCACACCTTCACTATGCCTCCGCTGACACACACATACCTCCCCCCCCCCCCCCCCCCCCCCCACAAGGGACCTGCATACTGCTGCAATGGACCTGAGTATGACATTCAGGCTAGCAAAAAAGTTTTTAAAGTTGTTTTTTTCAGGGTGGGAGGAGCTTAGTGAGCACTGGGGGAGTCAGGGGAGGTCATCCCCGATTCCCTCCGGTGGTCATCTGGTCAGTTCGGCACCTTTTGAGGCTTGGTTGTAAGAAACAATGGACCAAGTAAAGTCGCCCAAGTGCTCCTCAGGGATGCCCTTCTTTTTTCCATTATCACTTGAGGACGCCCATGTGTTAGGGCACACCACCGGTCCCGCCTTCGCTACACCTCCGACATGCCCCCGGGAACTTTGGTCATCCCCGTGACGGGAAGCAGTTGGGGACGCCCCAAAATCGGCTTTCCGATTATGCCGATTTGAGGGCCCTGAGAGAAGGACACCCATCTCCCGATTTGTGTCGAAAGATGGGCGCCCTTCTCTTTCGAAAATAAGCCTGATAGTAGCATAGTAAATGACAGCAGATAAAGACCTGTACAGTCCATCCAGTCTGCCCAACAAGATAAAACTTATTTTACATGGTAAGAGTTGGATTTTTTCACTACTGAGGAAACATGAGGCCCGAACGTGAGGTGACTGTCAATTAATACACCCAGTAGCCTAAGCGTAGAATCTAGGGAGTACGACAAGTTGTCAATAGTAAAATTATTATATGCAGTACGGTCAAAGGGGTTGGTTACCACAAGAAATGTGTTATCTCTATTTACTTAAACTTAAATTCAGAAGCCAGGATTCCAACAAATCCAGACCAAGTCTAATCTTAGATACAATTTTTGGAAGACCAGTCTTGAAAGGGATATATTGTGACATCATCTGTGTAAATAAAAGTGCAGAACCCCGCTGCCTCTAGCCATTCACCTAATGGAGACATCATAACATTGAACAGGATTGGAGAAAGCAGTGAGCCCTGTGGCAACACTCAGTCAGGAGACTAGGAAGGTGAGAAGGAACCGGACAACTTCACCTGATACAATCTAGATTTAGGAAGCCACGGAACCATTGGTGGACCTTCCCACACAATCCAGACTGATCCAACAGGCCTAAAAAACAACTCATGATCAACAAGGTCAAAGGCACTTGACATATCAAATTGTATCACTAAAATCTTAAGCCTAGATGACTGCTTTCCTAAAATCAGATATTAAGGTGGTCAAGACTAGGGTACCATACGTCTGGATTTACCCGGACATGTCCTCTTTTGAGGACATGTCCAGGCATCCGGATGGATTTGGCCAGCCTGCCCGTTTGTCCGGATTTCTGGACAAACGGGCTGGCTGGCGGGCGCGGGACTCCTCTCCCCTACTCTACTCTACTATCCCTGGTGCTCTAGAGGTACCTCTTCATCTTCGGGCAGGAAAGGGCCCCCTCTTTCCTGCCCGGAGCGCTGCTGCTAGCTGCCCTGCATCCTGTGAGTCCAGCTCTCGGTGTTTCAAAATGGCCGCCGAGAGTTGAAGCAGCCTCGCGAGACTTCAACTCTCGGCGGCCATTTTGAAACACCAAGAGCCGGACTCACAGGATGCAGGGCAGCTGGCATCAGCGCTCCGGGCAGGAAAGAGGGGGCTCTTTCCTGCCCGAAGAGGTACCTTTAGACCACCAGGGATAGTAGAGTAAGGGGAGGGGAGGTGACGGGGGAGGGAAGGTGATGGAGGGAGGGGGGGTGACCGGGGGAGGGGAATATGCATCAGGGCGGGGCGAGTGCATGAAAGGAGCGGGGCAGGGGATGTGAAAGGGGCGGGGCAAGTGTCCTCTTTTTATGAGGACAAAAAATGGTAACCAGGGGAGGGGAGGTGACGGGGGGAGTGGAGATGACGGGGGAGGGAAGGTGATGGGGGAGGAGGGGAATATGCATCAGGGGCGGGACAGGGGACCTGAAAGGGGCGGGACAGGGGACCTGAAAGGGGCGGGACAGGGGACCTGAAAGGGGTGGGGCAAGTGTCTTCTTTTTATGAGGACAAAAAAATGGTAACCCTAGTCAAGACCATTTCGGTACTATAACAAGGCCTAAGCCCGACTGGGATTTATGCAAGAGGGAGAAAGAGGAAAGGTGATTTATAGGCTGAGTACCAAATATTCCCTTCATTACCTTAGTCAACAATGGGATAGAATCGACAGGCTTGTAATTAGTAACATCTCCCAATGAAGCCGAGGTGGTCTTAAGAATTGGGGTAAATATTATAGAACCTTTCCACTGAGGGAAAAGCCCTTTGAGTCAGCATAAATGAGATATGAGCTTGAAGAAGGTCAATGAATCCTGCTGATGCAATTTTTAATAAATAACTCGGGACAAGCATCCAGAAGGCAAGGTGAGGAAGAATACTTTGTGAGAGAGGATTTGACAGTCTCATGAGTGGCTAACAGAAAGGAGCACCACAATTAGTCAGCCGCAATACCAGCATTCGGATTAGGCTGCTTGAAGCAAGATTGTCAGTGGCCTTAAATTGCAACACAGCCCCCTAATGTTAGTTTCGTTTTTGTTCGAAATAAGTAGCTAAGTGATTAGCAGAGGGAATGGCTACAGTTACTGATGTTGTCTTCAACGATACAAACTTATTAATAAGGTTAAAGAGCATTATAGTAGAGGGTTATAGCTCTTATAGTAGAGGTTATAGTTTCTACAGTCTTTTTCTTATAATCCCTAATAGCTTTCCTCCAAAGCATTTATTCTCATCAGATTTACGTCTGGATCACTTCTCACTAATTTTCTACACTGCCTCTTCAGGAGGAGAATATTCTGATCCTACCAGGGAGACACCCTATGGGTGAGTTTGGGCAAACTTTTGATGGAGCTATACTATCCAGGATAGAACTACATAACTCATCCACTTAAACAAGAAATCCTTGCTGTCTGCATCTGGAAGATGTGGATTATCAAAGATTCCAAACCAGAATTTTACAGGATCAATTCTGCCTCTCAATTTAAAAAGAGGAAAGGTGACAATGGACTGAAAAGATCTAGTAACTTCCCTTCAGTAAAGAGTGAACTCCAGAGTCTTATGGTCTGACCAAGGGACATAACAGCAGGATGAGTACAAATTCTCCATATGCATAGTTCTATAAACCAGCAGATGACCCCTAATGTGGGAGGATTGGGAATGTGGCAGAAGAAATCGTCAGGAGGCAAGAAAGTTAACTAAGCTCTTTGTCTTGACATCCATAAGGTTATCAAGATGCAAGTTAATATCACGTACTAATAAAACATTAGTATATTTGAGAGAATTCAGTAAAATAGCTCTCTGAGGCAGACCAGCTTCCTGGAGGGCAACAGAACAGAACAAGGCAGGATTGCTTAATTTGCAGTCAAAAATCTCGAGAGCAGAGATCAAGCTGTACTGGTTGCTCATTAAAACCAGGAGTATTTTTTAAATTATGTATTTTTCTCTTTCAAATATTATATGGCATGACACCAGATTATATGCAGCCCTTAATAACTATTCCCCTACACAATATAACCTCTGGAGTGGAGGAGTAGCCTAGTGGTTAGTGCAGTAGACTTTGAACCTGGGGAACTGAGTTCAATTCCCACTGCAGCTCCTTGTGACTCTGAGTAAGTCACTTAACCCTCCATTTCCCCTGTACAAATAAGTGCCTGAATATATGTAAACCACCTTGAATGTAGTTGCAAAAACCATTTCCATTTCCCTTTTCCTCTGGCTCTAGGAACTACCTTAAAGATCATCTTCCAGATTGCAAAAGAGTGTGTTATTAAGATGAACTAGGGAAAATCCTCTGCTTGTTTCTAGGATAAGCAGCATAAAATCTGTTTCATTGTTCTGGAACTTGGATTGGCCGCTGTTGGAAACAGGATACTGGGCTTGATGGACTTTCGGTCTGTCCAGTATGGCAATGCTTATGTTATTATGCTTATTACTGCATACAACTATCCACACCCCCAATATTCTTTCCAGCACTGCCCTGGTACCAGAACTGAAAGCCCCCAGAATTAGCGTTACCATATTTTGTCCTCAGAAAAAGAGGACACATGTCACACCCCTACCCCACCCACACCACATCCCTGCCCTGCCCCACCACGCCCCTTTCACATCCTCGCCCCCGCTCTTTCTCGCTCTCACCCCACCCCCTGTACATATTCCCCTCCCCCAGGTCACATATTTCCCTACCCTACCCTACCCTTACTTACTATCTACTGCCCTAGTGGTCTAGTGATCTCTTCGGGGCAGGAAAGAGCCCCCTCTTTCCTGCCCAGAGTACTGCCCTTGCCCTACATCCTGTTGCTGTGACGGTCTCGGGATTCAAAATGGCCGCCGAGAGTTTAAGTCTCATGAGGCCTCTTCAACTCTCGGCGGCCATTTTGAATCCCGAGACCGTCACACAGCAACAGGATGCAGAGCAAGGGCAGCGCTACTACTACTACTTAACATTTCTAAAGCGCTACTAGGGTTACGCAGCGTTGTACAGTTTAACAAAGAAGGACAGTCCCTGCTCAAAGGAGCTTACAATCTAATGGACAAAATGTGCAGACAATCAAATTGGGGCAGTCTAGATTTCCTGGATAGAGGTACAATGGTTAGGTGCCGAAGGCGACATTGAAGAGGTGGGCTTTGAGCAAGGATTTGAAGATGGGCAGGGAGGGGGCTTGGCGTATGGGCTCTGGAAGTTTATTCCAAGCATAGGGAGAGGCGAGGCAGAAAGGGCGGTGGTGGAGAAGGGTGCAGAGAGGTGGGATTTGTCCTGTGAGCGGAGGTTTCGGGTAGGAGCTGTTGAGAATTGGGGGGTCCCGAGCCCCCCCCCAAGAAGGCTAGAGTGACCTTAATCTGACTCCATCTCTAAATAACACTAGTACTGGGGTAATCAAGGAGTTATTGCCTCTAAGGGAGACGTTAGGTCTAAGGAAAAGATACCAGCCTTATAACAAACTGGATTTAGATTACAAGTTATACAATGCATTTATACTTACAGCCTTTGATCATTAAGTGAAGCCCACAAATCATCATTTGGAATGAGGAGTTTATTTGCTAAGGTATAAGTCAAATCAGTGATTGACAACAGGCATGTACAATCAATTAATTATAGGAATATAATAAGCTGCAAACAGGTGTTAATTATTTGCTAATGTTTATAATTTCTTTTACCAATTAGAGGTTTTACAAGGGAAAGCAATTAGGTAATTTGTCAATTCTGCTGGACACATTGGTTTCCCTTGGAGAGAGAGTGCCAACCCTTGTCTCTCTAACTTAAACCAGGAAATACCCTGAATTTTATAGGTGCCCTCAGGATATGGATAATATGACAGTAGATATACCTGATTGGATCTATGCTAATGTCATGGTTGTCACTGATTGGCTCATGCTAACGAGTAGCTTCTATCTTGCTAACATGGTTTTATCTTTAGCTCGCTTCTTAAGCAAGACCCTGCTCACAGGAAAGTCTCCCTCCTCTCTTGGACAGCTCCCTTTTTGTAAACACTTCCCTAGATACGGACATCCAAACATCCAAACATGGACATCTCTGTCTTATATCATCTTGTGATCTGACTTAGGATTTTAGCCATCAATTCCTTGATCTTGGCTTTTGCACTGCTTTTGAATGTCACACTAAATTCTAATGAGGCCTAGTCAGTGCCTTTAGCAGTTTAAGCTGTTTAAGGTATGTAAATTGACCCACCACTATTCCAGTGGATGGATCCCAAGCGGGGACACATATTAACTTACAGGAAAAGCACGTCCTTGCTCAGCCAGTCATAGATTTTTAAACCAAGCTGGTATTTTTACAGCCTGAGTCCTAAAATCTGGCCTTCCACCCTTCCGGTGGGCATCCAGTGAGGGCCTCTTGCTGTAGTATAATTATACAGAGCTTAAGGGAAGATAAGGGTAGAGAGGTAATGAGGGGCTGCAGATTGACTGCATTTGTAGGTTAGTAGGAGAAGCTTGAACTGGATGCGGTACCTGATCGGAAGCCAGTGAAGTGACTTGAGGAGAGGGGTGATATGAGCATATCGGTCCAGGCAGAAGATAAGACGTGCAGCAGAGTTCTGAACGGATTGAAGGGGGGATAGATGGCTACGTGGGAGGCCAGTGAGGAGTAGGTTGCAGTAGTCAAGGTGAGAGGCAATGAGAGAGTGGACGAGAGTTCAGGTGGTGTGCTCAGAGAGGAAAGGGCGAATTTTGCTGATGTTATAGAGAAAGAAGCAACAGGTCTTGGCTATCTGCTGGATATGCACAGAGAAGGAGAGGGACGAGTCGAAGATGACTCCGAGGTTGCGGGCAGATGAGACGGGGAAGATGAGGGTGCCATCGACTGAGATAGAAAGTGGACGGAGAGGAGAAGTGGGTTTGGGTGGAAAGACAATAAGCTCTGTCTTGGCCATGTTCAGTTTCAGGTGGCAGTTGGACATCCAGGCAGCAATGTCGGATAAGCAGGCCAATACTTTGGCCTGGGTTTCCGCAGTGATGTCTGGTGTGGAGAGATAAAGCTGGGTGTCGTCAGCATAGAGATGATATTGGAAACCATGAGATAAGATCAGGGAGCCCAGGGAAGAGGTGTAGATTGAAAAAAGAAGGGGTCCAAGGACAGATCCCTGAGGAACTCTGACAGAGAGCAGGATGGGGGTGGAGGAAGATCCATGAGAATGTACTCTGAAGGTACGGGCAGGAAAGAAGGGGCTCTTTCCTGTCCCGAAGAGGTCACTAGACCACCAGGGCAGTAGATAGTAAGGAAGGGGAGGGGAGGCTAGGATAGGTCCGCTGCCCACCCACCCGTTCGTCCAGAAATCCGGACAAACGGGCAGACTGGCAAAACCCGCCCAGACATGTCCTCAAAAAGAGGACATGTCCGGGTAAATCCGGACGTATGGTAACCCTACCCAGAATACAAAGCTACAGGGTAAAGCAGGAAAGAAGACTGATGTATCCTGAGCTACTGCTCCCGCCCCCCCATGAAGCTTATTGGCTGGCTAAGGAATATCTCACCAGTGGGCTAACAGGCTATGATAGCTGGAAGATATGGATTTTGAAGGGAAGAGAGTCTGAGAGAAGAGACAGGAGCTGTGAAAGGGAGAACAGCACTGAAGCGACTGCAAGCTGAAGGGCAGGGGCATGGACTGTGATACAAAGAACAAAGACTGAGGGGGTTGGCTAAAGAGAAGCAGAGAGCTAAAGAGAACTGGGAGAGAAACTTTCCTGGACTTAGGGCCTGTGACACCCCAAGCGAGGGTAGGGAGTGGGCAGGCGAAATAACACAGCTGAACAAAATGGATGAACACAAAAATAAGTATTTATTCAAAGGAATCCTCGGGCCTGTTCCTTCACAGGGCCGAGATGTAGGGTAGGAAAACCTCTGCAGTTCAGAAGAACACACTGTTAAGCAGGTCTCCAGTGGCAGACCTACACAGTCTGTGACTGCCAGGGTTGCCATGCCCTAAACACAGCCTCCGAGGTCCAGGTCTGGCTCCAGCCAGGCCTCAAAGCCACATTTGCAAGATTCAGTCCAACAGTCACAATGGCTTACCTCAGCCAGGTCACGATACTGGAACAGAACTTCAGCAGCTTACAGTAGGGATTCAAATCTTCCCTATCAGGGCCTTCTTAACCTCAGGTAAGCCCTGTCTTATATACTTCCTAGTTTTAGGCTATACCCCTCCTCCCAGCTCACTTCCTCCCAGGCAAGACTACTGCTCTTAAGGTGGCTCAGGTTGTCTAAGGGTCTGTTCTTAAGGGTGAGGGGCAGAGTTCTATAAACCCCCTCACATACCCTCCCACTCAGCTCAACCATACCAGGTTGAGCGCCTGCCATATCAGGGTCCACCTCCCAGGATAAAAAGTCCGCAATAGCATGCTTTCGGCCCGCCCAATAGCTCACCTGATAACTAAAGGGCTGAAGGCTAAGGGACCAGCGCATTACACGTGCATTGGAATCTTTATGTCGAGCTATCCATTGAAGAAGTTGGTGGTCAGTGACCTACAGGAAGTGTCGCTCCAACAGATAGAACTAGATGGTTTTCAGGGCCACCTTGACAGCTAGGGCTTCCTTTTCAATTACTGCATAATCCTTCTCTTAAGAATAGCTTTTGGCTAATTTATGCCCAAATTCTGACACATCAGTCTGTACAATAAAGGGCTGGTTAAAGTCCGAGCTGACCAACACCAGTTCTGAGCAAATAGCCCTCTTCAGAATTTGGAAGGCCACATCCAACTCTTCTGTCCAATGTATCTTCTCAGGGGCCTTCTTCTGCTGGAGGCAGGTTAGTGGTTCTGCTTTCTCAGCAAACCCGGGAATAAACTGGTGGTAATATCCCATGATCTCAAGAAAGGCTCGTACTTGCTTCTTTGTCTGGGGTACTGGCACCTGGATGATTGCCTCTACTTTCCGGATCTGGGGTTTCACTTGTCTTTTCCTAACTGAGTACCCCAGTTCCTGAACTTTTTGTCATGAAACAGTTCTTGGGATTTGCTATTAACCCAGCAGTCTGCAGACTATCCAGTACTGCTTCTACTTGGATGACGATGTCGTCTAAGTAGGCAGCTGCGTAGCTGCCATGGGGTTTAAGTAGGCAATCCACAAGGTGCTGGAAGGTAGCTGGAGCTCCATGAAGGCTGAATGGGAGCACTGTGAACTGGAACAAACCTTGGGGTGTTGGAAAGGCTGTCTTCTCCTTGGCGGCTGGAGTGAGAGATACCTGCCAATATCCCTTTGTCCAGATCCAGAGTTGAAATGAATCGGGCCTCTCCCAGTCTTTCAATGAGTTCATCCACCCTTGGCATTAGATAGGCTTCTAGCTTGGAGACAGTGAATGGACTTTGTTGGCATTGCCACACCAGGAATCACTAGTGCGATTTGGTAAAAGAGGCCCTTAGTGAGAAGGGGCTGATGGCTGTGAAAAGGTTCTGAGAAGATGGTGCTACTTTTCTGTACCTATGATCCTCTAAGGGGTCAAGACAGGGGTGAGACTAGGAAGAAAAAAAAATCAAGAACAAGTAGAGAAAGAGGATACATTTGAACCATAAGCACAAACATTTGAAAATGATCAACTGTTCCCCTCAACTGAGCAAATTCAAGAATCACTGGGTGGGAGATGTAATATTGCTAATTGGGCTGGGTCAGTTGTTAAGTGACAGCTGGTATCTGCCCTTTTTTTCCCAGCCTTGCAGTCATAGAGCTAAATAAGGTATGGTGGGGGAGGATGGGGAAAGGGGAGGAGGTTGTGGTAGCTTGCAATACCATGAACTAAAAGTTTCCCTCTTAAAAATTAATTTCCCTTGGAAGCTCTGAGAGGGGCTGTGGTCAGGGATTGGAACTGAGGGAGAATAGAGAGTAGCACTATTCCCATTCAAATAAAAATATTATTTCCCCATTATTTCCTACAGGAGGTAGAAATGGTGGGGACACTGGGCTATGTGAGCCTAAAGAAATAGCACAGCAGCAGCAATGGAAAGAGGCAACAGGAGACCATTGATGGAGTTTCTGGAAAGAGGGAAACAAAAGGCATATTGCCTCATAAGCTCTTGCCCCAATGCTCAGAATCAAATGCGGACACGAGAGGCCATTACTGCCAGACTAGCACCCGCATTAGTGAGCGCAGAACTCTCAAAGGCTTTACACCCTCATGATCAAAAGCAAATGCCGGCGCTAGAGGCTGTTAGCGCCATACTAGCACCGGCATTTGCTACCGCCCCATGATTAGAGCCCTCGAGCGCATGAAACAACGCGCTCAAGGGCTCTTTGCGCAAGTAGCATGCTAATGCATGCTAAACAGGGCTCAGCGCATTCGCCAATAATCAGCGGCCAGCGTGCCAAAATTTGGGTCGCTGGTTGCGGCAAACCCTACGCCAGCTCCGAGCTAGCGTTAGGGTTTGCAGATCATTGAGGAGGAATGGTGAGCCCTGTCCAGCATGCATTGCATGCTGGCAGGCCCCCATTCCCTCCCAAAGCAAGCCTGCCAAAAGGGGGCTGGAGGTCCGGCGGACCTCCAGTCCCCCCGACGATCCCACCCCCCAGGTTCAGGGAGGGCTGGAGATCTGATGGGTCTCCAGCCCCCCCAAACCCCCAGAAAATGGTCCCTGGTGGTCTAGTGGCCGCCGGCCAAGCCACCTCCCACCCAGCAAGCGATGGGGGAGCTGGAGGACCTCCAGCCCACCCCAACTCCCCCCCCAGCATTGTCCGACCAATCCCTGGTGGTCCAGCGTAAAGGACAACCCCCTCCCGGCCCCCCTGCCTTAGTTGGAGGAGGGACACAGCCTGCCTCCCTTGTGTTGATGCCGCCGCAAAATGGTGGCGCCCAGCCCCGCCCAGTGCATCCTGGGATGCGCTGGGCGGGGCTACAGACCATGTAAGGCAGCGATTCCCTTACATGGTCTAGCCCCACCCAGCGCATCCCAGGATGCACTGGGCGGGGCTGGGCGCTGCCATTTTGCAACGGCGTCAACACAAGGAAGAGGAGGGAGGCAGGCTGTGTCCCTCCTCCAACTAAGGCAGGGGGGCCGGGAGGGGGTTATCCTTTACGCTGGACCACCAGGGATTGGTCGGACAATGCTGGGGGGGGAGTAGGGGTGGGCTGGAGGTCTGCCGGACCTCCAGCCCCCCCCCCCCCCCCCCCGTCGTTCGCTGGGTGGGAGGGGATTTGGCTGGCGGCCACTAGACCACCAGAGAGAATTTTCTGGGGTTTGGTGGGGCTGGAGACCCATCGAATCTCCAGCCCTCCCTGAACCTGGGGGGGGGGGGGGGACCGGAGGTCCGCCGGACCTCCAGCCCCTGTTGCTCGGGGCAGGGGTAGTCAGGGCCTGGTGGTCCCATGGACCTCCAGCCCTGTGTTTGACAGGTTTGGGCTTTTGACAGCCCAGACCTGTCAAACAAGTGCAGGAGGATTGTGCTGAGCACATGCTCAGCCACAATTCGCCAGCACTTCTACCCCATGATCAGAGATAATTGCGCTGCTTAAATTTGCATGTATTATCTCTGATCATCGGTGCGGTAAAGCCCCGCGCTGTTCCAGCACTATTTTAGAGCGCTGTTTGGAACAGCGCGGGGCTTTTGATCATCTGCCTGTTAGTGCGGGGAAACAATGAGCACACCACAGATTAGTGCAAATAGCATGTTAATGTAGTCAAACAGGTGTTAATGAGGTAATTTCCTATTTCTTCCCAATGCTCAGAGAACAGCACACAAAACAAAACTGCCTTACCACTGAAAAAATAACACCAGCTCAGAGCAGGCATTAGAGTGTTTGAAGAGAGGATTTCTCATGATTCTTTCTTTAAAATCTGCTGATTTTTATTTAATTCCAAAGCAGATGGAAGCCCGTGCAAGCCCCTATGCACCAGTAGCGAGAGACAAATGTGCCTGAGTCAGCATAAACGTGAAATTGAAAGCACACATTGGCGCCTGTTTCCTGCGCTTAAATATAAGCCCTCCAAGTAAAAAAAAACAAATATTGAAAAGCGTATGTTTAAAGGCGCAAAAAAACAGATGCCAATGTTTCTGGTCTGACTCGAGGGAGAGATGGGGAGTCGCAAGGACACAAACTGAGAAATGAGTTAAACCAGTTGATGAAAGGAGTCTCACCTGCAGAGGAAAGTGAGATTGGGAAGCAGTGAAGGAGTGGGTGAGCCACAGCTGCATGGAAGGGCAACTGGTTAGGGAGAGATACATTGGAGCTTGCTGGGAAGTGGAGGGAACTAGAAAGCTGAGTCAAGGGGAAGTGAGAAGTAGAGAAGGCTAAAAAGATGTAGGGCGTGAAGAAGTCAGAGAGCTATTATACTCCCTGCCTATAAAATATTAGACAACAAATTATGTCTGTGCAGGAGGAGAAAAATTAAAAAGTGGCATAGGGAGAGAGGAGAGGAGAGGAAAAAGAAATGAGGGGAAGTGAAAGAATGGGAGAAAGAGTGTATGATGTAGATGGGTTGTGCAGAGAGAGACTGGTGAGAAGTGGTTAAAGGGAAATGTGCTATTGATGATCTAAGGGGAAAGAGAGAATATGATAAGAACATCTGCAGGGGGAAAGGGGAGGAGAGACTGTGGCAAGATCCTAGCTTTTGATTTAGCCACTTGAGTCTTCACCATGTCCACATTACCTGCCCTGTCCCTGAAATTCAGATCAGGCTGGTCACTTACAACCAGCCATACTTTGCTGAGTGAGGGAAGTTTGTGTTGAGTTCATGAGTTCAAAGGAGAGGAGTAGTGTAACCAGCAAAGCTCTTCCGTAAAGTTAACAGGAGGACGACTGATTAAAAAATTAAAACTGTAATTCTTCAAATGCCTGCCTCTGGGTCTAAAAACTATAATAAACATACATTAAGAATAAAAAGGCTAACATCTACTATATGAAATGACACAAATTGAATTAGATGATACAAAATAAATAGTAAATAATGAAATATAATGAACTCCATTATACACCAATGTACCTCGATTAGATGTCCTCACCACTGTTGAAGAAACACTCAGAAGAGAAGCCTACAATGCATACCCAATCATCTAATCCTTACTATAGCCAGTATCACACTTACAAATAACTACTGTTTTCAGACAGGTTTTTTTTTTCAGCAAATGAGGAAATCGCGATGGGGGCTTCCATGGTCCCTGACTTGGCAAATCTGTATGTGGCACAATTTGAAAAGCTTCATCTAATTGACTGTCTATTCAAAGATCATATTTTATTATTGAAACATTATACTGAAGAACATATTTATTATATGGAAAGGGGAGGAATTCACATTGGAGGAATTTCAGAGATGTTAACTTAAATTTAAATGAACTAAGATCACAGACTAATTTCTTTTTTGGACTTAATGATCATTAAGGACGTCAATGCCTTCAAGACTACTCTATATAGAAAAACTGCAGACCGCAATGCTCTCCTACACTAGAATAGTTACCATCAAAGAACCCCAAAGCCAACCTTCCCTTAAGCCAGTTCTTACGATTAAGAAGAATATGCATAGAAGAAGACGAATTTCACGACAGGCCAGAATCATGAGAACAAGATTTGAAAGAAGAGGCTATCCAGCCAAACAGATCACATCAGGATACAATATAGCTAGCTCCAAAGATCAGGCGGATCTTCTTAAACCCAAGGAAAATAAACCAGGACCAGACTTAATTTGTAATCTCAATTTTCACATCTATCTGGACAAATTCAGAGGAGCATCAGACGACATTGGCATATTCTTGAAAATCGTGAATTCTTCAAAGAAAAAAAGCTAATTGTGTCGTATTCCAGTGGAAGAAATTTAAGAGAAAAGCTTGTTCCTTCTACTCTTCCACACTTCCTGATTCTACCATCATTCACATCCTTTTGGCCATTATAAATGTGGCAGGTGTAGCGTATGCAAGCATGTAATGAAAATCACCTCCTTTGTCCATCCACGAACCAACAAAAAATATACCATTTCACATACCTCCGATTGTATACCACTAATGTCATCTACGTCATCATTTGCCTATGCGACTTAACATATATTGGAAATACTCAAAGAATGATTAAAACAAGGATCATAGGTAATCGCAGCACATTAACTGCATTGTGAATCAGTTCCACTTGTAGCACATTGGCAGGAAGCCAACATACAGTTGAAGACATCAAGATTTTCTATTTAAGACCTTCTAAAAAAAATTGGAGAAAGACTGATCTGGGCAAAAAGTTACTTCAAGAAGAACGACTTATTTTCACTTTCCAGACAGTATCTCCTTTAGGATTGAACTTGAAATTGACTATACATCCTTTCTATAAATTACACATACATATCCTCATATAATACACATTTTTGTGGTACGTTTACATCACCTTTTGAGAAGATTTTTAGGTATGCAATACAAATCCAGAATTACCCTTGTTTATGGTTAACGGCCATCCAGCCTTTTCCAAGAATACAACTTGCATGGGTACTCACATTTATTTTACATTCTGGTGCTATTTAATGTTTTCAGATTCCTTTTTTAATGTACAATCAACAACTACATACAGATATATTCAAAGTAATGACTCATGCATTTTATATGCATTGCAATATTACAGTTTCCAACTTTTAGCGCTCGTCCCTTACATGCTGGTTTTTTCTTCAATGATTTTTTTTATTGTTTCATTATGCATTTCACATATACTACTACTACTACTACTACTACTACTACTATTTAGCATTTTTATAGCGCTACAAGGCGTACGCAGCGCTGCACAAACATAGAAGAAAGACAGTCCCTGCTCAAAGAGCTTACAATCTAATAGACATATAGATATTTTGAAGCAATGACTCTTTTTGTATCTTACGTGCATTGCAATATGATCTTATATTTTCCACCATGCAATGTTAGTCAATATAATTGATTTTTTATTCCTGTTGCTCAAATTCCTATAATCTATCTTGCTTTGGCACCTTTTTTCCATTATTAAACCCTGGTTTCATTGGCATTGCTGATTTTATATTTTGTTTCGCTGTACTTGAGAGTCTCATATAGATTTTTGTTCTCCATTGGAATGGCGTCTTTTTCAAGGTAATGGCTTTTCATTTACTCTTTTTAGAATTTTGGTGTTTCATTATTCTTGCGCTCCCACTTTTTGTCCGTCCTTCATATTTCTGGTCATTGTCTCACTACAGTTATTCATGCTGAATCACATCTTCTTTATCATGCCTCTTCACTTTGGCTGTTTTTTGCATACCTATTTCAGCTGCTATATTTGGCCAAGCGTGCTTCCATATGCATATATTTTTTTTAATTTAGTGTCTGTATTTGATATTTGTGCTTTAATCCACGGGAGACGTAGTGTTAGGTGGCGAGAGTCTGATAGGTACAGACGGGGAGAGGGATCTTGGGGTGATAGTATCTGAGGATTTGAAGGCGACGAAACAGTGTGACAAGGCGGTGGCTGTATCTAGAAGGTTGTTGGGCTGTATAGAGATAGGTGTGACCAGCAGAAGAAAGGAGTGTTGATGCACCTGTATAAGTCGTTGGTGAGGCCCCATCGGAGTATTGTGTTCAGTTTTGGAGGCCGTATCTTGCTAAGGATGTAAAAAGAAGCGAAGCGGTGCAAAGAAAAGCTACGAGAATGGTATGGGATTTGCGTTACAAGATGTATGAGGAGAGACTTGCTGACCTGAACATGTACTGTATACCCTGGAGGAAAGGAGAAACAGGGGTGATATGATACAGACGTTCAAATATTTGAAAGGTATTAATCCGCAAACGAACCTTTTCCGGAGATACGAAGGCGGTAGAACGAGAGGACATGAAATGAGATTGAAGGGGGGCAGACTCAGAAAAATGTCAGGAAGTATTTCTTCATGGAGAGAGGGTGGATGCTTGGAATGCCCTCCCCCGGGAGGTGGTAGAGATGAAAACGGTAACGGAATTCAAACATGCGTGGGATAAACATAAAGGAATCCTTTTCAGAGAAATGGATCCTCAGAAGCTTAACCGAGATTGGATAGCAGAGCCGGTAGTGGGAGGTGGGGCTGGAGGTTGGGAGGCGGGGATAGTGCTGGGCAGACTTATACGATCTGTGCCAGAGCTGGTGGTGGGAGGGCAGGACTGGAGGGTGGGAGGCGGGATAGTGCTGGGCAGACTTATATGGTCTGTGCCAGAGCCGGCGGTGGGAGGCGGGACTGGAGGTTGGGGAGGCGGGGATAGGTGCTGGGCAGACTTATACGGTCTGTGCCAGAGCTGGTGGTGGGAGGCAGGACTGGAGGGTGGGAGGCGGGGATAGTGCTGGGCAGACTTATATGGTCTGTGCCAGAGCCGGCGGTGGGAAGCGGGACTGGAGGTTGGGAGGCGGGGATAGTGCTGGGCAGACTTATACGGTCTGTGCCAGAGCCGGTGGTTGGGAGGCGGGGCTGGTGGTTGGGAGGCGGGGATAGTGCTGGGCAGACTTATGCGGTCTGTACCCTGAAGAGCACAGGTACAAATCAAAGTAGGGTATACACAAAAGTAGCACACATGAGTTGTCTTGTTGGGCAGACTGGATGGACCGTGCAGGTCTTTTTTCTGCCGTCATCTACTATGTTACTATGAGTGCAGCTTTACCTTATGTTTTTGTTCTTTTCGTTTTTCAGGTTTTTTTAAAATAGCTCATGGTACTGTTTGGACATTTCACATCCCACCTACTCCTTTAACTATTATTTTATGGCCATATGACATTAGACAAGATACACCATTTAACAATGTGGATGGACTCACAGAGGCATAATTTTCCAACAACTGTTGTATTCTCTATCTTTACACAGTTTCATATGATTTTTCAATCTCGTTTTCCACCCACTACTTTAACCTCTTCTTTTTTTATATATATATATTTCAAATTCTCATTGTTGCAAGAAGAACCTACATGTATGTACACTAATTATCATCATTCAGGTTTCTGTGTGTCTTTCCGCAGACAACCTTCCAATTGACCACCATTTTTTGTGCATTTTTCAGACAGATGCATTTCTCCTTTTCTTCTTTTTCTCTTCTTTCTCATGGTTCCGCCCCCTTTTTCCTTTTTTAAGTCCTTATTTTCGTTCTTAGTCTTAAGTATTTTATTTCCTTCTACACCTTCTCCTGGTCTTTTAAATAATTATGTTGTGTTTATACAATTTTTATCAATATGGAATGTCGTGTCTATTTATTACATGGAGTTCATTATATTTCATTATTTACCTATTCATTTTGTATCATATAATTCAATTTATGTGTTATTTCATATAGTAGATGTTAGCCTTTTTATTCTTATTGTATGTTTATTATTGTTTTTGCCAAAACACAGTGCTGTGTCGGGTCTCTTTTTCAATCAGTTGTCCTCCTGTTATCTTTACAGAAGAGCTTTGCTGGTTACACTACTCCTCTCCTAGGTATTCCTGTATGTAGTACAACAGGGTCCTCTGCTTAGGCAGTGCTCCTTCCAGTTCATGAGTTTAGCTGCTTGCACCACCACTTTCATCTTTCTCCTCTTAACAATCAGGATGGTCATGACAGCATGACTGTGGAGACTGGAAGGAGGGGGAACAGAAAGAGTGGAGGAAGGACTTAGTGGAGGCCAACAGAGTGCAAGGGATTCGAGACATTGTGGGTTGTATTCGGGAGAGAGGGCAGAGAGTGATTGAGTACCAGAAGTGCTCAAGGGTGTGTGTTAGAGACCTGCATGGGAACGGAGTTCGTGGAAATCAGGGGCTACGGGGTTCCCGCGGTGACGGAAGCAGTTCTGTGGGGTTCCCATGGGGACTGAAGCAGTTCCTGCGGGCTTCCCATGGAAGTGTTAGCTGCACCTGTGCCAGCCTCTCACCTACCAAGTCCAAGTTCTTTGAGTGCCGCCCCCTCCTCTTTAACAACGCAGACGCAAAAGTTTTTTCCACTAACCCTCTCTGCACCCAGGCTGATGCACAGGCCTCAACTCTGACACAGGCATGAGCATCAGAGGTCACCTGAGCTACTGGCGCATGCTTGTGGTGACCTCTCTGCACACAGTGCCAGCGAATCAGAGTCTTCCATGTGCGCACCAGAGTGTTCCAGCTTCCAACTTCCATTCCTTCCTTGCCTGCAGTGCTGAAGTTTGAACCCTGAGAGACAGAGAGCCAACCAGAATTTTTTTTTTAATAACATTACATTCTTGCAGGGATTAGTGGGCAGGTTTAAATTTTTGCAGGGATGGGTTAAATTCTTGTGGGGATGGATAAGAGTCCAGAAGGAATGGGTGGGAACGGTTAGATTCTGGTAGGAAGGGGTTAGATTTATGTCCCTGTGCAACTCTCTAGTGTGAGTGAGGGGATTAAAGGGGTTTGTGAAGAAAGAGTGAGGGGATTGATGATGCAGGAAGTTGCGAGGGAAGGAGTTGGATAGGCAATAGGGTGTGAATGAAAGGACTGGAGATACTGCAGGGTGTATATCAGAGGTGCTATGGGTTATAAGTTGATTGAACCTCACTTTCAGATGTACTTGATCTAGAATGCCCTCCTTCTCTTCTCACTCCCCCCCCCCCTTCCCTTAGCTCCTTTGACTCCCTTTCCAATCTTTGTTCTATGTCCCTTTCCATTCCTTGTTCCTCTACCCCTCCTGTCTGAAATCCCTTCTCCATTTCCTTACTTTGAGGTCCCCGTTCTACCCCAACCTCCAGATATGTTCATATTCCCCTTCCTCTAGTCTCTATTCCCTTCTTTCCTTCCAAGTATTGATCCCTCAAAAAATGGACCAAATAAATTACGGGGCACACAAGAAAAGTCAAAAAAAGATTTTATTTTAAGAAGCAAAATAAAATATATGTAACCTAATACGCAAATATATGCATCTGCCCCTCTCCTTTGACCCCCAAATCAAAGGCTCAGTTAAAGTACAGTACACTTCTTTCCAATGGGGCTCAACATTGAAATGAGTTTGGACCCCTCTGCCTTACAGCATCTCATGCTGGGACAGATTGACTTCCTCCAGCAAACACACACCATTCCTGCAGCACCTCCTGCTGGGAGAGTCTGGAACTGTAGAGTTGTGAATTCCACCACAGCCAGTGCTCTTGCATCATTCCCTGCAGCATCTCTTGCTGGGAGAGACTGGGACTCCAGGAGTTGTGAGCGCCACCACAGTCAGCACCTTTGCACCATTCCTTACAGTGCCTCCTTATGGGAGAGGCTGGAACTGCAAGAATGGGAGCTCCACCACAGCCAGTGTTCCTGCATCATTTCCTGCAGCACCTCTTGCTGGGAGAGACTGGGACTCCAGACGTTGTGAGCGCCACCACAGTCATAACCCTTGCACCATTCCTGCAGCACCTCCTGCTGGGAGAGTCTGGAACTGTAAGAGCTGTGAATTCCACACAGCCAGTGCTCTTGCACTATCCCTACAGCACCTCCTGCTGGGAGAGGCTGGAACTACAAAAGCTAGGCACTCCCCCCCCCCCCCCCCATCCAGTGCTCCTGCACCATTTCCTGCAGGATCTACCTACTGTCTGTACACAATTGCTGAGAACCACAGCTGCCTCTGCCTGCTGTTTTAAAAGAATATCTCTCTTTATGGACTTTCAATCTAAGTTCTTCTCCAACCACACTTTTTTCAGAATCTTTTCAGTCAGGCTTCATCCAATTCTTCCCTTTCCTTCTCCCATCCTGCTTCCTGTGTTTTCTGCTTCTAGTGCCCCAAATAGTGTAATTTTACATGGAGCTTCACTATACTGGTATGCTCTTGAGTAGCTTTGAGTGCACAGCCCTTTAAAAAAAATCTTCACTTACAAAGTAATTAATCTCCACCTCTTTTCCTTTCCTCTTCTTTATTCTTTAAACACCAGTTCCTACTTTATTCACTTACATCCTGTTTTAAAATTTCCTGCCTGAAGTATCACCTCTCTGCTGTTTCTGTGCCTAGGCAGTGAGAAGGAGGGTAAGGAGGACTGTGGCGTTCTCTTCCCTCCTCTCCTGTTAATCCACCAAGGGGCAGGGCTAGGGATCAAAGCTGGGTGGAGGTGGAGCACTAGGAACAGCTAAACCCCCACCTCCTCCTCTTTAGGCTATAAATCCACCTGCTGCTGGCTACTGGGAAAAGTTTACACCCTGTAGTGTGGGAGCTCCCTCTACCTCTGTAATCTCCTCAGCCTTCCTCCACTAAGAACAGCACAATGAGTTTTAGATCTTGTATTCCTCTAGCAGTAGCAGCACTAGCTACCGACCCCTGAGCTCCAGCCAGGGCATTGTTACTGCCCAGAGGTTCACCCCTTTCAGCAGCGCAGCCAGTGTCCATGCCGGGGCTGGTGGCTCCAGGATCTCTGTGTCCAGGGTCCTCCACTCTGGGCTCCAGTTTGGGAGCTGGTGGTGGATATGGTGCGAACCTCAGCTTCAATGTCGTGGGCTCCAGCGTGATTCAAAAATGAAAAGGAGACCATGCAGGATCTGAATGACCGCTTGGCCTCTTACTTGGAAAAAGTGCGCAGCCTGGAGACTGCCAACCAGCAGCTGGAATACCAGATCAGAGAGTTTATGGAGAAGAAGGGACCACGCACCAGAGACTGGAGCCACTACTTTGAGACAATAGAAAATCTGCGGAAACAGGTGTGCCACATGACCCAACCATCTTTACTTTCCTCTCTGCAGCCTCCTGTCTCTGCTTTTTCTATATTAGCCTTTCTCCTTTATGCATTACCTAACTCTTCACACTACAGGTGACACAGCTTCAGTCCCTTCTGTCTGATTCACCCTTATTGCGCAGGCCCTGGGTGTGGGTGTGTCACTGTACCTCCTCTGGGTCCCCTCTATAGTTCCCCCAAGGTCAG
This sequence comes from Microcaecilia unicolor, assembly GCF_901765095.1. NCBI lineage: Eukaryota > Metazoa > Chordata > Amphibia > Gymnophiona > Siphonopidae > Microcaecilia > Microcaecilia unicolor. The sequence continues at coordinate 296,996,100 of NC_044033.1, read as the reverse complement.
TGAAGTGCTTACTCAGATTCATATGCCTACTTTAGACTCTTGAATTTAGTGAATTGAGTCAGAGGCGCCTGTTTCACTATACAGAAAACTGAGAGCATTTACTGAGCCAGAGTGCTTGCTAAAACCTTGAAGGCAGAAATAAGAGTTCGACCTTGGCAAATAAAACAAATACCCGTTAAAAAGGGAAGCCAGGGAGGTTTACTGTGGCAAACTACCAGATCAAGAACATGCAGAGGAGTGTACACTCAATTATGTCTGTCCTTTTAGGCTGGGTTTGAAGAATTTGTAATAAGCCATGCAGCATTTGTTGTCTGTGAAAATGAATGACACCTTGCCATATGTTATAACCCTAGAATCGCATCCCCTACCATAAAATTCAGCAAAAAGGGGAAGACATAAGAACAATATATATTAACATTTTCTCCTGTAAACACAAATGCTGAGGGGAGGCATCTGGCCCATAGTGAGCAGAGGGGCACAGTAAATGCTTTTGCACATTGCAGTTTTATTTGCCATTAATAGGTTATGCTTATCTTGTAATGGTGGAGTTACACTGTAGGCGCTCTGTTGCATACACATTGAAAAAATAATCTCCCAGGAGGAGGGCCACCCTGTCCAAAGAGCTGCAAGGGAGCCCGCGATATGAGTCTAAAGCAGATAATCCAGGAGAGGCAGACTGGCAAGAGAGATTTCACAGTTCTAGCTCTGATACGGAAGGAGAGTGTTAAACGGATGTTTGTCAGTTTCTGCCTCTAGGTCTACGACCAGGAAATTAAAAGCAAGGGAATGAGAAAGTGGAATTTTGTCCTCATTAAATCCACCATGACGTAAATCTTCCATTTGAGCAATCAGGGACATGGGAAACACAACGATTTGGTGGGGGGGGGGGGGGGGGGGGGGGGGGGAGGAGAAGTACAGCCTTTACCTGTACTAAAACAGCAAGGAGGTAAAAAGCCAAGGACTCTCAAATATGCCCCTAAGGAAGGGAAGGGGCTGATCAAGGTCCTGTGCATCAGCTCAAAAACCACTGGAAAGGGTGGAGGGGAGAGGGGAAGAGTCTGAAGTTTCAACCTGTATATTAAAACCCCTGGGAAACAGTGAGGGGAGGTTTACTGTGCTAAGAAACCACTGGGGTAAATGGAGTGCTGCATTTTGCTTTGTACACATCTGAGATTTACTGGAAAAGAGGACAGCAGGGACAGTCAGTATTTGCACTTCTAAACCTCAGGAAAGGGTTAGGAGCCTGAACTAGTCTGGGAAAACAATGGCGAGTGGGGAGGGGAATGAAGCCTGTATCTCTGCTGTGATATTATTAAAATGTGGCCCTGTCAGTATTGCAGAAACCAGTGAAAAAAATGTAGCTGCACTAGGAAACCAATTACATGAGGGAGGGGTGGGGGGAGGGATAGATCTTCGGCCTACAGTCATTCTGAGAAGGGTTCGATATGTTGAACTAAAGAGGGTCTCTCTCTTGTTTTGCCTATAAACACAGAATTTCTGTTTTTGAACAGCAGTGGCTTTGTAGAGGGTTGCACATTCCTGCTCTGTTTGCCAGGAGACCACAGCAGAGAATTACACAGGGGCAAAGTTGTCCCCATCCCCACAAACTCAAACTTCACTGCACTATTTCCATCATTTTCGATAAAGACGATCACTCGCGTTTTGTATGAATGAGATTTTGTTCTGTTGCAGGGACGGGGTGGGGGTGGAGTTTGAGTTTGTGGAGATGGGGACAAACTTTGTCCCCATGTCATTTTCTAGTCACGCAGGGGCAGACTGACCATTCGGGCAATGGGCAGTGCCCGAGGGCCCAGAGGCTCTGCCGGGTTGCCCCCTGCCGCCACCACAGCCGCACACTACAATTCTGGTACTACCTTGAAGGGCCCTGGTGGTGTAGCAGCCTCTGCGGGGGTCAGGAAAGAACAACACTCCTGTCTGCTGCTGCTATTCTGCCTGGCACCGCCGTGTTTTAAAAATGGCTGCCGAGACTCCATGCGACTGTTGAGACCAGCGAGACTACCATGTTAAGTCTTGACTGCCATTTTAAAAACATGAAGAAGCCACTAGACCACCAGGGCCATTCAAGGTAGGACCAGGAAGGCTCAGGGGACTGTGGTGTGTGGGAGAGGGCAGCAGCGGTACGGGGGCTGCAGCACTGAGGTGGGAGGATGGCAGCATAGCGATGGGAGGGGCGGCAACCCGGCGGTGGGGGGGGGGGGGGGGCGGCAGGCAGCATCCAGGAGGGGGGCCCAGATCACTCTCACTGCCCAGTGGCCCAGATCACTGTCAGTCCGCCCCTGCTAGTCAGCATCCATAAGCTGCTTTAGAAGCACATGGGACTGAAGACTAGACCCATCCATTCAGAGGCAGTAAGGTGATCAGTGGGACTGCAGCCAACTCCCTCCATTGTTTGCCTGATGCAGGTGTTGTTTGTCTTTCCTGACACAGCGCAGGTGTTCATTACCTTGGGTAATGCAGATTGTAGTTGCTAGGGGAACAAATGGCTAAAATGAAGGCGATTACAGAAACATGCAACCTACAAAGTCAGTGGTGACTAGCTACAATGGGCGCAATTCACCAGTAAGAGATTTTCAAAACAAAAGGGGAAAAAACAGGAGCATGCAGAGCAAAGTATAAGGTGTTACCACTTTGTATGGCCTCAGTGTACATGTTAGAGCAATGTATGATAAGTGCCTTCCCATAAATACTCATAGAGAAGACACCATGCTAAGCTGCTCATATCTTTCTCCCATGTAGATCTACGATAACACGATAGAGAAGCCCAGTTGGTGCTGCAGATTGATAATGCTCGCCTGGCTGCTGACGACTTCAGAGTCAGTAAGTTTCCGGCAGGAAGAATACACATGTTTGCAAGGGAGGAGTCCTTGTCCCCCAGAAAACTCTCTCAGGTCCACACAAAGGTCCTAGGAATGTTTCTGTCCCCATTAAGATTTCTATTTATGGCTATTACCGACTTTCCAGACTGTCTCTTCCCTACAAGGTATTCCTTTAATTGTTCAGAATTTTATCCCACTGCCATACAAAAATGACTTTGCTCTGCCTGCTGCACATGAATCCCTTTTAGGAAGGTTTGTGGGCTTAGTGGATATAGTGGAACTTAAAAAGTTTCAGAGAAGGATGATCAAAATGATTAATGATAGAACAGCTATCTACGATTGAAGGCTGAAGATGTTAAGGCTGAGAGGAGAAACAATGGAGGTCTCTACAGTTATTTAGCCTTTTAGGGGACATTCCATGAAACTCATAGGTAGCAATTTTGAAACAAATAGGAGAAAATATTTTTTCATTGAAACCACAGTTCTGTGAAATTTGTTACCAGACCAGAGGATGTGGTGGAAATAATTAACATTACTGGGTTTAAAAAGCAGGTTAGAAATGTTTCTGGAGGAAAAGTCTAAAAAACAGAAGATGTGGTGAAAGCAGGTAGAAAGTTTCTGGAGGAAAAGTCTGTCTTAAGAAAGCCACCACTTTTCTCTGGATATGAGCAAGAACTGGATCTACTCTTTGGGATCCTCCTGGATACTTGTGACCTGATTGGTCACTTTTGCAGACAGGATGCTGAGCTCGATGGACATTAGTCCTACTCAATATGGCACATCTTTGTTCTTATGCTACAATAGTTTAATCCATGATCTTGTAAGATTTTCCTTCATAAACCTTTTTTCAGTGGGAGGTCGCTGACAGTATGCTGTCTGAAATACAGCTACCTCTGTCCTGATAACCATTTCCCAGTTTGATCTAGCCTTCTCCTGTTCTCTAACCCTTCTGTTTGGCACAGGTATGAGGCTGAGCAGGGCCATCCGCATGTCAGTGGACATGGACATAGCTGGGCTCCGGAAGGTGATCGACGATACAAACTTGAACCGGATGAATCTGGAGAATGAGATTGAGTCCCTAAAGGAGGAGCTCATCTTCCTCAAGAAAAACCACGAGGATGTAAGCAACACTTTATGGTAGCTAAAAAAAAAAACATTGGCAGGGGCCTCAAAGAGTCTTGTCTGATCTATCCTTCTGCCTCTCTGCGTTTTAACTGTATCATTCCAGGCTTGAGGTGGGAAAGAGCGCTGACTTCTATTTAACCTACTCATTATCTGAGCTCTCTCCTTGCTATGTGGAGACTCTTTAAGATGTCAACTGCAGTTCCATAAGTTATTATTATTATTAGATTTTATTTACCACCTTTTTGAAGGAATTCACTCAAGGCGGAGTACAGTAATATTAATCAAACATGAACAATAGGCAATTACAGCAGTAAAAATATTCAAATAACAATACAACTTATGACGTGGAGGGGCATAATCGAACGCGAACGCCTATGTGTAAGAACGTCCATCTCCGAGAACAGGTCCGTGAAGGAGCGGGCCGAACCGTATTTTCGAAAAAAATGGACGTCTATCTTTTTTTGCGAAAATACGGTTTGTGCCAGGCAAATGCATTGGATTGGTCGTTTTTTGAGCTGGGCGTTTTCGTTTTTAGCGATAATCGAAACCGAAGCGGCCCAGCTCAAAATGACCAAATCCAAGGCATTTGTTCGTGGGAGGGGCCAGGATTCGTAGTGCACTGGTCCCCCTCACATGCCAGGACACCAACCGGGCACCCTAGGGGGGCACTTTTACAAAAAAAAAAAAAACCCTAAAAGAGCTTCCAGGTGCATAGCATCCTTCCCTTGTGTGTTGAGCCCCCCAAATCCCCCCAAACCCACTGCCCACAAGTCTACACTATTACCATAGCCCTAAGGGTGAAGGGGGTCACCTACATGTGGGTACAGTGGGGTTGGAGGACTCAGCATTAAGCAGCACAAGTGTAACAGGTAGGGGGGATGGGCCTGGGTCCACCTGCCTGAAGTCCACTGCACCCCCTAACAACTGCTCCAGTGACCTGCATACTGCTGTCAGGGAGCTACTACTACTATTTAACATTCTAGAGCGCTACAAAGTGTACGCAGCGCTGTACAAACACAGAAGAAAGACAGTCCCTGCTCAAAGAGCTTACATTTGAGGGTGAAATAAAAAGTTGTGAAACTTCATTTTTTGTGGTGGGAGGGGGTTAGTGACCACTGGGGAGTCAGGGGAGGTCATCCCAGATTCCCTCCGGTGGTCATCTGGTCATTTAGGGCACTTTTTGGGGGCCCAGGGTCCAGAAAAAGTGTCCTAAATTCTAGCTAAAAACGCATACTTTTTTACATTATCGGTGAAATGTGCCCATCTCTGTTCGGCCGATAACCACGCCCCAGTTCCGCCTTCGCCACACCTCTGACGCGCCCCCATCAACTTTGTCCACATCCGCGACGGAGTGCAGTTGAAAACGTCCAAAATCGGCTTTCGATTATACCGATTTATTCGTTTTTGGGAGATAAACGTCTATCTCCCGATTTGGGTCGCAATATAGGCATTTTTCTCTTTCGATTATAAGCAGGATAGTATACTACTTACAATGTCAACATAATACGTCATAGAGCATTTTAATTGACAGTAAAGGGTATAAGCAAAGAAGGAACATATGGATAGGTAAGAGAGAGTAAGAAGAGTTAGAGAGTAAGGCGACTAATTTAAAGAAAGTTGCCTCATTCTCTCTCTCCTCTCTAGGCATTAATGTGATTCTTGGTGTCTTTTGCTTTGGTAGGAGGTGAATCATCTGCAGGTTCAAATAGCCACTCTGGGCTGACGGTGGAAGTGGATGCTCCCAAGACACATGACTTGGGCAAGATCATGTCTGACATTCGAGCACAGTATGAAACTCTGATACAAAGAACACAGAAGATGCGGAGAATGGTACCGGACGAAGGTAAAGACAGCAGAGCGTTTTCACCACTTGTCTCTCAAACCATCACAGATAGCAGTGAGTCATTGAAGATTGTTCAAGCAAATTTTGCCAAGAGTAGAATCACTCCACCCGATATTCAAAGTGATTTGAACAGCCCAAAGAGGCTCCTGGCCATTTCAGTCGCTTGTTCATGGCTAACCATGAAATTCAGTGGTACTTAACCAAATAGTGCCGCTGAATATTCACAGTTAGCACCTGAGCCAAAACTGGCTAACTTGTAGGCGTTCCGGTCCTAAGTTGGCAGTTAAGCGGTTAAGTCCCGATATTCAACCGTTAACCGAATAAGATAACTGCATAAATTCTGCCGCATAAAAAGTCATCCTATCTTATTGGTTCATCTTATACAGTTAAGGGCTGAATACTGCACTTAACCACAGAGGTTTTAGCGGCCAGTATTGCCCGGCATTCAGTATGGCCCGGCATTGAATTCCAGGAATACAACCGACAGCAGACATATAAAAACGCCAATCACTGCTGGCTGAATATCGGATGGACAGAATTTACATGATGTATTTTTCCCCTGAAAGAATAGTCAGTTCACCAGAGTTCACCAGAATCTGCTCTCTACACAAAATTGGTGTTAATATCTGAGAGGGGAGAGGATATGGCAATACCTAACAAGGCTATATATTATCCCAACTGCCTGTATTTGTGCTATAAGATTCCCTCTATCCATAGCCACCGATCAGGGGCTGTACCTCCCCAGCCCCCTTTATTGAGGATGTAACAGATCAAGCTGATTGAGACTCTCTATGGCAATTGGTAATCCTTTTTTTTTCAAGTCAACACAACCAAGCTGTATGATAAGAAGAGTGTTCTGTTTGGTATCATATAAAATGCTGCGATGTCTTTTTCCCTCTTTCTCTCCACCAATTACTACCAACACTCTTCTGTCTCCAGGTAGAAGAGTACACAGTTCAGGTCACACAGGACACAGAAGCTCTGCAGTCTGCTAGAACGACCGTCACTGACCTTCATCGCACAGTGCAGTCCCTGGAGATCGAGCTGGAGTCACTGCGGAACTTGGTAAGGCTGTGGTGCCATTCCTGTGCTCTTTCTGTGCTAGACAATGACATCCCAATGCTTGCCCAACCCTGAGATCACACAGTTCCATGGGATCTTCAGCTTTAAATATGGATGTGTTTGAGGAAGTGTGAGAATTATTTCCCATTACCTCATGGTTCAAGTAAAAGCACCGCATGACAGGCAATAATAACCTCTCACACTATCACTATTATTACTATTATTATTATCCTTACCTCAGGGATGGGTTTATATTTATTGTTTGTTTATCATGGTTTACCACATCACCTTTCATGCCAAAAGTCAAAGTAGTTTACATCTAAAACAGAGGATGAAAAGAACTGCATCAAATTAATTGGATAGCAAAAAGACAGAAGAGGAAGCACAAAAGACAATCACATAGAAATAACTATGTGAGAGAATTCAGGCACAGCAGATCAGCTCCCCAGACCCTGCTTTGGGCACCTACATAAGTACATAAGTAATGCCATACTGGGAAAAGACCAAAGGTCCATCGAGCCCAGCATCCTGTTCCCGACAGCGGCCAATCCAGGTCAAGGGCACCTGGCAAGCTACCCAAACGTATAAACATTTTATAGAAGTTATTCCCGAAATTGTGGATTTTTCCCAAGTCCATTTAGTAGCGATCTATGGACTTGTCCTTTAGGAACCCATCCAACCCCTTTTTAAACTCTGCCAAGCTAACCACCTTCACTACGTTCTCCGACAATGAATTCCAGAGTTTAATTATGCGTTGGGTGAAGAAAACTTTTCTCCTATTTGTTTTAAATTTACTACACTGTAGTTTCATCGCATGCCCCCTAGTCCTAGTATTTTTGGAAAACGTGAACAGATGCTTCACATCCACCTGTTCCACTCCACTCATTATTTTATATACCTCTATCATGTCTCCCCTCAGCCGTCTCTTCGCCAAGCTGAAAAACCCTAGCCTCCTTAGTCTTTCTTCATAGGGAAGTCGTCCCATCCCCGCTATCATTTTTGTCGTCCTTCGCTGCGTTGCATTCTCCAGTCTTGCATGTGTTGCTGGGGGTAATGATAAGATTGTTAAAACTCAAAGTAAACTACTCTTAGATCACTTACTTAGACAAGCTAAGCCACTTGGAATTAGGAATATGTTCTTACATGGAGAAGACCAGCCATAGTGTAATAGACCTTTGTCCCCTTTGGGCTAAGGCACACAATCAAAAGATTCTCCCAATGACACAAAATCAAGTGTACAGGATTACTCCCTATGGTATTTGTCCCATTTTAGCTCTCTAACAAAATGTCTTGATCAATCTGACTTCCTTCAGATAGGCAATGTAACAGGTAAAGCTGGATATTGAAAGGAAATTATGCAGACAGCACATAACTGCCTTATGAAGCACTGTCCATGAATTTTCAGCAGCAATATGCAGATACTGCCAGCGGAAATCCTTCCAGACGGCCTCGGCACTATCCACAGAGTGCCAGGGTGGAGGGAAGCAGTGTGCCGATTTTGTCTGGAGAGTGGCAGTCTTCAGAATGCTCTCAGGATAACTACCTGACTAACTTTAAGATGACAAAAAAGCTGTCCTAAATTTCCCCAGATAGCAGGCTCAGTATGGTTTATGGTTTATTAAAATGCTATATACTGCCTTTCTTTGGTAAAACAAAGTGGTTTACAAATATAATTAAAATCAAACAGAAAAGAACTCCAGTTATTTATAAGTCAGGTTAAGAAGTGAAATAAGAGTATTGCTTCTATCCAGAGCATGGTGGTATTTGTCGCTGTACCCTGATAGTCAGTGCTATTCACAGTCTGGCTAATGACCGTGAATATCTGGATTATTTTTAAATGCTGCAGTTGGTGGTATAAGAAAAAACTATACAAAACACCAGCCATGATGTTAATAGACTTGGAAGAGTTTTCCATCTGCTTTCATTCCTGGTACTCCTTTAGTCACAATAGATAAAATAAATGAAACTGATATAGAGGGGCATAATCGAACGTCGCCAGCCAATATGTCGCCGGCGATCTATTGTGGCGGCGATGCTACAGCTGGCCGGAACCGTATTATCGAAAAAGATGGCCGGCCATTTTTTTTCGATAATACGGTTTAGCCTGGTCAAATGGCTTGGATTTTGTCGGGTTTGAGATGGCCGGGTTTGTTTTCAGCGATAATGGAAAAAAATAACCGGCGATCTCCAACCCGGCGAAATCCAAGCCATTGGTCATGGGAGGAGCCAGCAATTTGTAGCGCACTGGTCCCCCTGACATGCCAGGACACCAACTGGGCACCCTAGACATGTGGGTACAGTGGGTTTTGAGGGCTCCCATTACCAAGCACAAGTGTTACAGGTGTGGGGGGGGGGGGGGATGGGTCTGGGTCCGCCTGCCTTAAGTGCACTGCGGTACCCACTAAATGTGCTCCATGGACAGGACTTGTTGCTGCTGTATAAGCTTAGCACACCAGTTGACACCTGAAGACTAATGTCGCTGAAAACTTCCTTTATTTGAATAGAGCACGTTTACTCACAGTAACTGCGGATCAGAGGTTCTGCCCCATTGGCAAAGAGTCTTCTTGGTACTGAGATTAGCAGTAGGTCAGAGCTGGCAGAATGCTGTACAATGCCCTCTTTCAGCCACATTCAAGGTAAGAACTAAGTTCTCTAACGTGGCTAAGACATGAAAGGGATCTAAAAGTGGCTTACAAACATTGCCACTACCTCATGGACTAACGGAAGTAAAACAGGGCACACTCTGACCCAGTTAGCAGGGGGAAAAGCACCATAGGAGTACAACACAGTACCCTACACCCACCACAATGCATTGCTGATGTGACTCTGCAGTGCACCTAACAGAAAAGGTGTCACACTCACCCGAGAGCCACATCACAACCAGGGAAAGGCTGTCGGAGGATCGAACACATTCTGCTGTCATGGAGGGTGGGTACATCATTTGAGGCTGGCATACAGGCTGGCAAAAAAGGTTTTTAATTTTATTTTTTTAGTGTGGGAGGGGGGTTGGTGACCACTGGGGGAGTATGGGGAGGTCATCCCCCATTCCTCTGGTGGTCATCTGGTCAGTTGGGGCACCTTTTTGAGGCTTGGTCGTGAAAATAAAAGGACCAAGTAAACCCGGCGAAATACTGCTTATCGCCATTTTTTTTTCCATTATCGGCGAAAGCCAGCCATCTGGTCGCCACGCCCACACCTGCCCATGTCCCGCCTTCGCTTAGCTGGCGACACGCCCCTTTGAACTTTCGTCAGCGAGGTGACGGGAAAGCGGTGATGCTGTCAAAAACGCAGCTTTCGATTACACCGATTTTGCCGCTTTTCCGAGATCACCGACCATCTCCCGATTTATGTCGGGAAATGGCCAGCGATCACCTTCGATTATAAGCTGGATAGTCACAAGTTCACTCACCTGCTTATAATCGAAAGAGAAAAACGCCTATATTGCGACCCAAATCGGGAGATGGGCGTCTTTCTTCCCGTGGGTGCCGAAATCGGTATAATCGAAAGCCGATTTTGGGCGTTTCCAACTGCAATCTGTCGCGGAAACGGGTAAAGTTGACGGGGGCGTGTCGGATGCGTGGTGAAGGCGGAACTGGGGCGTGGTTATCGGCCGAGGAGAGATGGGCGTCTTTAGCTGATAATCGAAAAAAAAGGCATTTTTAACACGATTTTGGTTCACTTTTGTTGGACCCTTTTTTTTTTCACGAACAAGTCCCAAAAAAGTGCCCCAACTGCCCAGCATGACCACTGGAGGAATCGGGGATGACCTCCCCGGACTCCCCCAGTGGTCACTGACCCCCCTCCCACCAAAAAAACCCCACTTTAAATACTTTTTTTCCAGCCTCTATGCCAGCCTCAAATGCCGTGTTCTATCCTGTGACAGCCTTTCCCTGGTTCTGATGTGGCTCTCGGGTGAGTGTGACACCTTTTCTGTTATGTGGGTGTAGGGTATTGGCTCCGTGATTCCACTAGCTTGTGTTAAATTCTCACGATGTTGGTAGTTGGTAGGCTCTACTCCCATGGTGCTTTTCCCCCTGCTTACTGGGTCAGAGTGTGCCCTGTTTTGTTTCTGGTAGTCCATGAGGTAGTGGCCATTTTTGTAAGCCAGTTTTAGATCCCTTTCACGTGTTAGCCACGTTATAGAACTTAGTTCTTACCTTGAATGTGGCTGAAAGAGGGCATTGTACAGCATTCTGCCAGCTCTGACCTACTGCTAATCTCAGTACCAGCGAGACTCATTGCCAGTGGGGCACAACCTCTGATCTGCAGTTAACTGTGAGTAAGGCGTGCTTATTCCAATAAAGGACGTTTTCGGAGAGATTAGTCTTCAGGTGTCAACTGGTGTGCCAATGTTATATAGCAGCAACAAGTCCTAGAGGCCTGCATGTATGGAGGTCCCTGGAGCACTTTTAGTGGGTACTGCAGTGCACTTCAGCCAGGTGGACCCAGGCCCATCCCCCCCCTACCTGTAACACTTGTGCTGGTAAATGGGAGGTCTCCAAAACCCACTGTACCCACATGTAGGTGCCCCCTTCACCCCTAAGAGCTATGGTAGTGTTGTACATTTGTGGGTAGTGGGTTTTGGGGGAGGGGGGTTGGGAGCTCAGCACCCGTGGTAAGGGAGCTATGCTTGTGGGAGCTGTTTCTGAAGTCCACCACACTGACCTCTAGGGTGCCCAGTTGTTGTCCTGACTTATCAGGGGGGCCAGTGTACTACGAATCGTGGCCCCTCCCATGTCCAAATGGCTCGGATTAGGACGTATTTGAGCTGGGCGTTTTTAGTTTCCATTATCGCGAAAAAAAAACAAACGCCCAGCTGAAAAACGTCCATTTTTTCGAAAATACAGTCTGTCCCGCCTCTTCACATACCCGTTTTCGGACATAGACACCCATGGAGATAGGCATTTGCGTTTGATTATGCCCCTCCACATCTCTTTAGAGAATTGCAATCTTTACCTGCAGGATGTCTGTATTGCAGAACCAATACTTCATATTGGAAAACTTGTATTAGGAGTTCAGACTTAGGTCACATGTGCTATACTCCAACTAACTTTTGTTCCTCTGAACCATCATCCGAGGGCCTCAGTCCTGCCAATGTTGCACTGGGCTCATCTCTGTTCATTTTTGCCTCTCTCTGTAGAAAGCTAACTTGGAGGACACTCTGAGGGACACGGAGACGCGCTATGCCATGGAGGTAGATCACATCAATGGCATCATCCTCCAACGGGAAGCGGACCTGGCACAAATCCGCAGTGACTGCCAGCGTCAGGCTCAGGACTATGAGGCCCTCCTTAACATTAAGATGAAACTGGAAGCAGAAATCTCTACTTATCGAAGACTGTTGGATGGTGATGACGATTTTAAGTAAGTATGTACAAGCCATATCCAGGCCGTGAAATGCTCTAATGATCAGGCTGCTCCTTTTTAGTTAGGGCCACAGTGAACTTATTTGGGCATACCAAACTCTGTAGTAGGTTGCCTACTCAAACTCAGCTCTTGAGGGGGGGGGGAGCAGTTGATCTCAGTTTCTCAGTAATAAAATAGCTTTCTCTGGTACTGTATGTACAGTCCCAGCTCTCTGGATATACAGAGAATTGCTAACACAAAAGCTTATTGATATCCTACACCGCCTTGAGTGAACTCCTTCAAAAAGGCGGTCCTCAGAGTCCTTTTCATCATATTTATTATTTATTTAGGGAGGAATTTATCAAACTGCAATATAACTTATATTTACCAGTACTTTAGATTCAGGACAAAGAGACAGCCCAAGGCAAGATTTATTTATTTTATTTATTTGTTGCATTTGTACCCCACATTTTCCCACCTATTTGCAGGCTCAGTGTGGCTTACATAGTACTGTCAAAGGCGTTTGCCCAGTCGGTTGATAACAAATACAAGGTTGTATAGTGATTGTATGAGGTATAAGTGGAGGGTCGGAAGGGATGAAGATTGCGTGTTGTTCAGTACGATTATAGTCATGCTGGGTGAAGAGGTTTACGTGGGGTCGTTGGGGTAGGCCGTTTTGAAGAGGTTGGTTTTTAGTGATTTCCTGAAGTTCAGGTGGTCATAGATTGTTTTCACAGCTTTTGGGAGGCCATTCCATAGTTTTGCGCTTATGTAGGAAAAGCCGGATGCGTAAGTTGTTTTGTATTTCAGTCCTTTGCAATTTGGGTAGTGTAGGTTTAGGTAGGATCTTGATGATCTGACTTTGTTTCTTATTGGCAGATCTATAAGGCCTGTCATGTATCCTGGGACTATGCAGTGTATGATTTTGTGGACTAAGGTGCAGATTTTGAAGGTGATCCGTTCTTTGAATGGGAGCCAATGCAACTTTTCTCGAAGGGGTTTGGCACTTTCGAAGCGTGTTTTGCTGAATATCAGCCTGGCTGCTGTATTTTGGGCGATCTGGAGGTTTTTCATGAGTTGTTCTTTGCAACCCACGTAGATTCCGTTGCAATAATCTGCAAGATGCTGCTTGAGGCAGGGATGAGATGCGCCCCCCTCCCAGACCAGGTTTAGGCATCTCCCCATTCCTTTGTCCACCCCGTTCCCCAACCTTACCTTCTTTCTTAATGTTCCAAAAGCCAGCAGCAGCGATTCTTATACGCTGCCTTGCTGCTGGAACTGGCCTTGTCTCTACTGTGGCTGCCTGAAGAAACAGAAAGTTACATCAAAGGTGGCAGCAGTAAAGAGAAGAGGCAGATGCTGGTGGCAGAGTAGCATATGGGAATCGCACCTGCTGCCCCCGGCCTTAGGAACATGAAGAAAGAAGGTAAACTTGGGGAACAGAGTGGAGGAAGGAAGGGGGAGATGCTGTTCCCGAAAGAGTGCCACCTGAGATACATTTTTACCAACTGCAACTCCACCCAAAATTGCTTCCAACTCTGACTCCACAGCCCTAGTATTGAGATATAAAACATTCAATTGCACATAAAGCAGTTCATTACTATGCAAATAACAGAACACGACTTGCGCAAGTCATTTTATAGGCAGAAAATCACAGTAAAATCATGCCAGGAACATCGGGTCTCAAAGCTGTGGCCCGATTTTCCCAGCTAGAGCTTAAAGAAGCCACAGTGTTGATCAATGCCCCCCCTCCCCCACCAAAGGGCTTACCATTACTTTCATTTGTGGTCCAGTGGTCATTTGGCAGGAGTCACTTGTGCCCTGGCCAGTGCCATCTTCAAAATGGCAACCCTAGCTGTAATCCTGTGCTACTACCACTAGGGGTCATGTTTCTGTATGATGGATGCCATTCTGAAGGCAGTGCTGGACAGGGCAGGAGTGACTGGGTATTGCTCCTGCCCAATGACCACTGTTATACCGCAGGTTGCTGACTGTCATGAAAAATCAAGGTGCAATAAACGCTTACCTTTTATTGCATCTTGATAACTTCCCCCCTTATTTGAATTTAGAAGAGTAGCCTAATTTGGAAGAGTAGCCTAATGGTTAGTGCAGTGGCCTGAGAACCTGGGGAACTGGATTCAATTCCCAATGCAGCTCCTTGAGGCTCTGGGCAAGTCACCTAACCCTCCATTGTTCCAGGTATAAAATATGTACCTGTATATAATATGCCAACCGCTTTGATTATAACCACAGAAAGGTGGTATATCAAGTCCCATCCCCTTTCCCATTCCCATCTTTCTCAGTAGTATCTCAAAGTGAGTTACATCCAGGTGTTTCTCTGTTTCCAGAGGGCTTACAATCTATGCTTCTACCTGAGGCAATAGAGGGTTACGTCTGGGATGGGATTGCCTCACATCTATTGATCTCCAACAGCTCTCTGTGCTGTAGTAGAAGAAAGCCCTCTTCACCCCTCTAAAATTCAAGCGATCTGTCTCCCTGTACAACAACAAGAGGCTGGTTGTTTCTGTCATTACCCTGACTCCTAACACTAAAGGCCATTTTGATCCTCTTTCCCCACAGCCTACATGATGCCTTGATTGATAAGAGCAGCAGCAACACGACACAAATGGTGAAGAAGGTCATTACCACCACACAGAGAGTCGTGGATGGCAAGCTGGTCTCTGAGAGCAATGACACCAAAGTCATTAAGTCTTAATACCATTCAACCAGCATAGCAGGTACTGGACCCCACAGAAGTCACTTTGGAGGCAGTTCTATAAGTGTGCATCTCCATGACTGCCTATTCTGTAACAGCACCTGGACACCCGGATTCTGTTCTAGAACAGTAGCATGATCTGGTATTGGCGTGCCTAACCTTTAGGTGCCTGCAGTTACCCTACTCATAGAGCTGATGTAACTACGGGGGCCTAAACGTCGAAAGGCACACATAAATTAGTGCATTCTGTAAGCAGTGCGCATAAGTGGCAGCCTTGCCCATGCCACTCCCATGCTCTACCCATGTAAATGCTGCCTTGTATTTACAAGCCATGCTACTTATGCCCACCCTTAAGGAACGGCACTCTGTCTATTTGCTGCCTCTTAGGTGTGTAAGTGCCGGGTTTCTCTATGTTTACACACGCAAGTGGCGCTTAACTGTAAGACACCCTGTTATAGAACTGCCCTTTGCATGGTTTGATGACATCCTAATAGCCCTAATGGTTGCCTTTTTTTAAGTTTAGTTCCTGTTGACATCAATAAAGAGCTTGTGTAGAATTCTGTCTTTAAATTATTTTCTTATGGGGAAGGATGAACAAAAGGAGGGCAATCCATTATGTACAGTGTCCGTTAATTAACTCTGCAAGGTGATAAACTATCACTACAGCCCTCTGTTCCTGCCAGCTATAAACAATGTCATAATTGTCCATGTCAATCTCATTGAAAGGAAGAAGCTTCCATTGTATTCCAAAGCCCATGCATGGGTTCCAGATGAGAGAATCTGCTTGTTATAATTGTGCATGGCCTTGGAGTATGTCGGAATCTGTCTATGTGCACTCTTCCACGGTTTGACATTGTCATGAGCTCACTTGCTGTAAGGAATTAGCAAGAACTTGGCAGCATCGAAGCATGAGCAAGAAAGAGAGGACCCGGTGAAATAGCTGGAACTGCTGAACGATGACTAGGGACTTTGAAAACCTCATGAGTGTCAATTATTATATTGAGTGTGATGCACATGTCATCTTGCCTACAATCTGAAGCACCTTACAGGGCACACTGGATGGGCCACTTTGGTGTTAATCTGCTATCATTCACTTAGTTACTGAGAAATAGACAAGGTTTTTTTAATACTAATGGGGCATGCTCTATAGTTAAAAACTTAGACAATCCACGTAGTCTCAGTTTCCAAGGTTGGCTTCAGGGAATCTGGTGGAGAGGGGGATGGACAAACAAGCACAAGTTAGCCAATTTCTCCTCCTCCCCACATACCACAAAAAAGCATTTGGTGTAGTTAATTTGTAATACTAGAGGAGATTTCTAATCATGCATTATTTGCAGGATGATAGGTAACCTCATAAAAATAGGATTTTGAATGTAATTACTCAGAAAAACAGAAAAGCCCCCAAACGAATAAACAAAAACCAAAAGGACAAAAAGAACGGGGGAAGACCAATCAAGTTCCAACACAAGGGCATTAAAAGGGAAGCATATCTAGGAGGGAGAGGCGAGAAGAGAGAAAGAGTGTTTGGAGAAAAGGGGAGAAGAGCCTCCAGAGAGTGAGTGGGGTAAGGGGGAAAAGTGTCTAAATGGAGAGGGTGAGGAGGTGAGAACAGTCTCTAAACAGAGGGAGAGACAAGAATGGGGAATCATGTCTATAAAGAGAAAAGGGAATGGGTAAGAAAGGGGAACGAATGGAGAGAGGAAGGCAGCAGGTGTGTGGCCCCATTGATAAATGTTACTGTTTGCCTACAGAAAGTAACACTTCATTTACCCCAGCCTGTGCACTATGCAGTTTATGTGGAAATATAATATGCTGTGACTATTGCTGCTGTGTTGTAACAAGAAATATTCAATGAAAAGTGTAAAGAAAAAAATCCCACGCCATGTTACAAGCAGCTGGAGCTGACCTCCTTTGCATTTCCCCCCTATACTTTGAATGGACCAATCGGTTGCAAGCTCAGCAGACCGGGGAGGGGGGAGATAGAGATAACCAGGAGGGACCAACAGTTAAGTGAAGATAAGAGTAGCCATACTGGGTCATACCAATGATCCATCTAGCCCTGTACCCCGTTTCCAAACAGTGGCCAAGCCAGGTCATAAGTACCTGACAGAAACCCAATTATTATCAACATTCCATGCTACCAATGCTGGGGCAAGCAGCTGCCTCCCCATGTCTGTCTCAGTAGCAAACTATGAACTTTTCCTCCAGGAACTTGTCCAAATCTTTGAACAGAGAAAAAAAGGAAGCCTCTCACCTCCAGAAAGAAAATGGCCTTGCAGAGAGAGAAAGACAAGGAGGCATCCTACTGATTCATCAAACAGCTGAGGCAGAAGAGATAGAGCTCAGACTATGGTCATGAGAAATCCCAAGGCATATGGGCCAAGAGCAACTGTAAAGGAAAGCTGTTCATCAGTGTGACTCCATTTACACCTTCTAAAGAATGTTCCCCTACTGAAAGAAAAGGGCACATCCTTGATAAGGCCAGATTTCTTAACTGTAACTGGGGTTCTCCATGGACAGCAGGATATGTCAACCACACATAGGTAAAAAAATCAACACATGAAGAGTCCAGTGTAAGTGCTTAATCAAATAGTCAACATGATGTATTTAACATTTTCAATCTTTCCTTTATTTTCAAATATTCTCTTCTTTTTGTATATAATAAAAAGTTGTTGAGCACTTGACTATGGGTCGATGGTGGCCAAACCTGTTTCACTTTACATGCTTCATCAGGAGCAGTGCATCAACTTTCATATAATATCAAAGAAGATGGTATCACATATTCTTATGATCACATTGCATCTTATCTAACCCCAGTTCTTCTATACCTCACTTTCTCAATGGACAAGAAGGATGAGTCAGCCATAGGTGACTCCCAAGCTAAGGGATGTGCAGTGAAGTTCCTAGGGTGGCTGACACCTGGGGCAGATCGCCGATGCGCCCCCCCCCCCCCGGGGTGCAGCGCAACCCCCCCCCCCCCCGGCAAAAGGACACCTCCCCCCAGCGAAAGGACACCCCCCCCGGGTGATTTTTACCTGCTGGGGGGGGGGGGGGGGTGCCGCGCGCCTGTGGCTTCACTCGTTCCTTGCTTCCTCTGCCCCGGAACAGGAAGTAACCTGTTCCGGGGCAGAGGGAGCAAGGAACGAGCGGAGCCGACAGGCGCACGGCACCCCCCCAGCGGCGTGCACCCAGGGCGGACCGCACCCACCGCCCCCCACCCCCCTTGGTATGCCACTGGGGATGAGAAAGGGCATTATATATAAGTGAGTGTTCACCCTTTGCAGCTCGTAACATGCTGTGGTAGGATGAAGCTGCGTAAAGGAAAAGTATTCCCCAAGGATAAATCAGGGCATGAGGAAAACCTTAACATGGCATGATGACAGGGCTGCATCACATTGTGCCTGGTACTGGTTGATTTGCGCAGGAGGTAAACCAGAAAAACCAGCAAGGGCAGTATGTTCCTGTAAGCAACGGTTGAGGGTAGGTCTCCAAATAACACAGCCAGCCAAGGTTGGGGAAAAAAGGTTAATGTTTTATTTATTAAGCCTGCGTGAGGTCTGTTTCTTCCCAGGGTCAGGAACAAAAATGTAAAGTTTCTTTAATTCAAACACAGTCCATAGTTTATAGTTTAATAGTGATTACTATACCGCTCTGGCTACGCAGGGCAGAGAAGTGTACATACTACAAAAATTTCAAGAAAAAGGAAAGGAACTCCATTTTCAATAGAGTAAATTCAATTACACTGAGAGGGATAGAGGGAAGACAGGTGGAGGAAGGGAACTGGGGGAGGGGAAATAAAAACTTAATATAGTAGAAAGGGGAACAAAAGAAGAGAGGAGTAGCTGGTGAGCTCTTAACTGTCTGGTACTCTGAAAGACTGAATAAAAAGCCAAGTCTTAAGTTCAGATTTAAAGTTTGGAAAGGAGAGATTGCTACAGAGGGAAAGGGGAAGATTGTTCCAGACATGAGGTGAAAGAAAGGAAAATGTGCCTGCATATCTCAACAAGGCTCAAATGATTGTCTTGCCGAAACCAGGCCGGGACTTGAGATACCAGACTCGTATCGCCCGATATCACTTCTCAATTATGAGGTTAAACTAATGACCAAATTCATGGCAAATCAATTGGAGAAAATTCTGCCTTCAGTGATTCATGACTTGCAGGTAGGCTTTGTAAAAGGTATAACTCTCTCTAAAAATCTTCAGAGAATACTCACAGCTTTGGAATACAGGCAGCGTACAACAAATCTTTCATAGTTTTGACCTGAAAAGGCATTCGATAGAGTGCACTGGGACTTTCTGTATGCTACCTTACATAAATATGGTATAACAGGCCATTTTCTTTCTATGGCCCAGGCTCTTACGCATCACCACAAGCCATGATTATGGTCAGTGGTGTGCTGGTAAATTTTTAACAAAAGGCTTGCTTCCCCCAAATTTCAGAGCTGGCTACACCCAGGGAGGGAGAGTATACATTACTCTCTCCAGGAAAAAAAAATGTAAATGCTCCCAGGTTCCAATCTAATTCATGTTTAATGTGGGATATAATGCTATAAATAAGTAAATAAATAAATAGATAGAAACTCTGAATGTTGATCACCTGACTCTCATAACATGATGTCTGTTTTAGAAGCCCTTTACCAGGAGAAAAACAAATCTCTGCACCAATATAATAGGGTTGGCGTGTCCCTATAACCAGCCCCTCCAAATAACACACCGATTACGATTTATAACAAATTACTACTCTATCTATATAGGGGACCACAAAAAAACATTCAGACAAAAACTGAAATGGAGATTCCCCCCCCCCCCCCCCCCCCTCCACTCAAGAAAGCCAGACTCTACAAGCAGGGCAATACTTGTAAGAGAGAAACAGAAATGTTTTTTTTTTCCTGTACGCTGCAAAATACAAAACAAAAAATAAATAAATGAGCTGGTCCCACTCCCTTCTACTTTCCATGTGTCAGTCTTCTAAATTCTTTTCCATTTCTTCTCTCCCCTCTTGTTGTCTTCCTTTTCCATTCAATCACCAAGAAGTCCCATTCATCTTCTGCTCTGTTCCCCTTCACCCCACACCTCTAGTCCCATCCATCTTCAGCTCCTTCTCTCTTCCCCCCACCCACACCCTCTAGTCCCATCCATCTTCAGCTCCTTCTCTCTTACCCCCCACCCACACCCTCTTGTCCCATCCATCCTCTCTCTCCACAACACCCCCTAGTCCCATTCATCTTCTGCTTCTTCTCCCTCCCA
Organism: Microcaecilia unicolor; assembly: GCF_901765095.1. Lineage (NCBI taxonomy): Eukaryota > Metazoa > Chordata > Amphibia > Gymnophiona > Siphonopidae > Microcaecilia > Microcaecilia unicolor. Next base: position 296,975,923 of record NC_044033.1, on the reverse strand, counting down.
CCAACCCCCCTAGTCTTATCCATCCCCCTAGTCCCATCCCATCCATCTTCTGCTCTCTTTCGCCCCGCACCACCTTGTCCCATCCATCTTCTGCTCCTTCTTCATCTCTCTCTCTTACTCCCCCCCTTCCCCGTGGTCTCATTTTTTTTACCCTTCCCGCCCAGGCCCGCCCGTGTCTTTCGATCTCCCTACTGCCACCACCAGAGCACTGGAGTCTTCCAGTGGCGCCCTGTATCGCCAATCCCCCAAGCCGCTGGCAGCCTCAGCAAAAGCAGCGCACACACTGCTTTAGACCTACCCCGAAAGCCCTTCTCTCTCCTTCCCGCCTACGCAGGAACAGGAAGTTGAAGGAGAAAGAAAGGCTTCTGGGGGCAGGTCTAAAGCAGCATGCATGCAGCTTTCTCGGAGAGGCTGCCAGCGGCTGGGGGATTGGAGAATGGTGTGTGGCAGCTCAGCTCGTTTAGGGGGCACTGCCCCCCCTTACCCCCCCCCCCCCCCAAACTATGCCCATAATCCACTGGACCACCAGGGTGGCTGCCTTCTTCAGGTATGTACTGGAGCCTGGGACCCTGTAGCTCAGGGGGGAGGAGAGCCGGCTCACCCAGCCAGAACAACCGGCTCACAAGATGCTAAAATATTTAACAACCGGCTCTTGCGAGCCAGTGAAAGTTGGCTCCAGCACACCACTAATTATGGTTAATTTCTCCATTCAGACGCTTTTCCCATAGCATGGGAAACATGGCAGGGTTGCCCACTTTCACCCATGCTGTTTATTCTCACCCTAGATCCCCTGATCCGAGAAATCCACTCCAACCCGGAAATAGAAGGCATCAGTCTAGGCTCCGAGACCTTTAAGTGGCAGCTTTTGTGGATGTTCTTCTCATCCATATAACCAACCCGCAGATGTTGTTGGCCTCCCTGCTGGAACTGTTTTTGGAATATGGTGACTACACAGGCTTTCACTTAAATCTCTTTATCAGAGGTTTTGCCGTCTTCACCCGTCTTGAGGCAACAATGGACTGGTGAGTTTCCTTTGCAATGGGTGCAGCAATCTTTTAAATGTCTTCATATTCAGTTGTCAATCTCAGCTCAGGAGCTCTATGCTCTTAATGTTGCAAAATTGATTGCTGCCACAGACCATCAATTAACCCATTGGATGGAGCTGCTGCTTTCTTTATTAGGTAGAATTAGTCTAATTCAAATGGATCTAAATTAAAATATACCTTCTTGTTGGGGAATTGGAGCCAGGGAGGCCTCGGTTTGCCAAATATACAGCTGCACAATCATGCCTGCCTATTACAACACCTTAAGGATTGGCTTTTTGACACTGATCATTATACCCCACTGCCATTGGAGAGAGGTTATTATGCCCCTTCTCACTTTTGCAGGCCCCAATTCAGAATGGCCCCCTCATTCAACTTCTAATATATTGTTACGCCCCTTGAAGGAGGTATGGATATACTTAAATTTCCTGACTGGGAGGCTCTCCCTCCATTACAGAATTGCTCCCTATTAGAGGGAATGTGGAGTTTACACCAGGACTAGACAATACAGCCTTTATAGCTTGGGAAAATGTAGGTATTAATTTACTGGAACATGTTATTGTAGGAGATAACTCCATTATTCCCCTAGACACCCTTCAACTATATGTGGGAGAGAGTCAGGGGAACAGATTTGCATACAGCCAATTGTAACATTATATAAATATATATTATAAAAATATGAACATGTTCAAAGGCAAGGTAACCTGCAATAATATATCATGCAAAAGCTGTGTCACCATAGCCCAGTAAACCTGTACCTTTGGACAGTCCCACCATATGAGGTAATGTACCTTGCTGGCCATTCCTCCTCCAGCACAATCTTGTCCCCACTCCATAGATAACTGGATAGTGCTGGGGCAGACTTATACGGTCTGTGCCCTGAAGAGGACAGGTACAAATCAAAGTAGAGTATACACAAAAAGTAGCACATATGAGTTTATCTTGTTGGGCAGACTGGATGGACCGTGCAGGTCTTTTGCTGCCGTCATCTACTATGTTACTATGTTTTTATATACACTCCTTTGATTGGAGATCTCTGAATCTGCATGTGGGGAAGAAACTGTAAGCTTTTTTTCATGATATAGCGGAAGAGGAGATCTTGGTCTCAGGCGTTCATAAAGCACTTACTGAACTGGATGGAGTTAAGGATTTAGGTGAGGTCAGGCAGAGAGGTCAGAGAGGGGGGTCTAGGTCAAGATTTGACAAACTTGGAGGTTCTAGCAAATGTAAAAGGCATTCCTGGGCTTACTTCAAATACAATTCTTAGGGAATGTTATTTTTGCACTTTATCAAACCAAAGAAGTAGAAAAAGCCAACCAAAAAGTTCAGGATGACCAAAGTTTGTTCTTAAAAATAAATTATGATAGAAAAACGCAGTGTATTTTACCCAGGTACAATTATACAAGTCAGGTTATGTGCAATCCCCTTTGTTTGAAAAATGTTCAGTTTCAGATAACACTTTATACCATGCTTTCTGGGCATACCCAAAAATTAAGCAATTTTGGAACACCATAGTGCAATACATCTCTGATTTGATAGGTAAAACCAGGTCTTTTTTTGAAGGGGTAGAGTACCAGCATCTTTTCCACTGTCTGCTAAAATTGACCCATGTTCCCCAAGTCTTACTGAAAGAGCTCAGGCTCTACAAACCAATTCTGCCTTGTCATAAATTCTGTGACTTTTAGGTCCCTCAGAGATCATCCCACCCCTGAAGGATGGCCTGGCATTTGAGTACTGGCACCTTTTTTGCTAGAAAAAAAGCACTGAGTAAAACCTTACTATTTTACCCAGTTAATCTTTTACTAGACCAGCCAGGCACCAATAGAACGGATACCCTCCTTATTTGTTAACTATGTCTGCTAGCTCGCAAATGTATTTTACAATCCTGGAGGTTGTCCACCTTCTTATTGGAGAAATCAGGTTCATCAGCTGCTCACTTGGGAGGCACGTAGTTCTTTTAGACATAAACAATACTTTCTGAGGATCTGGGACAGTTATATTCAGCATATGACATAACGGAGTAGAAGCCTTCTCTTAAACTCTTTATAATAACACACAGACACAGGGATTGTTTTTCTCCCATGCATTTAATTGACATTTTATCTTCCTATTCTTTAATCCATTTAATTAAATCGCTGGCAGCTATAAGAAATCAGGCTGAGGTGATTTAACTGTTTTGGTTTGGGTTTGGGAAGGGTAGCAGGGGGGGGGGCTTAAATTGAAAAGGTAAGACATATGTGGTTTGTAATTGCTTAATAATCTTGGGGGACTTTGTACCCCTTTTTTGCTGTGCTTTTGCTGTTCTCCTATATTGATCTGTATTGTATTCATGTTTGCCTGTTGTCTCACCAATAAAATTGTTTAAAAGTAAAGGGTGCGAGCCCTTTATAGTATTGTGCTTGAGGCAGCATTCTATAACTACATGAGTAACTTTTCGGAACACCCCTGACACACCCATGCCTGTTCCATGGCCATGCCCCCTATTGAGTTACGCACTATTAGAGTTAGGTGCCATGCCTTATAGAATTCAATTCTCAAGACCATAAATTGCTTGTGTGCGGACCCAATATCATATAAATTCAAATCTAATGTCCCAAACACTTATCAATAAAATGCACTTCTTAGATAATTGTACATCTGCAGTCAGTATTTACCATATCAGAGCTTATCAACATCAATTTAAATATATAGAGATTTTTTTAGAAGGGGATCATCAGAATATACTGCAGCACACACCATGCGAACACTTTGTTCCTTTATAGTAATGATGTGGTGCAAATCGTCATAGACCCACTTTTTTGTTTTGTTTTGTTTTTTGAATACTTTCTATATATTTAACCTTCATCCTCAAAAACCATACAAAAAATTAAAGTATATGCGTATTGCATCACTTAACTGGCAGCAATTTTTTACCAGAGGAGAACCTCCACCTTATAGAATAGCATGCAGATAGATGTGCACGCAAATTTTAATGAGTGCCCAGTTATTGACATTAATTGGTTTGTTAGCCAATTCATTTGTGTGTGCATCTCAGGAACACACTAAAATTTTGGCACACAAATCTAAGAGCCATATATAGAATCTGAGGGTGAGTTGTGCACCTATTTTATAGAATACTGCTGAGCGTGCAGCTAGCACTTATGCGCTAATATTCTAGAACTTATGTGCACAATTGGCACCTGTTATAGAATGAGGAGGTGTTTGTCCCCAGAAATCTGAATATCTGGCTGATAATCAGTGCTATTTATCCCGGTTAAATAGCACTTAGGAGCCCTTTTACAAAGGCGCGCCAAAAATTGGCCTACAGTAATGAGGGTGCATGTATTGGATGCACGCTGGACCATTTCTCCACCATGTCTGGAAAAAAGGTCTTTTTTGGGGGTGGGGTCGGGAAATGGCCATGTGGCAAAATTAAAACCAGCACATCTATTTACAGCCTAAGCCCTTAACGCCACCCATTGATTTAGCGGTAAGGGCTCACGCGTTACCCGCATGGTAACCATCCAGTGTGTACCGATTACCACCAGGAACGCCCCCGTGGTAGAAAACAGAAAATTATTTTCTACTGTGTGTTTTGGGCGCACACCAAACTCGGAATTACCGCCAAGCGCATGTGGTAGCCAGGTGATAATGCTGATTTGACGCATGCTGGACCCACAAAGGCCTTTACGCACCTTTATAAAAGGGCCCCCCAATCGGCTATCTGTGAATATTCAGCAGGAGATAGCTGGTTATCACCTGCTGAATACTCACAGTCAGCGCATAGCAGCTAACATAGCAGCTATCACGCAATATAATTGGCTATCCGCAAATATTCAGTACTTCACTGGCCAAGTTAAGTGGGCAAATTGGGTCAATGAAATAGCAGGCCCACTTTGGCTGCTATAAACAACCAGCCAATGCTGAATTATTCACGTAGCCAGTTATGTTTATAGTCGCCAAAAAATACCCAGTATTTTGAGGCTGTTTTTCAAATGTGTAATACCGATCAGATTTTGGTTTCTAAAATGTTATCAGCTGGTCGATATTCAAAACGATTTAACCAGTCAAGAATGGCCGCTGACCGGTTAAATTGTTTGTTCGGGGCTATCCATTAATTTTCAGCAGCACTTAACCAGGTATCTCCTCTGAAAATTAGCAGTTAGTGCCTAAGTGAAAACTAGTTATTTGGGGGGGCATTTCAGGGGCAGAGTCAGCACTTCACCAGTTAAGTGAAGAGCACTTAAACGCTTAAAACACAGTCCTATCTTTATGTGGCAATCCATGGCCAGCTACATTCTCAATATTGGCAACTGGCTATGTGTTAGCTGGCGCCACATAGAACAGATATTCAATGCCGAAGCCTGGACATGGCCCCAGCATTTAATATCCGGGAATAATGATGGCAGCACTCAGCAAATCGCTCACTGCCGCTGGCTGAATATTTACTCCTATGTTTCTAAGGGACCCATTTACTAAAGCTTATCACACCCTAACAGATATTAGCATGATGCACGTGTCATGTGACTCATAGGCATCCGAGACAATGCTATGCGGCTTTCGATTGATGTTATGCTGATATGCAGAGAAGGGCAACGAAAATGATAAAGGGGATGGGACGACTTCCCTATGAGGAAAGGCTAAAGCGGCTAGGGCTCTTCAGCTTGGAGAAAAGGCGGCTGAGGGGAGATATGATAGAGGTCTATAAAATAATGAGTGGAGTTGAACGGGTAGATGTGAAGCGTCTGTTCACGCTTTCCAAAAATACTAGGACTAGGGGGCATGCGATGAAGCTACAATGTAGTAAATTTAAAACGAATTGGAGAAAATCTTTCTTCACTCAACGTGTAATTAAACTCTGGAATTCGTTGCCAAAGAAAGTGGTAAAGGCGGTTAGCTTAGCGGAGTTTAAAAAAGGTTTGGATGGCTCTCTAAAGGAAAAGTCCATAGACCATTATTAAATGGACTTGGAGAAAATCCACTATTTCTGGGATAAGCAGTATAAAATGTTTTGTACATTTTGGGGATCTTACTGGGTATTTGTGACCTGGATTGGCCACTGTTGGAAACAGGATGCTGGGCTCAATGGACCTTTGGTCTTTCCCAGTATGGCAATACTTATGTACTTATGTACCCAAGCCTCTGCCTTTGTTTCTACAGGAATCTTTTAATTGAATGTTCTGTCTGGTCAACTTCAGCAATGTATCAGAATTCAGGAAGCTGTTGAAAGCGCAATTGTTTGTATCTGTAGTTTTTTATTTTTGGGGGGACAGAACTCTTTACTGTTTGTATTTTTTTGTTATATGAGGTTTTTTATGAATGTGTTTTGTAAACCACATAGAAACCAATTTTATAAATAAATAAATTTATAAATAAATAAATGAAATAGGATGTGTAGCATTTAGCTCACACTAAGCTTTAGTAAAAGGACCCAACAAGGATTTTGGATGTCACTGAGGGGACACGGATGTTGTAACACCATCAGTTAGCTTAGACTTGACTAATTTTTAGGAAGATTCCCAACATCTGATTTCTAATAGAGCCATCATATTGGTTTAATTAATTATTATTATTATTAGCATTACTCTTTTGAAAGCATATTGCTGTAATAAAAGTTTGATATTCTGTTAGATGAGATTACAGATTTTTCCAAAAGTGGATCATGCAACCCAGTTGAGGAGAAACCTGGTCTTTATGGCTTTAAAGCCAAAAAGTACAGGCAATGTGAGTTTCCTTTTATTGGGCATGAATAGGAAGGTAGATTTGTTTTGGGTTTGGGGTTTATTTTTGGCTTCCTTAATAATTTTTATGTTTTTTTTTTAATTTGTTCAGCTGCTCACTTTCTGGTATGAGGACTACTAATATTACAATGTATCTATCTGTGTTTTTCATAATTGCCTTTTCTTACTGGTAAATTGAAAAAAAAAACAACCTAAAACAAAAAACCTCTTTGAGAAAAAGCAATAGGTACCTGGTACTCAATAGTTGACAATAATTCATAGCCAAGACTGGGGAAAGATACTAAAAGGGAGGATGATAGTTAACTGACTTTTTTCCCTCTACTAATTTGCCCTAAGGAGCATGGATGTGGCTGCATATGTTGTTAGGGGTTTAATGCAGTTGAAGGTTAGCAGTGTCCACTGTTATGGTAGAATAATTAAAAAAATCTTCCTATGAGGCTTGGGAAAGATATGTTGAACTGCATAGCATGTAAAATGTGATGAAATATTGATGCCTTATATATGAAGAAATGTTGTTATGGAAAAATTATTTAAAATAAGCATGAAAAAAAGATTTGACAATTTCCTGGGGAAAGAAGGTATAGCATGTAATCAAATCCTTACCTGCAAATCGAATGGCCTATTGTTAATTCACTTTCTAGGGGTTCCCCTAACCAATGCCTCTGTCACAATACACAACACCAAAGTTGGCTCTTTGTAATGGCAGGATCCTAAAGTATTATCTTTGACTTATAAACGTTTATAACAGGGTATCCCAGCTTATCTCACTGAGGGCCTGTGAGCATTCATCTCAGTTTGGCTGGCTCATACTCCCCAAACCTTGGGCTGGGAAATTAACCTGCACACAGAACTCTGCATTCAGGTGATCTGGACCCACCCTGTGGAATGTATTGCCACCAGAATTGCATACTGAAGCTAGTTATTGTGGTTTAGGAAAAATGTTAAGGCCTTTATCAGACCAGTGTCTAGCAGAAGGTTGAGCAGAGTACAAGGAGAGGTCGGGACTAGAGAATGACACGGGAGCGGGTAATCACGGTAAACTGCAGTAATCTGCAGTAAAACTGCAGCAATGGGGAAAATTTTCAAAGTTTTACCACGGGTGCAAGATGTGGTTATTTCCCCACCCTGCAGGAGCAGTAATAACTCCTGTACCCACGGTACAACAGACGCCTACCCATTGGCGTAGTTTGGGGGGGGCGAGAGGGCATTGCCCCCCCAAACGCAGGGCTGGCACAATGCTGCAGGCAGCTCTTCCTGCCCTCAGCTCCCGGACAGGCTTCCTCTTCATTCCTTCCTCCCCCCCCCCCCCCCGTGCGCGTTTAAACCTTTTATTTTCCTCGCAGCGACGGGAGTGAAACACACAACACAGCAGGCTCACCTCCAGCTTTTCCTTTCCCTCACTCAGTGTCCCGCCTTCTTGCGATGATGTATTTCCTGTTTCCGCGAGGGCGGGACACTGTGTGAGGGAAGGGAAAGGCTGGAGGCGAGCCTGCTGTGTTGTGTGCTTCACTGCCGTTGCTGCGAGGAAAATAAAAGGTTTAAACGTGTGGGGGAGGGGGCAGGAAGGAACGGAGGGGAAGGCTGTCGGGGAGCTAAGGGAGGGCAGGGAGAATTGCTGGTCATGGATGGGAGGAGAGAGGGAGAGAAGAGATCGCTGGACATGGAGAGGAGGGGAGGGCAGGGGGAGAGAAGAGATCGCTGGACGTGGAGAGGAGGAGAGGGCAGGGGAGAGGAGAATTGCTGGACATGGATGGATGAAAGGAGGGGGCAGGGGAGAGAGCAAATTTGCTGGATATGGGTGGATAGAGGAGAGGGCAGGGAAGAATGGAGAGTTGCTGGACATGGATGGAGGGAGGGGAGGGCAGAGGAGAAAGGAGAATTGCTGGACATGGATGGATGAATGGAGGGGGCAAGGGAGAGAGCAAATTTGCTTGATATGGGTGGATGAAGGAGAGGGCAGGGGAGAATGGAGAGTTGCTGGACATGGATGGATAGAGGGGAGGGAAGTCAGGAAGGAGATGCACATGGATGGAGTGGAGGGAAGAGAGGAGAAATGCTGGACATGGATGGAGTGGAGGGCAGGGAAGAGAGGAGAAATGTTGGACAAGGATGGAGAGAAGGAAAGCAACACCAGACTTTGTGGAGGGAGAGAGGGAGGGAAAGTGACACCGGACCTTGAAGGGAAGGAAGAAGAGAGGGAGGGAGAGTGACACGACCTTGCAAGGCGGAAGAGGAAGGAAGGGCATGGGGTATAGGGCCTTGGAATCAAGGGAATGAAAGAGAGAAACGGATGGAGCTGGGGACTGATAGGGTGATGAGATCCAGTGGAGGGTAGATGAGGGCTAATAGGATGGGAATGAGGGCTAAGGAAGTGGTGAAAAAAGATAGGGGTTTGGGAGACTGGATATTAAGTGAGAGACAGAGGGAGCAATGGTAAAAGCTAGTAGGTAGATGAGAAGTGAAACAGAGACTAAGGTGAGAGAAAGGGGGATAAACACAAATAAGTGGGGGGGGGGGGGGACATGAAATGAAAGGTCACTGCCAGACAGATGTAGAGAAGGAAAGGACAAAGCCAAGAGGATAGAGAAGAAATGGAAACGCCAACGTGGAAAAGAATTTAGAGAAGACGGACACGTGGAAAGTGGAAAAGAGACTGGGACCAGCCCAATTAGAAAAATAAAGTGCTCGGACAACAAAGGTAGAAAAGAAATATTTTTATTTAATACTTTTTAAGGACTGAGATGTGCCTGCTTTGTGAAATGTACGGCTCTTCTGTTTTTGTATTTTGCAGAGAGCAGGAGAAAATACATTTCTGTTTCTCTTTTACCAGTGTTTACCTGCCTTTCTTGAGGAAGATCTCTATTTCAGTTTTTCTGTGGTTCCCTGTTTTTTATAGTGAGAAAAGAATTAAATTTGCTTGGAGTTGTAGAATGATTAGAAAAATGAGTGCTCATTATTGCTTGTTATGTGAATGAATATTCCATCACTGTTTCATTATTGCTTGCCAGACCAGTCCAGTATTATTACATTTTAAGGGCATTTGTTTTAATTCATGTATGCAGTCCTTACATGCACATGATTTTGCTTTTTAAACCCAAAGGTAAATCTTAAGTGTGGTTAAACAGTGAGGCTTCTGTGGATAGGGACAGAGTTCGCGGGGACGGGGATAGAGTTCGTGGGGACGGGGCGGGGACTGGGACAAACTTTGTCCCCGCATCATTCTCTAGTCGGACATGCTGGGTTGAGATCTGGACAGCTGTTGGAGGCTCACAGAAGGGTACAGAAAAATGTAGGTTGGCTTGTTCATGTCTTCAGTGTTTGTACTTTTATATTGCATTTTGATTTTATTTGTACTCTAACCTTCATTAACATTTTGCATGAATTGCCAGACATAATGTTTTAATGATAAATAAGCTTAAACATCGAAACTGCAAGCGGACTAGGAGTTCTGTTTTTTCTGCATGACCTGTTGTTATTTCTGCAGATAAGGTCACATTCCAAAGATCCATGAAAATAAACATGAAAATTCAGCCAGTGACAAAGCCTCTTTAGTTAAAAATTGACTAGATGTCCTGAAACACAGGAGAGGCAAATTCTGTGGATGATAGAAATCTGGAGTGCTCTTTTCATTTTTGCTTTTTTTTTTTTTTGAGGGAGGGGCAGCAGTTTCCTCCTGCTCCTATATGCTTCTAGCTTAATTGGAAGAGGGTCCAGGCACTATTACCCAGATTCTATATAGTGTGGCTAGAGATCTGAGCCAAAATTCAGGTGGATTCTATAAAACCACACATAATTTAATTGGCTTAACAAGCTAATTAGCATTGATGATAGCACTTAACAAGCAATAATGAGCATTAATTGGCAATAATTAGAATTTATGCGCACAACTCGCTAATCGTATTCTATAACAAATTGTGCCTAATTTCTAACATGTGCAGGCAAAAAGGGGAAATGAGCCTCTCTCTCCTCCCTCCCTTCATGTGGGCACGCTAGGCATACCTTTGCTGGCAGCCAATAAATGGACTGCCACCACTCCCAACGTCTTGCTCTGAACAGCATGCTGGAACTTCTCTCACATGCTCGAGAAGTCCCAGCCTGCTGCCCAGAGCTGGAAACAAAGAGCGGGGAGCAGCAGTAGTCTCTTTACTTGGCTGGCAGGGCTCAGCATACCCACCAGCAAAGTAAAAGATAATTCAGCAGGGGGCCCAAGCCCACATTTTGGGAGCCAGATGTTAAAGAAGCCATGGAGGGCCCTGCTTTAACAACCGGCTCCCAAAATTCTTAAAAACTTAACAACCGGCTCTTGCGAGCCTGTGAGAGCCTGCTGCAGCACACCACTGGATGTATCTATGGGACATAATATATGGTGTTTCTAGATGTCTCCAGAGAAACACAGGAACATCGAAAGAAGTTCCTGTCTCTGCGAGACACAGTGATTCAAAATTATTGATTTTTTTCCTCCTTTTTCCTGTGAAGTGTTTAGTAAGGTTTAGTGATGTTAAATATATTTTCTTTGACCTAAACCAACTACAGACTTTCTTAGATACTAATCCCTCTGTTTACAAAGCTACAGCTGCTGCACGGCATTGCTGACACAGGCCATTCAAGTGAATGGGCTGTGTTGGCAATACCGTACCTCCAGCCACTAGCGTGGCTTTGTAAACAGGGTGGTAAATTTCTTGTCCAACCAGAAGGTAGTAACCAAGCTGTGGAAGTTCACTGATTTTTGTGTGGATTTATAGAAAATCATGCCAGGCACAATTTACTTATGATATTTATTTCTTGTTCTTATAATTCCTCCTGATTTTTCTGCTTTCCTCAGCTTTTGGGGGGGGGGGGGGGGGGCTGAGGGTTTTGTTTATTACTTTTCATTTATGAGTTGCAATGATGTAGTATATTTCTATTATAATTTGATTTCTTATAATTCTTGTTTTCTGATTTTCAAGTGAAGACTCCTTGGAATGAATATGCAGAAATGTTAATAAAGAAAAAACCCAAGAATGCTGAGGAGGTGGTCAAGTTGTTCAATGCCTGGCTTCTACAGTATGAAAGATAAGTTTACCCACTGAGCACACAGGTCCCTGGATCCTTGGAATGTGGACAAACCACATGATATTATTCTGTGTTTTCATAAATTTGCAGATAAGGAGCACCTGATGTGCAAAGCCAGAGAGATGGGAACATTGCAATGGTAAGGCTTTCCAATGGTGTTTTTCCAGGATTTGGCCTACAGCATGCTGCAGAAGCACAAAATGTTTCGCGATGATTCTGTGGCTACGACCCGGGCTCAGTGCAAATATAAATGGACATTTCCATTTGGTTTATTGGTCATGGTCAATGGCGTACAAAAGCATGCAGTTACTGTGGAGGAAACCAGGGAATTGATTAGGAAGGAAAGTATATAAACCCCTTCAAGAATGGATGAGGGAATGGAGCGCCTGGATGTTCATCAGTGCTTTGCAGGCTTCAGGTAGCAAAAGGTGGTTATGAATGCTAAGTTCTTGAACCGTGGTGGGAAGCAAGGCACTGCCTCTGGCTCTGGCTGAATACAGATTGGAGTGGCAGACTTATTGAACCATTTGTTTCATGGGACCAGGAATGATAGATATGAAGCTGTTCTGATATGAATGATGGATGAATGGGCTGGGCAGCTTGTGAGTGTGACCATATGGATGGGCTATTCATGAGAGGGGGGTAAATTGTTGGTAACTGAGATGATGATAATTATAAGGGAGGAGGTTTAGAGAACTTACTTTCTTCTATCATGAAAGACATGTGGAGGGCAGGTGATGGGGTGGGATCTGTTCTAATTTGCGAAGGGCAGCTTGCAGGGTTACTTCCTTGATAGATGGTGGGAGTTTGTATATTTTCCCATGGGAGTTTTAATGGGGACAGATGGGAGGGGGACACCACTGATAACATCCTTTTCCTCAGAGTGAGCTCCATTTACCACCACCCTCTGTTAGCTTCCAGTCTACCAGTTACTAAACCAGTCACTTAAGGGCCTACACCGAGGGCACATAGTTTATTTATGTCATCTATACAGCAGTGGCATAGCCAGACTGCCAATTTTGGATGGGCCTGAACCTAAAGTGGGTGGGCACAAAATTTTCTCTTTACCCCCCTTCCCCAGCAAAATTTAGTCACAATTATCAGACGCATTTGTCACACAGGGGTAAAGTGCTGCTTTTCAGTGCATCAGGTTTCAGAAAATAATTTATTTCATAGCCTAACACCCTTTTCAATGAGCTTTCAGAGGCCAAAACCTCCTGCCTCGGGTCAGTATAATGCTGTTACGGTATCCTCTCCTGACCTAAGGAAGGAAGTATTGGTCTCTGAAACTTTATTAACACAGGTACCATATTACTTTATCCTAAATTAAAAATAAAATTATTTTCTTTACCTTTGTTGTATGGCCATTTACTTTTCTCATTGTGTTGCTCCCAGTCTCTAGATTCTGCTTTCCTTCGTCTTTCTCTTGCCAGGGTTTCCTGTCCGTTCATCACCTATGGCTTTTCATCTTTTCCTCACCCTTGTTCTCCACATGCCCCTTCCTCTTATTCTCCAGTCTTTCCCTACTCTGTCCTCTCCCTCTTTCCATCCAGCAGCTCCCATCTTTCTCTCCCCATCCTTCCAGTGTCTCCCCTCTTTCTTTTGCATCCAGCATCTCCTTTTTCTTTTTTTTTTCTTTTTTTTTACCAGCGTCTCCTTTTTCTCCCTACCCTTCCATCCAGTGTCTTCCCTCTTTATCTCCTCATCCTTCCACTCATCTACCCTCTCTCCTGATCCTTCCATCTAGTGTCTCTATCTCCCCTCTCCTTCTATCCAGTGTCTATCTCTCTACCCTTTTCTGTTCAGTCTCCTCCCTCTCTCCACATCCTTCTAGTTTCTCCCCTTTCTCTCTGCATCCTTTCATCCATCTCCCCTCTTTCTCTCCCTATCCTCCCATGTCCAGCAGCTCTCTCGCCTCCAGTCCCTTCTTCCTCTTTCTCCCTTGTCCAGCAGCTCTCCAGCCCCTTCCTCCTCTCCCTCCCATGTCCAGCAGCTCTCTCCCTTCCCTCTAGTCCCTTCTTCCTCTTCCTCCCTTGTCCAGCAGCTCTCCAGCCCCTTCTTCCTCTCCCTCCCATGTCCAGTAGCTCTCTCCCTTCCCTCCAGTCCCTTCTTCCACTCCCTCCCATGTCCGAGCAGCTTCTCCCTTCCCTCCAGTCCCTTCTTCCTCTCCCTCCCATGTCCCAGCAGCTTCTCCCTTCCCTCCAGTCCCTTCTTCCTCTCCCTCCCATGTCCCAGTAGCTCTCTCTCCCTTCCCTCCAGTCCCTTCTTCCTCTCCCTCCCATGTCCCAGCAGCTTCTCCTTTCCCTCCAGACCCTTCTTCCTCTCCCTCCCATGTCCCAGCAGCTTCTCCTTTCCCTCCAGACCCTTCTTCCTCTCCCTCCCATGTCCCAGCAGCTTCTCCCTTCCCTCCAGACCCTTCTTCCTCTCTCTCCCATGTCCCAGCAGCTTCTCCCTTCCCTCCAGACCCTTCTTCCTCTCCCTCCCATGTCCCAGCAGCTTCTCCCTTCCCTCCAAACCCTTCTTCCTCTCCCTCCCATGTCCCAGCAGCTTCTCCCTTCCCTCCAGACCCTTCTTCCTCTCCCTCCCATGTCCCAGCAGCTTCTCCCTTCCCTCAAGTCCCTTCTTCCTCTCCCTCCCATGTCCCAGTAGCTCTCTCCCTTCCCTCCAGTCCCTTCTTCCTCTCCCTCCCATGTTCCAGTATCTCTCTCCCTTCCCTCCAGTCCCTTCTTCCTCTCCCTCCCATGTCCCAGCAGCTTCTCCCTTCCCTCCAGACCCTTCTACCTCTCCCTCCCATGTCCCAGCAGCTTCTCCCTTCCCTCCAGACCCTCCTTCCTCTCCCTCCCATGTCCCAGCAGCTTCTCCCTTCCCTCCAGACCCTTCTTCCTCTCCCTCCCATGTCCCAGCAGCTTCTTCCTTCCCTACAGTCCCTTCCTCCTCTCCCTCCTATGTCCCAGCAGCTCAGCTACTTTCCTTCCAGGCCCGCGAATCCACATCCTTCCCGCGCTGTCGCTGCCCTTTTGTCCTGCGGAGGCAGCGTTCAGCATTTCCTTCCTGCCCTGTCTTCTCCCCAGGCTCCGCTGCATCATCCCTGCAAGTGGAATCCTTTTCGGCCGTCGTGCTGCACTGCCATACAAACAGGCAGCTTCGCTCCTCCCCCGCCGCGTCCATTCTGGCCCTCTCTGATGCACTTCCTGTTAGGGCCGGATGAACGCTGTGGGGGAGGAGCGAAGCTGCCTGTGTGAACAGCAGAGCAGTGTGACGGCCGAAAAGGATTCCACTTGCAGGGACGATGCAGCGGAGCCTGGGGAGAAGACAGGGCAGGAAGGAAACGCTGAACGCTGCCTCCGCAGGACAAAAGGGCAGCGACAGCGTGCGAATGTTGTGGATGGGCGGGCCTCGAGGGAAAATGGGTGGGCCTAGGCCCGTCCAGGCCCACCCGTGGCTACGCCCCTGCTATACAGAACCATGTCAAAGGTTTTGCTAAAATCTAAGGTAATCAATAGAAATTAAACAAAATAAAACATGGAAAAGAAAGTAAGATGATACCTTTTTATTGGACATAACTTAATACAATTCTTGATTAGCTTTTGCCCTTCTTCGTCAGATCGGATATAAGCAAATGTGGTAGATAACAGTATATATATAAGTAAAACATCCAAGCATTTCACTGACAGTCTAACAGGGTGGGGATGGGTAGGTGAGAGGAGGGTGATAAACATAGCAATACAACTTTATGGTTTATAATGGGCTAGAAAACCCAGATCTTTGTTAAGTCCTGTCTGTTGGGTGTCAACACTACACTACACTACATCTGGCACTCTCCATTGATCCAACTTTCTGGTCACCTGTTCAATGAATTTAATCAGATTTGTCTCACAGGAAACCATGCTACCTCGGGTCCTGCAGGCCATTGGATTCCAGACCCCTCAATATTCTCTGTTTTAGAAGCATTTCCATTAATTTACTTACCACAGACCACTTCTCATTCTTTCAGTTCCATAAGAGGTGTCCACTGTATTTCAGACCTTTGCAGGGGCAGTGGAACACCTTTTTGTTTGGAGAGGCCAAACAAATCAATCTACAGCCCCACCTCCAATGCATTGTTGGATAAAATATTGGTGGGACCATGGACCCTGTGGCCCACCCCATTCCACTGCCTATTGACCTTGTGTCAAGGTGACGGCCGTGGTCAGAAGGATGCTAGGCTGCATAGAGAGGGGCATAACCAGCAGAAGAAAGGAGGTGTTGATGCCCCTCTACAAGTCGTTGGTGAGGCCCCACTTGGAGTATTGTGTTCAGTTTTGGAGGCTGTATCTTGCTAAAGATGTAAAAAGACTGGAAGCGGTGCAAAGAAAAGCTACAAAAATGGTATGGGATTTGCGTTGCAAACCGTACAAGGAGAGACTTGCTGACCTGAACATGTATATCTTGGAGGAAAGAAGAAACAGGGGTGACGTGATACAGATGTTCAAATATTTGAAAGGTATTAATCCGCAAACAAACCTTTTCCGGAGACAGGAAGGTGGTAGAACTAGAGGAATTGAGGTTGAAGGGGGGCAGACTCAGGAGTAATGTCAGGAAGTATTTTTTCTCGGAGAGGGTGGTGGATATGTGGAATGCCCTCCTGCGGAAGGTGGTGGAGATGAAAACGGTAATGGAATTCAAACATGCAAGGGATAAACTCAAAGGAATCCTATTTAGAAGGAATGGTTCTGCGGAATCTTACCGGAGATTGGGTGGCGACGCCGGTAATTGGGAAACAAAATGGGAGCTGGGCAGATTTCTATGGTCTATGCCCTGATCGTGACTACATAGATAGGGATGGGCTGGAGTGTAAATTTTAAGGGGCTTCGACATTAGCTTCAGAACTTGGTACAAGAAGAGTGCTGGGCAGACTTCTACGATCTGAGAAAGACAAGGACAAATCAAACTTGGGTATACAAATAAAGTATCACATACCATGTAAATGAGTTTATCTTGTTGGGCAGACTGGATGGACCATACAGGTCTTTATCTGCCGTCATTTACTATGTTACTATCATGTCATCTGCAAAGAGGTAAAATTTCCCTCCCAGTAATCACTCACAAAGATGTTGAGTAGAATCGCGCCCAAATAGCTGAATACTGTACATGAACACTTTCAGATAATTCTTATTTTCCCCACACAAAAGGTATACTGTACAGCCTGCAAAGAATCGTGAGAGAATAAACAGAAACAGATAAACTGCATAGACGCAGACATTGATAAACTGCCAGATTCACTATCTGATGTGTACAAATGAGTGAAAGAGGAATTTGTTAATTCCACCTAGTCAAACATGAATCAGACTTTTCAAACTGCACAGGTCATGAGGTATGGCATTTCTGGAAAGCCATGGACAATTGAGTACTTGTGTAGGTCTGAGATAGAGAGAGGAAAGTCCCTGGAAACTACAAAGCATTCAGCAAGGGCTTTCAGCTTACTCACTGTGCAAAAATGCACCCATTGCAGTGCCTGGAACACCGTGTCTGTGGCACAACAGACAGGTAAAAGCACAGAGGTTACTGTACTTTTTTCTTTCTCAGCACAACAGTACCTTCCAGCTCAGTTGGAGCCACTTCTGGCTCTGGCCATGTGAATGTTTGGGAGATTTTTCTCCTATTTTAATGGACCTACTGTTCCTAGTCTGCAGCAAAAGCCCTGAACCTAAACCCTTAGCCCCATCATCTGATTTTCAGTTGTATGGAATTTTGTACTACTCCCAGGGCCAGATTTAAGATTTTGACACCCATAGCCAGGCAACACCAGAGAGCAGATTACAGAGAGAGTGTGTGTGCGGGGGGAGGGGGGGTTGAAAGCAGTATCAAGAGAGCCCAAAAGAGCCACAAGAGAAGCACAGGCCACAGTGACTTCCCTTCGAAGCTGCATATACATATGGCTCTAAACTAAGAGGAACAGGCTTCCCCCCCCCCCCCCCCCCGGGTATTTGATGACTTCAAATTTAGCACCCTAGACAGTAGTCTGTTACCTATTCCTAAATCTAGGCCTAACCTAGATTGGAGTGGAGGGGTGGCCTAGTGGTTAGGGTGGTGGACTTTGGTCCTGGGTTGGGTTACCATATGGCTCCAGAAAAAGGAGGACGGATTGAGCCAGCCGGGTTTTACTTCCATTGCTTTCAATGGAAGTAATTGAGCCAGCCGGGTTTTACTTCCATTGCTTGAAAGCAATGGAAGTAAAACCCGGCTGGCTCAATCCGTCCTCCTTTTTCTGGAGCCATATGGTAATCCTAGTCCTGGGGAACTGAGGAACTGAGTTCAATTCCTGACACAGGCAGCTCCTTGTGACTCTGGGCAAGTCACTTAACCCTCCATTGCCCGCCGCATTGAGCCTGCCATGAGTGGGAAAGCGCGGGGTACAAATGTAACAAACAAACAAAAAAAAAAACACTCCCACCCTGGGTGCAATGAACTCCTGAGCTGTGTACTGGTAGGTACTGTCTTCGCCACATGGTCTTCCTCCTAGTAGGAGGAAGCCGGCACTGACTGAACTAAAACTTGTCTATGAAATCTCCCTTGGATTGAAAATCTTTATTGCACTGTCCCTACCCTTGACAGGCCTAAATATACTTGTCATAGATTCAGATCCTAATCATGGTTTTCAGGCAGTGGTGTGCTGGAGCCGGCTCGCAGTTGTTGATTTATGTCTGATTTTGCGAGCCATTTTTTGCTGTAATCAGCTGGGACAGGAGCAATCCTCATACGCTCCTGCCCATGCAGTCTCCACTCTCCTCCGAACTGAAAGTGACTGCCATAAGTTTTAGCGGCAGTCTTATGAGATTGCCACGGGAACTCTCAGCAGTCTCTTGCGATTCCTGCAGGAACTCATGGGAGACATTTTCAATAGTACGGAATATGGAGGAGAGTGTAGACTGCACGGGCAGGAGTGTATGAGGATCACTCCTGCCCCATCTGACCACTGGATCACCAGGGCTGTGTAAGGTGGGAGCAGGGTGCGGGAGGGGGGTTTGAAAAACATGCTGCACAAGGGAGAGGACAAGCTGCATGGATGAGTGGGTTAGAGGGGGACAAGCTGCATGGGTGAGAGGGAAAGAAGAGGACTAGCTGCATGGATGAGAGGGAGGGAACTTAAGGGAGAAGAGAGGGAGACATGCCATATATAGAGGGAAGGGAAAAGGGAGAAATGCAGCATATAGAAGGGGATGGAGAGAGGGATAATAGCCTTAATTAATCCATAAATCCCAATTCATCATTACAACAACAACCAAGTCTATAACGCCGCATCTTGAAATAGCCTCAGTAAGAATCCATCATACATCCTTGGTCGACCACCTGAATGTTGTTCTGTTTTATAGACCACCAGGGAACTGGCTTGAGTGCCAACCACTACTTATGGAATTTACTATTGAGGAAACTACACTTCTCCTTTCTTCCTCAAAATGTACCACCTGTTCCTCTGATCCCATTCCCACCCACCTTCTTAATGCCATCTCTCCTACTCTTATTCCTTTTATCTGTCACATTCTCAACCTCTCACTTTCCACTGCGACTGTCCCTGCTGCCTTTAAACATGCTGTGGTCACACCTCTCCTTAAGAAGCCTTCACATGACCCTACTTGTCCCTCTAATTACCGACCCATCTCCCTCCTTCCTTTTCTCTCCAAATTACTTGAGCGTGCTGTTCACCGCCGCTGCCTTGATTTTCTCTCCTCACATGCTATTCTTGACCCATTACAATCTGGTTTTCGCCCTCTCCACTCAACCGAAACTGCGCTTACTAAAGTCTCCAATGACCTATTACTGGCTAAATCCAGAGGTCAATATTCCATCCTCATTCTTCTTGATCTTTCCGCTGCTTTTGACACTGTCGATCACAGCATACTTCTCGATACCCTGTCCTCACTTGGATTCCAGGGCTCTGTCCTTTCCTGGTTCTCTTCCTACCTCTCCCTCCGCACCTTTAGTGTTCACTCTGGTGGATCCTCTTCTACTTCTATCCCTCTGCCTGTTGGCGTACCTCAGGGTTCTGTTCTTGGTCCCCTCCTCTTTTCTATCTACACTTCTTCCCTTGGTTCATTAATCTCATCCCATGGCTTTTCCTACCATCTCTATGCTGATGACTCCCAAATCTACCTTTCTACCCCTGATATCTCACCTTGCATCCAAACCAAAGTTTCAGCGTGCTTGTCTGACATTGCTGCCTGGATGTCTCAACGCCACCTGAAATTAAATATGACCAAAACCGAGCTTCTCATTTTCCCCCCCAAACCCACCTCCCCGCTCCCCCCGTTTTCTATTTCTGTTGATGGTTCTCTCATTCTCCCTGTCTCCTCAGCTCGAAACCTTGGGGTCATCTTTGACTCTTCTCTCTCCTTCTCTGCTCATATCCAGCAGACCGCCAAGACCTGTCGTTTCTTTCTTTACAACATCCGTAAAATCCGCCCCTTTCTTTCCGAGCACTCTACCAAAACCCTCATCCACACCCTTGTCACCTCTCGTTTAGACTACTGCAATCTGCTTCTTGCTGGCCTCCCACTTAGTCACCTCTCCCCTCTCCAGTCGGTTCAAAACTCTGCTGCCCGTCTCATCTTCCACCAGGGTCGCTTTACTCATACTACCCCTCTCCTCAAGACCCTTCTCTGGCTCCCTATCCGTTTTCGCATCCTGTTCAAACTTCTTCTACTAACCTATAAATGTATTCACTCTGCTGCTCCCCAGTATCTCTCCACACTCGTCCTTCCCTACACCCCTTCCCGTGCACTCCGCTCCATGGATAAATCCTTCTTATCTGTTCCCTTCTCCACTACTGCCAACTCCAGACTTCGCGCCTTCTGTCTCACTGCACCCTATGCCTGGAATAAACTTCCTGAGCCCCTACGTCTTGCCCCATCCTTGGCCACCTTTAAATCTAGACTGAAAGCCCACCTCTTTAACATTGCTTTTGACTCGTAACCACTTGTAACCACTCGCCTCCACCTACCCTCCTCTCTTCCTTCCCGTTCACATTAATTGATTTGATTTGCTTATTTTTTTTATTTTTTGTCTATTAGATTGTAAGCTCTTTGAGCAGGGACTGTCTTTCTTTTATGTTTGTGCAGCGCTTCGTATGCCTTGTAGCGCTATAGAAATGCTAAATAGTAGTAGTAGTAGTAGTTATATCGAACACATGTGTAGCTAACTCTAATGTTCTGATTATAGAGGACATAAACTTACATCTAGACGATTCTAACTCAACCAATGTAAGTGAATGTAAAGAGTTCTTTCAACTATGCGACCTTATCTGGCCAAATATATAAGCAACTCACACCAAAGGACATACTCTTGACCTCATTACATTCGAATTAACATCAGATCTTAATCCAACCCTAGTAGATACAAAATGGGAAGAAGTACCTTGGTCAGATCACCATAAATTAAACATATCCTTCCAGTGGAGAAGAAAAAACACACGCCATAATCAAGAACGTACAACCTACACCTCAAGAGGAAAAATAGATCCCACGACATTCTGGCAACAGCTCTACAATGACGAAGGTAAAATTATGTATAATCATACCTGATAATTTTCTTTCCATTAATCATAGCTGATCAATCCATAGACTGGTGGGTTGTGTCCATCTACCAGCAGGTGGAGATAGAGAGCAAACTTTTGCCTCCCTATATGTGGTCATGTGCTGCCGGAAACTCCTCAGTATGTCGATATCAAAGCTCCATCCGCAGGACTCAGCACTTAGAGAATTACACCCACGAAGGGACACTCTGCCCAGCTCACCACCGCCGAAACAGGGGAGGGGAATTAACCCAGCTCATCCCCACACAAGTGGGGGAGGGGAATCCGTCCAGCTCATCCCCCGCGGAGCGGGGGAGGGACACCACACCCGCCGATGCGGGGGGATCTGGCTTATCCTGCAACCGCAACCGCGGGAGGAGCTGACTGACCCTAACACCGCCGAAGCGGGAGGGGTACAAAGCTGCCCTACAGCCGCACGAAGCGGGAGGGAGTGCCGGCAGAATTTATGTCTCAATCCAGCCCCGTAAAACGGAGGGGAGAGGAATGCAGCAGCTCACTGTAACACAAAGTCGTCTCAACTCTTGCAGAATCCAAGTGAAAGAAGAACTTGAACACGAAGTCCTCCTGAAGCAACTGAAGGCTAAACTTGAACCTAAAATTCAACCAGAATATAAACAGTACAGATATCTGGGAGGGGCTATGGATTGATCAGCTATGATTAATGGAAAGAAAATTATCAGGTATGATTATACATAATTTTACCTTCCATATCATCAAGCTGATCAATCCATAGACTGGTGGGATGTACCGAAGCAGTACTCACCCAGGGCGGGACATAGAAATCCCTGACCTCAACACTGAAGCTCCAAACCGGGCCTCCGCCCGTGCAGCCACAGTCAAACGGTAAGGCTTGGAGAATGTATGAGCCGAAGCCCACGTTGCCGCCTTGCATATCTCTTCCAAGGAGACGGATCCGGCCTCTGCCATCGAGGCCGCCTGAGCTCTCGTGGAGTGAGCCTTCAGCTGGATAGGCGGCACCTTCCCCGCGGCCACATAAGCCGCTGCAATGGCTTCCTGGACCCATCTTGCCACTGTAGGCTTAGCAGCCTGCAGACCTTTACGAGGACCTGCAAACAGGACAAACAGATGATCCGATTTCCGGAAATCATTGGTCACTTCCAAGTATCTGATGATGTCTCACATCCAGATATTCAAGAGCGGAGTACTCCTCTGGGTAGTCCTCCCTACGAAAGGAAGGGAGACAGAGCTGCTGATTCACATGGAAGCGAGAAACAATCTTGGGCAGGAAGGAAGGCACTGTGCGAATAGTCACTCCTGCCTCAGTGCACTGCAGAAAAGGCTCTTGACATGAGAGCGCCTGGAGCTCGGAAACTCTTCTGTCTGAAGTGATAGCCACCAAAAAGACTGCTTTCAACGTCAGGTCTTTCAGAGATGCCCTCGACAAGGGTTCCAAAGGCGGCTTCTGCAATGCTCTTAGCACCAGGTTGAGATTCCACGCAGGCACCACTGAGTGCAGAGGAGGGCGCAGGAGATTAACTCCCTTGAGAAAGCGCACCACATCTGGCTGCGAAGCCAGGGAAGCACCCTTCAGGCGGCCCCTGAAGCAAGCCAGAGCCGCTACCTGGACTTTAAGGGAACTGAGCGACAGGCCTTTCTCCAGACCTTCTTGCAGGAACGCCAACACTGAAGAAATTGGAGCAGTGAAGGGAGAAAGTGAGCCTGCTTCACACCATGCTGCAAAGATACGCCAAACCCTGGCGTAAGCAGTAGAAGTAGAGCGCTTCCTCGCTCTCAGCATAGTGGCGATGACCTTGTCTGAGAAGCCCTTCTTCCTCAGACGCTGCCGCTCAATAGCCAGGCCGTAAGACCAAAGGGAGAGGGATCCTCCATCACCACGGGACCCTGATGTAACAGGCCCTGCTCCACTGACAGCCGCAGAGGATCGTCGACTGAGAGCCTGAACAAGTCCGCATACCAGGGACGTCTGGGCCAATCCGGACCCACCAGGATTACCCTGCCGGGATGCTTTGCCACCCGGTCTAGCACCCTGCCCAACATGGGCCAGGGCGGGAACACATAGAGGAGCTCTTGTGTCGGCCACTGTTGGAGAAGAGCATCTACTCCCAGAGATCGAGGGTCCCGTCCTCTGCTGAAAAAGCGCGGCACTTGGCCATTGGCCGATGACGCCATCAGATCTAGGCTCGGCTGGCCCCAGCGCTTCGTGATGTCCAAGAACGCCTGAGCAGATAGTTGCCACTCTCCGGGCTCCAAGGTATGGCGACTGAGAAAGTCCGCCTTGACATTCATGACTCCGGCAATGTGGGCCGCTGAAAGCTGCTCCAGGTTCGCTTCCGCCCACTGGCAAAGACTCATAGCCTCCTTGGCTAGAGGGGCGCTCTGGTACCTCCCTGGCGGTTGATATAGGCCACAGCCGTGGCATTGTCCGACAGGACCCGTACAGGCTTCAACACGAGTACCGGGATGAACTCCAATAACACCAAGCGAATGGCTCTGAGTTCCAGGAGGTTGATAGACCACTTGCCTCTGCAGGAGACTAGAGCCCCTGCGCTGTCCTTCCCAAGCAGTGGGCTCCCCAGCCCATCAAAGAGGCGTCTGTCGTGACGACAATCCACTCCGGGGTCACCAGAGGCAATCCTGCAGACAACTTGTCTGTCTGCGTCCACCAGCTCAGCGCCTTGCGCACTGCTGGGTCCACGGGAAGGCGCACAGCATAATCCTCCGACATCGGAGTCCAGCGCAGCAGCAGAGATAGCTGTAGTGGTCTCATATGAGCCCTGGCCCAGGGCACTACTTCCATCGTGGCCGTCATAGAGCCCAACAGCTGCACGTAGTCCCAAGCCCGAATAGGAGAGGCTACTAGGAACTAGTCCACCTGAACCTGAAGCTTGACAATCCGATTGTCTGGCAGGAACACTCTGCCCACTTGGGTGTCGAATCGAACTCCCAGATACACCAGGGACTGAGTCGGGCGCAGCTGGCTCTTCTTCCAGTTGATGATCCATCCCAGGGAGCTCAAAAGAGCAACTACCCGGTCCATAGCTTTGCCCCACTCTGCATAAGAGGGGGCTCGGATCAACCAGTCGTCCAGATAAGGATGGACTTGTACTCCTTCCTTTAGCAGGAAGGCCGCTATGACCCCCATTACTTTGGAAAAGGTCCGCAGAGCAGTAGCCAACCCGAAAGGGAGGGCTCTGAACTGGAAGTGTCGTCTCAGGACTGTAAAACGCAGAAAGCGTTGGAGAGGAGGCCAGATGGGAATATGCAGGTACGCTTCCTTGATGTCCAAGGAAGCCAAGAACTCTCCTGCCTTCACTGCCGCTATAAGAGAGCGGAGAGTCTCCATGCGAAAGTGCCTCACTTTCCAGGCCCGATTGACCCCTTTGAGGTCGAGGATAGGCCGGACAGAACCTCCTTTCTTTGGAACCACAAAGTAAATGGAGTAACGTCCCTTGCCAATCTGATTTTTTGGCACCGGAACGACCGCACCCAGGCGGATCAGGTTGTCCAAGGTCTGCTGCACTACCACAGCTTGACCGGAGACTTGCAGGGAGAGAGTACAAACCCGTCTCTTAAGGGTTGGCAGAACTCTAGCTTGTAGCCGTCTCTGATGACTTCCAGCACCCACGCGTCTGAAGTTATAGTGGTCCACTCGCCCAGAAACGAGGACAGCCGTCCTCCAATCTGCACTGGGGCGTGGACCAAGGCCCCGTCATTGGGTACGAGACCCTGGGGGAGGACCGGAGGGAGCACCTCCGGGACGGCGGTCTCTGCGAAAGGAATGCTGCTTGGGGGAGAAATTCCTCTTGAAGGAAGAGGGGGCAGAGGAACCCGACTTGCCCGGGCGGTATGGAGGTATCGGGACGAGTACTAACCCGAGCCCTGACCTCTGGTAATTTCTTGCCCTTAGACGTGCCGAGATCGGTCACGATTTTGTCCAGCTCGACCCCAAAGAGCAGCTTGCCTTTAAAAGGCAATCTAGCCAGGCGGGATTTAGAGGCGTGGTCAGCAGACCAATGTTTCAGCCAAAGCCACCGCCGCGCAGAGACTGTCTGAGCCATGCCTTTAGCTGAGGCTCTCCAGACATCATACAGCAAGTCTGCCAAATAGGCTAAGCCCGATTCCAGGGCCGGCCAATCAGCCCTCAAGGAAAGATCCGAGGGGGAAGCCCGCTGCACCATAGTCCGGCACGCCCTGGCCACATAGGAGCCGCAAACTGAGGCCTGCAAACTTAAAGCAGCTGCCTCCAAGGACGACCTTAAGGCCGCCTCCAATCTTCTGTCTTGGGCGTCCTTTAGGGCCGTGCCACCTTCCACCGGCAACGCCGTTTTCTTAGTCACCGCAGTGATTAAAGAATCCACGGTAGGCCACAGATAGGCCTCACGTTCACTCACAGCCAAAGGATAGAGGCGGGACATAGCCCTAGCCACTTTAAGGCTCGTTTCCGGGACATCCCATTGAGCCGCAATTAAGGTGTGCATGGCATCATGCACGTGGAAGGTTCTAGGCGGGCGCTTCGTCCCCAGCATAATGGCAGAGCCAACAGGGGCTGAGGGAGAGACGTCCTCTGGAGAGGAAATCTTCAAAGTGTCCATGGCCTGTAACAACAGGTTGGGCAAATCCTCTGGGCTAAAAAGCCGCGCTGCAGAGGGGTCATCCGCTCCATCCGAGCGGGGATCTATCTCCTCCAAGGAATCCGCAAAGGATCGTTGGGAGACCTCAGACACGCTGCCCTCATCTACATCGGAGGAGACAAAAGTCCTCCAAGGCCTGGAAATCAACCCGAGGGCGTTTACCTCTGGGAACCTCAACCTCTTTATCAGAAGAGGGAGCAGGGGCAGCGTTTTGCATGAGGAAAGCCTGATGCAGCAGCAAAACAAACTCGGGGGAGAAACCCCCCAGACTGTGCACTTCCGCAGCCTGGGCAACAGCCCTAGACGCACTCTCAACCGGCGCTCGCAATAGCGGGGGAGAGACATGCTGCGCATCCAAAATGGCATCCGGCGCGAAACTCCGTGAAGGAGCCGCGCGGGAAGAACGGCGCTTAACTTTAGCCGCTTTTGTGCCGTCGCCCAAATTAAGGGCGTTCATGGCATTAATGTCTCCAACCTCAAGGGCGGCCCCGAAGAAGCCGTCCGAGCCACGTGGCCGGCCAGATGGCGGAGGCGAGGAGCGGGGGATGGGCGTTTATGGCGGGAAAAAACCGCCACGCCGGAGGAACGACCGGGACATTCATCGGTCACTAAACTATCACCCATCAAGGGCGAATCAGGTTGTAAAACCCCCGCATCCCCTCTAGAAGCGCTCCAGCGATCCGGGGAGCGACCCTTTGCGCCCTCGCCCTCCGACGCCATTGCCACGAGGAGAAGAATCGGGGAACCCCCTGCCCGCTATAAAAAGGTAAAATTACCTGCTTGCCGCTCCGAGCAGTGAGTAGCTGCAATGAACGTTTAAAGAAACGTCGAATTAAACGCCTTTAAAGACGTTTAAAAATATTTTTTTTTTTTTTTTTTTAAACGGAGCCAGCGGGAGGGGGGAGAAAAGGAGGGACCTGGCACCACCAGGTTTGCACTTGCTCAAAAGAGCCCTCAACCCCAGGCCTCAACAAAACCTAAGGATTAGGCTTGGAGGCCTAGCCAGAGCTGCTGCTGTGTGTGACCACCACCTGCTGAGATAGAGAACATACTGAGGAGTTTCTGGCAGCACATGACCACATATAGGGAGGCAAAAGTTTGCTCTCTATCTCCACCTGCTGGTAGATGGACACAACCCACCAGTCTATGGATTGATCAGCTTGATGATATGGAATGGACAATACAAACTGACTCGAATAATTATCTCCAAGACTGGGACATTAGATGCAGGAAAACACTAGATAATATAGCACCTTTATGAACAAGATCCTCACAAAGAAACAACTCGATACCTTGGGTTAATGAAGAATTGAAAAAGTTAAAAACCCAGGTTAGGAGATACGAACGAGCATGGAATAAAAGGAAAAATGAAGACACATTAAACTCCTGGAAACTAGTCCAAAGGAAATACAAATATGCCATACGTAACTCCAAAAGATCGTACTATAAAACAATAATTGGACCAGATTACAAAGACACACATAAACTTTTTCTACTAGTGAACAAATTACTAAATACCACCCCAGTCACTTCAACTACCATAGATACCCCATCAGCAGACAGTCTTGCTAAATACTTTAATGAGAAAATTGCTAAGATCCGATTCACATTATCATCTATTACTACTAACAACGAAATATTCTTCGACTGCTTGGATCCAACTCCAGAGGAATATCCAGCTGACAGAATTTGGTCTAACTTCACCACCCTTACTGAGGAATCCGTCACCCAAGCGATCAGTAAATTTGCTAAATCCCACTGCAAGCTTGATGCATGCCCCAATAACCTAATAAGATTTGCCCCTCAATGATTCATAACAGACCTCACGAAACATCTAAATTATATGCTACAACATGGACTCTTCCCCAGTGATAAAGGAAATATACTACTCACGCCAATACCTAAGGACCTAAAGAAAAAAGTAAATTATATAAGCAATTACCGCCCAGTAGCATCCATTCCTTTAGCAGTCAAACTAATGGAAGGAATGGTAACCAAGCAGCTCACCGATTATTTAAACAAGTTTTTGATTTTACATGAATCACAATCAGGATTTCGAAACCTTACATTAGAAAAACATGCGAAAAACACAACAAAGAAAATGTTTCATTCAATGTGGAAACTCAAAAGAATGAAGCCTTTCTTCCCAAGAGAAGCATTCTGCAGACTGGTGCAATCATTGGTATTATGCTACATTGGCACTTGCCTCTGTGGTGCATTGTAAGCCACATTGCGCCTGACATTGTTGGGAAACTGTGGGGTACAATGAGAAAAGCTACACTGGCTTCCATTAAAAGAATGTATTGCTTTCAAAGTTTGCACCCTGGTTCATAAGATCATACATGGTGAAGCTCCAGGGTATATGTCAGACCTTATTGACCTACCTACCAGGAACTCTACTAGCTCATCGCGTACATTCCTGAATCTCCACTATCCAAACTGTAAGGGATTGAAATACAAATTAACATATGCATCTAGCTTCTCCTACATATGCACACAAATCTGCAATGAATTACCAAAACCCATAAAAATAACCCACGACAAAGTGAACTTCCGTAAACTATTGAAAACCTATTTATTTAAGAAAGCTTACAATAACAACTCATCCTAAATGCCAATTAACAAAACACACCTATACAAAATATATTCTTTATGTCTTAATTGTTTATGCTAAATTACCCTGATTTATAGTTTAATATTGCTAATTGTTCAAGTTAATCTGTCACAAATGAAGTTTAACCTAAAACCTTTCAGTCCTTATCATAAGACGAACTTTCCTTCCTGTAACCTAATCCACTCTATCTCCTCTTCCTCAACTATGTATTTCTCCTCTCCGGAATGGTAATCACCACTTACAGAACTATGTAAGCCACATTGAGCCTGCAAATAGGTGGGAAAATGTGGGATACAAATGTTATAAATAAAAAACAAATAAATAAATAAATAATCATGCTGGTCATGGATGGGAGGGAAAGGAAAGGGAGATATGCAGCTCATGGTTGTTTGCTTCTTTTTGGAAATATATTGCTCATGGATATTTACTTTTTTGGAAGAACAGCAAAAAAAGTAGCAAGATCAAAACGGCACTCCCAAGACACTGTGGATACGAGTAATAAAATGTTTAATTAGATGAAAATTAAAAAAGACTCGACACGGAGCCTTATTTTGGCGAAAAACGCCTGCTTCAGGAGTCTGCAAGTCAAGAGAGGTATACAATTATAATACAGTCAAATAAATAGAACCTAGAACACTCTTTTTCTGTTTGTCATCCCCACGGTTTTGAATGATTGCTTTTTAAGCGCATTCATCTGTCATTAACTTTATAAAAGGTACATATTATCCCTTTTGTTTTGTTCCCGATTGTTTTTCCCCTTACCCTATGTTGTTTTATACCAACTAAATGTATTTTTCATGTTCTGGTACTCTTCACTGTTTCAGGCTTGATTTGACTACCTCATTTATAGTGTTCCATACATTGGTTTACACAACAAACAGGTCTGCATTTATTTTCATATATTATTCATACCTGATATCTCCTATAATTATTAGCCTTAATCCAGCAAAAGGATGAACAGAATTGTAGTTTCATTCTGTTTTTTACAATTTTATACTGTTATTTATTTCATGGTCCAATTTAGAGTTTCTTTAACTTCATCTTATTATTCTCATGTGATTTACAGTTTCTTTGGATGTTTATCTTTTCAATACATGGTTTTTATGTCTCCTTTTAAAAAAAAAAAACCTTATTGTTTTATCAGTCATTACCATTTATATGATTGCTCTAAGTTTTATACATTTTTGTGTACTGCTATTTATATGACTGTTCTAGGTTCTATTTATTTGACTGTATTATAATTGTATACCTCTCTTGACTTGTAGACTCCTGAAGCAGGCGTTTTTCGCTGAAACACAGCTCCGTGTCGAGTCTTTTTTAATTTTCATCTAATTAAACATTTTATTACTCGTACCACAGTGTCTTGGAAGTGTTGATCTCACTACTTTTTTGCTGTTCTTCTATTTTTATCCACGTAGCGGATCCTGTTTGTCCACTCTTTGTTGGTTTTTATTTACTTTTTTGGAAATATATACCTTTTCTAATTTTGTATTTAGCGGATTATGGAAATAAATACATTTCTGTTACTTTTACCTGTGTTTTCACTGCATATACTGTATAATCTGGCTTTCTTGGGGGGGGTCTCCAGTTTTTGTCTGCATGTTTCTATCGGCCCCCTATTTTGTCTATTTTGTATCAGTTGAGGGTCTGTCCATGCTCTGCATGTGTGACTGAGGTGAAGGATTCTACTGGCATGTAGTGTCCATATAGGAATGTGTAACCCTCCAGCTTGTTCCAGTTTCCCAATAGTGGGTAATTGGTATATACTGCATATTGGTATATATACGGATTACTGCAACACTATATATGCAGGATACAAAGAACAACTACTCAAGAGATTACAGACGGCCCAAAATACTGCGGCAAGATTGATATTTGGAAAATCTAAATTCGAATCTGCAAAACCACTCAGAGAAATTCTGCATTGGCTCCCTATAAAGGAACGAATAGCCTTTAAAATATGTACATTAATCTACAGAATAATCTATGGTGAGGTACCAGAATACATGCTTGAATTGGTTGATTTACCACCCAGAAACAGAACCAGTTCCTCACGATCATATCTGAACTTACACTACCCAGACTGTAATGGCTTAAAATATAAATCAATTTACGCCTCAAACTTTACTTACATTGGCACTCAACTGTGGAACACCTTACCCAAATTAACAAAAACTACCCAGAACTACCTAAACTTTAGGAAATCATTAAAAACAGTACTGTTCAAGAAGGCTTATTCCTCAGGTTCAACATAATCAGTATTATCTCTTATTATTATAAGATCCAATGGACTCTAATTACATCTTATTATCTTCTTATTTACTACTGATTAATTGTTAATTATATCTTACTTCAATACCATCGCTGCTAACTGTTATTTCTATCCTGCTCCCAATTTGCAAAAATTGTACTTCTTGCATTGTAACTATACTACAGTATCATTGTAAGCCACTTTGAGCCCGCAATCAGTGGGAAAAGGTGGGATACAAATGTGATAAATAAATAAATATAGGGTGAGAAATAGTCTGACAGTAAATCATCTGTCAGATTTAATGTTAATAAATTTATTGTGTAAAGAATTAGCAGATTGGGATGAATAGCAAACATAGATTGGCTACAAATACAAGAGTGTGGTGAAAATCCATTGGCCATTTGAAATTTACAGTAAAGAATATTGTATGTTTTAATATTATTTGTAAATTAATTGCTGCCTGCATATATTATTTGTATCAATAGGATGTATAATACAGCTACGTACATATCTACGGGTGGTTTTTTTGTTTGTTTTTTTTAAGAGAGAGCCTGTTGTTAAAAATTTACCAGCACACCACTGTTTTCAGGTACAGGTTGTTTGCGTTTAATTGGCTTAGATGCTTACTCATCTCTGTCTCAATTCACTTTTTGCCCGCTTCCCGTGCTGTTCATTTGCTTCCGAAATCTCTTTCTTTTTTATACTTTATCGTTTTCTCTTTCATTTCCTTTTATTTTCCTCTTTTTTTTCCCTGCCATCACACTTCTCTTTCTTCCAGAGAATGCTTTACCACAAAATTTTTGAATAGAAGTCAGTGCTACATGAGATAAATTATGTAACAGTGAACCAAGATTACATTGAAAATTTTAAATGCAAGAAAAAGATTAAACAAATATTTACTGTCTTGGGTTCTCAGCTTATAGTTGAGTCAGAAGAAATTTCTGTGCTTTCCTCCCCTCCCCTCCCCTCCCGTCCCCTCCCCTCGTGGTGACTGGCGCTTCTCTCTGGCTTCCCCCACATCCAACTGAACTACATTTCTTCCTGGCTGCTGTTGCAGTGGAAGCAAGCTGGGCAATTAAAGCACATTTAGCATCTGCGCATGCTCAAGGCCTCACATCGGCCCCACTTGCTTTCATTTCTGTGTCAGCAGGAGCAGCAGCAGCCAGGAGGGAGCAGTAAGAAATGATGGTCACTGGGGAGGGGAGGGTAGGAAGTGAGAGAGAAGTGCCAGTCACGCTGGAGGGGGGTAGGGGGTCAGTCACTGTATGGGGAGGGAGAGGGCATAAATGCCGCACACCAAGGAGGAAGGGGAAAGGAAGAATGTAGGACACCTTACTTGAATATAACCCCCCTCCCAGGCTTATACTCAAGTTAACACTTTTCTCCCCAAAATATGGGGGGAAACTGTTAATTTGGCTTATACTTTATAGGTTTATATTTGAGTATAAACAGTATCCAACCTTAATGTCTGGTGTTTTCTTTTAGTTTTACTCTCCCACTGTCTCTTCTCTTTCATTCTTTGTGACCTTTTTTTTTTTTTTTGCTCCTCTCTCTTCACTGTGACCTCCTTTTTTCCCTTCCATAAACTGAACCTCGTTGCTGTTTTTCTCTATTTCTACCCTCTACAATTCCGTTCTCGTCTCACTCTTCTTCCTTTCTCTCCCATCTCCCACAGCCTTCTTGTCTCTCTGACCCACCCCACTGTACACTCTAGTTCCATGGCTTTCTCTCTCTCTCTCTCTCTCTCCCACCCACTCCTCTCACTCTTTCTGCAGTCTTCTGTTCCTCCATTCCAGAGGTGTACTCAGAAGTCAATTTTTGGGTTGGCCAACCATGAGTAGCTTAAGAGGGCAGCAGGGCTGCTGAGAGACTGAGCCAGGCCCAGGGCAGGGCTGCCACTGCTGGGTCCCCCCCCAGAACCACCGCTGCCGGCCCCCCCGCAGGACCGCCGCTGCCGCTCACCCCCCCCCCCCAGACCGCCACACAGCCAGACCACAAACTTTAGGGTGGATGGAGCCGAAAGTGTTGGGGGGGGGGGACACATTTTGCCCTCTCGCCATAACTCCACATACCTTGGCTGGCAGGGATCCCCAAGCCCCACCAGCAGAAGCCTTATTCCAATGCTGTTCTTCGCTATATTGCCTGCCCTGTGCCCAGTGGCGTACCTAGGGTAGTTGACACCCGGGGCCGGTCATTTTTTAACACCCCCCCCCCCCCCAAATCCAGTACTAGGCATGCCGAGAATACAAAACACTCAGGACCTATACAGCAATTCTACCATACCATAAGCAGTCATTTCTACGAGTCACACAAGGAAAAGGAAAGCATCTTAAACACTACAGTGAGCACTAGAACATCAATTCACCTATTGTAAAATGAAACCAGACAGAACAGTACAGATCGTAGATCCTGCACAGTCAATGCCAACTGAAAGCCATGTCTTTTTCACAAACACAGATACACCCTAATCCACTATAGAATAAGTAATCATAAACTTTCTATTTAGACAAAAATTAAACTGAACCCCCAATGCCAGACTCTGCATACAATGCAACACCACAGAAACAGAAACTGTCCCCTAGTACTGTGCAAAATATAAAGACAGCAGATGTAAATTTGAAAAAAACTAACAAGTACCAATCACCACTTTACAAATTAACAAATAGAAATAAAACAAATATAGAAAGTAAAATAATACCATTTTATTGGACTAATACATTTAGCTTTCAGAGGCCAAAACCTCCGTCCTCGGGTCAGTACAGTATAGTGCTGTTACAGTATCCTATCCTGACCTGAGGAAGGGGGTTTTGTTCTCCGAAAGTTAGTCAAAATGTATTAAAATTAGTCCAATAAAAAGATTACCTTATTTACATGTTCTATTATAAACATTTAACATATCTACAATACTTTATCCTAAAGCAAAAAAATAAAAAAATATATTTTATTTACAGTTTGTTGTCTCTGGTTTCTGCTTTCCTCATCTTCTTTTCACCGTCTTCCTTCCATCCAGCATCTGTCTTCACTCTCTCTCTCTCTCTCTCTCTCTCTCTGCCATCCAGTGTCACCCCTCTCTGCCGTCCCTTCCATACACTGCCTGCCCTTTCTCTCTGCCCCTTCAATCCACCATTTGCCCTCCCTCTCCCATCCATCCAGGGTCTGCCCTCCCTCTCGCTCCCCCTTCCATCTAGGATCTGTCCCCTCTCTCTCTCTGCCCCTTTTTTCAGCCCCCAGTTCCAGCCCCCTTCTCCCCTCTGAACACCCCCACCCGTCCCTTTCTCCCCTCCCCTTCTCCTGTCTGAGACCCCCACCACAGTCCCCTTCTCCCCTCCCCTGTCTGAGACCCCCACCCCAGTCCCCTTCTCTCCTCTGAACACCCCCACCCCAGTCCCCTTCTCCCCTCTGAGATCCCCACCCCAGTCCCCTTCTCCCCTCCCCTGTCTGAGATCCCCACCCCAGCCCCTTCTCCCCTCCCCTTTTCCCCTCTGCACACCCCCACCCCAGTCCCCTTCTCCCCTCTGAGATCCCCACCCCAGTCCCCTTCTCCCCTCCCCTGTCTGAGATCCCCACCCCAGTCCCCTTCTCCACTCCCCTTTTCCCCTCTGAACACCCCCACCCCAGTCCCCTTCTCCCCTGTCTGAGATCCCCACCCCAGTCCCCACCCCAGTCCCCTTCTCCTCTCCCCCTCCCCTGTCTGAGATCCCCACCCCAGTCCCCTTCTCCCCTCTGAACACCCCCACCCCAGTCCCCTTCTCCCCTCTGAGATCCCCACCCCAGTCCCCTTCTCCCCTCCCCTGTCTGAGATCCCCACCCCAGTCCCCTTCTCCCCTCCCCTTTTCCCCTCTGAACACCCCCACCCCAGTCCCCTTCTCCCCTGTCTGAAATCCCCACCCCAGTCCCCTTCTCCTCTCCCACTTCCCTGTCTGAGATCCCCACCCCAGTCCCCTTCTCCCCTCCCCTTTTCCCCTCTGAACACCCCCACCCCAGTCCCCTTCTCCCCTCCCCTTCTCCCCTCTGAGATCCCCACCCCAGTCCCCTTCTCCCCTCCCCTGTCTGAGACCCCCACCCCAGTCCCCTTCTCCCCTCTGAACACCCCCACCCGAGTCCCTTTGCCCCTCTCCTTCCCCACCGGCTAAGCAGCGTCGCAGGCAGCGCCTCGTGCCCTGCTTGTAAAAAAAAAAAATCAAATCTCCTTCCTTCTCCTCGTCTTGACGTCGACTCGGGCCTTCCAATCAAATTGATTGGAAGGCCCGAGTCGACGTCAAGACGAGGAGGAGAAGGAAGGAGGAGATTTGATTTTTTTTTTTTACTAGCAGGGCACGAGGCGCTGCCTGCAACGCTGCTTCGCCGGGTTTTTTTTTTAATGTGCGGTGCCGCGGGAACGGCCACGGGAGGTGGCGGGAGCGGAGCACCCCCCACCCACTGGCACCCGGGGCGGACCGCCCCCACCGCCCCCCCCCCTTGGTACGCCACTGCAGACCCTGATGCCAGGCCCCCCTTGAAGGCCGGGCCCGGGGGAATCTTGCCCCCCCTCTCAGCTGCTCTAGTGGGCATGCATTTCATCTCTCTGCCCCCCCCCCCCCCCCACCAAACTTTAAAATTAAATACCTTTTCTGGCAGGGACTCCCAAGCCCCATCAGCTGCAGACATTGGCAGTCTGCCAAAGTTGTGAACCCTCATCAAAAACCGTTGCAGTTACCACTGTAGATGCCAGCGCCCCACACATGCTCAATTCTTGTGCATGAACTGAGAACGTGCAAGAACAAAGCATGCATGGATGCCGGCGTTGGTGGCACTGACTGCCACAGTTTTTTGACAGGGGTTTACAACTTTTGACAGGCTGCCAAAGTCTTCAGCTGGTAGGGCTTGGGGCTCACTGCCAGTGTGTATGGTGTACAGCGCTGCATATGCCTTGTAGCGCTATAGAAATGATAAATAGTCAGTGGCGTTGTGAGGGCAGCTGACACCCGGGGCGGGT
This sequence comes from Microcaecilia unicolor, assembly GCF_901765095.1. NCBI lineage: Eukaryota > Metazoa > Chordata > Amphibia > Gymnophiona > Siphonopidae > Microcaecilia > Microcaecilia unicolor. Next base: position 296,940,087 of record NC_044033.1, on the reverse strand, counting down.
CGCCGCTGCGCACCCCCCCCCCCCGGGTGCAGTGCGATGCACCCTCCCCCTTCCATAATGCAACCCCCCTCCCCCCTCCGTAGCGCAACTCCCCCCCCCCCCCCCCGCGAGAACATACTTGGAAGGCGCTGAGGGGCGGGCGGGAGGGCCAATCCGCCGAGTGCACGCCGCTGGGGGGTGTCGGCACCTCGCTGGTTCCTTGCTCTCTGTGCCCCGGAACAGGAAGTAACCTGTTCCGGGGCAGAGAGAGCAAGGAACCAGCGAGGCGCTGACACCCCCCAGCGGCGTGCACCCGGGGCGGACCGCCCCACCGCCCCCCCCCCCTTCCTACGCCACTGTAAATAGTAGTACGCCTCACCCTATGCTTGGAATAAACTTCCTGAGCCCTTATGCCAAGCCCCCTCCCTACCCATTTTCAAATCCTCGCTCAAAGCCCACCTCTTCAATGTTGCTTTCGGCACCTAACCTTTATACCTTTCAGGAAATCTAGACTGCCCCTATTTGACTGACTGTACATTTGTCCTTTAGATTGTAAGCTCCTTTGAGCAGGGACTGTCCTTCTATGTTAAATTGTACAGCGCTGCGTAACCCTAGTAGCGCTTTAGAAATGTCAAGTAGTAGTAGTAGTAGTAGTTACATCAATGGTGCACTGCTGCTGGGAGGGCCTGAGGCAAAAGTGGATGAGCCCAGGCTCACGTGTGGCTATGCAACCCTCCCCCACCTAACTTCTCCTCCATGTCCTTTCAGTACATTTGTATCACACTTCCTGGTTAAAATTACATGTTGACATAATGGTAACCCTAGACATAATGCCCTGATGCTCAAAGCTTACCCTGCTTGCAATGCATAAGTTGCTGAGTCAGCTTCAAAGAGCCCTGTTTAAAAAAGGCCCCTTAGATTTAAAACTATATAAAGAAGAAAGGTCCCACTGAACTTTCTTTTTGAAAAGTTCCGAGAAAAGAGGACATTTCTCTGGTAAGTGAACGCTATTTTGCTTTGTGCTTTGGGAACTTAAAGATTGGGGTTTAAAGGAGGAATTGTAGGTTAGTGTTAGGCAAAATAAAAATATAAAAAGCAAATTTTATCAACTAATCTCCATAGTCTTTTCCACTTAGTTTTAAAAACTTTGTACCCCAGCATTAACAGATAGAATCTAGCAGGCACTGCAGGATCTAGTTTAGTATTAAGGGGGAATAAAAAGAGAGAGAGAGAGAGAAAAGCAAGCATCATTAACTAGTTGCCGTGGAGGAGCATAATCGAATGGGGACGACCACCTCTAAGGGCGCCAATCTCTAAGGACGTCCTCAGGAAGGGGCGGGGAAACCCATATTATCAAAAGATGGGCGTCCATCTTTCATTTTGATAATACAGTCAGGGACACCCAAATCTCAACATTTAGGTCGACCTTAGAGATGGTCATCCTTTGGTCGTCCTTAGAGATGGTCGTCCCTGGTTTTTGGCGATAATGGAAACCGAGGATGCCTATCTCAGAAATGACCAAATTCAAGCCCTTTGGTCATGGGAGGAGCCAGCATTCGTAGTGCACTGGTCCCCCTCACATGCCAGGACACCAACCGGGCACCCTAGGGGGCACTGCAGTGGACTTCACAAATTGCTCCCAGGTGCACAGCTCCCTTACTTTGGGTACTGAGCCCCCCACCCCCCCCCCCCCAACCCACTCCCCACAACTGTACACCACTACTATAGCCCTAAGGGGTGAAGGGGGCACCTACATGTGTGTACTACTACTACTACTACAAATCATTTCTACAGCGCTAGTGGGTTTTGGGTGGGTTTTGAAGGGCTCACATTTACCAGCACAAGTGTAACAGGTAAGGGGGGGATGGGCCTGGGTCCATGTGCCTGAGGTACACTGCACCCACTAAAACTGCTCCAGGGACCTGCATTCTGCTGCGATGGACCTGGGTATGACATTTGAGGCTGGCAAAAAAAGTTTTTAAAGTTGTTTTTTTGAGGGTGGGAGGGGGTTAGTGACCACTGGGGGAGTCAGGGGAGGTCATCCCTGATTCCCTCCGGTGGTCATCTGGTCAGTTTGGGCACTTTTTTGAGGCTTGGTCGTGAAAAAAATGGACCAAGTAAAGTCGGCCAAGTGCTCATCAGGGACACCCTTCTTTTTTCCATTATCGGCCTAGTTCTCCCATCTCGTAATCATGCCCCAGTCCCGCCGACAGTCCTGCTGACATGCCCCCATGAACTTTGGTTGTCCCCACGATGGGAAGCAGTTGGGTCGCCCAAAATCAGCTTTCGATTATGCCGATTTGGGCGACCCTGAGAGAAGGACGCTCATCTCCCAATTTGTGTTGGAAGATGGGCGTCCTTCTCTTTTGAAAATGCCCCTGATTGTGTACAAACCTTTTCCTATAGTTTTAAACTTAAGCTTTCTTTAGAAATAGGCATTTTCCCCATAGTTTTAAAATGAAACCTTTTCTAGAGGTAGACACTAAACAGCCAAAAACTCTTGTTCTAAAAGGCAGTTATTTCCTGTTCCTTGGCTGCTGGAGAGGTAGCTCATCCAGCGACCTCAATTAAGTGTTAATTAAGGTGTGGGGAAGTAGATTACTTGCATTGGTTGCTAAGTGAGCTTCAAAGAGCCTGTTTAAAAAAGGCCTCTTACATTCAAAACTATATAAAGAGGAAAGATCCCACTGAACTTTCTTTCTGAGAAGTTCAGAGAGAAGAGGATATTTCTCTGGTAAGTGAACGCTAGTTTGCTTTGTTCTTTGGGAACTTAAAGATTGGGGTTTAAAGGAGGAATTGTAGCTTAATGTTAGGCAAAATAAAAATATAAAAAGCAAATTTTATCAACTAATCTCCATAGTCTTTTCCCCTTAGTTTTAAAAACTTTGTACCACAGCATTAACAGATATAATCTAGCAGGCACTGCAGGATCTAGTTTAGTCTTCCCGCCCACCCCTAGGACAACTCTTCATTTATAGTCAGTTATTGTAATTAGGGTAACAAGCAAGGAGTGCTCTTACAGAGTTTTAAATACATTTCATTACCATCTAAGAAGGAAGCACTAAATAAATCATACAATATACTATATAAACTAAAAGACACTTTTATATTAGGGTAATATCCATAATACTGTAGCAAGTTTTAAATTATTGAAAAACTCAAAAACAGTAAGATGGAGTCAGCAGTCCAGCAGCGAGAGGGATGCTATCCAGTCTTTTGCATTGAGTGTCACATGTATGATTATCTCCCAGTTGGTGAGATGTCATTGAATTAGTCACACAAGCGATTCACAGATTCGCCAACACCCACTGCATACTGGACATATGTCCCAGTCATCTACTTAAATCCGCCTCCAGCCGATTCATAGAAGACCTCACATCCCACCTAAACTTCACGCTTCCTTCCCCGAGGACTATGGTAACATCCTACTTACCCCAATACCAAAAGACACTAAGAAAAAAAACAAACAACTTTACCAACTACCGCCCAGTTGCGTCCATCCCTCTAGCAGTAAAACTGATGGAGAGCCTGGTGACCAAACAGCTTAGGGAATACCTGGACAAGCACTCAATACTACACGACTCACAATCAGGATTCCGCTCCCACTACAGTACCGAAACTATCCTAGTCACTCTCCTGGCCAAATTCAAACAAGAAATAGCCATAGGTAAAAGCATACTTCTTCAATTCGACGTGTCAAGCGCATTCGACATGGTAAACCATAATATACTACTAAGACTCCTTGGCCACTTCGGGATTGTTGGAAACGTACTTAAATGGATCAAAGGCTTTCTAACCACCAGAACATGCCAAGTAAAATCAAACTCAAACATATCATCACTGTGGAAAGCAGACTGCGGAGTACCTCAAGGATCACCATTATCACCAATACCCTTCAACATGATGATGATTCCACTGGCAAAGTCCTTATCCAACCAAGGCCTTAACCCATTCATCTATGCAGATGATGTTACAATCTACATTCCCTTCCGACATGCCTTGACTGAAATAACTAATGAAATCAATAATGACCTGAACATCATGGACTCATGGGCAAACTTATTCCAACTGAAATTGAACACTGAAAAAACACACTGCCTTATCCTCTCATCCCAACATAACAACTACAAACCCGCAACAATAAACACCCCAGGACACGCACTCCCTATCTCAGACAGCCTAAAAATACTCAGAGTCCCAATCGACCGCAACCTTGCTCTCGAGAGCCAAGTAAAAAAATGTAATAAAGAAAATGTTCTGCACAATGTGGAAACTAAAACGAATAAAACCTTTCTTCGCGAGGGATACCTTTCGTGAACTAATACAATCAATGGTCCTAAGCCATGCAGACTACTGCAATGGAATCTATGCGGGATGTAAAGAACAAATCACAAAAAAACTCCAGAACGCCCAAAACACACCAGCCAGACTGATATATGGTAAAACACGATTTGAAAGCGCTAAACCCCTTTGAGAAAAGCTGCATTGGCTCCCAATCAAAGAACAAATCATCTTCAAAATCTGCACATTGGTCCACAAAATCATCTACGGCATAGTCCCAGGATACATGACAAACCTCATAGATCTACCAACTAGAAACAAATTCAGATCAGCATGATCATACCTAAACCTACATTACCCAAACTGCAAAAGGCTAAAATATAAAACAACTTATGCATCTAGCTTCTCCTACATAAGTGCACAACTATGGAATGGACTCCAGTATGCAGTGAAAACAATACATGACCACCTAATTCTGGAAATTATTAAAAACCCACCTCTTCAAAAAAGCATATCCCACCGATCCAACATAAATCCCCACACCCAGCAACACAACATAATCAATGATCATACTGGACAATTTACTATCCTCCTTCCCCTCGACCTCTGATTCACTTCTACCTCTTTTGACCACAACATAATCTTGTATTTATTATCAACCGAAATGGCAAACACCATTATGGTACTTTGTAAGCCACATTGAGCCTGCAAACAGGTGGGAAAATGTGGGATATAAATGTAATAATAAATAAATGAATATGTGTGTGCCCGATGCAAAGAGCTCCTAGCTCTCAGAGAACGTGTCCGTTCTCTTGAGGCTAGAGTAGCAGACATGATGGAGCTGAGGGAGACAGAGAAGTACATAGAGGAGATCTACAGGGATGTTTTAGAGAAGTCCCACCTCCAGTCTGGTAGCCCCTGTGCTACCTTGGAGGAGGGAGGTTTCCTAGAAGGAGAGCATCACCCTGGTGAAGTAGGTACTCCTGTAGCCAGGACCTGCCCACCAGGGGATGTACTATCCTCTCACACCGAGGATATGTCTCCAAATGCTGCCCGGGAGGAAAAGGTTAGGATAGCTGTTGTAGTTGGCGATTCGATCATTAGACATATAGATAGCTGGGTGGCTGGTGGACGTGAGGATCACCTGGTGACTTGCCTGCCTGGTGTGAAGGTGGCGGACCTCACACGTCACCTAGATAGGATTTTAGATAGTGCTGGGGAGGAGCCGACTGTCTTGGTACATGTGGGTACCAATGACATAGGAAAATGTGAGAGAGAGGTTCTGGAAGCCAGAATTAGTTAACATTGAATTATTCTTATTTTGGTTACTTTTTCACATTGTCATTATTGAACGATTTTCACTACCCTTGATTTCAACACCTGAAATGTATTGATTACCGATTTTCTTCTAATTTACTGTGTATTCTATATACTCTAATTGGAACATTACTTTGTATTTCTTATTCCAGAAATGGCGATCGCCACTACAGTATTTGTAAGCCACATTGAGCCTGCAAAGAGATGGGAAAATGTGGGATATAAATGCAGAAAATAAAAAAATAACTCAAATGCAAAGCGCTGATAAGGAAGGCTAAGAGGGATTTCGAAAAAAAGATTGCGTTGGAGGCCAAAACACATAGCAAAATTTTTTTTAGGTATATTAAAAGCAGGATGCCGGCAAAAGAATCAGTTGGACTGCTAGATGACCGAGGGGTAAAAGGGGCGATCAGGGAAGACAAAGCCATAGAGGAGAGATTAAATGAATTCTTTGCTTTGGTCTTCACCGAGGAAGATTTGGGTGGGATACCGGTGCCAGAAATGGTATTCGAAGCTGACGAGTCGGAGAAACTTAGTGAATTCTCTTAAAACCTGGAGGATGTAATGGGGCAGTTCTACAAACTGAACAGTAGCAAATCTCCTGGACCGGATGGTATTCATCCCAGAGTACTGATAGAACTGAAAAATGAGCTTGCAGAGCTATTGTTAGAAATATGTAATTTATCCTTAAAATCGAGGGTGGTACCCGAAGATTGGAGGTTGGCCAAATTTGCCAATTTTTAAAAAAAGGTTCCAGAAGAGATCCTGGAAATTATAGACCGGTGAGTCTGATGTCGGAGCCGGGCAAAATGGTAGAGACTATTAAGAACAAAATTACAGAGCATATTCAAAAGCATGGATTAATGAGACAAAGTCAACATGGATTTAGTGAAGGGAAATCTTGCCTCACCAATCTACTATATTCCTTTGAAGGGGTGAACAAACATGTGGATAAAGGTAAGCCGGTTGATATTGTGTATCTGGATTTTCAGAAGGCGTTTGACAAAGTACCTCATAAAAGACTCCAGAGAAAATTGGAGAGTCATGGGATAGGAGGTAGTGTTCTATTGTGGATTAAAAATTGGTTAAAAGATAGAAAACAGAGAGTAGGGTTAAATGGTCAGTATTCTCAATGGAGAAGGGTAGTTAGTGGGGTTCCCCAGGGGTCTGTGCTGGGACCGCTGCTTTTTAACATATTTATAAATGACTTAGAGATGGGGGTAACTAGTGAGGTAATTAAATTTGCTAATGACACAAAGTTATTCAAAGTCATTAAATCGCAGGAGGATTGTGAAAAATTACAAGAGGCCCTTACTAGACTGGGAGACTGGGCGTCTAAATGGCAGATGACGTTTAATGTGAGCAAGTGCAAAGCGATGCATGTGGGAAAGAGGAACCCGAATTATAGCTACGTCATGCAAGGTTCCACGTTAGGAGTCACGGACCAAGAAAGGGATCTAGGTGTCGTCATTGATGATACGTTGAAACCTTATGCTCAGTGTGCTGCTATGGCTAAGAAAGCAAATAGAATGTTAGGTATTATTAGAAAAGGAATAGAAAACAAAAATGAGGATGTTATATAATGTCTTTGTATCGCTCCATGGTGCGACCGCACCTCGAATATTGTGTTCAATTCTGTTCACCGCATTGCAAAAAAGATACAGTGGAATTAGAAAAGGTGCAGAGAAGGGCAACAAAAATGATAAAGGGGATGGGACGACTTCCCTATGAGGAAAGGCTAAAGTGGCTAGGGCTCTTCAGCTTGGAGAAAAGGCGGCTGAGGGGAGATATGATAGAGGTCTATAAAATAATGAGTGGAGTTGAACGGGTAGATGTGAAGCGTCTGTTTACGCTTTCCAAAAGTACTAGGACTAGGGGGCATGCCATGAAGCTACAATGTAGTAAATTTAAAACTAATCGGAGAAAATGTTTCTTCACTCAATGTGTAATTAAACTCTGGAATTTGTTGCCAGAGAATGTGGTAAAGGCGGTTAGCTTAGCGGAGTTTAAAAAACGTTTGGACGGCTTCCTAAAGGAAAAGTCCATAGACTGTTATGTGAAGCGTCTGTTTACGCTTTCTAAAAATACTAGGGCTAGGGGGCATGCGATGAAGCTATAATGTAGTAAATTTAAAACGAATCTGAGAAAATATTTCTTCACTCAATGTGTAATTAAACTCTGGAATTCGTTGCCAGAGAATGTGGTAAATGCGGTTAGCTTAGCGGAGTTTTAAAAAGGTTTGGACGGCTTCCTAAAGGAAAAGTCCATAGACCATTATTAAATGGACTTGGGGAAAATCCACTGTTTCTGGGATAAGCAGTATAAAATGTTTTGTACTTTTTTGGGATCTTGCCAGGTATTTGTGACCTGGATTGACCTCTGTTGGAAACAGGATGCTGGGCTTGATGGACCTTTTGTCTTTCCCTGTATGGCAATACTTATGTACTTATGTTATGTACTTATGTTTGATTTAGACTGATTGTAGCCAGTCTAGCGGGCACGTTATTCAGCCTCTAATTCTCAAAGGGGCTTTGCGTCACTTTTACAGTTTTCCATAGCAGCTACCAATAGTCCTTTGCAAATATGTTACAGCAAGCTCACTAGTATTAAAATGAGCATTCCATGCAATGCACTAATATTTCTGTGCACTGCACAAAAAGGAGTGCCTACCTTTTATGTGCAAAATTTTCTGGCAAATCTGGAGCTGTCATAGCATAGGGGTGAATTCTCTGTGGAGCAGCCTTCTTGCATTTTTTAATAGTATCTGCACATGTGTGTGAAATGTGCGTGTATTATGTGTATGTGTGTCCCGCATATAACAGTAGTGTTAAAAGTTGTCATGAAACAGGTTTTTTTTTAAATTTGTTTATTTATTATTTTAAGTGATAATACAAAGAATACATCTTTGAAAAGATACATCAGATATAAACACAAATGCTCTACAATCTGGTTACAACAGTCCACACAAAAAAAAGGGGGGGGAAATGGGATTCAAGATTGATAAAACCAAAGGAAGTTTGGTACTATTAACTTAAAGTTTAAGGAAAAACAAGCAGTGGTACTCCTTAATTTACAGAACCATAAACCAGAGATGGAATTAGCATTGGTTTTTCCTCATATCAAGGAATGACCTTAATTGTTCAGGTTCAAAGAATTTGTATTTTTTATCCTTGAATATCAAAATACACTTGCAAGGAAATCGTAATTGGAAAACTGCTCCAACATTTAAGGATTCCTGCCTCATATCCAGGAACTTTTTCCGCCTTTGCTGAGTCCAACGAGCAATGTCTGGGAACACAGAGACCTTGCTTCCTTTAAACTCAGGGTAGATTTTTTTAAAATAAAGTCTCAATAAAGATTCTTTATCTTGCAAAAAGACAAAAGATACAATCAATGTCGCTCTAGTCTCTGTATTGTCCACAGACTGCTCCAAAAGGTTTGTCAAATCCAACGTTTCAGGAGGAATGTCCTGTTTAGAAGTAACTTGAGGTGAAGGAGATTTCATTTCCAAATAGTAAATCTTTTGAAGAGGAGGGAGTGTTTGATCTGAATAATTATATATTTCTTTGAGAAACTTAGCAAACATATCCTTCGGGGCAACAAATTGAAATTTCGGAAAGTTTACATAAGTACATAAGTAGTGCCATACTGGGAAAGACCAAAGGTCCATCTAGCCCAGCATCCTGTCACCGACTGTGGCCAATCCAGGTCAAGGGCACCCGGCACGCTCCCCAAACGTAAAAACATTCCAGACAAGTTATACCTAAAAATGCGGAATTTTTCCAAGTCCATTTAATAGCGGTCTATGGACTTGTCCTTTAGGAATCTATCTAACCTGTTTTTAAACTCCGTCAAGCTAACCGCCCGTACCACGTTCTCCGGCAACGAATTCCAGAGTCTAATTACACGTTGGGTGAAGAAAAATTTTCTCCGATTCGTTTTAAATTTACCACACTGTAGCTTCAACTCATGCCCTCTAGTCCTAGTATTTTTGGATAGCGTGAACAGTCGCTTCACATCCACACGATCCATTCCACTCATTATTTTATACACTTCTATCATATCTCCCCTCAGCCGTCTCTTCTCCAAGCTGAAAAGCCCTAGCCTTCTCAGCCTCTCTTCGTAGGAAAGTCGTCCCATCCCCACTATCATTTTCGTCGCCCTTCGCTGTACCTTTTCCAATTCTACTATATCTTTTTTGAGATACGGAGACCAGTACTGAACACAATACTCCAGGTGCGGTCGCAACATGGAGCGATACAACGGCATTATAACATCCGCACACCTGGACTCCATACCCTTCCTAATAACACCCAACATTCTATTCGCTTTCCTAGCCGCAGCAGCACACTGAGCAGAAGGTTTCAGCGTATCATCGACGACGACACCCAGATCCCTTTCTTGATCCGTAACTCCTAACGCGGAACCTTGCAAGACGTAGCTATAATTCGGGTTCCTCTTACCCACATGCATCACTTTGCACTTGTCTACATTGAACTTCATCTGCCACTTGCACGCCCATTCTCCCAGTCTCGCAAGGTCCTCCTGTAATCGTTCACATTCCTCCTGCGACTTGACGACCCTGAATAATTTTGTGTCATCGGCGAATTTAATTACCTCACTAGTTATTCCCATCTCTAGGTCATTTATAAATACATTAAAAAGCAACGGACCCAGCACAGACCCCTGCGGGACCCCACTAACTACCCTCCTCCACTGAGAATACTGGCCACGCAATCCTACTCTCTGCTTCCTATCTTTCAACCAGTTCTTAATCCATAATAATACCCTACCTCCGATTCCATGACTCTGCAATTTCTTCAGGAGTCTTTCGTGCGGCACTTTGTCAAACGCCTTCTGAAAATCCAGATATACAATATCAACCGGCTCCCCATTGTCCACATGTTTGCTTACCCCCTCAAAAAAATGCATTAGATTGGTGAGGCAAGACTTCCCTTCACTAAATCCGTGCTGACTTTGTCTCATCAGTCCATGTTTTTGTATATGCTCTGCAATTTTATTCTTAATAATAGCCTCCACCATCTTGCCCGGCACCGACGTCAGACTCACCGGTCTATAATTTCCCGGATCTCCTCTGGAACCCTTCTTAAAAATCGGAGTAACATTGGCTACCCTCCAGTCTTCCGGTACTACACTCGATTTTAGGGACAGATTGCATATTTCTAACAGTAGCTCCGCAAGTTCATTTTTTAGTTCTATTAATACTCTGGGATGAATACCATCAGGTCCCGGTGATTTACTACTCTTCAGCTTGCTGAACTGACCCATTACATCCTCCAAGGTTACAGAGAATTTGTTTAGTTTCTCCGACTCCCCCGCTTCAAATATTCTTTCCGGCACCGGTGTCCCCCCCAAATCCTCCTCGGTGAAGACCGAAGCAAAGAATTCATTTAATTTCTCCGCTACGGCTTTGTCCTCCTTGATCGCCCCTTTAACACCATTTTCGTCCAGCGGCCCAACCGACTCTTTGGCCGGTTTCCTGCTTTTAATGTATCTAAAAAAATTTTTACTATGTATTTTTGCTTCCAACGCTAATTTCTTCTCAAAGTCCTTTTTTGCCCTCCTTATCTCCGCTTTGCATTTGGCTTGGCATTCCTTATGATCTATCCTGTTACTTTCAGTTGGTTCTCTTCTCCACTTTCTGAAGTATTGTTTTTTGGCTCTAATGATTTCCTTTATCTTACTGTTTAGCCACGCCGGCTGACGTTTAGTCTTTTTTCCCTTTTTTCTAATACGTGGAATATATTTGTCCTGAACCTCCAGGATGGTGTTTTTAAACAGCATCCACGCCTGATGCAAGTTTTTTACTCTGCGAGCTGCTCCTTTCAGTCTTTTTTTCACCATTTTTCTCATTTTGTCGTAATCACCTTTTCTATAGTTAAACGCTAGCGTACTTGATTTCCTAGTTTCACTTCCTTCAATGCCAATATCAAAACCGATCATATTATGATCACTGTTATCAAGCGGCCCTCGTATCGTTACCCCCTGCACTAGATCATGAGCACCACTAAGGACTAAGTCTAGTATTTTTCCTTCTCTTGTCGGCTCCTGAACTAGCTGTTCCATGAAGCTGTCCTTGATTTCATCAAGAAATCTTATGTCCCTTGCGTGTACAGATGTTACATTAACCCAGTCTATATGCGGGTAATTGAAATCCCCCATTATTATTGTGTTGCCCAGTTTGTTTGCGTCCCTGATTTCCTTTAACATTTCCGCATCCGTCTGTTCGTCCTGGCCAGGCGGACGGTAGTACACTCCTATCACTATCCTTTTCCCCTTTGCACATGGAATTTCAATCCACAGTGATTCCAAGGAGTGTTTTGTTTCCTGCAGAATTTTCAATCTATTTGATTCAAGGCTCTCGTTAATATACAATGCTACCCCTCCACCAATCCGATTCACCCTATCACTACGATATAATTTGTACCCCGGTATGACAGTGTCCCACTGGTTATCCTCCTTCCACCAGGTCTCAGAGATGCCTATTATATCTAATTTTTCATTTAGTGCAATATATTCCAACTCCCCCATCTTATTTCTTAGGCTCCTGGCATTCGCATATAGACATTTCAAACTATGTTTGTTGTTCCTAAGTACATCATGCTTAGTACTTGACAGTATTAATTGGCAATCTTTTGTCTGATTTTTATTTAGCAATTTAGCAATCGTAGGTTTAGATTTCTTGATAAATTTTCCATATTCTCTATTTTTCTTTGTATAGAGGCACAATCTCCTACAATATGAACTTGTTGTTGAGACATTTTCCCAATTTGCGTCTCTAGGTCAGTCTGCTTTGTTATTACTCCCTCCAATTGTCTTTTAAGAGATTTTATCTGAGAAGAATTGTTCAAGGATAACATTATAAAAGAGGTACAGACCTTGTGAAGCAATTCCAATGCTGTCCAAATCGATTCCAGCGACACCTCTTGGGGCTTGACTAGGGGTTGTATCGCCAATAAGCAAGCAGAAATTTCTTCTGGCGTAGTTGTTTCAGGCAATACCCCAGTGGTCTCCCCTGTTGGCATTTCTGGCGTTCGCTGGACTCCCTCAGCTAGCCCCAAGATCTCTCTGGGCTCCGCTATCGCTTCTGGAGAACGCCACTCCTTCGAAGCCTCACTAGTCTCGGGATTCGGTACAGCTCTTCCGGGTGCGTGCGAGAGCGTCGGGGTCACAGGTCCTAATGGACTAAGTGAGAATTCGCTCTCCTGAGCGGAGCTCTTCCCTGCCTCGCTAGCGGATGCGTCCGGAGTCGGAGTCGATGCCAGAAATGTAGTCAGTGACTGCTGTCCAGGCAAGGTAGGGATTTGCTTTGGGAGGGGTGGTCCCCTTAGCTTTCCCTTCCTTTTCGGCATGTTTAACTAAGAAAATCGTCCAGAAAGAGTTTTTTTTTGGGAGCGTCTTTACTACACGTCTGCTTGAATGCCATCTTGAATCCCGTTGTCATGAAACAGTTTTAATAGTATTTGTGCATGTATGTGAAATGTGCCATGTGTGCAGGAGCTTATTTCTCTCATCTCATACAATCTTAAATTTGGAACCAGTAGCTATGGCGCAGCGGACAGTGGATCCCTTGGTGAAGGGGATCCGTAAATCTGATAATTTTTTTCCCATACCGCAAGATATCAGAGAGAGAGTTTAGGCTCAGTGGGATGTTCCGGATGCTCCTTTTCATTTGGCATGATCTGTGATCTGGCTTTGTTCTGTTCTGGACCAGGATAAGGCTTTGCTGAAACCCCATTGTTGATGCGGTGGAATCGATGGTTACCAAGAAGACTTTGGTGCCAGTGGATGGGGGTACAGCGCTGAAAGACCCTCAAAATCATAGAATGGAGACCCTTTTGAAACATTGTTTAGATGTTTTTGTCTTAGCAGTTCAGGCTGCTATTTATGGGGGGCTCACAAGCTCTGCCAGCTGAAGACTTCCCCCTGATGGTAACGAAAATACTGCTCTCCACAATACTGGCACCTGCACATGCTCAATTTTCAGCGCATGCCTGCTGCAGACTGCCAAGGTGGAAAGAAGTGTTTTCCCGCCAGCTGAGATATTTTTTTGCTGGTGGTGGTGCTGGGGGGGGGGGGGGGGAGAACACTTGGTGCCCACCCACTTCTTGCCTAGGCCCACCCAAAATCTGTTGTCTCCCTACACCCCTGCTTGTCCTTGATTGATTGGGAGGTCTCTCAAATCGAGGTGGGTTCAGCCTTTTTGCCAGATGCGCTGAATGATGTGCTTTGAGCTTCAGCCAAATCTATGTTGCAACCTGGTGTTCTTTCTGGCTTCGTGGTTGGTCAGCAGATGTGGCTTCCAAATTCAAGTTAATCAAGTTTCTCTTTTGAGGGTCATTGTTGTTTGGTGAGGACCTGAACAAGTTAGTCAAGAGTTTGGGAGAGTCTAAAGTACCACTGCTCCCAGAGGATCATCCTAGATCAGGAAGGCTTTGGGTTCTTGGCGAGTAGAGGTCGTGTGCATGTTTTCAAGCATTTTCGATCTGGCAGGTTGACTGGTTCTCAAAGATCAGGTTTTTCCAGTGCGCTCCGTCCTTTCAGGGGGCTCATCACTGTGGCCAGGATGTTGGCGTTGGTGTGTATGCAAGGCACTGCGTACACTTAGCTTGTGTGCAAAACTTTGTTTTTGCATAGGGTGCCCAAAAAATTGTGCACTAAAACCAAGCTAATCAGTGTACAAATCCTAGCTCACTTTATTGCACTGGCCCCTCATCTTTCGCTTCTATTTTTCCTGCAGAGGATGCTTTTAGACCAGCAGCAGGTGCTGATGGAAGAGAGAGAGAGAGAGAAACAACATCCTTGGCTTTGCCAGCTGTTTTCTGTATGCAGTAACTGGGTCTATGAAACTAAAAAGTGACTTTAGCCAAGAAATGACAGGTCTGAGCTGGAAGTCACCCAGCAGCTATAATACTGTACATCCATGTCCTTCAAGTGCTATGGGATTCTAAATTCAAAATGGTGGCTTTTGGAAAGAGAGCCTGAAAAGAAAGGAATTGAAATGGATAAACAAAAGATAATTAGAAAAAGAGGGAAATAGGGGAGAAAGAAAGCACTAAGTGGCTGCTGTAGAGACCCAAGCCTCTGACATTTTGACACTAGGAATACCTTATACAAGAGTCATAAATTCTTTCTTCAGCCACTATGTGTAAGGCAGCTCCAGTCATGCAGAAAACTTGATCTTTCACAGACTGTGATACCAGCTTAAAAAATTAAACAAAGATAATGATTTCCAGAAGTTTGAGAATTGGGAGGGGGGATCCTCCCCTTACCATAAATGTGAAGTGAACTCTGGGCCTGAGTTATAGGAAGGCATGCCTCAAACATTGCCTGTAAGAATGATTAAAAGAAAGAGTAGTAGCTGAACTCAGAAGAAAGAAAGAATTCACACAACACATTAAAAATAAAGGCTTCACTTCAGAGCAGAAGCGTAGCCAGGTTTTGATGTCAGTGTGAAGCCGAAGGGCTGAGCCACATAGGCCCCATTTTATTTAACATCTGTTTGGGGGAGCACTTGCTCCCCATGCACCCCCCTCTCCAGCTATGTCTCTGCTTCTACCCTTACCACTGGCAATCTAGAAAACAGCTCCCTCTGCTTCTGAAAGGGAGAGAGCATTAGGTAGCTGTAGAGGAAGGAGGCCCAGCAGATGAACAGTGGGAAAGAGCAGGGAGAAGGTGCTTTGCTCAGTTTTGGGATTGCTCATACTGAGATGGGAGAGGGCAGTAAAAAGGGAAAATAAATGTTTCATCAAGGTTGACATAGAACATGCTCTTCTGCTCTATCTCAAAGTGCTGCAATTCAGCCTTGTTAACAGATAGTTTCATCTTCCCAGACTCCTCCATCCCCAGAGTTTTCATCCTGCCTCCCACATTGCTCTCCTCCATCAAGAGTAGTCCTGGAATTCCAAAGGGCATTTTAACCTCCTTCTGAGACAAAATTTATCTGTTGTCTGGCTAACAAACCCCAGCTGTTTAGAAATGAATATCTATGCACCACTCTGCTGGAGACCTGGGCTTCTTCACTAACCCTGCACTGACTATGAAATGTGTAGCAAAGGGAACCTCAGACTAACTAGATGAATAGCAACAGTACTTACAGAGTGAGGGACAGAAGGGGAAGAGAGCCATCTCCCAGTGTGAGACTGCGGGAACAGGGTTGGGCTAAGAGAAAAGAAGAGAGCCTTCTCCCAGTGTGGGATAGAAAGGAACAGGGCTGGGGTGATAGAAAGCAAGAGAACCTCCTCTAAATGTGGGACAGAAGGGCGCAGGACTGGGGTGACAGGAAGAAAACCTCCTTCCAGTGTGGGACAGAAGGGGACAGGGCGGAGTGACAGAGAGCCTCCTCCCAGTGTGGGACAAAAAGGGATAGGTCTGGGGTGAAGGAAAGGAAGAGAGCCATCTCCCACTCAGTGTGGGACCGAAGGAGATAGGTCTGGAGTGAAGGAAAGGAAGAGAGCCATCTCCCAGTGTGGGACCGAAGGGGATTGGTCTGTGGTGAGGGAAAGGAAGAGAGCCATCTCCCAGTGTGGGACCGAAGGGGAAAGGTCTGGGGTGAGGGAGAGAGCTTCCTCCCAGTGTGGAACTGAAGAGAACAGGTCTAGGGTAAAGGAAAAGAAGAGCCATCTCCGAGTGTGGAACAAAAGGGGACAGGGCTAGGCTGAGAGGAAAATAGCCTCCTTCCTGTGTGGGACAGAAGGCAAGGGGAAATGGGACTTGATATACCGCCTTTCTGAGGTTTTTGCAACTACATTCAAAGCAGTTTACATATATTCAGGTACTTATTTTGTACCAGGGGCAATGGAGGGTTAAGTGACTTGACCAGAGTCACAAGGAGCTGCAGTGGGAATTGAACTTGGTTCTCCAGGATCAAAGTCCACTGCACTAACCACTAGGCTACTCCTAGGGAACAGGGATAAGGTGACAGGAAGGAAGAGAACCTCCTCCTACTGGAACAGAAGGTGGGGTTCATTAGGGAGGAAATGGGCCTCCTTTCATGGGAATTTTGATGGATCAAAGACTTTGTGTCTACAGTGTGGGACTGAGAAAGTTTTGGGGGAACTACTGATATAGACAGCTCCTTCCTGAAGTTTGGGGCTCCCACTTACTGGTCAATGGCAACATTTTTGTCAATCTGTGTGCAATACATCAAATGTCAGTCTTTCCTTGCTGTCAGGAGCTGCCCCTGCAGCAGCTAATGCAATCAATGCACAGTAGGGATGGTCAGTCAGAACATTTTTATTTCATGTGCTTTCCTGGGTCATTTCTGTTGGAATGTATTGTATTTTGCATGCATTGCCTGTCACCTATTATTTCTCTGTGATTACTCTGTGACCTCTGATGTGAATTACTTAGAGAGGTCACACAGCTATGCAACTTCCTGTGGGGGTCAGACACAGCAGATGCAGCACATGGAGCACATGGAGCTCATGATCTCTCCTAACCTGAGAGGATCTATGGTGGTGTGAGCATCCATTACCATCTAAGCACATGGAAGGAGCTGATAATACAAATGTATAGTAATATGTATATATAAGCCTGTCTGATTATAATCTAACTACAAACTGTGAGTAAACAGATGTTTTGTTACTTCAACTTTAAAGTGACTCAGCAGTGAATTATTCTGGGGTGAATGAGAGAGAGATGAAGAAAGAAATTAACATTTCTAAAGCTGAAGCTGTGTGTACTAAAATCTGCTAATTATTTACTACAAATAATCCAACAAAAGGGTTATGGGCCCAGGGTCCAGGAATTGAAAAAGAAGAGAAATATTACCAGGCAGAAAAAAAGGCCACATTTTTTCTCTTAAGTTTTAAAGGAAAGATTCAGTCTGTCTCTCTCTCCCCCCACACAGCAGACAGAAGGCTAAGAAAATGGCTGAGGGAAGAAATTCACTATTTTTCTATTCTCTCAAGGTGCCTAAATTAACTGAGTTTAATTATCGGCAGTGGGAACTAAGATTCATATGTCTCCTTCGAGCAAAAGGATTAAATATATGCTTAGACCAAGACAGAACAGCTGAAAATATGGCTGAATGGGACAATGCAAACTATTATGTGAAGTGCATGTTTTTGGAAGCTCTCTCAGAAAAACAAGCCATATTAGTGGAGGGAAAAGATACACCAAAGGACATTTTATATAAACTGAGAACTATGTATGCAACTACATATGCAAAGCAGCAACCAATTTGGCTGGCAGAGTTGAATGAAACCAAATTAAGGGATAAAAGTAAATGTAATGATCACATTATGCATCTTATGTCTTCATTTCAAAAGCTAGAACTTTCTGGAATTCCCATGTGTGATGCATTGAAAAGAGCATTTCTTTTTACCTCACTATCAAAGAAGTTTGATGTTTTTAGGTCTGTAAATGAGGCCATTGAAGGGCAATCTTTTGAACAGGCAACATCAAAACTAAGGCAGGAATGCATAATAAATGATTCTGAGGAGATGTGTTCTCAAAGTCAGTCAGAGAGAAATGAAACAAATTTCTTGGCAAAGAACAGAGGAAGGCGGAGCTATGGGAAAACTCCACCCAAGGGCAAGCTGATTTGCTACTCATGTGGAAAGGAGGGACATGTATCTAAATGGTGTAAGGAAACACAAAACACTCCCTCTAGCTCACCTAAGCCAATGGAACTAAAGAATTTTCAAACCAGGAAATGTATGAAGGACAAAGATAAACACAAGGGTTTTCTAATGGCAGAAAAATCTTTGACTATGGTAAATAATAATTCAAATGAAAGTACTTGGATTTTGGATTCGGGGAGCACATGCCATTTAACCAATTGTAAAGATTTCTTTCAGGAAATGTGTCCAGAGGAAGGTATTCTTAAAACTGCAAACGCAGGGACTGCTAAGATCCAAGCAAAAGGTATTGGATTCTTAAAATGCAAAGTGTCTAATGAAGTTAAAGAAATTCCTGTAAGTGATGTCTTGTATATTCCCCAAGCAGTTTGCAATATGCTTAGTGTATCTACATTAGATAAGAAGGGATTTGTGATTCATTTTGAAAACAGTAAGTGCACAATCTCTAAAAATGATGAAGTGTATGCTGAAGCTTTTATGCATAATGATGTTTATAAACTGAGCATTTCAGGTGAAGCCTCACATATGGCGCAAGTAAGGAAGAATGATGGTAAATGTAGTCTGGAAATCTGGCACCGCCGCCTGGGACATCGTGATTCTAAGGTGATCCAGGATCTTTACAGTAGGCAACTAGCCACAGGCATTCAGATAAGTGCAGATGCTGGTAAAATGGAGAAATGCATAGACTGTGTTACTCAAAAGGGTGTGAGACCCTCATTTCCTGCATACACAGGAAATAGGAGTAATAAAGTGCTGGACTTAATACACAGTGACTTATGTGGACCGTTTAATATCCCATCATTGGGAAATAACAGATTTGTGCTAATATTCTTGGATGATTTCTCTAGATATTGTGTGGCCTATTTGCTGAAAGAGAAAAGTCAAGTCACAGACATGCTGAAGAATACGTAGCCATGGTGAGCAATAAATTTGAAAGAAAACCAAAGGTTCTTCAGACCGACAATGGTGGTGAGTTCACTTCACAAAGCATGCGCACATTTCTAGAACAAGAAGGCATTCAGCATATCACAACAGTAGCTTATACACCAGAGCAAAATTCTGTTGCAGAGAGAAAATTTAGGTCACTTGTGGAAATGACCAGATGTATGCTGTCAGATAGCAATCTCCCTAAAAGACTATGGGGGGAAGCCATTCTCACAGCAGTGTACCTACAAAACAGAATGCCAACTAAAGGCGCTGAGCGCACACCACATGAGACATGGCATGGTAGGAAGCCAAACCTGTCACACATAAGAACATTTGGAAGTACAGCATATGCTCATGTACCAAAGCAAAGAAGGCATAAGCTGGATTCCACAACAGAAAGGGGCATTTTAGTTGGCTATGCTCCAGGACACAAAGGATATAGAATTTTGAATCTGAAAACTGGCATTGTTGGCATAAGACATGTTACATATTTTGATGAAAACAAAAGGGTTGATAAAGGCTGGATTATCCCAGATGAGCCTTATCATCCAGAATATGAAACTAGAACCATAATAGACATGCCAGTGTATATAAATGCCATACCAAGGCAGATGTCTGAAAGCAACTCATCTGTATCTAACGAGGAACAGGCAGAGGAAGCAGACACAGAAAGGATCATTGAAGAAGACAGTACAGTTGGAGAAGGGGAATCAATTGGAGAAGTACTCTCAGATTTAGAGGATGCGGAAAGGTCAGACCAACCTGTTGTCAGACGCTCATCCAGGGAAAACAAAGGTGTTCCACCCCCAAGACTGTCTTACCTAACAAAGTCAGCAGAAGCTCAAGAGCCCTTAACATGGGATGAGATTGAGAAAATGCCAGCAGAAGAAGCTGCTGAATGGCATAAAGCTGCACAAGAAGAAATTGATGCATTGGATAAAAATAATACTTGGATTCTTACAAAATTACCTCCTGGCAAGAAAGCTATAGGATGCAAATGGGTATTCAAGTTAAAAAGGAATGCACAAGGAAAAGTGGAAAGGTATAAAGCCAGATTAGTCGCAAAGGGATATCTTCAAAAATATGGAGAAGATTTTGATGAAGTGTTTGCACCTGTAGTGAAACACACGACAATCAGAACACTTCTGAGCATTGCAGTCTCAAAAGGCATGCAAGTCAACCACATTGATGTGAAAACAGCGTTTCTTCACGGAGAAATAACTGAAGACTTGTACATGGAACAACCAACAGGTTTCATAAATACAAAACAAAGACAGCTAGTGTGTAAATTAAACAAAGGTCTTTGTGGATTAAAGCAAAGTGCAGAATGTTGGGATGATAAATTGCATGAAATATTGACAAATTTAGGATTTAAGCAAGGTGAAGCAGATAAATGCTTGTACACTAGGTGCACAAATGGACAATATGCATACATTTTAGCTTTTGTTGATGATCTGCTCATTGCAAGCAAAAGTGAGCAAGAGTACAAGGACATTGTAAAATGTTTAAACCACAATGTTGAGATAAAAGAACTTGGTAATGTGTCATACTATCTTGGTATAGAAATTGAGAAACAAAATGATGGTTCTTATCTTCTAAGCCAGAAGCAGAAAATAAATGAGCTTATTGAAGGTTTAGGTATGCAAGATGCCCAAGTTGTAAGCACTCCCATGATCACTGATTTTCTGAAGGATGAAACAGTAAGAGAACCTTTACCAGATAACATCCAATATAGATCAGCCATAGGTAAGCTTTTATATCTAGCTACCACATACAGGGCTGATATAGCAAATGCAGTAGGAATTTTGAGCAGAAGGGTCAGCTCACCTACCAAATCAGATTGGACTGCAGTTAAAAGGATGGTAAGGTATTTAAAGGGTACCATTGATTGTAAATTAAAGATTTCAGCCAATAGTAATCCAAAACTAATATGTTACTGTGATTCAGATTGGGCAGGGGATCATTCTAATTATAAATCCACAAGTGGATATGTGTTTATGTATGGAAATGTACAAATTTCATGGGCCAGTCATAAACAAAGTATTGTGAGTCTGTCTTCTACAGAAGCTGAATACGTGGCTGTATCGGAAGCGTGCAGAGAACTGATGTGGATTGAAAAACTTTTACTGGATTTTGGAATAGCTGAAAAGAGACCAATCCAGATAATGGAAGATAATCAGAGCTGCATCCGACTGTCACAGAATGACAAGGTTCAGTCACGCACCAAGCACATCGCAACGAAATACCACAACGTGCGAGAGTTGGCGAAAGAAGGGGTCATCAGTCTACACTATTGTCACACCAGTGAGATGACAGCTGACATCATGACCAAACCGTTACCCAGAGAACATTTTGTGAATCTGCGTATAAAGCTTGGACTTTGTATGAATAAATAATTGCATGACAGTAATGCATGAGAAGGGGTTTGTTGGAATGTATTGTATTTTGCATGCATTGCCTGTCACCTATTATTTCTCTGTGATTACTCTGTGACCTCTGATGTGAATTACTTAGAGAGGTCACACAGCTATGCAACTTCCTGTGGGGGTCAGACACAGCAGATGCAGCACATGGAGCACATGGAGCTCATGATCTCTCCTAACCTGAGAGGATCTATGGTGGTGTGAGCATCCATTACCATCTAAGCACATGGAAGGAGCTGATAATACAAATGTATAGTAATATGTATATATAAGCCTGTCTGATTATAATCTAACTACAAACTGTGAGTAAACAGATGTTTTGTTACTTCAACTTTAAAGTGACTCAGCAGTGAATTATTCTGGGGTGAATGAGAGAGAGATGAAGAAAGAAATTAACATTTCTAAAGCTGAAGCTGTGTGTACTAAAATCTGCTAATTATTTACTACAAATAATCCAACAATTTCCAGGAATATTAATTTTGTTCTAGGCATTTCTTCGAGAGCAGGCACTTTTTGCAAAGAAGTCACACTCATACTGTGCACATGAACACACATGTGCAAGGGTTCACACATGCATGCACTCATACTGCACACATGGACAGGCATGTGTAAGGGTTTGCACATGCATTCACTAATAGTGTGCACATGGGCACGCATGTGAAGGGTTCACACATGCATGCACTAATAGTGCGCACATGGACACGCAAGTGTAAGGGTTCACACATGCATGCACTAATAGTGTGCATATGGGCACGCATGTGAAGGGTTCACACATGGACATGCAAGTGTAAGAGATCACAGATGCATCCACTAATAATACAGACATAGACACACATGTGTAAGGGTTCACACATGCATGCACTAATAGTGCACACATGGGCATGCATGTATAAGGTTTCGCACATGATTGCACTAATAGTGTGCACACGGACACGCATGTGTAAGGGTTTGTACATGCATGCACTAATAGTGTACACATGGACACGTGTAATGATTCACACATGAATGCACTAATAGTGCGCAAATAGACACACAAATGTAAGGGTTCACACTATCTAGCCTTCTCCATTGAGAATACTGACCATTTAACCTTACTCTTTGTTTTCTATCCTTTAACTGGTTTTTAATCCACATAGAACACTGCCTCCTATCCCATGACTTTCCAATTTCCTCTGGAGTCTTTCATGAGGTACTTTGTCAAATGCCTTTTGAAAATCCAGATACACAATATCGACCAGCTCACCTTTATCCACATGTTTGTTCACTCTAGTACTACTACTACTACTACAAATCATTTCTATAGCGCTACCAGTCGTATCGCAGCGCTTCACAATTGAACATGAAGAAAAGACAGTCCCTGCGAAAAAGAGCTTACAATCTAAATCAGGACAGACAAGACAAATAAGGGATAAGGGTAAGACAGACAGATAGGACACATAGGGAAAAGGGACTATTGAAGAGAGGAAGACAAGATAAGGTTATGAGCAGGTGACAAGTTAGGAATTAAAAGCAGCATCAAACTGGTAGGCCTTTAGCCCGGTTTTGAAGGTGGCTAGGGATGGAGCTTGACGTAATGGCTCAGGAAGTCTATTCCAGGCATAAGGTGCGGCGAGATAAAAGGAACGGAGTCTGGAGCTAGCGATGGAGGAGAAGGGTGCAATTAGGAGAGATTTGCCTAGTGAACAGAGTTCTTGGGAAGGAGTGTAGGGAGAGATAAGGGTGGAGAGGTAGTGAGGGGCAGCAGAGTGAATGCACTTATAGGTTAATAAGAGGAGCTTGAACTGTATACAGAAACGGATAGTGAACCAGTGAAGTGACTTCAGAAGAGGGCTGATATGGGCATAGCGACTATGGCGAAATATTAATCATGCAGCAGAATTTTGAAAGGATTGAAGAGGAGAGAGATGGCTGAGTGGAAGACCTGTGAGAAGCAAGTTGCAGTAGTCCAAGCTAGAGGTGATGAGAGTGTGGATGAGGGTTCTGGTAGCGTGATCAGAAAGGAGAGGGCAAATTTTGGCGATATTATAGAGGAAGAAACGACAGGTTTTAGCAATCTGTTGAATATGTGTAGAGAAGGAGAGGGAGGATTCGAAGATGAGCCCAAGGTTATGAGCAGATGAGACAGGAAGAATGAGCGTGTTGTCGACAGAAATAGAGAGTGGGGGAAAGGGAGAGGTTGGTTTAGGTGGGAAGATAAGGAGCTCAGTTTTGGACATATTGAGCTTCAGGTGGCGGTGATACATCCAGGCAGCAATGTCAGACAGGCAGGCAGATATCTTGGCCTGGATTTCTGCCGAAATTTCTGGTGTGGAGAGGTATATCTGGGAGTCATCAGCATAAAGGTGATATTGACAGTGGCGTTCCTAGGGGAAGTAAAACCCGGCTGGCTCAATCCGTCCTCCTTTTTCTGGAGCCATATGGTAACCCTAATGGAGGGGAGGGGAGAGTTGCTGGACATAGGTGGATGGAGGGGAGAAGAGAGGAGGGTTGCTGGACATGGGTGGATGGAGGGGAGAAGAGAGGAGGGTTGCTGGACATGGGTGGATGGAGGGGAGGGGAGAGGAGGGTTGCTGGACATGGATGGAGGGGAGGGAAGGGAAGACAGGAAGGAGATGCACATGGATGGAGGGAGAGAGAAGAAATTCTGGACATGGATGGAGGGGAGGGAAGAGAGAGGAAGGAGATGAGATGAGAGAAAAGGAAGAGAGGAGAAAAACTGCACATGGATGGAGAAAATAGGCAGAAGCTGGATCCACTGGACAGTCAAGTCTGCGGAGGACTCAGCTTTTACTTACGGATGTAGGGCAAGAAATGAAGAAGAAAGGAGGAAAGTAAAGAAATAAATGGAAAGTAAGCCCTGGAAACGGAGTTAAGAGGACAGATAGCAGCAGAATCAGATACTGGGCCAGCATGATCAGAAAAACAAAGTCACCAGACAAAAAAAGGTGGAAAAAAATCATTTTATTTTCATTATAGTGTTTGGAATATTTCCACTTTGAGAATCAGGTGCTCAACATTAAAAGTTTATATTTATTTACTTATTTATGGCATTTTATCCCACATTAAACATGAATTAGATTGGAACCTGAGATCATTTCATTTTTTTTTTCCTGGAGAGAGTAATGCATTGCCCCCCCCCCCAGGCTCTCTCCCCTCTGCAGTTTTGGGGGGCGCAGAGGTGAACAGGGGGGCACAGAGGTGGACCAGGGAGAGAGCCTGTTGTTAAACATTTACCAGCACACCACTGCACACTACCTTCCTGCCGCGGCCACCACCACTGCTGCTGCTGCTGCTGTTACAGCAGTGGCGGCAAAAACAGAAATAAAGATTGTGATGCAGAGCCACACTGTTCCTCCTGTTCGCGGCTGCCAGTCCTGCCTTCCTCTAACAATTTCCTGTTCCGGGACAGAGCTGGTCAGCTGCGAGCAGGAAGGGAACAACGGTGCAGCCCCGCGATCTTTTTTTTTCTATTTTTGCCGCCATTGCTGAAACAGCAGCAGGGCACCAGCAGTGGTAGCCGTGGCAGAGGGGTATTGGGTGGGAATCGGGATAGCCTAGTCCTGGGCTTGCCAGTGGTAGTGGGGGTGTCGTGGGGGGGGGGGAGAGAAGGTTGGGGTGTTGGGTGGGGCTGAAAAAAAAGACTGTAACACTGGATGGAAAAGGGAGGGTGTGATTGTAAGTGAGGGTAGGGTGGAAGAGTGGGGATATGGAGATTAGGTGGGGTGATAGTGGGGACATATAAATTGAGCAGGAATAAGGAGGACCCCAGGTACAGGGTGACTGGGTGATGGGGAAGGACAGACGATGGATGGAGAATGGAGTGGGGAGGGGGAACAGATGCCGAATGGAAGGGAGAAGAGATGGGACAGATGCTGGATGGAGGGAGAAGGGAGGACAGATGCTGGATGAGAAGGAGGGAGAGAGGGGACAGATGTCAGATGGAAAGGAGGGACAGACACTAGATGAGGAAGAGAGAAGGACATATGCCAGATGGAAATGCGGAGAGGAGGGACAGACACTGGATGAAGGGGAGAGAGGGGATAGAAGCTGGATGGAAGGGGGAGAGAAGATGCAGATGTTGGATGGAACTGGGGAGAGAGAGGGGCTTGAGTGGATGGAAGTGAAAAGAGAGAGGGACCAGATGCTGGATGGAGGAGGGAGAAAAAGAGGAGAGACTCTGGATGGAAGTGAGGAGAGAGAAGGGGCAGATGCTGGATGGAAAGGGGGTGAGAGGGGGCAGATGCTGGATGGAGGAGGGAGAAAAAGAGGAGAGACTCTGGATGGAAGTGAGGAGAGAGAAGGGGCAGATGCTGGATGGAAAGGGGGTGAGAGGGGGCAGATGCTGGATGGAAAGGAGGGAGAGAGGAGGCAGATGCTGGATGGAAAGGGGGAAGAGAGAGAGGGAGCAGATACTGGATGGAAAGGGGGGGCAAGAGAGGGATAGATGTTGGTGATAGTTAAGAAGAGATTGAGGAAAAAAGAAACAAGAGACTGGGACAACACAATTAGAAAAAAGTAAACGGACAGACAACAAAAGTAGGAAATATGAATTTTATTTTTAGTTTAATATAAAGTAGTGTGGTAGCTGTGTTAATAAAGAAAATGGAAATAAGATGATATCTTTATTGGACTAATTTTAATACATTTTTGCTAATGTTTGGAGACCCAACCCTCCCTTCTCATGTCAGAACAGAATACCTTAATAGCAGTATACTGTCCTGACCTGAGGAAAGAGGTTTTGGCCTCTGAAAGCTAACTGGAATAAATTGGTATCATCATATTTTCCACTTTTTTGTTTTATGTGTATTTGTTAACCTATAGTATAATGATTGAAATATGTCAGTTTTGAAATTTGCATCTGCGGGCGGGGGAGTATCAGCAGTGCAGCAGGTAGGAAAGAACTGGGATAGTTGGGGCGTCAGCTGCGGCGGTAGGGGGGCGTCGGGGAGTAGTCAGGCGGGGGGCCTAGACCACTCTCAGTGCCCGGGGGCCCAGACCACTCTCAGTCCGCTCCGGCTTGTTTACATACATTTGGATGCAATTAGCGCGTGCGCATTGTTTCACATGCTAACTGGCTCTGATCCTGGGGCGCAGGCAATCACAGGCGCTAGTCTGATGCTAATGGCCTCCAGCATCCGCGTTTGCTTTTGATCATCTGTGCCTGAGAGCTCTGCAATGCTGGAAGGCTTTAGCTGAGGAAGGGGTGCTATCAGTGACAGCCAGCATGCAAACAAGTAACAGTAGGTGGGAAGGGGTTGCTGGTTGAGATGTAGGGGGCTGGCTCTCTGGCTGGAGGTTACTAGCTGGGGGAGCTGACTGACTGGGTAAAAATGGAAGGAGTTAGCTAACTTGGGGAGGACTAGGAAAATCTGGCAAACTGGGAGGGAGTGAAGGAGGGCTGACAGGAGGGTGATGGGGATTGGCTAGCTAGGGAAAGGTATGCCTGGAGCATGATTTGGGGTGAAATGATGGGCAATGTGGTAGGGCAAGGAGGAATGGTGTAAAAAGAGCTTAGTAGAGGTATACGCTGACCCAGAGAATTGAAAGAAAGAATAAAACTAGAAGTTTTCAAGAAAAGATAATAAAATGGACAGACAAATAGGAGAGAAAAGAAAAAAAAATAAAAAGATAGAAACAGTTTTTAGAAAACAAGTTTAATACATTTCTCTTAATAGATTTGCTACAAAATTCTGATGTACTTTTATTCAAAGTTTGGTGAAAACATACAATACATTTAAAAAAGAAAAGCTAGGTAAGCAACAAGTACAAATCAGATTAAGAAGGCAGCCAGCTTGTCCCAGGGGTGAGAAACACTGCTCTAGGAAATGAATGGAATTCTGCCTGGGGCATGTCAGTACCTGATGAGTAACCTGGAGGGGGCTGGGATTGACTGCACTTGCTCATAGAAGTTGAAACTAGTAATTAAACCCATGCTGTTTGTTATGCAAAAGTCTCCTGAAAATGCTGGAGAGATACCAGCAAAATGCAGAATGGAAGGGCTGAACATGCCAAGGAGATTCTAGAAAAATGCAGCAACTGAAAATGCCGGAAAATGCAACAAAATGGAGAACACTTAGTATGAAAAGTCCATTAAGGGCCTCTTTTACAAAGCTGCACTAGCAATTCCTGCATGGTAAATGAGAAGAATCCTATTCAATCCTATGCACTTCCTCTCATTTACTGTGCAGGAATCACCATTGGGTTTGCCGTGCACTAATTTGGAACTACCTCAGGGGCTGGTGGTAGTTCCCACCCTCAGCACGCGCCATTTCAAGTGCCACAAAAATATTTTGTATTTTTGTAGCGCCAGAGTTTACGGGGTGGTAATCGCTGCCCAGTTACCACTGGGTTAGTGCAGAAGCCCTTCCCATCATCTAAATAGTTAGTGGTAAGGGCTCCCCCTGGAAATGGCCACACTCCCTGTGATGAATGCAAGGCCATTTCCTTTTCAAAAACAGCCTTTTACCTGCTGCGGTAAAAAGGGGACTTCGGCACGTATCATAAACACACACCAATGCTACCACAGGCCCCTTTTTGACTGCAGCTTGGTAAAAGGGGCCATAAGCTAGTCGACTCCCACTGCCAGCATAAGATATGTTTTCAAATGTTCAATAATGTATTTAGCATGGGGAAGATGCAGTTTGTATTAGGCAGAATACAAAATAAGACAAACAAGCATGGAGTTTCAGTCATCTGGTAGTCATCTGGTAAAATCACAGTACTGCAACAAACAAAAACAAACAAGAAATCCTATACCTTTCTGCACCAGGAAAACTGTAATACAAAGCCTCCAAAACACCTTTTTAATTTTCAAGTTTCCTATTTATTTAATATACTCCTCTTATCATTCAAATAACTAAGCAGTTTGCAATCTAAAACATCATAAAATTCAAGCAGTTTAAATGTATACAATAACATAAAAACAGAAAATAAATGTTTATTAGCAGTGCCAGACGAGATGCGAGGCTCTTTAGTGATTAGGGACACTGAAAAGCATATAGAAGTGGAGGAGTAGCCTAGTGGTTAGTGCAGTGGACTTTGATCCTGGTGAACTGAGTTTGATTCCCACTGCAGCTCCCTGTGACTCTGGGCAAGTCACTTAACCCTCCATTGCCCCTGGTACAAAATAAGTACCTAAATATATGTAAACCGCTTTGAATGTAGTTGCAAAAAAACTCAGAAAGGTGGTATATCAAGTCCCATTTCCCCTTTCCCCTCTCAAACTAATACCACATGAAACTTAACAAGGAAACCCACACAGGAATGCATTCAGCACTATTTCTAAAGCAGTTACAGTCTCATCTCCATAAATACAATAGAATCCAGTCCTGTCATATAATTAATACATTCATGCTTCTTAAAATGGGACCATTTCTTAGGCTTTCCCCTGAAAGCCCTTGTATCCTCCACAATCTTCCCTGGCCCTTCATGGCTCTTCATGTTCAAGTGTACAGCGCTGCGTACGTTTAGTAGTGCTATAGAAATGATAAGTAGTAGTAGTAGTGGCCCATGTCTGTCAGACTGCAGGCAAGCTCTCAACTTTCTTCAGATACTAGTAAAAAAGGCCCGTTTCCGAAACCAATGAAACGGGCGCTAGCATGTGGGGTTTTTTGTGTGTGTGTGTATGTGTCACAGAGTTATTTTGTGTGTGTGTGTGTGAGGGTGCGGTGTGTGTGCAGGTTGTTGATGTGTGTCTTTTTTTGTTTTGTTTTGTTTTTTGCTTGGGGGTTGGGGGATGAGCTGTGCTGTGCTGGCAAAGTGGGTTGGATTGGTGTGTGGCTTTGAGGGTGTGTTTCTGTTGTATTGTGTGTGTGTGGTTTTGTCTGTCAAGGAGGTTTGTGGAGGGGGGGTCTTCCTGTTGGTGAAATGTAAATGTGGTTGTAGGGGGTGTCAGCCTTTGTTGAGTGTTGTTTTTTTTTCCATGGTTTTTTTTTTGTGTTGTGCTGAGGCAGCAGTGTTGTTTTAGATGGGCGGAAGGTTGAGGAGCACGTTCTTTGTCGGTTTTTTTTGGCCGTTTCAGGGCTGCTGTAGGGGGGAACACTGGAAGAGAAATGTGCTGTGGGAAGCAGCGCCATCTTTTTCCGTTGGGCTGGGGTTCTGGGCATCCTGGAGGTGGGAGACGGCTTGCCTGAGGACGGGGATGGTTGTTTTAAGTTGGCGGAAGGGAGAGGAGCACGGTCTCGGGCCATCGGGTGGTGATCTGGTATGTTTGGTCCATTTCAGGCCGGCTGCATGGGAATGCTGGAACATGCGCTGCGGGAAGCTGCGCCGTCTTTTTCCGGGTGCTCGGGGAATCCCCGAGGTGGGAGACAGCTTGCCTGAGGCTGGGGATGGTTGGGCATGTCCTTGGCCGCTTCGGCAAAAGGGGAAGAGGAAGGGGGTGGGGAGTTACCTGCAGCCGCCTGAGAAACCATGTATTCTTTGTTTGTTTTGTATTATTAGTTTGCATTTCTGTTGTAGAAAGAGTGGATGCCTTTCTAATGATGGAGGTGGTGCGTCGGTGTGCGGTTGTTTCGTTAGTTTGGCAGCCAGTCTCCAGCGATTCCTAGGCTGGGAAGGAGTAGGGAAACATGCGGAGGGTGTTTCCCTACTCCTCTTCCTTCCTTGGTCGCTGTTTGCTGCTGGCTGGGTCGCGGGTAATCCTTCCAGCTGGGCCGCAGCTTGTCCTGTTCACCCACGTCCCAGATGGTGACGGGCACGTTGTTTTCCGGCTCCTCTGACTCCATGTCAAGCGATCCCAAATATAGTTTGTGCTATAGGCCCTCTGGCACTCTTCAGTACTGGCATTAGGCATTTAAAAATCCCCCCCCCCCCCTCCCCTGGTCTATTTTTGCACATACCCACAGCAGGAATATTCTTCTCTCATTCCAGCGGTGGTTCTGTGCTCTCCCTGCTGCACAGATAATGAGCCATTCTGCTGGGGAATGCTCCTCCCTTATTGTCACGTAGTTTCCTCTGATTGGTCCATCTTACGTTGCCTAGTGTTGCCTGGGAACGGTGTTGTGATGGTCCTTTGTGTTTCAGAATGTTGAGGGTGTTTTTTCTGATTGGTCCGTCATGTGAGGGCGGGGCAGAGAGAAATGGTCAGTGTTCTGGCTTCACCACCATGAATCCATGAACCCTTCAGTGAGTGACTGAGTGACTTCAGAACGTTGTCTTCAGAATGTTGAGGGTGAGTTTTATTATAGTAGATATTTCACTGGAAGGGCCGCCTGCCACTCACCTATCCCTTGACCTAGGACTTCTTGCACTGAAAAGGACAGGTGTTTATGTTAGAGTCGGGTGGAGTTATTCCACTTTAATAATCACCTGTTCTCAACCAGGAAGGCATCAGTGTACTGAGGTAAAATAATCCATCTGTCTAACACATTCTAGGAAATACTGCTAGGTACCATATGTTTGTTTCTCTTGACAGAATAATGGAAAGATGTTTCAACAGCACTGAAACATAAGTAAAATAATTCACAGATCATACTGTCCCAGCCTTTTCTAGAAGGAGCCGGAGGTACTGACAGGAATGCTATAGGAGGTGTGGCTGTGGGGCAGCTCACCCTAGCCAGTGTATAAAATTAAGGGACAGCACTGGCCCTTCACTGTATTCATATATTTACTGTAGCTTGTGCATCTCTTTGCCTGCCTAGTCAGTTTAAGCGGTATTGTAAGTGAACAATAAACATAAACATCCTACAGCCCCAGCCTCTCCCAGCAGAAGGCGCTGTAAGGAATGGTACAGGAGCACAGGCCATTAGGGAGCTCAGTTAAAAGCTGATTCTCAAAATCTACCACCGGCGGCAAGGCCAATTAGAGTGGGAATAGCGCGTATATAAATATGTGCAGAATGCTCAGAGGGCTTTAGCATGGGAACAATGTGCACGGCAGAGATGGCTGCAAATTGTATTTAAATTACATCATGTGCTATGCTTTTTCAATGCTCAGAGAACAGCACACAAACAAACCCTGCTCTTTCCACTGGAAAAATAGCGCCAGCTTGGACCTGGCAGTGGAAGGTTTGAAGAGAGGATTTCTTTTGATTTCCAATTTAAAATCTGCAGGTTTTGATTTCTTTTGACATGGAAGAAAGCCCGTGCAAGACTATAAGTGCCGGTACTGAGAAAGAAATGTGCGGGGGTCCGAGGAAACCCGAAAGTGAAAGCGCATATTGGTACCTGTTTTCTGTGCTTAAATATAAGCCTTTCAAGTAAAAAAAAAAATTGAAAAGCTTATATTTAAAGGTGCAGAAGAATGGCACTGATGTACAGTGGGGGAAATAAGTATTTGATCCCTTGCTGATTTTGTAAGTTTGCCCACTGACAAAGACATGAGCAGCCCATAATTGAAGGGTAGGTTATTGGTAACAGTGAGAGATAGCACATCACAAATTAAATCCGGAAAATCACATTGTGGAAAGTATATGAATTTATTTGCATTCTGCAGAGGGAAATAAGTATTTGATCCCCCACCAACCAGTAAGAGATCTGGCCCCTACAGACCAGGTAGATGCTCCAAATCAACTCGTTACCTGCATGACAGACAGCTGTCGGCAATGGTCACCTGTATGAAAGACACCTGTCCACAGACTCAGTGAATCAGTCAGACTCTAACCTCTACAAAATGGCCAAGAGCAAGGAGCTGTCTAAGGATGTCAGGGACAAGATCATACACCTGCACAAGGCTGGAATGGGCTACAAAACCATCAGTAAGACGCTGGGCGAGAAGGAGACAACTGTTGGTGCCATAGTAAGAAAATGGAAGAAGTACAAAATGACTGTCAATCGACAAAGATCTGGGGCTCCACGCAAAATCTCACCTCGTGGGGTATCCTTGATCATGAGGAAGGTTAGAAATCAGCCTACAACTACAAGGGGGGAACTTGTCAATGATCTCAAGGCAGCTGGGACCACTGTCACCACGAAAACCATTGGTAACACATTACGACATAACGGATTGCAATCCTGCAGTGCCCGCAAGGTCCCCCTGCTCCGGAAGGCACATGTGACGGCCCGTCTGAAGTTTGCCAGTGAACACCTGGATGATGCCGAGAGTGATTGGGAGAAGGTGCTGTGGTCAGATGAGACAAAAATTGAGCTCTTTGGCATGAACTCAACTCGCCGTGTTTGGAGGAAGAGAAATGCTGCCTATGACCCAAAGAACACCGTCCCCACTGTCAAGCATGGAGGTGGAAATGTTATGTTTTGGGGGTGTTTCTCTGCTAAGGGCACAGGACTACTTCACCGCATCAATGGGAGAATGGATGGGGCCATGTACCGTACAATTCTGAGTGACAACCTCCTTCCCTCCGCCAGGGCCTTAAAAATGGGTCGTGGCTGGGTCTTCCAGCACGACAATGACCCAAAACATACAGCCAAGGCAACAAAGGAGTGGCTCAGGAAGAAGCACATTAGGGTCATGGAGTGGCCTAGCCAGTCACCAGACCTTAATCCCATTGAAAACTTATGGAGGGAGCTGAAGCTGCGAGTTGCCAAGCGACAGCCCAGAACTCTTAATGATTTAGAGATGATCTGCAAAGAGGAGTGGACCAAAATTCCTCCTGACATGTGTGCAAACCTCATCATCAACTACAGAAGACGTCTGACCGCTGTGCTTGCCAACAAGGGTTTTGCCACCAAGTATTAGGTCTTGTTTGCCAGAGGGATTAAATACTTATTTCCCTCTGCAGAATGCAAATAAATTCATATACTTTCCACAATGTGATTTTCCGGATTTAATTTGTGATGTGCTATCTCTCACTGTTACCAATAACCTACCCTTCAATTATGGGCTGCTCATGTCTTTGTCAGTGGGCAAACTTACAAAATCAGCAAGGGATCAAATACTTATTTCCCCCACTGTATGCTTCACGGTCAGGTTTGCCTGACGCAAACACACAAGAGCACTTACCACAAAACTGTTCTTTGCATGTGCCAAGTACTTCTTCTGCCTTGCTTTCACATATAATTTGAATATCATTTCCTTTGAGCATTGGTGAGCCATTTTTCTGTTCTCTTCTGGCAGAATGGTTTCTGCGCTGTTGGCTTTTACCACAGGAGTTCTGAGAATCAGCCTGATAGCATTCCAGACAAAAGTGTAAACAAAAGGTCTGAGTACCACCTGTGGGGAATGTTACAGGGTTCAACAGTGCTATGCTCTGTTGGGTACAGGAGGGGCATCTGACAATATTATTTAGCTAGGTTTTAGTTCTTCCACAATTGAAAGCTGTGTTTGGTTGAATGTTTAATTGCACTGAATGTTTGCAGGGGGATGCTTCTTTTCTAATGGCAGAAACTTGTGAGTTTTGCAGGATTTGTGCCAGGCTTAATCAGACCAGCGTTACTAGGTAACAGAGAAACACTCCCCTAGGTAACCTTGAAATCTCTATAGCAGCAAGTCTCATGACCTATAGGACAGTTTGTAGCCTGCAGGATTCCAGCCTGGGTCCCCGACAGTCAGTATTAACTGGAAATTTAATTGAAAATCGTTATGCTTTTTTTTTTTTTAAATAAGATGTCAACGCTTGTGTTTTCTCGGCTGCACAGTGGTTTAAAAAAAATGTTGCTATAATGTACCTTGAAAATCTTAGAGACATGATCATATCATTAGCAGAGAACATCAGCAACTTAGGAAAGTTTATAAATCTCTAATTCAACTGCCAATTATAATTATCCATTGCTTACAACTTCTGATGAACTTAGAGGCAGATATTTAGCCGACGGTGCTCAGTGTTTTGCTGACCACTGCCAGCTTCATGCCTGGATATTTAATGCTGAGCCATGTCCAGGCTCCGGCACTGAATATCCAGGCATATGTCTATGTGGATGGCTAAAACTTACCAAGTTAAGTGTGATATTTAGCATTTAACCACAGGGCCGCCGCCCCCCCCACCCCCCACAATCACCGCCGCTGCTCCCCCCCAGATCGCTGCCGCAAGTGAAATACCATGTTGGCTGGCAGAGATCCCGAGGCCCTGCCAGCAGAAGACGTCTTCCTCCAGCGCTGCTCTTCTGCCGATTTCCTGCCCCTGCGGCTGCTAATTTTCTCATGGCGTGCTCAGTTTCAAAACAAAGCATGCGCGCCTGAGAGGAAAAGCAGCCACTCAGCTGGGCAGAGGAGCTGCGCGAGAGGTGCTCCTCTCCAGCCTCCAAGGGGGGGTCTGGCCACGGCGACAGAGTTTTCTCTCTCCTGCTTCTGTTGGGACACGATCACTCAGGTCCAGTCAGGAGCAGGAGAGAGAGAGAGAGAGACCCTGGCACCGGGCCCCCCTTGGAGGCCCGGGCCCGGGGAATTTTGCCCCTCTCCCTCTCAGCAGCCCTGCTTAACAGCTAAGAGGAACCGCATAAAGATAGGGTTGTGTTTTATGCAGTCCTATTTATAAGGTTATGTTGGCTAGTTAAATGCTGAATATTGGTACTTAACCAGCTAAGTGCTGACTCCACCCCCAGAATGCTCACATAATAGCTAGTTTAGGTTTGGGTGCTAAGCCCCGGATTCTATATAGATTCTATAACAATGTGCGTAATTTAACAAGCTTAAGCTAATGAGCACTAATTGGCAGTGATTAGCATTTAGGCACACAACTCACTAAGCGTATTCTATAATGATGTGCGCCAAACTTCTAATGCGCGGAGGCAAAAAGGGGCATGGTTATGGGCAAAGAAATGGGTGTTTCATGGGCATTCCAAAATATACACGCCTAGTTATAGAATATGGTCCAGTACGCCTAAATCTATGCCACAATGGTGTAAATGGGTGCATGTAGATTTAGGCACTGTATTCTATAATTGGTGCTGATTATAGGGAATGGGACTTGATATACTGCCTTTTTCTGTGGGTTTTGCAACTACATTCAAAGCAGTTTACATAGTATATACAGGTACTTAAGTACATAAGTATTGCCATACTGGGAAAGACCAAAGGTCCATCAAGCCCAGCATCCTGTTTCCAACAGTGGCCAATCCAGATCACAAATACCTGGCAAGATCCCAAAAAGTACAAAACATTTTATACTGCTTATCCCAGAAATAGTGGATTTTCCCCAAGTCCATTTAATAACGGTCTATGGACTTTTCCTTCAGGAAGCCGTCCAAACCTTTTTTAAACTCCGCTAAGCTAACTGCCTTTACCACATTCTCTGGCAATGAATTCCAGAGTTTAATTACATGTTGAGTGAAGAAAAATTTTCTCAGATTCGTTTTAAATTTGCTACATTGTAGCTTCATCGCATGCCCCCTAGTCCAAGTATTTTTGGAAAGCGTGAACAGACGCTTCACATCTACCCATTCAACTCCACTCATTATTTTATAGACCTCTATCATATCTCCCCTCAGCCGCCTTTTCTCCAAGCTGAAGAGCCCTAGCCGCTTTAGCCTTTCCTGATAGGGAAGTCGACCCATCCCCTTTATCATTTTTGTCGCCCTTCTCTGCACCTTTTCTAATTCCACTATATCTTTTTTGAGATACGGCGACCAGAACTGAGCACAATATTCGAGGTGCGGTTGCACCATGGAGCGATACAAAGGCATTATATAACATCCTCATTTTTGTTATATAATGCCTTTCCTAATAATACCTAACATTCAATTTGCTTTCTGAGCCGCAGCAGGACACTGAGCAGACGGTTTCAACATATCATCAACGACAACACCTAGATCCCTTTCTTGGTCCATGACTCCTAACATGGAACCTTGCATGACGTAGCTATAATTCGGGTTCCTCTTTCCCACATGCATCACTTTGCACTTGCTCACATTAAACGTCATCTGCCATTTAGACGCCCAGTCTCCCAGTCTCGTAAGGTCCTCTTGTAATTTTTCACAATCCTCCCGCGATTTATCGACTTTGAATAACTTTATGTCATCAGCAAATTTAATTACCTCACTAGTGGGCAGTGGAGGGTTAAGTGACTTGCCCAGAGTCACAGGGAGTTGCAGTGAGAATTGAACCCAGTTCCCCAGGATCAAAGCCCACTGCACTAACCACTAGGCTGCTCTTCCACATTATAGAATATGCTTAGAATATGCTTAGTTGGCACCAGGGGCGTAGCCAGACCTCACGGTGGGAGGGGGCCAGAGCCCAAGGTTGGGGGCACATTTTAAGTGCCGTTAGCCACCCCCCACCGCCACGCCTCCCCTCGCCTACTGCCCCCCCCCCCCCCCCCCCGCCTCTCCTCCTCGCCACTAAAATATATGAAGAACACAGGCAGGGATGCCAAGTGTAGCCCATCCCAAAGATGGAGATTTACCACCACAATGAGTGAGATTGAAGATCAACATGTGAGATTTTTCTTGCAGGCCCCAGTGTCACAATGTCCAGGAATGGAGTGAGACCTTGTGCTGATCCGAAGACCAGCAGTCAGAAATCCCCATGCTTCACCTGCGGCGACCACCGTTCCCCAGCGGTTGAGCCCCTGGGTTCAGATGGCCAGCAGGACTTGGAAAGTGGGACAAGAGTAGGACTCAGGAGATGACAGAGACAGACAATAATCAGCAGAGGTCAGGCCCAGGCACAGAGTCAGGGCAGGCAGCAATCCAGCAAAGCACAAATTAAGCACAAAGTCAAAACCAGGCAAAACAGGAATAATGACAGCAAGAACACACCGGATACCAGGAAGAAGTAGCTGAGACAAAGAGAGGAGAGAAATTCCTAGTTTTAAAGTAGTGGCATCTGACGTCAGTATAGGCGCGCCCAAAGTGTAGGCGCGTCCAAAGTGTAGGCGCGTCCAAAGTGTAGGCACGTCCAAAGCGTAGGTGCATCAAACTGGAACTACCAGACGCACGCAGCGCTGAACACTTGACATAGAGAGACAGTCCCTGCTCAAAGAGCTTACAATCTAGGTAAAACAGACAGACAAGACATTACAGGCAAGGGAATTACAGGGTAGAGAGAAACAGGGAGGAGGAGAGCAAATGAGTAGCAGTTAGGAGCCAAAGGCAGTAGTGAAAAGGTGAGCTTTCAGCATAGATTTAAAAACAGTTAAAGAAGGAGCTAGACGTATGATGTTACAGGTACGTGACACCTATGTCTAACACCTGTTCTGGCAGATGTACATTCCAAAAAACTGACATATTCTAACCAATAAATAGAAAATAAAATTCTTTATTCTACTTTTGTTGTCTGGTCATTTAATTTTTCCAATTGTGTTGGTCACAGTCTCTGGTTTCTGCTTTCTTCTGTCTTCTCTTAACTCTCTTGCTAGGGTTTCCTTGTCCATTTGGTATTTTTTCTCGCTCTATGTCTACCACCCATCTTCCTTCTGCATCCCTATCTGCCCTGTTCAGCATTTCCCCTCTGTACTCCTACTGCATCCTCCTGCTATGTTAAGCCTCTTTCCTCTCTGTACCCTGTTAAGCATCTCCCCTCTGTGTCCATATTCCTCCTTTTCTGTCCTGCATCGGCCTTATGTGTCTCTATCTCTCTCCACATGTCCAGTATCACCCCTCTCTGTCTCTATTTCGCCTCCCCATGCCCAGCATTGACCCTCACTCTTCTGTTCCTTGTGCACTGCTCCCACCCCCCCCACCCCCACCCCCATTCCCTCCTATCCTTTCCCTGGGGCCAACATATCTCCATCTTTCTTCCTTCCTTCCTTTCTGTTCTTCCCCCACCATATCTTTCCTTTTTTTCCTTTTTCCCCCTCCCAGGGAATCCAGTGTCCCTCTCTCCTGTTCCTCCCCCCCCCCCCCCCCCACGGGTCCAGTATCTCTCCCTCGTCTTCCATAAGTCTCAGCATCTCGTCCTCTCCCTCCTTCCTAGTTCCAAGCATCTCTTCCTCTTTCCATCTTCCATCCCCTCCACCTAGGGTTACCATATGGCTCCAGAAAAAGGAGGATGGATTGAGCCAGCTGGGTTTTACTTCCATTGCTTTCCATTGAAAGCAATGGAAGTAAAACCCGGCTGGCTCAATTACTTCCATTGAAAGCAATTGCTTTCCATTGAAAGCAATGGAAGTAAAACCCGGCTGGCTCAATCCGTCCTCCTTTTTCTGGAGCCATATGGTAACCCTACCTCCACCCAGGTATTCCTTTAAACTTGCCTTTGTTTCCAGCATAGGTACCAACTCTGTGGGTGCTTGTGCATCCCAATATTGAACAACAATTAACAGGGAATATTCACTTTTGTTGAGTTTAGCACTCTGTGAGGGGGGTTTATAGAACACTGATCCTCACCCTTAAGAAGAGTCCCTCTCAAACCAGCCAGTGTCACCTTAAGAGCACTGGTCCCGCCCCAGGAGGAAGTGTGCTTGGAGGGAAGGA
Organism: Microcaecilia unicolor; assembly: GCF_901765095.1. Taxonomy (NCBI): domain Eukaryota; kingdom Metazoa; phylum Chordata; class Amphibia; order Gymnophiona; family Siphonopidae; genus Microcaecilia; species Microcaecilia unicolor. The sequence continues at coordinate 296,901,309 of NC_044033.1, read as the reverse complement.
GCCCCTACTAGGAAGTTTAAAAGACAGGGCCAGGCTGACATTGAGGAGGCCCAGGGAGGGAAAACTCCACTGTAAACTGCTGAAGTTTCTATTCTGGGCCTAGCTGAGGTCAGCCATTTTACTGTTGGATTGAATCTTGCAAGTTTTGGCTTTGAGGTCTGGACCTCAGAGAAAACCTGAGAACTTATAGGCCATGGTTGGGTTGTGGCAAACCTGGCACTCACAAACTGTGTTAGGCCGGCCACTGGAGGCCTGCTTAATACCGTGTTTCCTGAACTGCAGTGGTTTTCCTACCCTGTATCTTGGCCCTGTGAGGAAACAGGCCCAAAGACTCCTTTGAATAAATACTTATTTTTATGTTCATTCCTTTTGTCCAGCTGTGCTATTTCATCAGCCCACTTCCAACACATGCTCGGGGTGTCCCCCCCCCCCCCCCCCCAATCATTTTAAAAACTTGCCTTCTATGGTGGCCGGCAGCTGCAGCACTGAAGACAGGCTGCTTTTGGCTGGCCCAAGGCCTTCCCTCTTCTGCATTCTGCCCTGCTGGATACAGTGTCAAAGGAGGCAAGCTGCAGCAGAGAGAAGGCTCTGGGCTGACCAGAGGCAGCTTCTCTTCAGCGTTACTGCTGCTGGCTACAAAGACAAATGGCAGATGACATTTAATGTGAACAAGTTCAAAGTGATGCATGTTAGAAAGAGGAACCCAAACTATAGCTACGTGATGCAAAGTTTCATGTTAGGAATCACCGCCCAGGAAAAGGATCTAGGTGTTATCGTTGATGATTTATTGAAACCCTCTGCCCAGTGTGCAGTGGTAGCTATGAAAGCAAATAGCATATTAGGCATTATTAGGAAAGGAATGGAAATAGAACGTTATAATGCCTTTATATTGCTCCATTGTGCAACCGCACCTCGAATACTGTGTGCAATTCTGGTCACCATATCTCAAAAAAGATATAGCGGAATTAGAAAAGGTACAGAGAAGGGCGATGAAAATGATAAAGGGGATGGGACAACTTCCCTATGAGGAAAGGCTAAAGCAGTTAGGGCTCTTCAGCTTGGAGAAGAGAAAGTTGAGGGGAGATAGGCTGCAGAGAATACCTTCTCCTGCTTTAGACTTAATCCTGCCCACCATACCCCTCTACCCACCCACCCCTAGAGTGACCTGTCTTATATAACCTCCCTATCAACCCACTCATTACCTCACCCATTTCTATTCTTCTATCACCTTCTCCCACTACTCCAACCAGAGTTACACCTAATCACACTGACCACCCTTCAACATCTTCAGTCCTTCTGTGACTGTTCTCTTGTGCTTGACTGCTTAAATATTTTAAATTTAAATGTTTTACTTTTTGCCTATTAGATTGTAAGCTCTTTGAACAGAGACTATCTTTCTTCTGTGTTTGTACAGCGCTGCGTACACTTTGTAGCGCTCTAGAAATGTTAAATAGTAGTAGTAGTAGTAGTAGATATGATAGAGGTCTATAAAATACTGAGTGGAGTGGAATGGGTAGAGGTGAATTGCTTGTTTACGCTTTCCAAAAATACTAAGACGAGGGGGCACGCAATGAAGATACTAAGTAGTAAATGTAAAACAAACTGGAGAAAATATTTCTTCCCTTAATATGTAATTAAACTGTGGAATTCACTGCCACTGAATGTGATAAAAGCAGCTGACTTAGCAGGGTTTTTAAAAGTTTGGATAATTTCCTAAAATAAAAATCCATAAGCCATTATTAAGATGGACTTGGGAAAATCCACTGCTTATTTCTAGGACAAGCAGCATAAAATCTGTTTTACTGTTTTGGGATCTTGCCAGGTACTTGTGACCTGGATTAGCCACTGTTGGAAACAGGATACTGGGCTTGATGGACCTTTGGTCTGTCCCAGCATGGCAACACTTATGTTCTTATGAAGAGCTAGAAGCAAAGGAAAGAAGGGAGAGACCCAGTGCTATGCTGGAGCAGGCTCTCATGGGTTTGCGAGAGCCATTTGTTAAGTTTTTGGGAGATGGATGTTAAAGTAGACCCCTCATGGTTACCTTAACAACTGGTTCCCAAAATGTAGGCTTAGGCCACCTCCTGAATTCTTTTTTACATTGCTGGTGGGGATGCTGAGCCCTGCCATCCAAGTAAATAGACTGCTGCTGCTCCCCACTCCTTGTTTCCAGCTCTGAGCAGCAGGCTGGGACTTCTTGTGCTTGTGAGAGAAATCCCAGCATGCTGCTCAGAGCCAGAAACAAGCAGCGGGGAGTGGTGCCAGTCCATTCATTGGCTGGTGGGGCACGGCATCACTGCCAGCAAAGATATGTCCAGTGTGCCCGCATGAGGAAGGGGAGAGAGGCATGCATTGCCTTTCCAGTCCACCCCTGGCCCCCCAAAATTACAGGGCTGGCTACGCCCGGAGAGATAGCCTGTTAAAAATTTACCAGCAAATCCCTGGAGAGACCTCACCTTGAGCATTGTGTGCAATTTTGGTTAGCATATCTCAAAAAAGATATAGCAGAATTAGAAAAGGTTCAAATAGGATTGATCAAAATGATTAAGGGGATAGAACTCTTCTCATATGAGGAAAGGCTTAAGAGGTTAGCGCTCTTCAGCTTGGAGAAGAGATGGTTGAGATGTGACAGAGGTCTACAAAATCCTGAGTGAAGTAGAACAGGTCAATGTAAATTGATTGCTTACACTTTCAAAAAGTACAAGTACTAAGGGACACTCAATGACACTACATGGAGGGGCATAATCGAAAGGGATGTCCTCGTTTCGATTTGGATGTCCTCGCAAAACGTCCCCATCCAGGGGTGGGGAAACCCGTATTTTCAAAACAAGATGGACGTTCATCTTTCGTTTCGAGAATACGGTCAGGGACGCCCAAATCCTGAAATTTGGTCATCCTTAGAGATGGTCGTCCCTAAACTTGGTTGTTTCTGATTTTCAACGATAATGGAAATCAAGGACGTCCATCTCAGAAACGACCAAATGCAAGCCATTTGGTCATGGGAGGAGCCAGCATTTGTAGTGCACTGGTCCCCCTGACATGCCAGGACACTAACTGGGCACCCTAGGGGTCACTGCAGTGGACTTCATAAATTGCTCCCAGGTACATAGCTGCCTTACCTTGTGTGCTGAGCCCCCCCAAATCCCACTACCCACAACTGTACATCACTACCATAGCCCTTAAGGATGAAGGGGGGCACCTAGATGTGGGTACAGTGCGTTTGTGGTGAGTTTTGGAGGGCTCGTTGTTTCCTCCTCAAACGTAACAGGCAGGGGGGGATGGGCCTGGGTCCGCCTGCCTGAAGTGCACTGCACCCAATAAAACTTCTCCAGGTACCTGCATACTTCTGTGATGGACCTGAGTATGACATCTAAGGCTGGCATAGAGGCTGGCAATCAATATTTTTAAAGATGTTTGTTGAGGGTGGGAGGGGGTTAGTGACCACTGGGGGAGTAACGGGAGGCCATCCCCGATTCTCTCCAGTGGTCATCTGGTCATTTCAGGCACCTTTTTGTGCCTTAGTCAGAAGAAAAACACGACCAAGTAAAGTCGTCCAAGTGTTCGTCAGAGACATCCTTGTTTCTTTCGATTATGGGTTGAGGATGTCCTAGTGTTAGGCACGCCCAAGTCCCGCCTCGCTACGCCTCTGATACGCCCCCTTGAACTTTGGCTGTCCCTGCGACGGAGTGCAGTTGGGGATGTCCAAAAGCGGATTTCGATTATACCGATTTGGACGACCCTGTGAGAAGGATGTCCATCTTCTGATTTATGTCGAAAGATGGGCGTCCTTCTCTTTCGAAAATGAGCCCAATAGTGGCACATTTAGAACAAACAGGAGAAAATATGAGTAGAGTGGCTTCCCCCATGTCTATCTCAATAGCAAAATATGAACATTTCCTCCAGGAATTTGTCCAAACCATTTTGAAACCCTAATATGCTAATTGCTATAACCACATCCTCTGGCAACGAGTTCCAGAGCTTAACCGTTCACTGAGTTAAGAAATATTTCCTCATATTTGTTTTAAAAGTATTTCCATGTAACTTCATTGAATGTCCCCTAGTCTTTGCACTTTTTGAAAGAAGCTGTCATAGAAGCAGGTATATACTGTTTCTTTCACATCTTTGGGGAGAGGGAGGGCATTCAGAGACCACTGGGGAAGTAAGCGGAGTCATGCCTTAATCCTTCCAATGGTCAACTTTTTATGACTTGGTCATAATTGAAACAGGTTCAGACCAAAACATCCAACTTTTAGCCTTGGACGTTTTTGCTTTGTTCCATTATGGCAGAAAAACTTCCATGTTGTGGAAACGCCCAAATCACTGCATAAAAAAAGTGTTAAAAATGTGTTTCAATAATAGCAATTGTGATGTTTTTGCAAGAAAAATGTCCATCTGCCGCTTTTTGGACATTTTTCTGTTTCTAAAATGAGCCCCATTATCTTGCAGGGGAAAGGTGAATTGAATGGTATGCTAATTCTATGACATTTGCCTAACCCTGCATATGGCTGTATGTTACTTAATATGTACATAGTTAATTTTATTGAAAATCTTTATTTTAAATACTTTCTTAACTATAGTTTTCTAACCATTTGAGTGAATTGTTTGCTCTTTTACAAAAATCTCTTTCTAGTTACCATTTTAGTTTTTGCTTTATTTTTCACTCCTTTTTCTCATCTACTTCCTTTCTTCTGTCCTCTCATCCCCATTTTCTCTTACCTCTGCCTTTCTCCCTTCTCACAGCTGCAGTGACCTGGATCAAAGAGGAAGATTTTTGGCCAGGCCTGGATTTGAACTTCTATCCTATGCACTGACATTTTTATAGCTCCTGATTCTACTACTGGAAATGTGTACTGCAGGTATCTCAATGCCTCGGGATAGGGTTGTCAGAATTCCACAACTGAGCTTAAAAACTATTCTTCAACTGGGTCTCTCTGCTTCTCTGTGTTCTACAGATTCCTCATTGTGTTCCACTCGCCTAGTCTATTCTTTCTTCCCTCCCCTTCCTTTACTGCACAGGGTCTCCAACTTCATTCCTAAAGGGTTGCAATCCAGTTGGGGGCTTTCAGATTTCTACAACGAATATGCATGTGATTTATTTGCATGTACTGCCTCCATCATATGCAAATAGATTTCTTGAATATTCATTATGAGACTCCCTAAAACCTGACTGGATTGTGCTTTTTTATGATCAAGTTGGGAGACCCGTGCTTCAGTCTTTCCTTCTCTATATCTTGCTTGCCTCCTCCAACTCTTACCATTGTTGTTATTCATTTCTGCTTTCCAGCCTTTCTTTCCTATTATCTTGACCTTCATAAGCCATTGTTTTCTCTCTCTCCCCTCCCCCCCCCCCCCCCCCCCCACAATTTCTCCTACTTTCCACAAGGCTTCAGGATCAGGTGCAGGCAACCTGTAGGAATTGCTGCCACTGCTAACAGGGAGGGAGCTTCAGGACTTTGGGTGCCTCCCTAGCTGAGCCTAGCTTACTTACCACAGTGGGAAGGCTGCCTTTACAACGGGATGGGGGGGGGGGAAGAAGATGCCAGAGCAGTAGCTGTATGTGACTGGTGGTAGTAGGGGGGGAGGAGGAAGGGAGCACAGTAGAAGTTGGATGTGATTAGGAGGGGAAAGAAGGCAGAAGCTGGGTGTGACTTGAGGGGTAGGGAAGGGAACAGAGCAGTAGGGATGTAACTGGGGGTGGGGAGTACAGCAGAAGCTGGCTGTGACTAGGAAGGGAACAAGGCATAAGCTGGATGGTACTGGGGGGAGGGAAACAAGACAGAAACTGGATGTGACTCAAGGGGTAGGGAAGGGAACATCCTAGAGCAGAAGCTGGATGGGACTAGGAAGGGAGAAGAGGAACAAAGAAGAAGAAAAATTGGATTTGAAAAGAACTGGGTCTTGGTGGTTGAATGGGAGTATGTTGGAGGACAGAACAAGGAATTATGGTTGGGAGAAATTGAGTAGGAATTTGGAGGGGATAGTGAGGTGTGCATGTGTTAAGGAATAGTGAGACTGATAGGAATTTTGATGGGGTGGGTGTTAAATGAGTTAGGAGTGAGCATGTGAAATGGGGGTAAGAAAAAGGGGATGAAGTACAGGGAAAGGTTGATACATTGTGTGAATGACCTGGAGGACTGGAGTGAGGATGAGACATATTGAAAAGATATGGGAATACTGTAGGGGTATGAGAGAAGAAGGGGTGAGTCTTTGAAGAAGTTGAATGAGGATGGAAATGAGGTAACAAAAGGGTGAAAGAGGAAACAAGAGATAGAAGAATGGCCTGGAGGGAAGGGAGACAGGGATGGGGCTAGGGCTGGTGAGATTAGAGGCAGTGGACGGTAGATGAGTACAGAGGATAAAAATTAAGGATCAGTTAAGGAACTTAAGGATCAGTTGTACCTCTCCCCTCTACCACACAAGGGAACTAGATTCCTAAGGGGTTTTATCTCTTTTCCTGGTATTAGGAACCACTCTATGGAACTTGCTTCCCGTGAGCATTAGAACAGATTGTAACTACTAAAGCTTCAGGAAGAACTTAAAAACCTTCTTGTTCCCACAGCCTAACAAATGCCTGCTCATCTTCAAAGACCTCTTGAGATTCTGAGACTCTTACGGACCTGATTATGATCTCCTGTTTCTCCCTCACCAATTATAGGCTTACCTTCTTACTTATGCGTATTAGCTTTGTGTTGTAAACTGCACTAGTTGCAAGATAGCATTTAATAGTTGTAAACCACACTGAACCCTGATGGGGATATTAGCGATATATAAGCCCTTGTTTGGTTTGATTTGATAGTGGTCAATCATCACTGCTTCTCCAGTTATTAAACTCTTCTTCCTCCTCCTCTCACTACAGATAATGGCTTCATCTTTCTTCTTTTCCCCAGCCCAGCTGTTGGCCTAGCTTTACCAAATAGCTCCAGGTCATTAGAGAGGGACTGAACCAGTAATGGTTTTGTTCTGTTGTATACATGGACTTGTAGGACAATAAAGTAATGGGAAAATCTGAACAATTCTATGCATGAACAATGATAAAACCAGATGACTCTAGATCTCCAATGATCTGGAGTCATCTGGTCACCCTATACTGGTCTACTCACCTGCCCTAATCCAATTGTCTGCTCCTTTTCTCATTATCCAAGATGTCCACCTTTTTCCCTAAACCAACCCAGGGCCTACACTCTCTTTCCTCACATGCCTCTTCCAACAGCCACCACTTCTACCCAGACCCCATGTGGCTCTTGTTGACAGAAGGAAAGGGAATGGGACTTGATATACTGCCTTTCTGTGGTTACAATTGAAGTGATTTACATACTATATACAGATACTTTTTTTTTGGACCTGGGGCAATGCAGGGTTAAGTGACTTGGCCAGAGTCCAAAGGAGCAGCAGTGGGAATGGAATCCCCAGGATCAAAGTCCACTGTACTAACCACTAGGCTACTCCTCCTCTCCAGCACATTGCATCTCTTCTGAGAATAATGACATACTAATGACTAAGCAGTACAAGTGTAGTAGTAGAAACTGAATAGAGTGAGAAAAGAAAGAGCCAATGGTTTTGGAAAGAAAGGGGGAGACAGAAGGAAGTTGACAAGTATTGGAGGAAGATTCTGAGGAAAGATGTGGGCTGCAAGTATTCTGCAATGCTCTGTAAGAAACTGGGGGCCTCCCTTGGTCAGGACTCAGTTAACCTTGAACACTGTGTTGTGAATCTCTCTGTTGCTATGGTGCTCACAACAATGCCCCCTCCCTATTGCCTCATGGTCTGTTATCTTATCTCAGCAAATCAGACTTTGATGCAAACATGTAGCTACAGTTCACTGCCCTGAACTCAAATTGCCCACTTGGCCTTCTCACATCTGCCCCACAGCTGATCTCATGGAATTCTGCTTAACTGCTCTCTGCTGCATGAGATTCAGCACTATTCACATGGATGATGCTTCATTAATTACAACTGTTCTCTATATGCACAGCACTGTGGAGTGGAGGAGTGGCCTAGTGGTTAGGGTGGTGGACTTTGGTCCTGAGGAACTGAGTTCAATTCCTGGCACAGGCAGCTCCTTGAGACTCTGGGCAAGTCACTTAACCCTCCATTGCCCACCACATTGAGCCTGCCATGAGTGGGAAAGTGCAGGGTACAAATGTAACAAAAAAAAAAAAAACTGCTGGGGCTTTAGAACTGCATTCTGCTTTGCTCTTGAGTCAGACACAGAGATTCTTTTTGGGGAGCAGCTCAGAGGCATGGGTATAGTTTGCTGCTTAGTTTAGGGGATTATGTTATGTGGTAGGGAGATCATAGCAGCAGTAGGTAGGAGGGCCAATTTAGCACCAGCACCCAGAACATTTGTCAGGAGGGCATGGTCCCCCATACTCTACCAAACTACACTAATTCTCCATAGTTCTTTCCTGACTGGGGGAAAGTATTGTAAATCTTTCAAGACCCTAGGCTTACGGAATGGCTCTTCCAGTTGAAACAAGTGTACTGCCACTCAGTAGTCTGTTGTTCCTAAGGGACTCCCCTATTATACTGTGGTAAGTTTTGCACTTACTGTATGAGTAATGCAAAATTTGCCATCTGCCCTGCATTTACTGCACAGGGAACATGGTTACCGCAGAGCTACCACATTACATACAGCGCCTAATAGCATGGGTACTCCCACATGTAACACAATGCAGGACGATAGCAGAATGTGTAGCCAACCTCTCCTCACTCAGTAGCCCCCTTCCAATGGCCCCCTTCCACCTTGATCCCAAGCCTTGACACCATAAACACCTTCCCCAAGCCACAACCCCAACCTTCCTACCTGGTCCCCCTCCCCACTCAATCATCCCGAACCCCCCCATACAAATTTGGGTCCCCCCCGAGCACCTGGCTACAGTCCCCAAAATCCTCCCTAGTCCAACCCCACCCATAACCAAGTAAAACCCTACTCCCACCACTCAGAAACTCTGGAATTCACTGCCACAGAATGTGGTAAAAGCAACTGGCTTAGCAGAGTTTTAAAAAGTTTGGATAATTTCCTAAAAGAAAAGTCCATAAGCCATTATTAAGATGGACTTGGGAAAATCCACTGCTTAGTTCTAGGAGAAGCAGCATAAAATCTGTTTTACTGTTCTGGGATCTTGCCAGGTACTTGTGACCTGGATTAGCCACTGTTGGAAACAGGATACTGGGCTTGATGGACCTTTGATGGACAACTGCTTGGAGGTCGTGCCATTTTGGAGGAGGCGCTGACCCAGGCAGCAGTGGAGAAGGACCACTGCCGCTGCCCCAAAAAGAGATGACCTCATATCTCAGTGGACCCCCAGGCAGTGGTGGGGGTTAGGGGATAGAGAGAGGATAGAGAAGAGGGCAGGTTTCTGTGGCAGTGGGTAGGGTTGGACTGGGGAGAGGGCTCAGGAAACTGTTGCTGGGAGCTTGAGGGGCCCCACATTTGTAAGTGGGGAGTAAAAAAATCAAGATGATTGAGTGGGGGGCCAGGAATGAGTTGGAGGGTCAAAGCTGTGGCTTGGGGGAAGGGCACTTATGGTGTTGGGACTTGAGGTCATGGGGGGTGACAGGAATTGGATCAGGAGGGGGTACTGAGTAGGGAGTGGGGTTATATGTAGCAGCTGCGCTACCAGACTGCCAGGAGCACAGCTGCACTTACTGCCTTCTTAAGGTGGCAGTAAGTTTGGCTGCATTATCAGTAGTTGGACAGCTAGCGCACAGTAACAACCCATGCACTAGCTGTCATAGCCAGCCATGCCTCCACGACCCCAGCCCACTCCTGTGTTAAGTAGTTAATGCAGCATTTGTAACACAAGGCTCCTGTTTTAGTGCAGTTGACAGTAGGGCAGCAGGCCTGCGCTACTGTCTATCGCACTGAAAACCCTGTGTTAGCTGCTTAACACAGCTTAGAACAGCCCCTGGATCCTTTTACTGACATAGCCAATGCTCCAATTAGTGAGGCTGAGGGTGACCTCTGAGGCACATACATAGTTATATATAGTGTCTCAATGGCAAAAATCTAATCTCTTCTGCTTACCATTCCCCATGCACACAGAACAAAGGTAAAGGATCCCTGGCGGTTGAATGAAAATCCTCTGGACAGTCTCTAGACAGGCACAAACACCCACATTTGAAAACACACCACGAAAGGCTGGTAGACATTAATATAAAAATACCCCTTTACTGGGCACTTCCCAGGTGAATAACAATGTATAAAAGCACAGCAATGAAAATTAGATATACAATTCATAAAAATAAAGTAATAACAAAAGGTTTCAAACTTGCTCACGGTTCGAGTGTCAAATGGTCTCCTTCATGGTATGCTGTCACGCTACTCTCTTGGACGGGTCCTGCACCCCTTCTTGGCTCCTCTCAGCAAATCCTTTGTGCTCTTTAGTTTGTAGTTAACTCCAACAGCCCCTCTCCTAGTATCATAGTACAATTCTACAGCAAAAAGAGCCTGCGGTAGAACCATCACTTCACCCACTTCTCCTGTTCTGTGCAGACCCTGGGCAAGTCCCCATCTCCCTGTTAGGGATTTGGTTCCCCTCTCAATCCACCCTATTCATGACCCCTCTGGATTACATCAAGTAAAACAAATAGGAGAAAATATTTTTTTCACTCAAGAATAGTTAAGCTCTGGAACTTCCTGCCAGAGGATGTGGTGGTAACCTTATCTGGGTTTTAAAAAAGGTTTGGACAAGTTCCTAGAGGAAAAGTCCACAGACTGTTATTGAGATAGATATGGGGGAAGCCACTGCTTGCCCTGGGATTGGTAACATGGAATGTTGCTACAAATTGGGTTTCTGCTAGGTACTTGTGACCTGGATTGGCCACTGTTGGAAGCAGGATACTGGGCTAGATGCACCATTGGTCTGACCCAGTATTCTTATGTTCATATGTAAGATGAACCCAGGATTTGGGTCCTCCCTCCTTTCACACAGGTCATCATATAGACTCTCATTTGCTCTTTGGCTCTACTCCTGTATTCCCTCTAGGATGTGAAACTCTTAGCAGCTTCAGACTTCTCAGCGTTCTTGGGATCCTCTCCTCTGATCCCTTCCTTAGCTTCTGATGCTTGCACATTGTGCTCCCTGGGATTAAGCTGAGCTCTTGGCTTAAACCCTTTTATCCTCCTGTCTGTTCTCTTAGGAAACAGGCAATTCTCTCTTCTTCTCCTCTTGCATTTTTTTTTTCTGGTGAAGACCAAGACCCTACATCAACCTCTGGGTGAAAGCCCACTGTGCTGTCTACTACATCTTTGCTGGTCCCCCTTTATTGAAGGAAGAGCCTTGGGCATTTCTCCACGTTCATTTTTATACTTCTGCAGTCTGTGTCCCACAAAGGGCAAAAGACTAAATAAGATTCTTTCACTAAATCCAGCATAAGTGGATCTAAGGCCTATACCGATGCCGGACAGACTTCTATGGTCTGTCCCACAAATGGCAAAAGACAGGTGAAGCTTCAACTACTCCAGTGTTGTAGATTACCTTATTGTCATGTGTTGCGAATGAGGGTGTGTGTAGCTCTGGGGGGAGAGGAAGACATCTTGACTGATAAGTCTGAATACTGTCAGCAATACTTGGTTATAACCAAGAACTGCCTATATGGTTGGCATGGGGGAGACGACAACTAGTGTTTATGCATGGGTGGCTGGTGACTGCATAGAGTGGCGGGTGCAGCTCTGGCCAACTAGCTCATCCTTTCATTACTTCAAATGGTCTACTCTGTAGCAAGGACCTAAAGTGTTTCTCTTGTTCTGGCAAGGAAGGTATATTTTGGCATCCTGCTACACTGAGGTGCTTTATGCAAGTGCATACAGCCATCCTGGGACAACTCATTCAGCAAATGAAAAGGTAAACATTGCATAACTTCCCCAGAGCACATCATTGGAACTTTCTATGCACACTGGGGAATTCTTCAGTGGCATAGCTAGGTGAGGCCATGGGAGTCTGGGCCCCTGCTCCCGCCAGCTGAAGATTTACGTATGGGCACACTCCTTTTAGTGAAATTGAGCATGCTCAGTTTAACTAAAAGGAGCGTGTCGGAAGTGAGGGAAGAGACAGCAGGGTAGGCAATGCGCGCTGGACAAAGTCTTCAGCTGGCGGGGGTTGGGGACCGCCCCCCACCAGCCAAGATATTTGTGGTGGCGGCGGTGCTTCAGCTGGCGGGGGTTGGGGACCCCCGGGGCCAGCCAAGATGAACAGCGGTGGAGGGGGGCAGTGAGACAGCAGAGGGAGGGAGGGGCAGCGGGGCAGCAACCAAAATTTGCCCCCCCCCCACCTCGGGCTCTGGCCCCCTCCCAACTTGAGGTCTGGCTCCCCAATCTTCACCAGCCACCCTATAGCCTAGGCATTCACTGGAGGTTAACCTTCCTAGGCTTTCCCTTTCTTGATGCACTGAAGCTGTTGATTTTAATCCTACAGAAAACTTGGAAACTCTTGGCAAATGCAGATGAGCCTCTGATAATGTTTCTGAAAAAACAGCAGTTCAATAGCAGCTTTCCACACCTGGCACTCCTTCCATCTCCTCCACGTTATGAATGTTTAAGATCAGACTCAGATAACTTTATTCATATAAGAACATAAGAATAGCCATACTGGGTCAGACCGATGGTCCACCTAGCCCAGTATCCTGCTTCCAACAGTGGCCAATCCAGGTCACGAGTACCTGACAGAAACCCAGTTAGTAGCAACATTCCATGCTACCAATCCCAGGGCAAGCAGTGGCTTCCCCCATATCTATCTCAATAGCAGACTATGGACTTTTCCTCCAGGAACTTGTCCAAACCTTTTTTAGACCCAGATATGTTAGCTTCAGTTACCACATCCTCTGGCAGTGAGTTCCAGAGCTTAACTATTCTTTGAGTGAAAAAAACAGGAGGATGAAATTAACTCCTCATTTACCAGTTTCAACTTCGGGTTCTTCCTTGTCTCCATTTCTCCTTGAGAGCCTCAGCTAGGGCTGTGTCAAGGGTAAAGGGTGAATTAGATGAACTTTCAGCCTTATGCTTCCCCCCATCAATTAACTCTCAGACCAGTAAGCCTACCTGAGATTTTGATATTTATACTCAATGATTATGAACACCCCAACACTACCCTTCCCAGAACATTCGATTATGCCAATTTCGCCGGCCTTGAGAGATGGCCGGCCATCTCCCGATTTGTGTTGGAAGATGGCCGACCTTCTCTTTCGAAAATAAACTGGATAGTAACATAGTAGGTGACGGCAGAAAAAGACCTGTACGGTCCATCCAGTCTGCCCAACAAGATAAACTCATATGCGCTACTTTATATGTATACCTGACCTTGATTTGTATCTACCATTTTCAGGACATAGACCGTAGAAGTCTGCCCAGTACTAGCCCCGCCTCCCAACCACCGGCGCTGCCACCCAATCTCCGCTAAGCTTCTGAGGATCCATTCCTTCTGAACAGGATTCCTTTATGTTTATCCCACGCATTTTTGAATTCCGTTACCGTTTTCATCTTCACCACCTCCTGCAGGAGGGCATTCCAAGCAGTTACCACTCTCTCCGTGAAATATCCCTACTGTACCTGTTAACTTTCTCTTCCTCCCATCTAGCTCAGCTACTGCAATGACAGACCTTGGCAAGGGGCCATAGTTCAGGACTTGAAAATACCAAGCACCAGGTCACCGTCCTGCTTATAATCGAAAGAGAAAAACGGGAGATGGGCGTCTTTCTCCTGTGGGCGCCCAAATCGGTATAATCGAAAGCCGATTTTGGGCGTTTCCAACTGCAATCTGTCGCAGAAACGGGTAAAGTTGACGGGGGCGTGTCGGAGGCGTGGTGAAGGCAGAACTGGGGCGTGGTTATCAGCCGAGGAGAGATGGGCGTCTTTAGCTGATAATCGAAAAAAAAAGGCGTTTTTATCGTGATTTTTGGTCACTTTTTGTGGACCCTTTTTTTTTCACGAACAAGTCCCAAAAAAGTGCCCCAACTGACCAGATGACCACTGGAGGAATCTCCCCGGACTCCCCCAGTGGTCACTAACCCCCTCCCACCAAAAAAAAACAACTTTACAAACTTTTTTTCCAGCCTGTATGCCAGCCTCAAATGCCGTACCCACCTCCATGACAGCAGAATGTGTTCTATCCTCTGACAGCATTTCCCTGGTTCTGATGTGGCTCTCGGGTGAGTGTGACACCTTTTCTGTTAAGGGCACTGCAGAGTCACATCAGCAATGCATTGTGGTGGGTGTAGGGTATTGGGCTCCGTGATTCCACTAGCTTGTGGCAAATGCTCACGATGTTGGTAGTTGGTAGGCTCTACTCCCATGGTGCTTTTCCCTCTGCTTACTGGGTCAGAGTGTGCCCTGTTTTATTTCCGGTAGTCCATGAGGTAGTGGCCATTTTTGTAAGCCAGTTTTATATCCCTTTCACGTGTTAGCCACGTTATAGAACTTAGTTCTTACCTTGAATGTGGCTTAAAGAGAGCATTGTACACCATTCTGCGAGCTCTGACCTACTGCTAATCTCAGTACCAGGGAGACTCGTTGCCAGTGGGGCACAGCCTCTGATCTGCAATTAACTGTGAGTAAACGTGCTTATTCCAATAAAGGACGTTTTCGGAGAGATTAGTCTTCAGGTGTCAACTGGTGTGCCAATGTTATATAGCAGCAACAAGTCCTAGAGGCCTGCGTGTATGCAGGTCCCTGGAGCACTTATAGTGGGTACCGCAGTGCACTTCAGGCAGGTGGACCCAGGCCCATCCCCCCCTACCTGTAACACTTGTGCTGGTAAATGGGAGGTCTCCAAAACCCACTGTACCCACATGTAGGTGCCCCCTTCACCCCTAAGAGCTGTGGTAGTGTTGTACATTTGTGGGTAGTGGGTTTTGGGGGAGGGGGGTTGGGTGCTCAGCACCCGTGGTAAGGGAGCTATGCATGTGGGAGCGTTGTCTGAAGTCCACCGCACTGACCTCTAGGGTGCCCAGTTGGTGTCCTGGCATGTCAGGGGGGCGAGTGTACTACGAATCGTGGCCCCTCCCAAGACCAAATGGCTCGGATTAGGACGTTTTTGAGCTGGGCGTTTTTAGTTTCCATTATTGCTAAAAAAAAACAAACGCCCAGCTGAAAAACATCCATTTTTTCGAAAACACGGTCTGTCCCGCCTCTTCACGTACCCGTTTTCGGACATAGACGCCCATGGAGATAGGCATTCGCGTTCGATTATGCCCCTCCATGGCACCTAGAAATTTCATTCCGACACCCAGGATTTCATACCTCCGATATTTTTTTCCTACTGCAGTGTTGCCTGTAACTGCTTCCCTCCACCCCTCATGGCGATCAGGCTCTGCATACACATGAGCTGCACGGTACAGGGGGTCAATGATTGGACCACAGAAAGACCCAGGCTGTTTCTAAGTGGAATTAGAAAAGGTACAGAGAAGGGCGATGAAAATGATAAAGGAAATGGGACGACTTTCCTATGAGGAAAGGCTGAAGCGTCTAGGGATCTTTAGCTTACAGAAAAGACGGCTGAGGGGAGATATGATAGAGGTCTATAAAATAATGAGTGGAGTGGAAAGGGTAGACATGAAGCGTCTGTTTACTCTTTCCAAAAATACTAGAACTAGGGGGCATTCGATGAAGCTACAAAGTAGTAAATTTAAAACAAATCAGAGAAAATGTTTCTTCATTCAACGTGTAATTAAACTCTGGAATTCATTGCCAGAGAATGTAGTAAAGGCGGTTAACTTAGTGGGGTTTTAAAAAGGTTTGGACGGCTTCCTAATGGAAAAGTCTATAGACCATTATGCAATTTAACATGTCTGATGAAACAAAAACCCCTTTAAATAAACCTAGCTAAATGGTCACAGGATAAGACCCAAAAGGGAGTACAATGATCTAACATGCAATAAGAACTCTAATGAAAAAATATCAATTACAAAGCAAAGTGTCTCCTCCTGTGTTCAAAAAACATAAAAATGAACAAATTACAGTTCACAAAGTGTGAAACAAAGAGAATGCGTCAAATAATAAAAGAAAAACTTAGGGGGTCTTTTACTAAAGATTAGCTCAAGTTATCTGCCACAGAGCCCATAGGAATAAAATGGACCCTGCTGCAGATAACTCAAGCTATTCTTTAGTAAAAGACCCTCTTACTGACTATTCAGATTGTGGCACTTCTACTCAAAACTGCTCTCAATATAGAACAACGCCACTCATGCTCTACCACATCTTCACTAACTGCCAAATATCACCGCAAGTACAACACTTATCTGTCGACTACAAGAAAAGGCATATATTATCTTTTCTAATTAAACTGTATCACATCTGCTAATGTACTACAGAGTTGCTTAATACACCGAAACAAACTGATGCGCAGTATCCTATCAATTAGGAATTAGTACGCTGAGTGCACAATTATGCAGAATGCACATGGAGAAGCAATTTCTTCATCTATAAATAAAATAAATTGTTCAAAGCATTACCCAGACAATAGCCTATAGGTTCATAACCAAAGTTTGCTTACTATCTACAAGATAATGCTCAAAGCCATTATGAAAGTGGTGGAGTGGCCTAGTGGTTAGGGTGGTGGACTTTGGTCCTGAGGAACTGAGTTTGATTCCCACTTCAGGCACAGGCAGCTCCTTGTGACTCTGGGCAAGTCACTTAACTCTCCATTGCCCCATGTAAGCCGCATTGAGCCTGCCATGAGTGGGAAAGCACGGGGTACAAATGTAGCAAAAAAAAAAAAAAGTTAAAAAAACACCACTCATGCTCAATATGTTGGATGACACTAGATGGCATCACGGGAACATCATTATAATGTAATCAGCATATGTAGGAAACACTGCAATCCAGGAGTTTGTATATAAATTCGAAACAACTGATGAAATAAACAATCATAAATAGCAGCTGGATGACATCTGGGGAACATTGTTACAATCTGCATATATATGACCTGATCAGGGAAGCATTGCAAACCCTATGTTTGTATTAATTAAAAAATGTATATAAATCCCAAACAACTGAAACTAAAATCATGCTGACTACATTGAAATTGCACAAATATAGATTCACCAATATTGTTTAACCTTTACACATATAAACACTAGCGTTTGGGCATAAAATGATGAATCTCACCATGTAACTAGTGCCTGGTGTAATATCTACAGAGGTGCCTTTTCACAGATAAGGTTGTTGCTCTTTGAGTCCTGGGAATTAGTGCTGTTATGGTATGGTAAGGTTCTGAGTGTGTTTTTGCACACGTTTGTGCAGTATTTTTCAGTGGAGAGAAATTGTGTGTTGACCTTATTAAGGGACTTCAATTTATCACAATTTTAGTTTGTCATAACATCAGACAGGGTTTGTTAAATAATCATAGAACATACATATATGTGTCATTTTTTGATTCTGAGAGGGCAACCCTAGCGCAGATAGTTGGTTTTAGAGGGGCGGGGCAGAGCAGGGGAAGGGTACAACAGTAGGTGTGGCAAGGAATAGGGTGAAGTATGGGGGAGGACAAAGGAGTTGCAAGGGTGGGACAAGGGAGCAACATGGATCAGGGCCGGTGTTTTTCTCTGTCAAAGGCTTGGCAACTCATTTTTCCAGTGGCAGGTTTCCTCTCTACCATGAGTCAAAACACAAACGGGGAGAAACCTCTACAGCGGGAAGATCAAACAGGAAAGAGTAGAGGCTGATCAAAGGACAATTCCACCACTGGAGATGTTATGGAGAAACACTTTATTGACACAAATGCAAAGGGACCCGATACAGTCCGTGTTTCGGCGTATCGCCTACATCAGGGGTCAAATGAATCATTTGTTGTCTTTCAGCAGTTGTCAAACCGAAGGTCTATAATGCAATTAGGCAGTTTGGAAGTCACTTGCAAATAAACCGCCACTGACGACTCTGTGGGGTCTGCTCATGTACATTATAGACCACCATCTCCAATGGTGGAATCATCCTTTGATCAGCCTCTACTCTTTCCTGTTTGTTCCTCTCTACCATCACATTGGTTCTTGTTCCCACTTATAATATCCTTTCGATTTGTTGACACTTTGATTTTGTTTTCAATTTTTTTACAACTGGCCTCACCTAAGTGTGAACTTGGCTTCTTAATCTCTAAGCAAATAGACTTTACTGTACTACTTTACAACTTGCACAGCTCTGCTATGGAGTAGAGAGGGAATAGCCAACTCATTGGCAAACACAACTCAGCAGAACCAGCTGTCAGAAAACTTGCAAAATACACAGGTAGATTCCTCCAAGCAGGTACACTAATAAAACACACGATCCGGATATAAGCAATGGCCAGCTTTCTGACAGCTGCAGAACCTGGTTCAGATCTTTGAATATCACATATGGTTTGCATGACCATTGGAAAGCTGTTACTTTCAATTTTCAGTGCTAAATAATTCATTAGCACATGTTCGGTTCATTTGAATGCCTTGAAAAATTCAGTGTTTATTAAAATCAATATAACACACATTAACCCACAAATTAACATAATGATTAGTGTGCATCAAACAGTTTTAACATGCATTAAAACATCTTTATTAAAATGAATGTGTAAAATGAACCAAAAAAAATGACTGAAATTCTGTGAAAAGGCCAAACAAGCCGAACATTTTTGCTTTGTGTGCATTCCTAATACTAAATCAATCTTTGCCCTCATTTTGTGTTTTAGCAGGTCAGAAGGAAGCAGCAGTTTCCCTACAAGGCATCGGATTAACTCCTAGAGCTGCCAACATGCTTGAGTCAAAAGAGAGGTGGCTGGGTTTTCCCTTTTTTCCTAAGAAAGCTACAACTATAAGTCAAGACAGTGGGATAAAAACAAGACAAGGTTATTTCTTTCTTTCTCTCTGCATTTAGCTTACACCTTTTCAGTTGTATCTTAGGGCGAGTTGTATTTATTTATTTATTTGTTACATTTGTAGGCTCAATGTGGCTTATATGGTTCTGGTGAAGCAATTACAGACTCTGGTGTAAGCAAATACAAGGTGATGTTGTGGTTAAATAGATAAAGCTAGTGTGGTGCAACCACACTAGGGGATCATGCAACAAAAGGTTTGTGTTGTGTCCATATTGTGCTTTAGTTATGTTGTATTGCAGAGATCGGGCGTTTATGCTGGATTGATGGGGTATGCCTTTTTAAACAGGTGAGTTTTTAGGCTTTTTCTCTAGAAGTAGATATTTTCCCCTCTTATATGAATGGCTTAACCGCAAATCAAATTCACCTTGTCGCCCCTCCCCCACTCCAGGGTTCAAAAAGGATGTCGTCTTAACCGAGAAATTCACCCAGGAAAGAAGAAGGGCACACAAAAAAACTTTTAAATTAAAATTGATTTGAAAAGGTTTACTTTATTCTAACATGAACTTTAATAAACACAACAGATTTCAACTTGCAATAGCATTGACCCTACATTTCTTTATTCCCATAGGTCCCTCTATTCACTACAAGACTCAACTTCAGAGCAACTTTACGTCAGATAAGTAACAGTTCAATTTCCTAAATCTAAAGTTTAAACGTGCATGCAAAAGATTATATTCTATTGTGAGTCCCTTATATAGAATTGATTCTTTGCTTTCTTTTTTTCAGGTTCGTTCTCCCGAGCAGTCAAGGTAAGTATACTCTTTTTCTCTTTATTCCATAAAAGTTCAAAAGGATACTTTCATTTACGTCTATTCAGCTGTCATATCTTCTGATTCTGCCAATCGTTGGGTACCATAAACTTGCTGCAGAGTTGAACCCTGGCCAGGGTACAGGAACTAGGAACGGAGGCACCTACTACTCTAATCTTTAACAAAGCAATAACCCTAAAACCTAACTGAGCCACACAATTCAGGTACCTACTGCACACCTTTCCTATCTAGCTTTCCCCCCCCCAAAAAAACATATAATTATTAATCCCTACCCTATTTTCACCTCCCCATCAGAATGTAATAAAATCAGAGTGTGCTAAGTAATTCTTTAAAATTACAGAATTAAAATTTAGAAAACCCCTTTTTCTTTAGTATCAATTAAAAACTTAAACTTTCAGGTTAGCTTTTCACTTTTTAACTCTTTCTAAACCATTTATGTTCTATAGAGTTCTAAAGTGCTATTCAGCTACCACCAGCTCAGGACCCCTTTCTCAGAGAGCACAGAACACATTAATCTGGGATCAAGATTGATGAATTTAATTCACTTACAACACCAACTCACAGTCAGCCATCAATCTTTTCCCTAAAGCCCTTGGAAACGCGGCGGGCTTTCAAATTAAATGAACTACTTTTAACCTCTCACAGCACACTTATATTAAACACATCTTTAAACACTTTTACTTGGTTTTAACCATAGGCGCCCGGTATAAGAGGCTTGGGGAGGCTAAGCCTCCCCAGCCACAGCAGGAAAGAGTTAGGCGGCGCCGTGAGTCTCCCTGTTCCCTCTCCTTGTTTACTAACTGCCCCGCGCTGTCTTTAATTTACCTGCGTCCCAGCGTCAGCCCGCCGCGTCATTTCAAAGCCCGCCCTGCTGCCTGTCTCTATTCTTCCCTCCCTTCGCGACGTGTTTGTTCGGCAGAGTCCCGCCCTCGAGGAAATGATGTCAGAAGGCGGGACTCTGCCGAACGAATCACATCGCGAAGGGAGGGAAGAATAGAGACAGGCAGCAGGGTGGGCTTTGAAATGACGTGGCAGGCCGACGCTGGGACGCAGGTAAATTAAAGATGGTGCGGGGCAGATAGTAAATGAGGAGATTGGAAGGGGAGAGGAGAATCGCGCTGGTGCTGGGTATGCATGGAGGGCAGGGGAGAGGAAGGTTGCTGGAATGGGTGGATAGAGGGGATGGCAGGGGAGAGAGGAGGGTTGCTGGAATGGGTGGATGGCAGGGGAAAGAGGAGGATTGCTGGAATGGGTGGATAGAGAGGATGGCAGGGGAGAGAGGAGGGTTGCTGGAATGGGTGGATGGCAGGGGAAAGAGGAGGATTGCTGGAATGGGTGGATAGAGGGGATGGCAGGGGAGAGAGGAGGGTTGCTGGACATGGGTGGAGGGGAGGTCAGGGGAGAGGAGATTTGCTGGACATGGGTGGGTGGCTAGAGGGGAGAGGAGGGTTGCTGGACATGGGTGGATGGAGGGGAGGGCAGGGAACAGAGAGGAGGGTTGCTGGACATGGGTGGCTAGAGGGGAGAAGAGGGTTGCTGGACATGGATGGCAAGACGGGAAGACAGGAAGGAGATGCACATGAATGAAGGGGAGAAATTCTGGACATGCATGGAGGGGAGGGAAGACAGAGGAAGGAGATGAGGGAAAAGGGGGAAAACCTGCACATCAATGGAGAAAATAGGCAGAAGCTGGATCCACTGGACAGTCAAGTCTGCAGAGGACCCAGCTTTTACTTATGGATGTAAGGCAAGAAATGAAGAAGAAAGGCAGAAAGTAAAGAAATAAATGGAAAGGAAGCCCTGGAACCGGAGTTAAGAGGACAGATAGCAGCAGAATCGGATACTTGGCCAGCATGATCAGAAAAACAAAGTCACCAGACAACAAAGGTAGAAAAGATTATTTTATTTTCATTATAGTGTTTGGAATATGTCCACTTTCAGAATCAGGTGCTCAACATTAAAAGTTTATATTTATTTACTTATTTATGGCATTTTATCCCACATTAAATATGAATTAGGGTGTTTTGTGGCTCTACATGAGAATTGTGATATTATGATCCCTTGTTTCATATTGTTGACGGTCTGCATTTTCCGTACGGGTGGTATATTGGTGTATTAGGTTCTGCCCAGTGTAATATTTATGGTACAGTAAGGTTCTGAGTGTGTTTTTGCACAAAGTTGTGCATAGTGTTTTGCAGTTGAGCGATTGTGGTTAGTATATGCTTTGAGCAACCACTTTATTCTTTGACATATGATACATAGCTAATATCTAAATTTAATAAAAGGTATTAATTGTGACTTTTATTTTTATTTATTTATTTTTTCTGTGTGTTATCAGACAATTATGGATTTAAGCTCCACCCCTGGCCCCACCCCTAACCCCGCCCCCTTTAGCCTCCCCAAACAGTTGGGCCACCGACCGCCTATGGTTTTAACCCAAAATTCTCTCTCAGCTGAGCACAGCTCCTAAACACAGCTCTGTCCTACTCAGCACTCACCTCCCAACTGCCCAACCGCCAGGTTTAGAACCCCTCACTAGCTCGAGCTTCCAACACAAGCTTAACATTCCACACTCCCCTAGCACATGATCACAGCATGTTAAAATTAGTTTTCACAAGTCTTAAACTTTTACATATTAATAGCATCTTTAAACAATATAAATTTTAATACCTGAGTATTCCTGAAGCCTAGCAAAGCTCCTTTTTAATCCCAGCGCGAGCCTCTAGCCGCTCCATTCTCGAGGCAACAGCTGGCTCGTGTCGTCAGCTGTTCCTACTCCCCACGCGCTCCCTTCTTCTGTCCAGCGCGTGCAGTACTTTCTCCGCCGGGAACCGCTACAACAATAAAATAAAAACGTTGGGAGAGTGCACCGGAGCACTCCCCCTCGCCATCTCCAGTCCCACTCCCGACTTCTTTTATCTTCAGAACCGGCTCTCCCGCTCAATAGAGCCGGTTCCCTTTAAAATTAATGATCTCCTGGGCCCTGCATCGGATGTGTACGTCTGACGTCATAACGCGACGTCAGACGCCGACGCAGGGCCAATCAGCGCCCAGACCTCCCCTTCTTCGCCTTTGCTCCGCCCCTCCATGGCATCCAACGTCTCTTTCGCTGCTTCCCAGCGCCGCAGCTCACCCCGATGACCTGAAACCTCCTGCCCTGCCTCCCCTGCACAAAATCGCCGCTTCGATTCCACGCCGCCGCCTGAACCCACCAGAAGCCTCAAGCCCCAAAACCCGGGCTCCAGCGCGATTCCCGGTCAGCGCTCTTACACGCTGACGATCTCCTCCCAACAGCGGCCCAAGTAAGTTTATTTAACCCTTTGGGTTACAACCTGATACCAATCCCTTAACCTCAAATCCATTCTACCTCAAGATTAAGTCCACGCTTTATCTATACGTGGGATATGGTGGCTCCCCGTGGACTTAACCTTGAGGTAGAATGGATTTGAGGTTAAGGGATTGGTATCAGGTGAATTTGATTTGCGGTTAAGCCATTCATATAAGAGGGGATAGACAAGAAGGGTGGATCATTGTAAGACCGGTGGGAGACTCTGGAGGTCCCGCTTGGATATCTGGTTTCCAGTCCTGAAGGTAGGCAGCCATTACAATGGATGAATATTTATCATGGAATATAAGCTCATATAAGCAGAAGATAGTATTAGAACGAGAAAAGATTTGTATATATGATTTGGTTTTATAGGGGTTGGAAGTTGCTCCTCCTGATGAAGGGCAACACGAAATGTGGTCTCGGATAGAGAAGCTCAAGTGTGATCAGCTGGTTTGACATTTTCTGGAGCCGGATGGAAGCCCTCTTCAAGCCACGCTTTGCTACCTGAAAGAGCCTATGGACATATTGATTCTTTAAGAACTTTTTCTCCAGCACAAGCACTGGCGGTTTTGCCGTTGCATAGGAACGATCTAAGTGAATTGACTGCACAGGATATTTTATACTGTATGAAGATCAGTATCGGAATTGCAACATGATACCATGTGCATGTATTTCATGTCTTGTATGCAGAGTGTTGGAGGCTTCAATTATTTATGTAAATTTGAGGGTATATACAGAGCTGTGACAGAATGGCGGAGTGAAAGGTTGAATGAGTGAGTTCCGTAGACGCCAGTTAAATTATTACCTAAGAGGGTGTATGAAATATAGAGTGGTATCAATAAATTAGTATTGCTATTTAAACAAGGAGTACGTCTCTTTGATATAGTATTCTAAGTGAGTACTCTGGTTTAAACAATTTTTCCCTAGTTTGTGATAGATTAAATTTCAACTGCCAGACCCTCAACAGTAGAAACGTTCGGAGTAGAAATGTTCGGAGATCCCTTCTCATCATTTGTACTCCCTCCAGGGTATCCACTCTATTGGCTATTTTTGTGTCATCCGCAAAAAGGCACACCTTTCCTTCCAACCCTTCAGCAATATCTCCCACAAATATATTAAAAAGAATAGGCCCCAGCACCGACCCCCAAGGAGCTCCACTGCTCACCTTCCTTTCCTCCGAGCGGATTCCATTTACAACCACCCTCTGCCACCTGTTGGTCAACCAGTTTCTTATCCAGTTCACCACTTTTGGTCCTAAGTTCAACCCTTTCAGCTTATTCACGAGTCTTCTGTGGGGGACCGTATCAAAGGCTTTGCTGAAGTCCAAGAAGATTACATCTAGCGCACGTCCCTCATCCAGTTCTTTGGTCACCCAGTCAAAAAAGTCAATAGGATTAGTTTGGCAGGATTTTCCTTTGGTAAAGCCATGTTGCCTCGGGTCCTGTAACCCGTCGGTCTCTAAAAAGTTAACTATCATTTCTTTCAGCAGCGACTCCATTATTTTTCCTACCACTGACATGAGACTTACCAGTCTGTAGATTCCCACACTATCCGGATAAGTGCTACTGATTTGCCTGATCCTTCCTATCTGGTTGAATCCCATTTTAATATAAATCCCTTTATTTGTAAGAAACATCAATAGAGGTCTTTTCGTTTTAATACACTCACAGTGCCCCTATGTCCTTTTTGACTTTCTGTTTGCTTTCTTTTCAGCTAAGGGCCTGAGCTTTCAACTCCCCCTATCCATCAGGATCCTTTTAATTTATAGTATGTACCAGTCTGCTTTCTACTGTGTTCCCCCACCATTTGAAAACACCCTTTTCTTCTTTTGTGTATACCAGTAGTTCTTAACCAGTGTGTCAGGATCCACTAGCGTGTCACAAGAACTGGGAAATGTGTCACCAAACATTTGACAGCAAGTTGAGCAGAGGTGAGAACCAGGAAGTCAGGTATTTGAAATTTCTTCAACTGGTCCCTACTTCTGTCACCTGCCCTAACTGGAAATGTAGCAGGCTTCCAGCCTACCCCTCTCCCTTCTCTTCTCTCCCCCCACCCTAGCAGTCAACACTATTGCATCTGCATTTCCCTTGCATCATTGTAAGAAGCAATTAAATGAGGGAGTTTAACTGTAAATTGTGGTGTCTAGTGTGTTACAGATATGAACATTGTCAGCACAGGAGAGAACTGCTGGTGTAGACTCTTCTTGAGAGGTCTGTTACGTGTGGTAAGTGCATTGATATAGGGTCACAAAAGAGAGGGTAACAGCATACAAATATAAACAGAAGCGCAAAAAAAAAAGCAAACACTGGGCCTTCAAGATTGAGAAAAATGTTAACCTTTATTCCAAAAATTACCCGACAGCATTTCCAAGCTTGAATGGACTTTCAATACACTTTGGGAAATATATCCTGATTGTTATATTGTGTCTTATATGTTCATGAGCAGACCTATAGGATTTTCTTGACCCCTGATGCAGGCGTTTGCACGCCGAAACACGGCCCGTGTTGGGTCATTTTTGGAATAAAGGTTAACATTTTTCTCAATCCTGAAGGCCCAGTGTTTGCTTTTTTTGTGCAACTGCATTGATATGTCATGTGAGTACAGTGCTATTGTGAGATGGCATCCAGAACTTATAAATTCTGATAAGGGACCATGATTACAGCCCCAAAATGTTGATTTGGTGGACAGACTATAGTGTATTTTTGAACCTTGAACTGTTTGACAGTAAAGCCAGGGATATTCCCTGTGAACTAGATTACCCTTGTGCAACCATCGGTAGGAGCTTGTACCCTCCACACAAAAGAACTGTGAGTGAAGACAGCGTAGTAATTGAGCTCAGAATGTAACAGACTGATTTGTTGGTTTTTACTCTTATTGTGCAATGTTCAGCTATATACCTCATAAAAAAATGCAAGTCTTAGGGTACAACCACCTGGTTTCCTGAAGTGAACAGACACTGCTCCCTTCTGTCCAAGGATTCATTTCACCAACCACAAGACTTCCTAATTGGCACTCACACCCTTCACCTTCTGGGGCAGGGGTGGCTTACCCTGCATTCAGTTATTCATTTGTATGCCATTTCTCTTCCCCATGCTTCATAAATGGTATTCCAATAGCAGTGGAGAGAAAAATTAACCATGAAAAGACAAGAGAAGTACATACAACTGGCGTCCTGGTTAGCTATTAGTCTCCTAGCATCCAGCCAATCAGAGCTTTCCATGTGGCAGTCCATTCATTGGTACTTCCCTTTTCATGGAGTAAAAAAAAAAAAAAGAAAGAAAAATATGCAAAGTAAAAGCTGCTCCTGCTTTTTATCATCTATTTGTCCTAGAACGGGTTAGATTATGTACCACACCCTTATCAAAGAGAAGTCCACTCCTCCTTCCAGGCTCACCAGGCATTCTCTGTGCTCTGTGGGTCATTTAATGAGTCTGTATTTCCATTCCTCATTGTGCTGTTCCTGAACTGAGAGCAAGGATATTGTGTCTGCATATATTACATGGCAGGTATCCATGGCCATTACCTCATCAGCTACAAGGATGAAATCTGAGCACACCATCTGCAAATGCTGAGCCCAGAGCCAATCCTCTCCTCCCACCTCACAGGTAGTAGTCTTGGCGAGAGAAATGTGCTCTTTTTTAGTCAATTAATTTTGCTTTCCATCCAGTGTCTTTTTCCTGAGAGACTAGTTCTTATGTGCTGTGCATTTCCATAGGAGTTTCAGGATATTTAGAAGCCGATGACAGCTAAAGACTGTAAGATGCAGAGATGCATCTGATCAGTCCAGTTTACTTCCTGGTGCACTGCCAGAGACCCCAGTTGATAACTGGCTTTCTTTTCACTTCTTTGTAACTAAGGACAGAAACCAAGAACTGGGCTAACTTGGACAGAACAGCTGTTCAACCCAGCACAGTAATAAAATAGTCACACTGTGCTTCCAAAAAGGCATGGGGATAACCTGCACAGAGCTCCCATTACAACCCAAAATATAGAAACCTAGAAGCTAGAGGTAGATAAAGGCCATACAGCCTACCCAGACTCCCCATCAACATTCACTACTAAGCTCATCAATCTCTCCCTCTCCCTTAGGGATCTTCTATGTTCATCCTATGCTTTTTTTAAATTCAGATACAGACCTCATCTTCACCAGCCCCACTGAAAGACCACTCCATGCATTCAATACCATTTCCATATAGAAATATTTCCTTAGATTGCTCCTGAGTCTACCTTCTTTCCCCCTAATCGTATGACCCTCCCCCTTGTTTCTGAGCTTCCAATCAAATGAAAGAGACCCACCTCCTGTGCATTTTTATACAGAGGTATTTACAGTATATAACATAAGAATAGTCATACTGGGTCAGACCAATGGTCCATCTAGCCCAGTATCCTGCCAATCCAGGCCACAAGTACCTGGCAGAAACCCAATTAGTAACAACACGCTACCAATCCTGGGGCAAGCAATGGATTCCCCCATGTCCATATCAATAACAGACTATAGAATTTTCCTCCAGGGACTTGTCCAAACCTTTTTTAAACCCAGATACACCAACCGCCATTACCTCATCCTCCGGCAACGAGTTCCAGAGCTTAACTATTTTTTGAGTGAAAAAATATTTCCTCCTTTTTGTTTTAAAAGTATTTCCATGTAATTTTGAGTGTCCCCTGGTCTTTGTACTTTTTGAAAGCGTGAAAAATTGATTCACTTCTACCTGTTCTATACCACTCAGAATTTTACAGGCTTCAATCATATTTCCTTTCATTTGTGTCTTTTCCAAGCTGAAGAACCCTAACCTCTTAAGCCTTTCCTTCCTATGGGAGGAGTTCCATCCCCTTTATCATTTTGGTCGTTCTTCTTTGAACCTTTGCCAATTCTAATATATCTTTTTTGCAATATGGCGACCATACTTGAACACAATACTCAAGGTGAGATCGCTCCATGGAGAGATACAGAGGCAATATAATATTCTTGGTCTTATTTTGAATACCTTTTCTAATCATTCCTAGCATCCTGTTTGCTTTTTTGGCTGCAGTGGCATTCAGGACAGAAGATTTAAACGTATTGTCTACAATGACATCTAGATCCTTTACTTGAGTGCTAAGGTGGACCCTAGCATCAGTTAACTATGATTCAGATTATTCTTCCCAATGTGCGTCATTTTGCATTTGTCCTCATTTAATTTCATCTGCCATTTGGATGCCCAGTCCTCCAGTTTCCTAAGGTCTTCCTGCAATTTTTCATAATTCACATTTGTTTTGACAACTTTGAATAATTTTGGGTCATCTGCAAATTTAATCATCTCACTTGTTGTTTCAATTTCCAGATAATTTATAAATGTTAAATAGCACTGGTCCCAGTACAGATCCCTATGGCACTCCACTATTCATCCTCCTCCATTGAGAAAAATGGACATTTAACTCTCCTCTCTGCGTTCTGTCCAATAACCAGTTCCTAATCCACAGAAGTACATTGCCTCCTATCCCATGACTTTTTAATTTCTCAGGAGTCTTTTATGCGGAACTTTGTCAACTATGTTTCTATCACATCTCCCTTCTCTCACCTTTCCTCCAAAGTATACATATTTAAGTACATACCATATGTTCTATGAGGAAGACCACAGGTCATTTTAGTAGCCACCCTCTAGAATGACTCTATTTTATTTTCTTCTGAAGGTGTGGTCTCCAGAATTGCACTATTCCAAATGAGGTCTCATCTGAGAATTCTACCCTGTTCCTGTAAGCCATTCCTACCCCTGTGTACCTAAGCTTCCGTATAGCTTTTGCCATTGCCTTTTCTACCTATCTAGCCACCTTAAGACCATTAGATATGATAACCTCTGGATCTTACTCTTCTTCACCCCCATACTGTACCCACTTCCTAGGGATTTGCAGCCCAAATGCATGACCCTTCTGTTTCTAGTATTAAATCTTAGCTGCAAAATTCTAGACTATTTCTCACACTTCAGTATATTCTGTTTTCTACATCTGTGTCTACCCTGTTGCAGATCTTAGTATCATCTGCAAAGAGATAAATGTTTTCCGATTGCTGTTCTCCAATATTACTTACAAAAATGTTAAAAATAGCCAAATTAATGATGGATACCTTCCCTACATCACTGGTAATGCCCCTATCCTCAAAATGAACTCTGCTACTCTTTGTTGCTCCCTACTCAACCAGTTCCTAACCCAGTCTCTTTAGGGTCCATTCTAAAGGCTCTCAGTTTTTGGTTGGAGTCCACTTGGCACTACACATTTTTCTGCCTTGTGTCCTCCCATTGGAACACTTTTCCTCCCCAGATATGAGACAAACAATCCTACCCAAACTTTAGGGCTACCTTGAAGACCCATCTGTTCGGCCTGTCCTCGAGGCTTGTAATTGTGTTGGAGTAGCCATCAGAAGTTCTCTTGGAGTGGAGGAGTAGACTAGTGGTTAGTGTAGTGGCCTGAGAACCAGGAGAGCTAGGCTCAATTCCCACTGCAGCTCCTCATGACTCTGGGCAAGTCACTTAACTTTCTATTGCCCCATGTATATAATAAGTACCTGTATATAATATGTAAACCACTTTGTAACCACAGAAAGGGGTATTTGGAATTCCAGCCCCTTTCCCTTTCTCCTGGTTTCTTTTTCTTCTTCCCCTCCTTTCTGGCTCTCTGTCCTATTGTTAATTTTGGAGCTTCTTTCCTAATTCTGGCTAGTTGCCAACTGTAAACTGCTTTGATATTTTTAATAAAAAGTCAATATATCAAATCCAGATTAAATATTCAACATTAATTATTAGTTTCCTATACAGAACAGGGTAAAACACCTTGTTGAAATCTAGGTACACCACATCTAGTGCACTCCAAATATCTGGTCACCCATTCAAACAAATTGATCAGATTTGTTTGAAAAGACCAACCTAGTAAAATACCTAGTGAAACCTGCTGCCTCAGATCCTGTAATCTATTGAATTCCAGAAACTACACTATCCTCTGTTTAGCAGTGTTTCCATTAATTAATTTATTTTTATTGCATTTGTATCCCACATTTTCCCACCTATTTGCAGGCTCAATGTGGCTTACAGAGACCTGTTATAGCATAGCTATACCAGGTTAAAGAAAAAATTGGTATTACATAGAGGTAAAGGAATACAGGGAGGTCAGATTGATCTGCCTGTAGTTCCCACCCTCCTCCTTACTTCTGTTTTTGTGGAAAGAAACTACTGTACATCTGCCCATCTCCAATCCTCCAGAAACATTTCATTCTGACCCTAAAGAAGCATTGACAAGGTCAGGCAGTGAAGAAACCAGAACTTTTCTAAGTTCCGTCAATACCCTTGGATGTATCCCATCTGGCCCCATCACTTTGTCTACTTTTATTTTAGCTAATTTCTCATGAACACAGTGTACTGGAAATCATTCAAGGTCTATCTCACTCCATTCCTGTTTGCAACTTGCAAGTCTCCTTTTTTCCTCATAAGCCTCCACATATTCCTCCCCTTCACTCTTGAATCTCACAATGCCAGTTTTGCACTTCTGTGTTCCTGTCCGTGTTCCCATAAAACAACAAAGAGAGGATTCAAAGCACAGAGCAAAGTTCAAAAAGCAAAAAAGTACTAGGAGCCTTCACAAGCGGGGCAAATCCTTTAATTGAACAACATGTGTCTTGTACATCAATCTTGTACCATTGACCCGACACGGACCGTGTTTCAGCACAAAGCGCCTGTGTCAGGGATCATTCAATTTTTATATTTTAGAATGAAGAAACCAGCTAAAAGCTGAATGCACATCAAACATGACTTAAGCGCTTGGAGAAAGAGGGACGCTGTGCTCCTGTGTTGAAAAAGCAGGAACGTTTTGCATACATTGTGCGCACACAAGTCACGTTTGATGTGCATTCAGCTGTTTCTTCATTCTAAATAATAAAAATTGAATGACCCCTGACGCAGGCACTTTGCACCAAAACACAGACCGTGTGGGTCAATGGTACAAGATTGATGTACAAGACACATGTTGCGCAATTAAAGGATTTGTCCCGCTTGTGAAGGCTCCTAGTACTTTTTTGCTTTTTGGCCTGTCTCTTTTCCCTCCATGCCTAGCACTTCCCCCATGTTTCTGTCCCTATTCTCTCCATGTCTAATATCTCCTCTCTTTGTCCCTACTCTCTCCTTCTCCAATGTCCAGCATCTCCTGTGTCCATATTCTTTCCATGTCTAGTATCTCCATTCTGTGTTCTTATTCCCAGAGTTCAACATCTCCCCTTTGTGTCCAGCACATCCACTCTGTCTGCCTTTCTATTCTCCCCTTCTCCAACAATCTAGCATTTCCCATCCGTGTCCCTATTCCATCTCCCTTCACAGCCCCACCATATCCAGCATCTTCTTTTCCTGTTTGCAGGCTGGCCACTGCAGCACCCCTGGTCCAGTGTCTGCAGCAGCATATGAAACAGAGGACATGTAGGGCCTGGCTTGAGTCCATGAGTGCGCTGAAGAGGGTCTGCCATGTCCTACCCCCATTCAATTTGGCTACCCAATGGCCTGCAGTACCAGCAGTATCATGCTTCCTTATCCACTTTTGTTTTCTTTTTCAAGTTTCATGTTCATCTAGGTGTCGTCGTTGATGGTACGTTGAAACCTTCTGCTCAGTGTGCTGCTGCGGCTAAGAAAGCAAATAGAATGTTAGGTATTATTAGGAAAGGAATGGAAAACAAAAATGAGGATGTTATAATGCCTTTGTACTGCTCCATGGTGCGACCGCACCTCGAATATTGTGTTCAATTCTGGGTGCCGCATCTCAAAAAAGAGATAGTGGAATTAGAAAAGGTGCAGAGAAGGGCGACAAAAATGATAAAGGGGATGGGACGACTTCCCTATGAGGAAAGGCTAAAGCGGCTAGGGCTCTTCAGCTTG
This sequence comes from Microcaecilia unicolor, assembly GCF_901765095.1. Classification (NCBI taxonomy): domain Eukaryota; kingdom Metazoa; phylum Chordata; class Amphibia; order Gymnophiona; family Siphonopidae; genus Microcaecilia; species Microcaecilia unicolor. The sequence continues at coordinate 296,869,493 of NC_044033.1, read as the reverse complement.
GAGAAAAGGCAGCTGAGGGGAGATATGATAGAGGTCTATAAAATAATGAGTGTAGCTGAACGGGTAGATGTGAAGTGTCTGTTCACGCTTTCCAAAAATACTAGGACTAGGGGGCATGCCATGAATCTACAATGTAGTAAATGTAAAACGAATCAGAGAAAATGTTTCTTCACTCAACGTGTAATTAAACTCTGGAATTCGTTGCCAGAGAATGTGGTAAAGGCAGTTATCTTAGCGGAGTTTAAAAAAGGTTTGGATGGCTTTCTAAAGGAAAAGTCCATAGACCGTTATTAAATGAACTTGGGGAAAATCCACTATTTCTGGGATAAGCAGTATAAAATGTTTTGTACATTTTTGGGATCTTGCCGGGTATTTGTGACCTGGATTGGCACTGTTGGAAACAGGATGCTGGGCTCGATGGACCTTTGGTCTTTCCCAGTATGGCAATACTTATGTACTAATGTACTTATTTCTTGATATACCACACATTGAAACCCATCTATGCAATTATCAATGAAATAAAAATATTAAAGTAAAATAACTTAGAATTATTAATACCACCATTTGAGCACTTTGATCCAGACACTGCATCTGTCCATAAGTATACAGTAGTTGAAGAACCTTTAGATTCCAAATGTTTTTTCAAAGAAGTAAGTTTTAATAAAGTTTTGCTATATGGCAGCCTCCTGATCCTGTTCCTCACTGCCCACTGTATATGTGCCAAGTATGCTTGAATTCTTTCACAGTACTGCCCTCAGTTTGCAAATCAGAGCCCTGGAAAGGTTTTCAAGAATTGCTAATTTATAAAATATGAAACCTCTCTTGTTACATTGAAATGTGATTGCTCTGGAAACCAGAGTTCTCCGTTTATTCAACCAGAAGATATACAGCACAGACAATGGCAGAACAAGATTCTCAACAGTGTGCTTCCAATCAGCCCATAACCTGCACTGAAGGGAAGCACACCCAGCTTTGAAAAATATCTATTCTTACTCCATTTTTACTCAGATCTTTGCCACACAGCTAAAACCACCAACTTTGCATCGGGAGGGTAGATGTAAAGTCACAATTTGTTGTTTTTTTTATCATGGTTGTGATAAAATTGGGTGCCTGCTTATAAGAGTAGTCTCATTCATTATATTTTATGGGATAGGAAAGGAGGAGAATGTCATTTGGCATTTATGTAGTCCACAACTAGTTAATGAAATAGTGCAGGCATAGAATAGGAAAATGTTTTAAAGGACATTACTGCCATCTCATGCCTGGTCCTTGCATTGCACTTCACTATTATAGACTCAACTTTGCAGCCAGAGCTCCACCAGCTTCCCATAATTCCCTTGCTTTTACACACATCTGCAATTCTGAAAATCCACATATTTTCACTGACGTAAAGTTGAGAGCTTGCATCACCTCCTGCACCAAGATCTCTACTCCCCTACAAAGGACGTGTAAGCTTTGTGAGTTTTCTTTCCTATCTGTATTCAAAGTGTGCACTAACTTTACCAGTACTGTTTCCAGGGATGATTGCTGTATCTAGACATGCTTAGATGTTTTATTTATTTATTTGTTTGTATTTATTTATTACATTTTTGGATAACAAAAAAGTCACCCCGTCCCACCCCACAATACAGAACCCAAGGAGCACAACTCCACAAATTGAGAGTCCTTAACTGAAGATTATTCAGTGAGCAAAAAACATCTAAAGTAGCCCAAACTGTCCAGAATTTGAGAACCCAGCTTTGTTTGACAGCAGCAACTTCTTCATACTTTTGCATTAGACAAATTCCAGATAGGATTCCCAGCTAGCTCCAGATTCGCCCAACAGGGTTGATTCTGTCTTGGGCTTACCCCAATGCATGCAGGGACTTAGCATTTCTTAGGGAATCCATTGGGGAAATCAGAACTACAAGTCCCTGTATGCAATGGGGTAAGGCCAGGATTGGATCAACCTTGTCAGGTAAATCTGGATCTAGTTGGCAACCCTAACTCCAGACCACCAAGCACTCAAAAGATAATTTAGAACAGTCTTTCCACTCAGACAAGACATGCTGTATGGCTAAACCCATAAGCAAATCAAAGCACCCTGGCTTTGTTCTTTTGTAACAAATGGAGCAAAGCTGTTGACCGTAAAATAACAAATTTATAACTAAGTTCAATCTGAATGCTGAAGACATCTTGAACCCTTTTCCAAACCAAACACTAGTAGTCTTGTAAATTACTGCATCCACATAACGTATAGTAAAGGTACCCAAATCCAGGGTGCCATACTACAGGACCCATATAAACTAGACACATTACTTGTCAACCTAGAAATCTTATAAGGGGTCCACATCGCCCTATGTGTTACATAGATAGAGACTGAGTTACCAAAGCAGATGAAGTACACCTACAAACTCTACCCCCAAAAGCTTTCCATATCTCATCAGTTTTGTCCCCCAAAATCATGCTCCCACACCCCTCTGTATTGCAATACATATATTATTACGCTTGAACTTAACCTTACGATAAACCGCCAAAGCCTTATTCAACTTCCCAATAAGCCCAACACAAAACTTATATAAACCTGAGTCACCAACCTTCACCTACTCAATACACCTGGAACCCCTCAAACAGTGCCTCAACTGCAGCCACTGGAAGTAATGCCGAGGTTCCAAACGAAACTCTATATACAAGTCCTCAGAGGTCCTGAGGTCCCCTCCCCCGAGACAGCTGACTAACATACCACACCTCCCTAGCCTGCCAATCCAAACAGCTTATGACCCTGTCTTGAACCTTTACCTCCAAATTTCTTCACAAGGAAATGCAATCAGCAACTGGCCAAAACAACCCTAGTCCCTGAGCAATAAACCTGAGCACCAGAGGCACCGAATGCAAAATCAAAGACTGAAGTACAACCCGTCTACCCTGCATTGTGAGAAAACTGCACAAAGGGTACAGAGCTGCAATTTTCCTCTTCAACAGCATCCGCCTAGGACCCTCCTCTTCCTCTCCAGACGCAAACCAAGCCACAGCTGCAGCAACCAAAAAGGCAAAATGATCTAATTTAAAATCTGGGAAATTTACTCCCCCGCCCCCCCCCCCCCCCCCCCCCGTATTCCCTGGGCATCTTAAGCTTCAAGGAAAAATGGAGGAGGGGTGGGGAAGGTAGGCTCTTTCCAAACAATAGAGAAGATGTATGATTGTAAGTAAAAAGTAACGTTTATTACAACAACTTGACTCAACACAGCTGTGTTTCGGCGCCATAGCACCTTCCTCAGGAGTCTTCCAAAGGTTTTGACCGGTGCTTGAATAGTTAACACACCAAAAGTTTAAACGGTGCTTGAACAGTTAAAACATCAAAAAATTATGCACTGAAGTGTACACAATTCCTTCTCTCCAAAGACTATAGAAGTACAACATATGAGCTAATGTACCTCCGCACCTCTAATGCGGTATCTTTTTGGACATCTTAAGCTTCAGCAATGCAATCCTGGGTGGCTTACCTCTTCAAAGGAAATGCAAACGTTTGCCCTCCAAAGTCTTATAAAAAGCATCTGAAAAGAGAATTAGTACCATACTCAATATATAATTAACCTTAGGTGACAACACCGTTTTAATCGCCTCCAATCTCCCCCACCAGGTCAAATAGAGTAGAGACCATTTAACAAGAAGAGCATCCATCAGCTCTAGCAACACTTTCCTGTTCAACTCTAACGAACTTTTCACCGTAGTACCAAACCAGACTCTCAAATACTTTAACTGCGCAGGAGCCCACATCAGTGGATAATCAGCCAAATGCTGCCTATGAACTTGCACAGTGGAAGGCATGACTACTGACTTCACCCAATCCACTTTATAACCTGAAATCTCTGAAAATCTCTCTGTCAAAGCAAACAAGCCTGGCAAAGACTGCACTGTACACACAAATAAAACAACAGATCGTTAGCATAAGCAGACAATTAACAAATAACCACACCACAGCACACACCCAAAATACCACTATCCTCCTTAACCGCAATGGCCAGAGGTTCCAGAGACAAATTAAACAATGGGGCTAGTGGACACCCTTGCTTTGTGCCCCTGAAAAGAGGGAAGGCACCTGACAGAACCCTATTCACTAATACCCGAGCATGCAGTGAGTTATACAACAAACCAACCATCTTAATGAACTGGATACCCAATCCAAACTACTCCAATATCTTAAACATAGGTAATCCCCCATTATAATGGGGATTACTAGACTGTGGAGCAACCCTGGTAAATAGTTCCAAACTGACTCTCAATAGAACCAGAACAGCAATTTCCAACCAGTGGTATTTTTCATCAATAGCTATTTGCTTAAAGAGCACCCTCAGATAATCCCACTGAAAATAGTACACAGTAAATTACTGTGACATAGTGGTGCAGCACCTCATTCATCAGGTTGCTCCTGTGTATTTTATATAAAACCACTAAATCCCAATACAAGTGCTACCAGACTGGTGCTATTATTTAAATGTATTTTTATGTGACTTTTTTTTATGTATATATACTCCACCAGTCCCGCTATCGCTACCCAGCCACACTTAATGACACAATACACTTATATACTCAATAATATAAGGCAGGTGCTATTTCAGCGAAATCAGTCACTTATCTGAATCTTGCATTTGAGGCGTGCCGTGACTGCATTGTTGTAATAAAAGTGAAACCCGCGGTGTCGGGCGTCTTCAGGGGAAGGCGAAGGATTGAATGTGATCTTTAGTAATGAGGAAGAAAGTGGATAAATTATTACAACAATGCAGTCACGGTATGCCTCAAATGCAAGATTCAGATAAGTGACTGATTTCGCTGAAATAGCACCTGCCTTATATTATTGAGTATATAAGTATATTGTGTCATCGGATTGTTGAGTGACAGTAGGGGTGGAGTTTGAAGTTATTAAATATGGCTGTTGGGGAGAGCACATGGCCTTTGGTTGCCTCTACCCCTGCTGGGACCCTAGAGAAGAGGGGGTGTCCTTGATGGATTCGAGAAACTAAGGGCCAGATGCACTAAATTTAATGAGCAATTAACAAGCAAGTAGTAAACCCTGGCATGCACTAAAGACTTTTTGTCCGATGACGGTAGCAGCTAACGAAAACGGAATGCAGATGAGCAAACAACAATGATCAACAAATATGAATTCCTGTACATATATCCAGAACTGCCTCCACAACATCTACTTGCCAAAAAATTAACTTGTTTTTGCATTGCCATGCTACCCAAGATCCTTTTGCTATCACTAAATGTATATTTTCTTATATAATTCTGATATATTTCCTATATATTTCTTATTATGTTTGGTTGTAAAAATACTATCATGCTCTATCATTATCATGTTACTCAAAACCCTTCTGTCATCACTAAATGTATACTTTATCATGTATTTCCACTAATCATGATGAAATGTAAGCCACATTGAGCCTACAAAGAGGTGGGAAAATGTGGGATACAAATGCAACAAATAAATAATAATAAATAAATAAATTGTGTAGAAACCCTATTGTAATGAGATGCACTAACCTTTTCCGATTGCCTTAACGCTGGAAAATCTAACGAGAGGTCTGTACCTCTCGTTGAGGCTGCGCGGGATTGAAAAACTGTTACAAAAGTAAAAAAAAAAATTGGGGAAAAAAGTCAAGAGCTCGTCAGTGCAATAATAAATACGTCCATTTTGGCCGCCTTCCCCCCCTGCAATAATAAAAACGTCTTTTTTGGCAGTGCTTCACTCAGCTGAGAGACCTGGAAGTCCATGAGCCAATCACAATGCGTTTAGCCAAGCTAAACGTGCTGTGATTGACTCAGAGACTTCCAGGTCTCTCAGCTGAGTGAAGCACTGCCAAAAAAGACGTTTTTATTATTGTAGGGGGGGAAGGCGGCCAAAATGGACTTTTTTTTTTTGAATGGGTGCCCATTTTGGCCGCCTTCCCCCCCTGCAATAATAAAAACGTCTTTTTTGGCAGTGCTTCACTCAGCTGAGAGACCTGTAAGTCCCTGAGCCAATCACAACGCATTTAGCAGAGCTAAACGCACTGTGATTGGCTCAGAGACTTTCAGGTCTTTCAGCTGAGTGAAGCACTGCCAAAAAAGACATTTTTATTATTGCGGGGGGGAATGACGGCCAAAATGGACGGTTTTTTTGATTGGGGGGCGGCGGGGAGGCAGGGGCTGCAGGAAGCTGTCATTTCAATGCAGGGGGGAGGGGGAAGCAGCGGCGGCGATCTCGGGGGGGTGCGGCGATCTCGGACATCCTTGGCATGCGCAGAGCAGCCAGCATAATGCTTGGCTGCTCTGCGCATGCTCCACCGGCCGACTGGCCGACTGTTTAACGACGGAATAGAGAATGTAAGTGAGCTACAACGAGCAGCTCATGTGCATTCCTATTCCTTGATGCATGCCCGTTCCTTACCGATTCGCTAAGGGAATCGGTAAGGAAAGGGCTTTAACGAGTCTTTAGTGCATCTTGCCCTAAGACTGAAAAAAGGAGAGGTTTCTGCCAGTCCAGGCAGTAACTGTGAAGTGGAGGAGCACTTCAGCCCGAGAACAGGAATAGGGAAGAAACCTGTTGGAGCCAAAGGTAGTAGCCTGACGAGGTACTCCTTTTGGAGAAGTGAACAGACAAGGAAGTCTGGTCCAGAAAGAAGATCGCTTGCCGCACCAGTCAGTGCTGCAGGCACAGCCTTCAGTTGTTTCACACAGAAAGGATGGGTTATGGACAGGAGAAACTGTAAATATGTACATATTGTAGGATTTACAAATGTGAACTAGAGGATTTACACCATATCCCTGATACTTGAGATCTGGATGAACTGCTTGTTGCAGAGGTTTTTTGTAGTAAAATTCGAGTTTGGATTTACAAAAACTCTGGAGTGTCTTTATTGCATGAAATGAAAAGTTCTTTGCTCTCAGACTAATAAAGAAAGAGTAAAGGGTAAAAGAACCTGGCTAATACCTTACGGCCTACTGGATTTTATCAGAGTGTTGTGAAAGAAAGCTTTGTTTGTGACCTATGTCAAGGGTGCCCACCTCTGAGAGTTAGTCTCAGAGTGCCTGAGGACGCTGGCGCGAGATTGAGACCTGGGTTATGCAAAATGGTGCCCAACATGGTGTTCAAAAGGGTTTAAGCCAGGAGAGACTATCAGGCTTATTTTCGAAAGAGAAGGGCGCCCATCTTTTGACACAAATCGGGAGATGGGTGTCCTTCTCTCAGGGTTACCCAAATTGGCATAATCAAAAGCCAATTTTGGGCGTCCCCAACTGCTTCCCGTCGTGGGGACGACCAAAGTTCCCAGGGGTGTGTCAGAGGTGTAGTGAAGGCGGGACTGGGGCATGCCTAACAAATGAACGTCCTCGAGTGATAATGGAAAAAAGAAGGGCGTCCCTGACGAGCACTTGGGCGACTTTACTTGGTCCATTTTTTCTTACGACCAAGCCTCAAAAAGGTGTGCGAACTGACCAGATGACCATCGGAGGGAATCGGGGATGACCTCCCCTGACTCCCCCAGTAGTGACTAACCACCTCCCACCCTGAAAAAAACAACTTTAAAAACTTTTTTTGCCAGCCTGAAATGTCATACTCAGGTCCATCGCAGGAGTATGCAGGTCCCTGGGAGGGTAGGTATGTGTGTGTGAGCGGAGGCATAGCGAAGGCATGGATGTCCTTCTTTCAAAAATTTTGGACATCCCGAACTGCCCCCCCCCCCCCCCCCACAGGGACGGCCAAATTTCAAGCAAGTGGAGTGGTGGAGGGGCCTAGTGGTTAGAGCACTGGTTTTGCAATCCAGAGGTGGCCAGTTCAAATCCCACTGCTGCTACTTGTAGTCCAAAATCCAAATAAATAAAGGGGATGTCGGAGGAATAGCAAGCATGGACATCCTTCTCATAGAAACATCCACATTTTGGACATCCTCAGCTGCCATCGCAGGGACGGAGGCACAGCGAAGGACGTCCTTCATCCATACTCTAAAAAAAAAAAAAAAAAAAGACGTCCCTGACAAGCACTTGGACATTTTCACCTGGACTTGTATTTTTCTAAGGTTGTAGATGGCAATTTATTTAAGGTTGTAGATGGCTATTATACACGCAGCTTGTCTGCATGTATGAAGCTGTCTTTGGCATGTGCAGAGCAGCCATGCATGATGCTTGGCTGCTCTGCACTGGCTTCCCCTCCTTAGGAAGGAAATCATGTGCAAATGAGCTAACAGTGAGCAGCTCATTTGCATGCGATTTCCTTCATGCATGCCCGTTCCTTTCCAAATCGCTAAGGGATCGGTAAGGGAAGGGCTTTTTCAGTTCAGTTAGTGCATCAGTTAGTCCACTGAAGTGCCCACTAGGGTGCCAGGTTGATGTCCTGGCATGTCAGGGGGACCAGTGCACTATGAATGCTGGCTCCTCCCATGACCAAATGAGTTGGATTTGGTTGTTTTTGAGATGGGTGTCCTCGGTTTCCATTATCGCCGAAAACCGGGGATGACCATCTCTAAGGTCAACCTAAATGTTGAGATTTGGGCATCCCCGACCGTATTATCGAAATGAAAGATGGACGCCCATCTTGTTTCAATAATAAAGGTTTCCCCGCCCCTTCACGGGGACGTCCTGCGAGTACGCCCTCAGGAAAACTTGGGCACCCCATTCGATTATGCCCCTCCATGTGAACTGGATCTGTTACACTGGACATTGTTTCAGTTACTAGAGAGAATTTACTTAATTGAGAACTGTGATTTGGGTATTTACTGCCACCAGAGAACTGTGAAACTGGCTACCACAGCTGCCAGGACATTGCCATAAAGATTAACATCAGAACTGTGAGTACATGAAAGTGGTGGGAAGAATCCAAGGAATAGATATGGCTGCTGTTCCTACACTTGGCAGGAAGAGGGGGAGGAAGACATGGCATGCACATGACCAGTGGTACAAATACTGGGAGCAGCCTGCCTATGGTGGATCGCAGCAAGTGATGTCAGGCGTATCATTGGAGGGCAGAGGTCAAGCATGAGGCCTCAGGGTGGAGCGACAGGCAGGGATAAGAAGGGACATGGAGCACATGACAAGCAGACAGGAGAAAGGATAAGGACCCCATGATCATGACTTTTGGAATGAAGGAATGGCTCACAATCTGCGAGCTTTGGTGGATTTGGTGGTGGAGGACAGAAAGATTATAGGCCGAGTCATTTGCCTAGTCTGTGGCTGTCTGGTTGATCTGGTCCCATTGCAGCTGTGCTACCAGTATTGCACCGGGAATTCTACCAGTGAGAGGACAGCCCAAGAGGAACCCTGACCCCTCCAGAGGTGGCGAAAGTGGGCCTGATTGATATGTGGACCTGGATCTGGGCCATTAAGATAGAACCATCTGACTACGAGTGATAGCACCTGGGGGCTTGTGGAAATGGAGTCAGTGGAGGTGAGTAGACCAGAGGGGGCAGAGAGACTGGTGGGGCATGGCCAAGTGTCCCAGAGTATATCATGTATCAGCACCCCTTTGACGCCATCGAACTCAGGCAATAGCTTGCACAGTTTATTGAGCTTGCCTCGGGGACGAGAGTGGGGACATTCAGAGTTCCATGGGACAGACTACAACGTCAACGTCGGAAGAGAGCCTTGGTGGGGGATGTCAGAAGCTCACACTTCTGCTAGCATTCTACGTGAGGAAGCTGTGCAGATCGGAGAGGGAGTTACCTGGACCCCATCTGGTGTGGACTGGATAGCAGTGGAGTGTCCCGATGGAATTGGAAATGGGGCTTTTGCGGCTTACCACGCTGTTGCACTACCTTTGCCTGGCTACAGGTGTGGTAGATATGATGGTTCTGCTGGAATTGATTGTAGAAAGGACTGTGCTGAGCGTGGAAGTGGATCGCATATTGCACGCTGCTCACCTAGGGGAAGGAGAACCAGGAGAGGAGAGATTAAACACCACCGCAATATTTGATTAGCCCCTGGATAGAACCTGGAATGGCCCAGAGTAAACTACCAAACCTGAGCCAGGAGGACCGGTATTTAAGGAAACTGATATGGGACATGTAGAACTCATAGTGCCCATATGTTCATCTGCCAGTTATATGCCAGGTAGAGGTGAGAAGGCAAGGGAGGAGATATTTAATCGTATGTACCCAGACTGTCAGGTTCTCAGGTTCAGAGCCCGCGGGACTGGGCTCTGGAGCAAACGTGAGCCCTTGGGCTGCTGACGAGGAGCGACAGCAGCAGGCAAAACCCACCAACCAACACTGGGTAAGCACACCGGCAGGGACTGCAGGCACTGCCCACTGGACCGGAACACACTGGACTGGAGCACACTGGATTGGTCCCCCGGACTGGAGGACACAGGACTGGAGCACACTGGACTGGTCCACACAGCTTCACCTGCACTTAGCTACTAAGCCCCCCAGAAGTTGAGCTCCTGGGTTCGAGTAGCCGACAGGACTTACTGGATACCGGATGACATAGGGACCAGGACTGGAAACAGAAGTGCTCCTAAACCTAAACTGATCTATGTGCTCCCAAGCCCTAAACCAGCAGGAGTGTTCCTAACAGTAAACTGACAAAAGGACTTCCTAAGCCCTATACTAAACAGGAGCCCCTAAGCCCTGCTCAAGAAAGGGACTTCCTAAGCCCTAAACTAACAGAGCAGGGAACTAAACACAAAGCTAACACAGGTGCTACTAAGCACCAAGCTACAAGCAGAGCTCTACACTAATAAGCTAAACACAAAACTAACAAGCTACCTAAGCACTGCTCTAGCAAGCTAGAATCTAGATACAACTAACAAGGTGCTTCCTAAGCACTACTCTGGCAAGCAACCTGAAGAGCTCCTAGCACTAAAAGGGAAGACAGGGGAGCCACAAGGAAAAAGCAGTGAAGCTAACACATAAGCCAAAAGTGCTTCTAAAGCACCAAACACCAACAGCAAAGACTGCAATGCTCCCAATAGCACAAACACCAGAAGTACTTCTAACAGCAAACTCTGCAGTGTTCCTAACAACACCAAACCCTGAAGTACTTCTATCAGCAACAGAGCTTCCAAAGCCCTACACACAGCAATGCTTCCAAAACCAAGAGGGAAAAGCAGGGGAACCAAACAAACACCAGTGCACACTGCACTAACACTAACCTGGACCTTAGCAAAAGCAAGCAGGGAAACTAGACACAAAGTCAGAAGTGCACACTGCACCACCCTACCTAAAGCAAACACTACTGTTGCAAAGGCCCTGAAGGAAACAACACCACTTCCTTATCAAGGCCCTCCCTGATGATGTCACACTCCCTAGACCTAGGCAAAAGCACACTGACCCAGAGAGGCCCAACCCACACCAATGCAAAACCGTGAAACACTTGAAGCCAGTACACCCAAAGAGAGTTAGAGCAACTCAGGCAACACACACACAGCTGTAGTGAAGTGAGACAATTAACCCCATGCTGCTGGAAGCTGCCAGCACAGAGAGACAGAGCCAGCTCAGAAAGGACAGAGAAAGAAACAGAAGCCAGCTAAGAAGCTGACCCCCAGGAAAGAGGTAAGTTTGAGAGGGGTTCAGACCCCAATCATAACAGCACCTCCCCCTCAAGGCTCCCGTGTCCCCACGGGAGCCCCAGGTCTCAAAAGACAATTTAGGTCTCCATGGGTAGCTGTGATGAAATCTCCCAATGGGTTTCACAACATAAATCTGGGCGGCTGGGCAGGACGTGACAAGTACATCTGGAACTAAGAAACCAGAATGGCTTTGGCCGCCACGAGGCTCTTTAGAACGGCTGCTAGGCAGGATCAGAGTCTTGGATGCAACAAGTGGAGTCCTATTCAACAGGAACCATCTCTTGAAGGAGTCCACAACTTCCTTGACTTCCTGGCACTCCACTAGCAGCCAGAACTGGGCTAGAGCCCACACCCATCCTGGAATCTAAAGCCGGACAGGAACTCGAACAGGACTTCAGACTGGACCTTGCCTCTTGGCTGGAGCTGGAACTCAGGAGGGGTTCAACATCTTGGTTGAAGTGGGAACTCAGAGTAGACTCAGCATCTTGCCTGAGACTGCAATCTGATCCGGCCTCAGCCTCTTGGCCGGAACTGCCACTCAATTCGGACTCAGCCTCTTGGCTGGACTCGGTACTCAACGTAGACTCAGCATCTCGGCTGGCACTGGGACTTGCTCCGGACTCAGCATCTTGACCGGGACTGCAACTTGACCCGGACTCAGCATCTTGCCTGGAACTGGAACTCCAACTTGACCCAGACTCAGCATCTTGGCCGGGACTGCAACTTGACTCGGACTCAGCATCTTGCCTGGAACTGGAACTCCAACTTGACCCGGACTCAGCATCTTGGCCGGAACTGCAACTTGACCCGGACTCAGCATCTTGCCTGGGACTGGAACTCCAACTTGACCCGGCCTCAGCATCTTGGCCGGGACTGCAACTTGACTCGGACTCAGCATCTTGGCCAGGACTGCAACTTGAGCCAGACTCAGCATCTTGCCTGGGACTGGAACGCCAACTCTCACCGGACTCAACATCTTGACCGGAGGTGCAACTTGACCCGGACTCAGCATCTTGCCTGGAACTGGAACTCCAACTTGGCCCGGACTCAGCATCTTGCCTGGGACTGGAACTCCAACTTGACCCGGACTCAGCATCTTGGCCGGGACGGCAACTCTCACCGGACTCAGCATCTTGGCCGGGACTGTAACTTGACCCGGACTCAGCCTCTTGCCTGGGACTGGAACTCCAACTTGACCTGGACTCAGCATCTTGACCGGGACGGCAACTCTCACCGGACTCAGCATCTTGGCCAGGACTGTAACTTGACCGGGGCTGTAACTCAATTCTGATTCGGCATCTCGGCTGAACTCTGCACTCGGTGCAGACTCAGCACTCATCGTGGACTCGTCATCTTGGCTGGGCTCTGCACTCGGTGTAGACTCGGCACTCATCGTGGACTCATTATCTCGGCTGGACTCTGTACTCAGTGCAGACTCAGCACTCATTGTGGACTCATTGTCTCGGCTGGACTCTGTACTCAGTGCAGACCCAGCATCTTGACTGGAACTGCAACTCGATCCAGACTCAGCATCTTGACTGGAACTACAACTCGATCCAGACTCAGCATCTTGACTGGAACTGCAACTCGATCCAGACTCAGCATCTTGACTGGAACTGCAACTCGATCCAGACTCAGCCTCTTGACTGGAACTGCAACTCGATCCAGACTCAGCCTCTTGACTGGAACTACAACTCGATCCAGACTCAGCCTCTTGACTGGAACTGCAACTCGATCCAGACTCAGCATCTTGACTGGAACTGCAACTCGATCCAGACTCAGCACCTTGACTGGAACTACCACTCGATCCAGACTCAGCATCTTGGCTGCCACTGCTGCAACTCGCTCCGGACTCAGCATCTTGGCTGCTACTGCTGCAACTCGCTCTGGACTCAGCATCTTGGCTGTCACTGCTGCAACTCGCTCCGGACTCAGCATCTGGGCTGGAACTCAAAACAGACTCAGGCACTGGGCTGGAACTCAGTGTGGACTCAGAAGCTTGGCAGACAAAGCCCTTCAGGCTGGACTCAGACGTTTGTCGGGAAAAATCAGGAAGCCACCTTCTTTCAGCTTGGGCTTCAGGAGTATCCCGTAGGGTTGGCTCCGAGAGGAGTTGGAAGCGGTAAAAGAACAGCTTGGTAGAGGGATCAATAGCAGAAACTGGGTTTTCTTCGAACCCAAGCCAGGAGACACGCCTTCTTTCCGCTGCAGCTTCAGGAGTATTCTTCAGGGCTGGATCAGACAAAAGTGCAACCCGGTAATCCTGGAGTGTCAGAAACGGATCCAGATCAAAAATGGGGTTGGAACTGGGATCCAAACTGGTACTAGGAGACTCAGTAGACAGCGCCACTTGAACTGGATGCAGAGACTTGACTAGAAGCGCTGCTTGGACTGGACTCGGAGGCTCGGTCAGAAGCATCCCTCGGACTGGACTCGGAGGCTTGAGTGGAAGCGCCACTTGAACTGGCATCGGAGGCTCGGTCAGCAGCGTCCCTCGGACTGGACTCTGAAACTTGGCTGAACGCGCTGCTCGGACTGGATTCAGAGGCTTGTCTGGGCGCACTGCTTGAACGGGACTGGACCCCTGCTGGGCCCAGAGCGTGGAATTCCCAAGACGTCTCCTCTCAGCGACAGCTTCCGGAGTATCCCACAAAGCTGGATTCAGGACAAGGCTGCGGCGATACTCTGAGAGCGTGATGAAAGGGTCCATATCTGAAACTGGGCTTTCAGTGATTCCAAGCCACCGGACACGTTTTCTCTCAGCTGCCGCTTCAGGGGTCTTCTTCAAAACAGGATGAGACAACAGTTTCCCACGATACTGACGAAGAGTCATAGAAGGATCAAGAACAACGATGGAGCTGGACCCCAGCTGGGTCAGCTGGGCGGGGGTTCTTGCCGGGCTCATGGCCTTTGCAATCTGTCAGGTTCTCAGGTTCAGAGCCCGCGGGACTGGGCTCTGGAGCAAACGTGAGCCCTTGGGCTGCTGACGAGGAGCGACAGCAGCAGGCAAAACCCACCAACCAACACTGGGTAAGCACACCGGCAGGGACTGCAGGCACTGCCCACTGGACCGGTGTTGCAGGAATTGAGATAGGAATTTGTGATACTTCAGGAGTCAGACAGCACACACCAGAATGAGAGAGTAATCTTCTTTATTTGCCAGCAAACAAAGCAGGACATCAGCATTAAGTCTCTTCTTCTCTTTCTCTCAGCTCTCTGTGTCTTTGTCTCAGCTCTCTGTCTCAGCTCTCTTCTTATGCTGTCTTCTCCTTCTTCTGTCTGTTCCTTCTGTCCTTCTCTTTCTTCTGAGCTCCTTCTGACGTAAACTGCTTCTTCTCCCACTTAAATACAGTTCTATCTAGCCTAGCCTAGCCCAGCCCCCTTACTCTCCAATTGGTTAAGGAATAGATTGATTACTTTGCCTCAACCAATCATTACCTTAAAAATATCAGTTACATAGGTTTGATATTTCTCAAACTGACCTGTGACCTGGGGCCCCTCATGCCAGACATTTGGTCTCCAGAACTCTTACATGTTATTATGATTGATTTCTCATATTCCTAGTACTAACTGCTAACTAAACTCTGGCATTCATTAAAGGGGTCAAGGGCCAATCTTACTTAATAGCATACATATCAGGTTATCACTTTCAAGACCATTTCTACATTTTACCTATAATTAATCAAGGAGAAGAGAGCTGACTAGTCCTGACCTCGTTCACCTATCAGCTTATACATTGAACCAGCCAGAACTATGGCTAAGTCAAACCACATGCTGATCTCCTCAACTGCAGTCTTAAACAGCAGACAAAGGATCATTTTAAAAGTAACACAGAGTTGAACAAACATCCTACATAGAAATTACAGAGAATAAAACATATTCTAAAATACACAGAATCAGTATTCCTTATAAGCAAGAACTTCTAAATTCTAATCTATTGCCTCTCTCTCTAAATAGTATTTTCTATCTAAGCATTTTTCTATTTAATCCTAAACAAACTGCCTGCAATATGCCGGCTCATACTAGAATACATATGTGTTTGCTTAGCAATCCATCACTCACAAGGGTGAAAGAAATTCCTGTCTCTGACCTTTTTAACCCTTTTGCTCGACAGCTAGAGTTCTAGTAATTAATTCCAGCCTGCATTCCTTCACTACTTGCAGAGTAAAGAGTTGAAATTTGAAATAAGAATTCAATTCAAATACCAAGCTTTTAACAGAATTAACCCTTCATATGATTTCTCAGAATTATTCTTTGCCCACTGCCTCATTCCCCCCTTTGAGACTAAAATCAGCTTATGCAGAGATAAGTCTCACATCTCAAACTCTGGAGATTATAGTGATCCTAACTAGGAATAGACTTGTGAATCACCATTACCCTACTTGTTAAGGTTCGACGGCATACTGCCGAAGCACATGAGGCCAGGAAACAAAACAAAAACCCTGCTAAAACTAAGACTATTAGGGAAATGAACAAAGGACGTATCCAGGAGGTCAATGACCACCACCAGGAGGTAAGGTCTAATCCTCCTCGGTAATCCTCCACATTAAGGCTGGCCAACTGTAGGACTTTATCCATGGCATGCCTAACTACATGCGTCCTATTTATGACAATAGTACAGCACTCTGAAGAATTTAACACTGTGCAGAGACCACCCTGGGCTGCAAAGAGATAGTCAAGACCCATACGGTTATACCTAGAAACTATACTTAATTCATTAATTTGATCCTGCAGTGCATTGACTACCACATTCAGCTCATGAACTAAAACATGAAGTAGGGACTGAAGTCTCCGGGTAGCCATACCTAGTTCAGTAATACCCGCTACCGGGCCTCCAATTGGAATCCAGGCTGTGGCAGAAAGGGCTACAAGTCTCTTTTTAGTCAGAAGATAAGTAGAATTAATATACTGGAGGGCTAATTCAATCGCCTCATCCTCTGTAGCAACGGAGGAGGGTAAGGACAAAGCCTCTCGCTTAGAGCGGTGCGGGGATGGTGGCTTGAGAAGAGGAATAACTTTAGGAAAATAATTCAAGGTTACCAATACACAAAAATCATATGTAGGAGGAAGAATCATGTGGAGGACATTATCACAGAGCCAGTAATGACCAAGGAGAGGGTGAGGAAAGTTCCCAATAAATGTTGGCTCAGGCTGGACAGGGTACTTAGGGTGCCCATAATGCGAGCCCCTATCCCAGGGGGAACGAAGACGAAATGGAGACTTTGCACACCATAGGCGCCAATCCCCAATTGTGACAGGCGGCTCATTTGTTAGTAACTCTTCATACCCCGGGGACTTATGAAAGTAGAAAATAAGCTTGGACACTATAGTCTTCTCAGTGGTACGCTTAGGAGCCAGATAATCACCTGGGTCATAATCTGCAGGTATGGTAGCAGGGCACATAGGAGTACCTGGAGAAACTACCCACACAGATTCTCCTTTTTCTGGGAGAACATTAGTATAGTTACAGGGAATGGGAAGAACAGTCGAGATGCTTCTTGTTAAACAAAACACTCCAGAGGCTGGATAGGGAGACGTAAAAACTGGCCTTAGAGAAGAGTCAGAGGGGGAAGTAGCATTATAAAAGGACCACCAAGTATAATCCTGGCTCCAAGGACCTGAACTCGAAAAATAGGGAGGTATAAGAGCTGGGAGCTGCACAGGGACAGGTACAGCTGGGACATCTGTGGTATAAGGAGAAAATCGGGAACACACAATACAAGGGGAAGTAATCTTTGCCTGGCTAATTAGTTCCTGGACTGAGTGTAACCAAAGGTTGGAGCGAGTTGGGGTATTAGGAACAAGGAGGCAAGGAGTAGAAAACAACAAAAGCATCCAAACTACTAACATTTTCTTTCTTCCTAATCTAAAACAAATACAGCAAACTAATTAAGCAATAATATTTCAACAGTCTGTGCTAATCACAGATTACTCTAATATAATGTTCTCAGTCTTTGAGTTCTTATACCAGTTGGGATAGACCCTCAACTGACAAGGATCAAGCTTTCAAATTCCAAGAAAGCCAGAATCAGGCAAGAAAGAGTCTCAGTGTGAAGCCGAAGTTCAGCCGCTCCTGCAGTATGCAGTTGACCCTTCTTTTCAGCTAGTAGATTCTTTGGTTCGGGTCAGACGCAACTTCAATGGCTCCGTTGGATCTCTTTCTGCTCTCCACTGTCTAGGCTCCGTCTGATCCGTGCTGGGCTCAGTCTGATCAGCAGACTTAATTCGAGACCAATGGACCCATGGAGTTATCCCTGCGACCTTCACAGCTGCAGGGGTAGAAAGCAAAACAGTAAAAGGTCCTTTCCATCGGGGCCCCAAAGGCTGGAGCCTCCAGTCTTTCACCCAAACTCTATCCCCTGGCAGGAAGGAATGTACCTGAGCCTGGAAGGGGACAGGGTTTATTTCTCTCACATAAGACTGAAGCTCAGAAATTACCTTACCCAGGAGGGCTACCTGCTCCTGCACCTGGGCAGACCCTAAAATCCCTATGTCTCCCTTAATTCCCTGTAAAATGGCTGGGGGCTTCCCATACACAATTTCAAAGGGAGAGAGGGCTGTTCCTTTAGTTGGGGTGCATCGGAGGCGGAAGAGGGCTAGTGGCAATGCCTGTGGCCATTTCAATTGGGTTTCCTGACAAATCTTTGCTAGGCTATTTTTCAAGGTTCTGTTTGCTCGCTCAACCTGCCCTGAACTCTGGGGACGATAGGCACAATGCAATTTCCAGGTAATGCGCAATGCGCGGGACAGGGCCTGAAGTGTAGCTTCAACAAAGGCGGGACCATTATCTGAACCTATGGCAAGGGGCAATCCATACCTGGGGATGACATCCCTAAGGAGGGCTCGAGCTACTTCTGTGGCTTTCTCAGTGACTGTAGGATATGCTTCCACCCACCCAGAAAAGGTACAGACCATAACTAAGAGGTATCGGAGCCTACCGCTCCTGGGCATTTCTGTGAAGTCTATAACTAGGGACTCAAAGGGTGTTAGTCCTCTAGACTGAACTCCTGGTGGAATACGGGGTCCCTGACGAGCATTATTCTGGGCACAGAGAGTACATCGGGCAGAGGCAGTGGCAACCAGACTATCCAATCCTTCCAGCACCACTACTCGATTGAGTAGGCGGGCTAGTGCTGTTTTCCATAAGTGTGATAGGTCATGAGCTTGAGACACTACAGGCCAAGCTAGGTGGCGTGGCACCAGAACTCTGGTATCAGGGAGATGTAACCAGCCATCAGGTCTCCTTACCGCACCTTCTTCTTGAGCCCATTTCTCTTCCATTTGGGTATACATAGGCGTCCATTCTTGCAATCGAATTTGGAACAGGGGGGTCACAGTACTTGCTGGGGGTCCTCGAGCAGCTTCCTTGGCCACCCGATCAGCATGGCGGTTCCCTCGGGCCACTGGAGTATCTATTCTTTGGTGTCCCCTGCAATGAATGACAGCTACCTTCTTAGGGGCCCACACAGCCTCTAGCAGCTGAAGTATTTCAGGTCCATACTTAACAGGTTGGCCTGCAGCATTTATGAGTCCCTTTTCCTTATACAAAGCTCCATGAGCATGTAGGGTTGTAAAAGCATACTTGGAATCAGTATAAATGTTGGTTACCAGTCCTGCTGCTAACTCCAGAGCTCGTATGAGGGCCACAAGTTCTGCTTTCTGGGCTGAAGTTCCTTGGGGCAGGGCCCTTGCTTCTATCACCTTGTCTTCTGTCACCACAGCATAGCCTGCCAGTCGCTTGGAGTTCTCCACATAACTGCTTCCATCTGTAAAATAAATTACATCTGGGTCCCTCCAAGGAACATCTTTAAGATCTGGTCGACTAGAGTACACTTCATCCATGGTTTGGATACAGTCATGATCCGGTGGTCCCTCAGATGCTGGCAAAAGAGTGGCAGGATTAAATGTAGCCACTGTTTCCAGGTGTATCCGTGGATTCTCACACAAGCTAGCTTGGTACTTAACCATACGGTTATTTGTAAACCAGTGGTTGCCCTTATACTCCATGAGGGTGAGAACTGCATGGGGGACTTTAACAACCAGTTCTTGCCCCAAGGTCAACTTATCAGCTTCCTGGACCAGTAAGGCTGTTGCTGCAATGGCCCTCATGCAGGCTGGCCATCCTTTAGCCACTCCATCCAGCTGTTTAGACAGGTATGCAACAGGCCTCTGCCAGGATCCCATCATCTGGGTCAGCACACCCAGAGCAACCCCCTGTCGCTCGTGGACATACAGTGAGAAAGGTTTCTCCACATCAGGAAGGCCTAACGCAGGGGCTTGGAGTAGGGCTTTCTTTATGGCAATGAAGGATTGTTGAGCAGTAGGTCCCCATTCAAATGGTTCCTTTTCACCCCCCTTTGTGGCCTGGTAAAGGGGTTTCGCCATCAATGCAAAATTTGGAATCCAAATTCTGCAGAATCCAGCTGCTCCCAGAAATTCCCTAACTTCCCTTCTGGACTTGGGTTGGGGAATTGCAGCTACCGCTTGCTTCCTACTAGCATCCAGTCTCCGACTTCCCTGGGAAATGCAAAAGCCCAGATACTTCACTTCTGACTGACAGAGTTGGGCCTTTGAGCGTGAGACCTTATAGCCTGCATCCAAGAGTAGCTCCAGCAATTCTCTAGTAGCCTCAAAACACTCTTCCTGGGTCACTGCTGCAATCAGGAGGTCATCTACATACTGGAGTAAAACTCGCCTGGAAGGCTCAGATTTAAAAGTCTTAAGGTCTTGTCCTAGGGCTGTCCCAAAAATAGTGGGGGAGTTCTTGAACCCCTGTGGCAGGCGAGTCCATGTATACTGAAGCTTCCTTCCTGTTACTGGGTTTTCCCATTGAAAGGCAAAAAGCAATTGACTGGCTGGGGCCACCCGAATACAAAAGAAGGCATCTTTTAGGTCTAGTGTCGTGAAATGGGTAGCTCCAGAAGGTATCAATCCTAGCAGGACATATGGATTAGGCACTACAGGGTGTAATGAAATAGTGGATTTGTTGACCACTCGTAAGTCTTGGACTGGCCGGTAGTCCTCAGTCCCTGGCTTCTGAACTGGCAACAATGGCGTATTCCATGGAGACTGGCAAGGACGAATAATTCCATGGGATAACAGACGATTCAAATGTGCTTGGATCCCTTCCAGAGCCTTTCTGGGAATTGGGTATTGGTGAAGATGGATTGGCCGGGCACTTGGAAGTAAATCTACATGGACAGGAGGAATATTTCGGGCCAACCCTGGGGGATTATCTTCTGCCCATACCCCACTGACCTGAAAGCTGTCTGCCAGGGGTAGGTCAACTTGGCCATGCGACTGATGCAGCCGCCATTCTTCTTCAAGAGGGCAGCAGAAACTCAATATACCCTTAGGGCTGGATGTCGGGGGCCGAAAGGAGACTGAAGTCTGGCCATCAGAGTCAAAGGAAATTTGGGCCCTAAGCTTGGACAGCAGGTCTCGACCTAACAAAGGGATTGGACAGTCTGGCATATACAGGAATTCATGAGTGACTATGTGTGAGCCTAATTGGCATCTACGGGTCGTCAGAAAGGGCCTCCGGTTCTGCACCCCCGTGGCTCCCACCACTCGGACAGTTTTTCCAGACACAGGCGCTAATCGCTCCGTCACAACAGAATGTTCAGCTCCTGTATCAATCATGAATGGAATTGAGCGGCTCCCTATAGTTAGCTTGACCATAGGTTCCTGGGAGCCCAGTTTGTAGGAACCCGGTCTGTCCTATTCGTCCCATTCTGCCATCTCGGCTATCCCGATGATGTCAGATTCAGCAGGCTCATATCTTCCCTCTCGAACTCGGCCTCGGCTTCCTCGATCTCCTGGTCCCCTTCTCAGTCCCTGGCGCCTCTGGGGGCATTCATCTTTCCAGTGCCCTCTTTCCTTACAATAGGCACACTGATCCCTCTCCAATCTTGGTCTGGGATTCTCCCCCCTTGGCCGGGATTGATTGAAGGAATCTCGGGGCCTGGCTGGTGGTCCGGGGTCCCACTTTGGCTTCCCATTAGCTAGAGGTCGACCTCGGTTAAGGGTGGAATTAGTAATGGCTGCCGCTAAAAGGTCGGCCTTCTTCTGCATCTTCCGGTCAGCCTCTCGGCGCACCTCCTGATCTCTATTAATGAAAACCTTGGTTGCGATCTCAATTAGCTGGGTGGTATTCATCCCTGCGAATCCCTCCTGACGCTGCAACTTCTTCCGGATATCTGGCATACTCTGGGCCACCAATGCACTATTCACCATTCTCTGGTTTTCTTGGGCTTCAGGGTCAAATGGGGTGTATGTTCTGTAGGCTTCAATTAGTCGCTCTAGAAAGGCCCCAGGGGATTCAGTTGCCCCTTGGAGAATTTCAGAGACCTTTGCCAGATTAATGGGCCTCTTTATGCCTTTCCTCATACCTTCCAGTAAGTCCCGGCAATAGCCAGACAACAGTTCATAGTGCTGCCCATCATTTGGATCCCAAGCTGGAGCTGCGCGAGGAAACCGAGCTCTAACCCATCCCTCTGGATCCTGTGTCCCCCCGGGGACACGCTCTCGCGTGATGGCCTCAGCATTTTGCAAAATCTTCCGCCTCTCCTCAGTTGTGAAGAGGGTCAGGAGAAGTTGTTGACAATCAGTCCAGGTTGGGTTATGGGTGGCCATAATGCTAGTCACTAGGTCCACCACTGCCTGAGGCTTTTCAGTATAAGAGGGGTAATGCGTCTTCCAATTCAGGAGATCAGTGGTTGTGAAGGGTACATACTGATAGGCCTGTGCCTGTATAACCTGACCCTCATTATTAGGATCCGGTCGAGTGATGGTTACCTGTCGGAGTGGCAGAACTCTCGAGGAGGTGGGAATGGAACCTGAGGTAGAGCTAGGAGCTACCCTCCTATCATGCTCAGAGGTGATTGCAGCAGGTCTAACCCATTCAGTGGAGGTGTGTTGAACCCCTGAGGGATGGGGAGGGGTACTCATAGACTGAGAGGTGGTCACAGGTGATTCAGTCCATTGAAAGGGATGCTGGGCCCCTAATGAGTGGGTAGGGGTATTAGAAGGAGAGGCTGGGCTGTCGGGAGTTGAGGAGTCAGGGAGTGGAACCCAAAACGGGTCTTCAGAGGTTAACAGGAGAGGATGTGGCACAGAAGGGTAGAGACTGGGTGAAAAGTCCAACCTAGGGTGTGGCAGGTTTGGCACAGGAGGGGAAGAACTATCCGGAGAAGCCTGTGCTGGAGAGGCTTGGGCTGGGCGGCGTGGATCTCTGGGGGTGGCACGGAACCCCAACAATGGGCCATAAGGTGGTGGCTCAAGGTCTGAGGGGTCATCAGAGAGTATGGGTTTCTCGGACAGGGTAGGGGCGGAAGCCACCGATTGGGTGGTAGGCTTCCTAGGGCTCTTTCCCTCTTCTAGTTTAGATTTTCTAATCTTTCTTTGAACTTGGCCTAACATGAATTTTACTGGGGATCCCATATAAGTTTTCAACCACGAGGGAGGGTCAGTCACAAGGCTGTCCCAGGAATCTATATAAGGGAGTTGTTCAGAATATTCTGGTTCTCCTACAACTATGCTGTAGACCTTCCGGATTACTTCAATATCTAAGCTGCCACTAGGGGGCCACCCCACTCCCATAGATGGCCACTCAACTTCACACAAGGTTCTTAGAGTACTTGAGCTTAAAGTCTGTCCATAGTCATTAATTAAAAAGCCTTTTTTAAAGTTCTTAAGCATACAATCTAGGGGGGTAGCAATTTGTCTAGATGATGTCCCACCCATAATGCTTACAGTTACAACACACAAAAAGGGAGGGAATTTTTGGATTTGCGGTAAGGGGTCCGCAGATCCGGAAACAAAAGGGTAGAACAAACAACAATCGCTTCCTTCCGTTGCTGGTCAATTGAACTCGCGTTAATTGAAAACGCAGCTATAAGAAGTCCGCACTCAATAATCATTCACGCATCACACATTCCATACAGAAAATCCCACCCAACAATTTCAGATTTCTCAGATACAGATAAGCTCAAGCGTTTTCGCTTCTAGTCCCCGCGACTAGAAGGTACTAGGGCCTTCGCTGAGAGTTGATCAGGCTCTCCTTCCTCAATTTTTGAGGGGCTGGTTTACAACTTTCTAGCTAGAATTACAATACAGAATACAAAATACATACCCGGCGAATGTTCTCCAGTCAGTTGGGTGCTGGGATTAATGCAGGATTCATGATCCCACCGCTGCCACCAAGAATTGTTGCAGGAATTGAGATAGGAATTTGTGATACTTCAGGAGTCAGACAGCACACACCAGAATGAGAGAGTAATCTTCTTTATTTGCCAGCAAACAAAGCAGGACATCAGCATTAAGTCTCTTCTTCTCTTTCTCTCAGCTCTCTGTGTCTTTGTCTCAGCTCTCTGTCTCAGCTCTCTTCTTATGCTGTCTTCTCCTTCTTCTGTCTGTTCCTTCTGTCCTTCTCTTTCTTCTGAGCTCCTTCTGACGTAAACTGCTTCTTCTCCCACTTAAATACAGTTCTATCTAGCCTAGCCTAGCCTAGCCTAGCCCAGCCCCCTTACTCTCCAATTGGTTAAGGAATAGATTGATTACTTTGCCTCAACCAATCATTACCTTAAAAATATCAGTTACATAGGTTTGATATTTCTCAAACTGACCTGTGACCTGGGGCCCCTCATGCCAGACATTTGGTCTCCAGAACTCTTACATGTTATTATGATTGATTTCTCATATTCCTAGTACTAACTGCTAACTAAACTCTGGCATTCATTAAAGGGGTCAAGGGCCAATCTTACTTAATAGCATACATATCAGGTTATCACTTTCAAGACCATTTCTACATTTTACCTATAATTAATCAAGGAGAAGAGAGCTGACTAGTCCTGACCTCGTTCACCTATCAGCTTATACATTGAACCAGCCAGAACTATGGCTAAGTCAAACCACATGCTGATCTCCTCAACTGCAGTCTTAAACAGCAGACAAAGGATCATTTTAAAAGTAACACAGAGTTGAACAAACATCCTACATAGAAATTACAGAGAATAAAACATATTCTAAAATACACAGAATCAGTATTCCTTATAAGCAAGAACTTCTAAATTCTAATCTATTGCCTCTCTCTCTAAATAGTATTTTCTATCTAAGCATTTTTCTATTTAATCCTAAACAAACTGCCTGCAATATGCCGGCTCATACTAGAATACATATGTGTTTGCTTAGCAATCCATCACTCACAAGGGTGAAAGAAATTCCTGTCTCTGACCTTTTTAACCCTTTTGCTCGACAGCTAGAGTTCTAGTAATTAATTCCAGCCTGCATTCCTTCACTACTTGCAGAGTAAAGAGTTGAAATTTGAAATAAGAATTCAATTCAAATACCAAGCTTTTAACAGAATTAACCCTTCATATGATTTCTCAGAATTATTCTTTGCCCACTGCCTCACCGGAACACACTGGACTGGAGCACACTGGATTGGTCCCCCGGACTGGAGGACACAGGACTGGAGCACACTGGACTGGTCCACACAGCTTCACCTGCACTTAGCTACTAAGCCCCCCAGAAGTTGAGCTCCTGGGTTCGAGTAGCCGACAGGACTTACTGGATACCGGATGACATAGGGACCAGGACTGGAAACAGAAGTGCTCCTAAACCTAAACTGATCTACGTGCTCCCAAGCCCTAAACCAGCAGGAGTGTTCCTAACAGTAAACTGACAAAAGGACTTCCTAAGCCCTATACTAAACAGGAGCCCCTAAGCCCTGCTCAAGAAAGGGACTTCCTAAGCCCTAAACTAACAGAGCAGGGAACTAAACACAAAGCTAACACAGGTGCTACTAAGCACCAAGCTACAAGCAGAGCTCTACACTAATAAGCTAAACACAAAACTAACAAGCTACCTAAGCACTGCTCTAGCAAGCTAGAATCTAGATACAACTAACAAGGTGCTTCCTAAGCACTACTCTGGCAAGCAACCTGAAGAGCTCCTAGCACTAAAAGGGAAGACAGGGGAGCCACAAGGAAAAAGCAGTGAAGCTAACACATAAGCCAAAAGTGCTTCTAAAGCACCAAACACCAACAGCAAAGACTGCAATGCTCCCAATAGCACAAACACCAGAAGTACTTCTAACAGCAAACTCTGCAGTGTTCCTAACAACACCAAACCCTGAAGTACTTCTATCAGCAACAGAGCTTCCAAAGCCCTACACACAGCAATGCTTCCAAAACCAAGAGGGAAAAGCAGGGGAACCAAACAAACAAACACCAGTGCACACTGCACTAACACTAACCTGGACCTTAGCAAAAGCAAGCAGGGAAACTAGACACAAAGTCAGAAGTGCACACTGCACCACCCTACCTAAAGCAAACACCACCGTTGCAAAGGCCCTGAAGGAAACAACACCACTTCCTTATCAAGGCCCTCCCTGATGATGTCACACTCCCTAGACCTAGGCAAAAGCACACTGACCCAGAGAGGCCCAACCCACACCAATGCAAAACCGTGAAACACTTGAAGCCAGTACACCCAAAGAGAGTTAGAGCAACTCAGGCAACACACACACAGCTGTAGTGAAGTGAGACAATTAACCCCATGCTGCTGGAAGCTGCCAGCACAGAGAGACAGAGCCAGCTCAGAAAGGACAGAGAAAGAAACAGAAGCCAGCTAAGAAGCTGACCCCCAGGAAAGAGGTAAGTTTGAGAGGGGTTCAGACCCCAATCATAACACAGACCCTATCTACCCTGTGCATATGACCCTGCGAACCCTACGGTGAAAGAACTAGTGACCACCCAATATCAGTACTGGCAAATGGCCCAGTCTATCCACATGTATTGGGTGGAAGTTGTGAACATGAACTACTCAAGGAACTACTACAGTGTGATTTGACCCTTGATTGGGGGAGCCATGAACAGAAAGCCTGACCCGAAATGGTATGGGTGAGAATTGGACAGCTGAGTAGACTCAGGTCTGGGACTAACTAATTAAAAAAATTTTACACCCGAAAGCAGTTTGTGTCGGGAAGGAAATAAAGAAAAAAAATATATAGAAGTTTGGGGAGATAGAAATGTGTTTTAAAGTTGCAAATATTAAGAATTAAGAATGATGGTATATAGTTATCACATGAAGTTAATGTGCTAGGGAAAAAGTGGTTTATGTTGAAAGCATGTTAAATAAAATTTGGTTATGTGTTAAATGATGTTTACTCTTTGATCACCAAGCGATGAAGGAGAGTGTGAGAATGATGCAGTGTGTTCCTGGGAAGAACAAATGAAGTGAAGCAGGTGCCCTGACTCATGTTAAAGAAAGATCAATGATGTGTTTACACAAAGGAAAATTAAGCAGGTTGCACTTACAGTTATTTGGGTGTCCTGACTTAAATGCTAGAAATGAAAATTGAATCTTAAGGAGATAAATGCACAGAAAGTGGTTGCCACCCTTGTAGTTATCCGGGTGTCCTGACTTAACTAAATAAAGAAAAGATGGAGGTTGGGTCTTAAAGGAAAATACCTGATAAATTACACCTTTTTGTTAGTAAAGAAAAGAGGAACACAGAGTGGATGGTGGAGTATGGTTGTGTTAATGTAAAATTATGGTGGTATGACACAGACATCTGGATAAATGTTTGAAAGTAACAAGAGAAGGTACTGAACAGAAATGATTACGTTTGAATAGAAGTGTTAATGTTATTAGAATGCACTTAGTGACCCTTGAGGGAACAGGAGGAGAGTAAAGTTGGCCCTTGAGGACGATGATTCTCTGTGATGGAACCAGGGAAATCATCTTTACTGGGGGGGGGGGGGGGAGTCTAATCCCTCATTATAATGGAGATTACTAGACTATGGAGCAACCCCTCCTTAGAGTTACTGGGGGGGGGGGGGGGGGTGGGGGGGAGGGAAGTGGATTGTAAGGGGACAGTGAGAAGCCCAGCCTTAAGGGGGGTGTTTATGAGAAAGTGCTGAGGGAAATGTTTCTGGTTGTTGAGTGACAGCAGGGGTGGAATTTGAAGTTATTAAATATGGATGTTAGGGAGGTCACATGGTCTTTGGTTGCCTCTACCCCTGCTGGGACCCTAGAGAAGAGGGGGAATCCTAGATGGGTTCAAGGATCTAAGGTTGAACCAAGGAGAGGTTTCTGCCAGTCCAAGCTGTAACTATGAAGTGGAGGAGTGCTTCAGATGGGAAGAAGGGGAACCCAGCCTGAGAGCAGGAACAGGGAAGAAACCTGTTGGAGCGAAAGGTAGTAGCCCAGAGAGGTACTCTTTTTGGAGAAGTGGACAGATAAGGAGGTCTGGTCCAGAAAGAAGATCATTTGCTGCACTAGTGCTGCAGGCACAGCCTTCGGCTGCTTCACCTACAAAGGATGGGTTATGGACAGGAGAAACTATAAATATGTACATATTGTAGGATTTACAAAAGTGAACTAGAGGATTTACACCATATCCCTGAGTTTGGCTCTGACTTACTTCTACAGGATATCTCATTGGATTAAATTGATTTGTTGTGCTTTGAAAGGATTGTTGCCTCCAGAATACTTGAGATCTGGATTAATTGCTTGTTGCAGAGTTTTTTCCCTAAAGTTCAAGTTTAGATTTATAAAAACCCTGGACTGGAGAGTCTTTATTGTGTGAGAGGAAAAATTCTTTGCTCTCAGACTAATAAAGAAAGAGTGAAAGGTAAAAGAACCTGGCTAATATCGTACATAAGTACGTAAGTACTGCCATACTGGGACAGACTGAAGGTCCATCAA
The DNA here is from genome assembly GCF_901765095.1 of Microcaecilia unicolor. Taxonomy (NCBI): domain Eukaryota; kingdom Metazoa; phylum Chordata; class Amphibia; order Gymnophiona; family Siphonopidae; genus Microcaecilia; species Microcaecilia unicolor. Next base: position 296,841,259 of record NC_044033.1, on the reverse strand, counting down.
GTCCAGCATCCTGTTTCCAACAGTGGCCAATCCAGGTCACAAATACCTGGCAAGATCCCTAAAAAGTACAATACATTTTATGCTGCTTATCCTAGAAATATACAAAACAAAAAATGTAGTAGAGGATTCTCATAGGGTAACTCTAAAACATTTCCATATTAATTTTAAGTAGGGTAGAGTCTCATATGATCACCACGACTGGTTTCACTTCACTCCCTCTGTGAATCTCTGCCCGTGTGTATTTTTAATCATACACTCATCCCCCAATAAGCAGTGGATTTTCCCCAAGTCCATTTTAATAACAATCTATGGACTTTTCCTTTAGGAAGCCAGCCAAACCTTTTTTAAACCCCGCTAAGCTAACTGCTTTTACTACGTTCTCTGGCAATGAATTCCAGAGTTTAATTACATGTTGAGTGAAGAAAAATTTTGTCCAATTCGTTTTAATTTTACTACTTTATAGTACACTAGTAAAAGAGGCCCGTTTCAGATCAAATGAAACGGGTGCTAGCAAGGTGTTCGTCACCAACACCCCCCCTCCCTCCCTCCCTGGCCAACCCCTTCATTATTCTTCCATTGCTCCGCCCCCAACGTCATGACTTTTGACGCGAGGGCGGGGCCCGGAGCGACTTCCCACCCCCCCCGCCTCCCTGCCTCCCTCCCTGCCAACCCCTTCGTTGTTCTGCCATTGCTCCGCCCTCAAGGGCGGGGCCCGGAGCGATTTCCCACCCCCCCCCACGCCTCCCTGCCTCCCTCTCTGCCAACCCCTTCGTTGTTCTGCCATTGCTCCGCCCTCGAAGGCGGAGCCGGAGCAATTTTGGTGGCTTCACCACCTCGCATAGGCGCCGACTCCGTGGGTGCTGTGGGTGCTCAAGCACCCCCAATAATTTGGCAGTGGCACGTGGGCATAAAGTCCCTCTCGGTCCTGCTCCCTGCACCGTCCCGAGCCGAGACTCCCGACTCCCTGCCCTGCACCGCTGTCTGACTGTCGCTGTGCTGTCCGATGTCCGTCCGCTCCTACTTGCGCTCCTTCAATCAAGTTCCGGACTGGGACCGCCGATGCCGTCAGTGACTCTCCATGTCAGTGCAGCAGCCAGTAAGCACAGCGCACTGCCTTCCTCGATGGTCGGAAGCTTTCCCTCTGACTGGCTCGCTCTGTTACAGACACTTTCCTGTCCCGCATAGGTGGGATGATGATCATGCTGCCTGCAACAGTCAGAGCCAGAGGAGCTTCCGGAGACGCTATTGCCTCTCTGGCCGGACGGTCCCGCGTCTTCCTCCAGCAGCCTCCAGCCCAGTCAAGCTGTCACCACCACCGCTACTGCTTCTCATCCAGCAGACTAGCAGCGGACAGCGGTAAGCAAGCGCTGGAAGACTGCACGGTCTCTAAACTACCCGTGGCTGCCGATCCCACCCCTTTGATGTCACTTCCAATTCTGGAGCAGAGTCAGCAGCCATGAGTAGGTAAGGCCCCGCGATTTGGTTATTGTTTTTTCTTCTGATATTTTGAAGCAGGAGTAGAAGCAGCAGCAGCATTTGGGGGGGGGGGGGGGCAATGGATCTGGAAAGGATAGAGAGGGCAGACAGTGGATTGAAGACAGGGCAGAGAGAGGGAGGGCAGATGGTGGATGGAAGGGGGCCCAGGAGCAGAGAAAGAGAGGTAGAGAGGGAAGACCCTGGATGGAAGGGAGAGAAAGGACAGATGGTCAACGAATGGAAGGGGAAGAGAGAGAGGACATATCCTGGATGGAAGGAAGAAGAGGGAGAGAAAACCCTGGATGGATGGGAGAGAAAGGGCACATGGTAGATGGAAGGGGCAGAGATAGAAAGGGCACATCCTGGATGGAAGGAAAAGGAAGGGCAGATGGTGGATGGAAGGAGCAGAGATAGGACAGATCCTGGATGGAAGGGAGAGGGCGGGATGGCAGACCATGGATGGATCAGAGAGAGAAAGGGCAGATAGTGGATGGAGGACAGATCCTGGATGGAAGGGAGAGGGCGGGATGGCAGACCATGGATGGATCAGAGAGAGAAAGGGCAAATAGTGGATGGATTGGGGCAGAGAGAGAAAGGGCAGATAGTGGATGGATTGGGGCAGAGAGAGAAAGGGCAGACCCTGGATGGAAGGGAGAGAAATGGCAGAGGATGGAAGGGCAGAGACAAAGAGGGCAGATCCAGGATGGAAGCGAGAGAGGGCATACAGTGGTTGGAAGGGGGAGAGAGAGGACAGACAGGGGCATACGGTGGATGGAATGGGCAGAGAGAGCAGACACTGGATGGAAGGGAAAGAGGCGGCAGATAGTGGTTGGAAGGGGCAGACACTGGATGGAAGGGAAAGAGGTACAGACGCTGGGTGGAGGGGGCAGGGAGAGAGAGAAGGCAGACACTGGATGGAAGGGGCAGATGGTGGATAGAAGGCAGAGAGTGAATAGAAGATGAGGAAAGCAGAAACCAGTGACAGCAAAGGTAGATAAAATATTTTTTTTATTTTTAGGTTAAAGTACTATTGTAGCTGTGTTAATACGTGCTTATAAATAGGAAATGGAAATAAGGTCATTTTTATTGAACTAATTTTAATACATTTTGACTAATGTTCAGAGACCAAAACCCCCTTCCTCAGGTCTGGACAGCATACTGTAATAGCAGTATACTGTATTGACCTGAGGAAGGAGGTTTTGGCCTCTGAAAGCTAAATGTATTAGTCCAATAAAATGGTATTGTCTTGTTTTCCTTATTTGTTTTGTTTATATTTGTTAATTTGTAAACTGGGGGTTGGTATTTGCTAGTTTTTTCACATTTACATCTGCTATCCTTATATTTTGCACATCAGTAGGGGACATACATCACTATCACTGTTTCTGTGGTGTTGCATTGTATTCAGACTGGCTTCTTGGGGGTTCAGTTTAATTTTGTCTAAATATTTCTATTGTTTATATTTTATTTAAAATTTGCTATACTGCTAATGCTCACTAGCAGGTCTCAGTGTTCACAATGATTAAAACCAGTTTGTGGTTACTTACTCTATAGTGGATTAGGGTGTATCTGTGTCTGTGAAAACGTGGTTTTCTGTTGGCATTGACTATGCAGGATCGACGATCTGTACTATTCTGGCTGGTTTAGTTTTACAATAGATGTTTGATGTTCTACTGCTCACTGCATTCAGGGAACACTTGGTGGAGCAGGGCCTCTTGGCCTCGCCGTGCCACTTCCTTAATAATGCTCTTTTGCTCATCAAGAAATTGATTCTGTTCTATTGGGTGGCAGAAGATTCACCACCACCACCACTATCTGCAGCTATGGTTAGTCAATATGAGGGAAATGACCTGTTTTGAACTTAGGACCTATCATCATAGCTGGCAGTCTCACTGTCTGCCACAGCTGATGATAAGAAATGCTGTGGCACAAATGTTTACACTTGTACCATGCAACTACTTAAGACAGTAGACTAATTTTGCACACCATTCATTTTCAATTTGGTATTGCTCCGATGTTAATTGTTTTATCTGAATGTTGCAATAAAATATATTTTAAAAAAACAAAACAAAAGGTGAATGTAGTCTAAGACTATTTTTGGTGGTGGCAAGTGGAGGGAGAAAGAGAATATTTGGTTGCGTTCATTCAGCACCCCCAATCATTTTGAAAAGTTGGCTCCTATGCCACCACAAACCTTCGAACCTTTTTGGAGGAAGCCAGGGCTTGGCTTCACTGACGTCAGTGTCCTCAGAACGTTGAGGGTGAGTTTTATTATAGTAGATAAGTATTGCCATACTGGGAAAGACCAAAGGTCCATCGAGCCCAGCATCGTGTTTCCAACAGTGTCCAATCCATGTCACAAATACCCGGCAAGATCCCAAAAATGTACAAAACATTTTATACTGCTTATCCCAGAAATAGTGGATTTCCCCCAAGTTCATTTAATTACGGTCTATGGACTTTTCCTTTAGGAAGCCGTCCAAACCTTTTTTAAACTCCGCTAAAATAACCGCCTTTACCACATTCTCTGGCAATGAATTCCAGAGTTTAATTACACGTTGAGTGAAGAAACATTTTCTCCAATTCGTTTTAAATTTACTACATTGTAGCTTCATGGCATGCTTCACATCTACCCGTTCAACTCCACTCATTATTTTATAGACCTCTATCATATCTCCCCTCAGCTGCCTATTCTCCAAGCTGAAGAGCCCTAGCCACTTTAGCCTTTCCTCATAGGGAAGTCATCCCATCCCGTTTATCATTTTCGCCGCCCTTCTCTGCACCTTTTCTAATTCCACTATCTCTTTTTTGAGATACGGCGACCAGAATTCAACACAATATTCGAGGTACGGTCGCACCATGGAGCGATACAAAGGCATTATAACATTCTCATTTTTGTTTTCCATTCCTTTCCTAATAATACCTAACATTCTATTTGCTTTCTTAACTGCAACAGCACACTGAGCAGAAGGTTTCAATGTATCATCAACGACGACACCTAGATCCCTTTCTTGGTCTGTGACTCCTAACGTGGAACCTTGCAAGACGTAGCTAGAATTCGGGTTCCTCTTTCCCACATGCATCACTTTGCACTTGCTCACATTAAACATCATCTGCCATTTAGACTCCCAGTCTCATAAGGTCCTCTTGTAATTTTTCACAATCCTCCCGCAATTTAACGACTTTGAATAACTTTGTGTCATCAGCAAATTTAATTACCTCACTAGTTACTCCCATCTCTAGGTCATTTATAAATATGTTAAACAGCAGTCCCAGCACAGAGCCCTGGGGAACCCCACTAACTACCCTTCTCCATTGAGAATATTGTCCATTTAACCCTACTCTCTGTTTTCTATCTTTTAACCAGTTTTTAATCCACAATAGAACACTACCTCCTATCCCATGACTCTCCAATTTCCTCTGGAGTCTTTCATGAGGTACTTTTTTTCAAAAGCCTTCTGAAAATCCAGATACACAATATCAACCGGCTCCCCTTTATCCACATGTTTGTTCACCCCTTCAAAGAAATGTAGTAGATTGGTGAGGCAAGATTTCCCTTCACTAAATCCATGTTGACTTTGAGGGACATAATCGAACGTCGCCGGCGAAGTAGATCGCCAGCTTTCTATTTTTGGCGGCAGCGCAACAGCTGGCCGGAACCGTATTATCGAAAAAGATGGCTGGCCATCTTTTTTTTCCAATAATACAGTTTAGCCCGGCCAAATGCCAGAGTTCGCCGGGTTTGAGATCGCCGGTTTTGTTTTTCAGCGATAATGGAAAAAAAATGCCGGCCATCTCAAACCCGGTCATGGGAGGAGCCAGCATTTGTAGTGCACTGGTCCCCCTGACATGCCAGGACACCAAACGGGCACCTTAGGGGGCACTTCTAAAAATGTTTTAAAAAATACAAAAAAAGCTCCCTTGTGCATAGCTCCCTTACCTTGGGTGCAGAGCCCCCCCAAATCCCCCCCAAATCCACTCCACACCATTACCATAGCCCTTATGGGTGAAGGGGGCACCTACATATGGGTACAGTGGGTTTTGGGGGGGTTTGGAGGGCTTAACATTTGCCACCACAAGTGTAACAGGTAGAAGGGGGGGATGGACATGGGTCTGCCTGCCTGAAGTGCACTGCACCCATTAAAAACTGCTCCAGGGACTTGCATACCGCTGTCAGGGAGCTGGGTATGACATTTGAGGCTGGCATACAGGCTGGTAAAAAAAGGTTTTTATTTTATTTTTTTTAGTGTGGGAGGGGGTTGGTGACCACTGGGGGACTACGGGGAGGTCATCCCCCATTCTCTCCGGTGGTCATCTGGTCAGTTGGGGCACCTTTTTGAGGCTTGGTCGTGAAAATAAAAGGACCAAGTAAACCTACTGATACTGATAGAACTGAAAAATGAGCTTGCGGAGCTTCTGTTAGTGAAATGCAATTTATCCTTAAAATTGAGCGTGGTACCAGAAGATTGGAGGGTGGCCAATGTAACGCCGATTTTTTAAAAAGGTTCCAAGGGAGATCCGGGAAATTATAGACCGGTAAGTCTGACGTCGGTGCCAGGGAAAATGGTAGAGTCCATTATCAAAAACAAAATTACAGAGCACATCCAAGGGCATGGATTACTGAGACCAAGTCAGCACCTGCTTTTGTGCTTTTGTTCTTTTGTGCTTTTAAAGTTTCTCTTTAGGTTTTTTTTTTTAAATTTAGGTCCCTGTTTACTAAGCCGCACTCGATGAGAGACGCTGACATTAGCTCTGCTCATTTCCCTCAATTTGAATCTACATTCATTGCTATATGCTTCTTGAGAGACAATAAAGAGGGCTTTCTTTGCATTCTTTCAACTATGTCACTATTTGCGGTCACTTCCCCCTGCTTCTGTGAGTACGGCTGTCTGGGACAGGCTGTTGTCCATTTTGGCATTAGATGCGCAGTTAGCGGTTCCTCTAAAATATTTCCATGCTGGTCTCCGGGAGCAGCTTGGGGAATACGATTATGATCAATTGGTAGTGCAATGGAATAGAGAGCTAAAGGTGGGCATTCAAGCAGAACAATTGAAGGCATGTATTTTGGCTATTTCCAAAGTCTCGGTGAGTGTGGCACTGAGAGAGACATCATATAAATTTTTTACACGAATGTTTATTTCCCCACACGGGGTGTGGCGAGCAACCATAAGGGGAGATGACCGGTGTTTGAAGTGTGGTTATTCACCGGCGGATTTGGGACACATGTTCTGGAATTGTCCAGGAGTCCTGGAATTTTGGAGACAGATATGTTGTCATGTGTCTAAGCTGTGGGGGATCACATGGCGCCCGAGACCATTGTTGTTATTTGATAAGTTCCAGCTCTCACAGTCTTCTCCAAAGGGGCTGAAGTTATTTCTTAAAAAGGCCGTCCTGGTGGGTAAGAAGGCCATACTCCATTTGTGGATAGCCTCTGACTGCCCAGTTCTTTCCCAGAGGCGTTCAAGGATGATTTTTCTTTGTTCGCTGGAACGTAGAGATGTGGGCGATTTAACATCATCTAAAGGGGATGAGTTTTGTTGTACTTGGTCCCCATTTTGGGACTCCCTGACACCGGTGGCACGAAGCAGAATTCTAAACTCTTAATGTATGACACGGCACAGGAGGGGAGGGCAGAAGATGGGGAGTGGGGGGATAATAGGCAGGAGTTTGTTCTTTGTGGTTTGGAGGAGGGGGATGGGGGTTGGGAAGGTATTGGGGAGAAAATACAAATTTGTGATTGATGGATGATGTAATTTACTGTTGTTAAAGGAAAAACAAAATTTCCACGGCAATGGTTGTTTGACGAAGCCAGTTGACAAATGTTACTGTTGTAAATTTTGCCATCAATAAAAAAGATTGAAACATAAAAATTGAGAAGCCGATCGCACAGACGCTCTAGTACAATCAAATGCACCATCTTTGAAAGACGAAAATAAAGATTTCTGGAATAGATGATATAAATATAGGAAGTGAGCCATTCCGACTCCTGATGCAGGCCAGATAGGCCGAAACACAGCTGTGTCGAGTCTCACCCACCTTTTATATACTATATTATTGTTCCATGTTCAATAAACTCATTTTTATGTTAGAAGCGTTCTCTACTTTTTTTTTTTTGTCATCTTCGCTGTTTTGTTTGACATCCCCTTTTTTCCGGACTGGTTTCTTCTGTTTTTTTGCATTGATAATGTCTTCTCCATACAAACCATCCCTTCCCACAGAATTTCAAAGTTTATAGTTCTAGGTCTCACCAAGTTGAAACTCCAAGTGGTAAAATATCGGCTCTTTTTTGTAGCTTCCTCTGAAGAAGAGACCATCATTCTCTCTCTATTTAAATCAGTAATTGGCATTCCAACACCTCTATGCTCCAGGTCTGATTTATCCTGCTGTCTATGGAGAACTGCTATTACAGGTGAGCACTGTCACTATTTCCACCAACAAGCAGGACAAATCAGCCACAAATCTGGGGACTCCCTGGCTTTATCTTTTCATATTATTTGGGAAATCTGATAGTTTTGTTAAATAAGAAGACTTGATCTTTAGTTACAAATCTTTGAAGTGCCAACAGATCAAACCAGCTGTCTCTTTGGACAAATTGTCCAGACAGTAATAAGTTATAAAATATGGACAGATGGCCATGTTGTAGCCTTGCATATCACTTTGATGGATTTGGAAACATGGCAATTGTATAAAAGATGCCTTTATAAAATAAGCATCTAGAGCAATTCCCAATAATGCACACCTCACCTGATCTGAAGCAGTACCATTGCCAGAGAGCAGATTTTGGGTGGGCCTACAGAAAAAGTGGGTGGGCACAAAATGTCCTCAATGCCCCCCCCCCCCCCACACACTCCCCGACCCTTCTCTGCCCTTGCTGCCCCCCACACACACACAAACACACAGAAAACTAAAAAATATATATATAATTGCCTGAGCTGGTGGGGATCCCCAAGCCCCGCCAGCTGAAGACCTCCCCTGATGGCACCCAGAATTCTTCAGCCCAGCCCGGCAGTTGGCAGCAGCTCCATGAGCTGCCAATGCGGGTACCCGTGCATGTTTCAGGTTTCATGGCATGTGCAATTTTCCACACACATGTGAAAACTGAGCCTGCACAGTTACTGGCATCAGCAACTCATGGACCTGCCGCAAATTGTCGAGCTGTGCTGCAGAGTTCTGCGTGCCATCAGGAGAGGTATTCAGCTGGTGGGGCTTGTGGATTTCTGACAGTTACCAAAAGGGTACTGCTCCTGGGTGGGCCTGAACCCAAAGTGGTTGGGCCCCTGTCCACCCTGGCTATGCCACTGAATTCTAAAGAAGGTTTAAATCTGTGCATGTTCTCTATGTTTGTACATGCATATTTTATAAAATATATATATATATATATATATATATATATATATATATATATATACTAGTAAAAGAGGCCCATTTCTGGAGCAAATGAAATGGGTGCTAGCAAGGTTTTCCTCCCCAACACCCCTCCCTTCTCCCTCCATCCGTACCTACCTACCGACCCCTTCGTCTGAAATGCTTTGATGTTCCCATGCATACCTCCTACCCATCCCCACCCTGTTAGACTGTCAATGAAATGCTTCGATGTTTTACTTATATATACTGTCATCTACCACATTTGTTTATTTCCGATCTGACGAAGAAGGGCAACCTTCGAAAGCTAATCAAGAAATGTATTAAGTTATGTCCAATAAAAAAGGTATCATCTTATTTTCTTTTCCATGTTTTATTTTGTTTGATTTCTATTGATTACCTATAAAAGTGGACTAACACGGCTACCTCACTTGTCTACTCATTTATATACGTGTATTCCACAAAATGATGCTATGGAACTTATTGAGAACATTATATCAGAGACCCTTTCCCGCTCAGATTTTGACTATATTTTTGCTGCAACTTGCGAAGTTGGTGATTAATTGGAATTATTTTTGGCATATGGATGCTTTTTATGAGCAAGTTAGCAGAGTAGTCATGGGAGCCACATTGGATCCATCAATGGTGTCTTTGTATATGGCGGAGTTTAAAGAACAGAAGTCATATCCAGCAGAGGAATTTCATCTGGTGGTTGTACGGAAAAGGCTCCTGGATGACATTTTTTTGTTTTTGGAAGGGTACAGAACATACACTGCAATCTTTTGGAATATGAATAAACTCTCTGAATCCTCATTTACATTTTGTGATGACTCTAGTGGTCTGCAGATTTTTTGGATATACACATCATAAAGACTGGTGATACACTAACTAGAGCATAATCTCATCTTTTAACAGCTTATAAAATTCACTCTAAAACCTGTCTGATCCAGGAGCTTTTCCCAAAGGACTCTGCTGAATAGCCCACTGCACTTCTTTTGGTTGAATCCTAGCATGCAGCATAGCCAAGTCCCTTTCTGATATTTTGAGTAGATTTAAACTAAATAAATAGGTTTCTGTATCCATTGAGTCCATTGAGTCAGTATCTGATGCTGAATATAAGTATGTAAAAAATGTTGTAAGAATGGTATTAATCCCAGCATCAATATGTGCCAACTTCCCTGTCGAATCACTTAAGTGGTAATCTTGTCAGGGCCTCAACTTTGACTAATTTAGCTAACAATCTACTGGTCTTGTTTGCTTATTTGTATAGTTGGTACATATAATAGCCAATAGATTTTTGTGCATTTTGATAAAGCTTGTTGAGATTCCAAGAGTTGTGTTTTATAAACTAAATCATGATGACACCAGTAATTGAGTGACTTGTCTCTCTAACCATAAAATTTTGTGGACTCTAGACTTTTTTTAATTACTAGAATATGCTAGTATTTCTCCCCTCAAAACTACCTTAGCAGCTTCCCAGTAAAGAATGGGATCAGTCAAGTGTTCCTGATTACATTCAGCATAATTCTTCCATTTAGACAGCATTTCCATTTAGAAATTTGTATCTCTATATAACTGTGGAGGGAATCTCCACTGAAAAATCTTTGATTGATGTGCATCAAAACATATATTCAACCTGATCTGATATCTCTATCTGACCAATGTTCATATCTACAACCAGAGTGAAAATATCTCTAGTCAGCAGTATGTAGTTAATTCTAGACATCATGGAGTGCTCTCTAGAGAGAATGAGCATAATCTCTTGTCAGTTGGATGTAAGGTTCTTCACATGTCCACCATGTGTACAACATAGATACCCCCTGTAGTCCTCATTAATTCTCTTCCTGAGGGGTAAGACCTGTCTATACAAAGACTCATCGGCTTCATTGACATCTCCCCCCATCAAAAGTGTGCAAGGCCTGTGAAAAACGGCTGTAGAACTGCATGTCAAAAGTATTAGGAGCATAGACATTACACAGTACTAGTTTTTCCTTATCCAGTGTTACACAGGCAATGACAAATCATCATCATCACGAATCACTTTGTGAATGGTTAAGTGGATACCCTTTCTAAGGACTAGGGGGCATGCAATGAAACTACAGTGTAGTAAATTTAAAACAAATCGGAGAAAAGTTTTCTTCACCCAACGTGTAATTAAACTCTGGAATTCGTTGCCGGAGAAAGTGGTGAAGGCGGTTAGCTTAGCAGAGTTTAAAAAGGGGTTGGACGGTTTCCTAAAGGACAAGTCCATAAACCGCTACTAAACGGACTTGGAAAACTCCAAAATTCAAGGAATAACATGTATAGAATGTTTGTACGTTTGGGAAGCTTGCCAGGTGCCCTTGGCCTGGATTGGCCGCTGTCGTGGACAGGATGCTGGGCTCGATGGACCCTTGGTCTTTTCCCAGTATGGCATTACTTATGTACTTATGTACTTATATGACCATTCCCACCTTCTTATCCCTCACAGGGGATTCAAAATAGGCTCCTACCCACCATTGGCGTAGTTTACTGTGTTCGACTGCATCCAAATGTCTCTTGCAAGAAGGCAATTGAAATTTGCTGTTTGTTTAAAACCTGCAGAATCTTTTGTCTTTTTACAGATGAATCGATACCCCCTACATTCCATGTGATAACCTTAAATGACATTGGTATATAGTTCTACATAAGCAATGGTAAGAGAATTGTTACCTAATATGTGCCAGGGTGGGTGTCAAAATATTTCACCATTTTCAGTTCAAAGGTGTTACATTCCTGAATAATCTTAAAATTTCCTTTTAGTATTCTCATCATAAAATCATTGATGTAGTGTTGGTTTTGTAAAGTGCTGTCCCACAGAGGTGACATCCTGGTTGGCATCCTCATGTTTCATATGATGTCTATGTAGATTAAATTTCGACTTTAGCATCTGGTTTGTCTCTCCAGCACCCTTCTTCACACTTTTTACATTGAATGATATATACCACATCTGAAGATGAGAATGTGTAGGATCCGCTTATGCTAAATATTTTCCTCATGTTTGGTAGAACTATTTAAATTATTGAAAAGGGGGATGTTACAAGACTGGGATGTCATCACTGGTAGTTCTGCTACCCACTGGTCATTCCTGACACAAGTGCCAGTTTGTCTTTGTTACTGCAGAACATGTTTATGTAAAACATTATCAAAAGGCATGGCTACAGAGGTAATAATGTTTTGAGATGACTGCTTCATGGGGCTGCTGATCCTGGAACTGGCCAAAGGAGGAACTAGTCTAGATCTATGATTGAGGTCTACAAAATCCTGAGTGGTGTAGAACAAATAAAGTAAATTGATTTTTCACTCGTTCCAAAAGTACAAAGACTGGGGGACACTCGAGGAAGTTACATGGAAATACTTTTAAAACAAATAGGAGGAAATACTTTTTTCGCACAACGAACAGTTAAGCTCTGGAACTCTTTGCTGGAGAATGTGGTAACAGCGATTAGTGTATCTGGGTTTAAAAAAAGGTTTGGACAAATCCCTGGAGGAAAAGTCCATAGTGTGCTATTGAGGCAGACATGGGAAGCAACTGCTTTCCCTGGGATTTGTAGCATGAAATGTTGCCATGATTTGGGTTTCTGCCAGGTACTTGTGACCTAACTTGGCCACTGTTTGGAAAACAGAATACTAGGCTAGATGGACCACTGGTCTGACACAGTATGGCTACTATTATGTTCTTATGTAGTCCTCATTGTAATACAGTTAGATATGTTCAGTAATAATGGTAGGGCCAAATGGCAATGGCAATCATAACAACACAATAAGACACAGTCACTGGCGTGCAGCAGCATTTAACTTTAAAAGGGGAGATAATAAAAAGAACTTAGAAAGAAATTAAAAAGTGTAGCTACAGAGGTGAAAAGTTTGAATGCAACATGGTCATGGTTTTTAAACCTATTTTCGAATCCCAGACCAAATGCATTCCATTCATTAGAAAAGGTTGAAAGAAGACCCAACTATCAGCATAGTTAAATGGTGACAATATAAGCTAGGGAAGTTGTGTATCTCTTGCTCTGGACACTGAGACTGTTTTTGGCAAAAAAGTGTTTTTTTATGTTAATAACCTAGAAACTGCAAGTGCATCCAATGTTGCAATCAATTCAAACAGCAGAAGCAGCAAAATTATGTGGCCACAAAAGTACAAGAAAAATTGAGTCCAGAAACAAAGATGACAGACTCTCCTGAGAACAGTGTGAACTCTTCTAACCATCCGTTAGTAGTAGCAGATATCTCTCTCACAATTATGCAAGTCTTGGGGAGAACTGTAATCCAGTCTATTCTCAAATGGACACATGATGAATGAGACAAGTTGAGTAGGAACAGCAAAAGCTTAGAGCAGCTACCTTCTGGTGCAGAAGATTAGGTAGGATCCACCAACAATGCTGAAGCAGCCCTGTAACAGAAAGTGGATTCCCTCATGGACAAGGTTGAAAATCTTAAACATTCATAAATAACCTTTATTGTGTGAGATTTCCTAACTTATTTCTGGAGTCAGAGTTTACATAGGCACTAGAAACCTGGCTGAATAGAGAGCTGTGCCTTGGACAGAACTGATAAAAGTTGAATGTACCTAAAATCTTCCAAACATGGAGAGGCAAAGAGTTATGATCACACTAATTTTGAACTTTGTGCATAACATTTTTTTTAAATTAGGATTTATTTACTGCCTTTTTGAAGGAATTCACTCAAGGGGTGTACAGCAAGAATAAGTCAAACATAACAATAGACAATTACAGCAGTAAAAATATCCAAATAACACTACTTACAATGTCATCACTGGCTGCAGGTTAGACATAAAGGCAGAATCAACATGTATACTTCTGTGGAATGAACAGCTTTTCTAGACTTGAACTCTAGCACATAAAATCTGCTATGAATACCTTGACACACCAGAGACTGGACTCTGGACATTATGGCTGTGGATAATGGCCGGATGCTGCTGGTGAGCCAGGAGTGTTGGTTATCATGTTTTTTTTTAGTGAGCACACACAATCAGCCCAGTTTTGTGACACTGATTGGGTGGTGTGTATGAAGGCTTCTTAAGCATGACTACTTTAGATGAAGAACTTTGGATATTCTCCTTGGAATATAGTTTTCTTAATAGCCCTGATGGAATATTGGTATGAAGTTGGGGGAAGGAAGGCCAGGTGGAAATGGGTTGAGGTTGGATTCAGGGGGAGTGGGTATTTGAGACTGGTATGTAAGAGCTAATGTGGTGTGAAGCCTTAGGGATATTTGGTTTTGTTTACAATTTGGTTGGATGTGAGTAGTTTTTCCTTGGTTCAAATTTTGTGTTGGCACAGATGAAGCCCGCTCATTACATCCAAAAAAAATCACATCCATCTCACAGCTATTTTCGAACAGGGAAAACGTTAGGATTTCCTGTTCAAAAATATGTGAGAAGGATGTTCTTGTGCTGAAAACATCCAAAATGAACAGCCATTTTCCAAACTGAAACTTCCACAATATGAACGCCAAAAGAGCAGGCACAAAAACATCTGTCTGTACATAACTTGTAGAAAAATGGCCACGCAGACGTCCCTGCAGAACAGAGGGGCAGCCTACTGGCACTCAGGTACAAATCCCAACTTAACTCCTTTATTTTGTATTATGAGCCCTACAGGCACAGAAAAAAAACCTACTGTACTATATGTAGGTACAATATATTTTTTGTTTTGTATTTAGAGGGCTCACAATTTACACAAAAAAAAGACCTACAGAGGGATTTGGACCTGTGTCCCCTTGTATACAGTCCACTGCACTGTCTCCTGGGAGCTGCTTGCAGCTCCCTTGGGAATGCACAAACTACTACTATTAATCATTTCTATAGTGCTACTAGACATACTCAGCATTGTACACATTATATGCAGGTACTCCCTAGAGGTTTGATTTTTCTTCTTTGTACATGGGGCAACAGAGGGTTAAGTGACTTACCTGAAGTCACAAGGAGCTACAGTGGAAATCAAGCCCAGGTCACCAGGATCAAAGCCCACTGCACTAACCATTAGTGCTATTCTTCCACTCTGGATGCTATAATAGCACCTGGTATCTCCTTTCAGTTTTTTTTTTAATTATATTTGTACCCCGCGCTTTCCCACTCATGGCAGGCTCAATGCGGCTTACATGGGGCAATGGAGGGTTAAGTGACTTGCCCAGAGTCACAAGGAGCTGCCTGTGCCTGAAGTGGGAATTGAACTCAATCCCCACTGAACAATCAAGTATTTATCATGTTTATTGCTGATTTAATCATGAAATAATGAGTGTGACTATTGGGCAGCCTAGATGGACCATACAGGTCTTTATCTGCCACCACTATGTTACTATTAATCCCTTTCTGCTCCCGGGCTGATGCGCAGACCTCAGCTCCAACATAGGCACAAGCATTAGAGATCACCTGACCTACTGGCGCATGCATGTGGTAACCTCTCAGCACACAATAACAGTAAATAAGAGAAGTCTTACATGTGCCCCCTGTTCCAACTTCTGCTCCTTCCTTGCCTGCAGTGCTGCAGTTCGAACCCAGAGAAGAAACCAAGAGAGATGACTGGAATTTTTGTTTTACTATTAAATTTTTGCAAGACTGGGTGGGAACGGGTTAAATACTTGCAGGGAAGGGTAAGATTCCAACAGGGACAGGCGGGGATGAGTAAGATTTCTGTCCCCATGCAACTATTATAAACATGTTAAGTAGCACCGGTCCCAGTACAGATCCCTGTGGCACTGCACTATTCACCCACTTCCATTGAGAGAAATGGCCATTTAACCCTACCCTCTGTTTTCTGTCCAGTAACCAATTACTAATCCACAACAGAACATTGCAATTTTCTCAGGAATCTCTAATGAGGGACTTTGTCAAAAGTTTCTGAAAATCTAGGTACACTACATCAACCAGCTCACCTTTATCCCCATGTTTAGTCACACCTTCAAAGAAATTAAGCAAATTGGTGTGACAAGACTTCCCTTGGATGAAACCATGTTTGTGTGTTCCATAATTTTATTTGTTATAATAGTTTCCACTATTTTATTTCTTAGATGACCCCTGAAACTCTTTAAAAATCAGCGCCACATTGGCCACCCTCCAATCTTCAGGTACTACAGATGACTAACGACAGGTTACAGATTACTAACAGAAGTCAGCAATTTCATGTTTGAGTTCTTTCAGTAACTTTGGATGAATGCATCCGGTCCAGGTGATTTACTAGTCTTTAATTTGTTAATTTTGATCAGTACATCTTCTAGTTATATCATGATTTCTTTCAGTCCCTCCACATAACACGACATTCATTTCTGGCACAAGTAGATCTCTTACATCTTCTTCCGTAAAGACCAAAGCAAAGATGTAAGGGATCATAGAAAAGGCCTTAGTTCTTAAAGGGGTGGGACAGCATCAACTGGGGAACTGTGGAGGAGTCATGTCTTAATCCCTCCAGTGGTTAGCTGGTCATAAGATCACCTTTTTGTTACTTGGACGTGATTGCATCAAACGTCCTTTTTTGACTTGGACAGTACTTCCTTTTCCGTTTTTTTCTGAAAGAGGTCCTAATTTTGGGCCCACCCTAGTCTCACCAAAAACAGGTCTCCAACACACCCCCTTGCTATTTGACCGAACTGCAGTGCAATACATCCTATTTTTTGCTTTTTGAAAAATGGCATTTAGATGTTTTGGGCAGATGAATTGGGGGGGGGGGGGGGGTTGGCCGTTTTCAGACATTCATGTGTTTCAAAAATGAGTGGAGCCAAAGGAATCTCTTTAATTAATAAAAAAAAATAGGTGGCACACAGGGACTCAACACAAGTTGTTGATAATCGAGCACCTGTAGTTTGCCACCTATTTTTATTAATTAAAGTTTGTCAAGAGACTCATTTGGCTCCACACTGGTCCTTGTTTATCTCTGCTGTGTTTTGCTTCTATCTATTTGTGGAGATAGATCTTTCTTCTGTTTCTCTTCAGAAATGAGCACCAAGGTATCACATTCTAATTGCAGTATGAAAGATAATGGCTAATAGCACATATTTTATCTCCTGAAATGTTTCCAGAATTTGGAGTCCTGTAAAAAAAAAAAAAGACATCTTTCATTTACTTAAAAAGCATAAAACCCAGAGAGCATGTCTGCAGACAACTCTTCTGGATGACTCAGAGCATGTGAAATTAAAAAGGGAGTGGATATTTCATGCCCATTATGCCTCATCTAGAACTCGAAAAGCAGGTGTAGTACATTCCTCTATAAATTGTTCACCTAGGTATTTACTGTATAATCCTTAAAGCAGGTACCTAAGGATTATGATCAGAAATATGTTCAGAAAATAGTGGCAATGTTGTTGGGTCATGATGATCCTGATATTCCTTTTATTCTTGCAGGTGAATAACTGTGAAAGATCCAGACCAGTGGCGTAGCCAAGGGTGGGCTTGGGTGGGCCCAGGCCCACCCACTTTGAGCTCAGGCCCACCAGTAGCAGCACACCTATGATGTGGCTGGCAGAGATTCCCAAGCTGAAAACTCCCAACAACTATCCCTCCTGCATACCTTATAAATAGCAGATCTTCGCCTGCAGGAAGCAGCAACTCATACATAATGCTCACACCGACCCCAAAGCCTTCCCCTCTGATGTATTCCCGCCTATGCAGAAATAGGAAGCTGCATCAGTGGGAAGGATGTGGGGCCAACATGAGTACTGTGTATTAGTTGCTGCTTACTGCCGGTGAAAATCTGCTATTTAAAAGGTGTGCAGGAGAGGAGGGATATTTGAGAGACCATATAGCATGCAGGCGAGAGAAGGAGAGACCAAATCACCTCTGGGATGGGGTGGGGTTCTTCTGCCCACCCATCTTGGGCCCAGGCCCATCCAAAATTGGGTGTCTGGCTACGCCCCTGATCCAGACCTTGATAAAACCACTGCTTCTAAGCAGCTAGGGTGGGGGATATTAGAGAGGTGGCTCTTTTGTGTACTACAATAAAGAGAGCTGCATTGGAATGGGGTTAGCATTGGAATGGGGTTAGCGGGAATCCCTCCTAGGTCCATGGGACTCCCAAAGGGATGGATGCAGATCCTGTGGGGTTCCCGTGAAAGTGCAGTGCCAGGCCAGCCTACCTATCTTTTCCTTATCTTTCTGAGAGGGGAAGTTATCAACATGGCTACAGTTAAATTGGGTTATTTTAGTACAGGAGATGGGCGGGGATGGAGGAGATTACTTGCGGAGATAGAGGAGATTACTTGCGGGGATGGGCGGGGACAGGTGAAATTTCTGTCCCCATGCAACTCTCTACTACAATGTCAGTCCAGCGGATACCGTGAGAGCATTCTACCCTACATCACTAGGGATTTTACTCATTTATCCAGAGCTCATCATTTCATTCTCATAGTCACTATATTTTAGTGTCCAATACTCATTTCAGCAGATGGCTTTGTCCAATCAGTCCATTGATAGATTAAGACCACATCATGATATGGGCAGAAGAGGAATGAAATATGACTTTTTCTACAGTTTGGATATTCTTTATTTATTAGGGGATCAGGATTTTCAACTATATCTTTATCTATCTCGGTGCAGCAGCATGAGCAAGAACGATTGTGCCTGCATCAGTGGCTGAAGCATGCCACCGACTTTGTTGCTGCTCATGCAGCCCAGGAAGGGGCTTGGGCATCCCCACCAGAAAAGGTAGGATTTAATGCCAATGAGGGGGGAGGGGGGAGAGATGACAGGAAATGCATGGTCCCTTCCAGTCCACTCCTGGGCACCCCCCCCCCCCAAACATACACAAAATGGACTTCTGCCTACGCATCTGGGTGGTAGTATGCAGCTGTTTGCTGCTTAGAGCAACAAAATGCAACCTTTCCTGTCAGTGTATGAGCAGTGACTGGCTCATGCACTGACAAGAAGGGAAACATTTAGAAAAAGCCCAGTACCTGGAGTTTTCTGTTTTGAGGTCTTTTGACATTGCCTTGGGTATTTATGGGTGCATTGGGTAAACTCTTCATCTATAGCAAATTATTTTATTTTATTATTTGATCATCATAATTTTCCAACACAGCATAGACTGTAGTGGTATCATTTGAGCAAGTGGGTGTCTCTGTGACATGGGCCATACCTTGCAAGAGTGTAATATAACTCATTTCTTCATAGGTTAATTATCTGTGGGAACAGGTTAAATTATCTGCATGCTGTATAGTGGAGAGGCTCTTTTATTTGCAGTTAATTCTTCTTTGAGTTGAGTCAATTCCTTTCTCATGAGAACAAAAGCGTTGCCATACTGGGACAGACCGATGGTCATCAAGCCTAGTATCTTGTTTCCAACAGTGGCCAATCCAGGTCATGGCAAGAACTCAAAAGAGTAAAACAGATTTTATGCCGCTTATCCTAGAAATAAGCAGTGGATTTTCTCAAGTCCATTTTAATAATGGCTTATGAACTTTTCTTTTAGGAAAAAAGGCCAAATGACAGCCGGCATAGTTAAAAAATGAGGTGAAGGAAGCTAAAAGAAAATCCTTCAGAACACGGAAGAAGGATCCGACTGAAAATAATAGGAAGCTACATAAAGAATGGCAAATCAAGTGCAAATCGCTGATAAGGAAGGCAAAGAGAGACTGAAAAGAAGATTGCGTTGGAAGCAAAAATGCGTGGAGGGGCATTTTCGAAAGGTTGTCCAAGTATGAATGAGGACACCATCACGAAGTCGGCCAAAATCAGGTAGGTATAATGGAAAAATAGTATGGACGTCCTTAGACATTCCATTATCACAGTTGAAAACGCCCAAATCAGGAACGCCCAAAGTATAGGAAAAAGGACGCCCTTAGACATTCCATTATCACAGTTGAAAACGCCCAAATTAGGGACGCCCAAAATATAGGAAAAATACTGCAAAGATGTCCTTAAAACATTCAATGTATAAAGTATAGTAAGGATAAAGTACAGTAACAAGGACGTGTTTCTCACAGAAATGCTGAAGGACGTCCATCTTACTAGGCCCACCTAAGATTGGCGGCCCTGTAACAGGGACATCCAGCGGCGGTTCTACGAGAAAGACGTCCTTATTACTATACTTTGGATTTCTTTGATGTACCTGGTTGTTCCGTAAGTACAGTGCATGTAGTTGCGGACATCCATATATGGGATGGTCGTCCATATATGGAACTGTGAACGTAAGGACGTCCATCATGCATGGGTGTCCATATAAGGCGATGCACGTTTTCCAACGGTTATTCACTGAGAAACATGGCTTTAAGGCACAAGCCAAATTTCAGTGAGGCTGAAACTTTGTGCCTAGTGCACCTGTGCATGAAGCACCGGCACATTCTTTTTTGCCACCACCACCACCTGCCCCCCAGGACTGTCTCCATCCAAGCCTGGTGTGAAATAAGGGACAGGTTGGAAAGTGTTTGCTTCCCCCTCCCTCCTGGGCTATCAGGGCCCCCTCCTGTAGCTACACATATAACAGCTCCCTCAGAAATGTAAGCACAAACTATAATCTGCATTCAAGGGTAATCAGTGATATGTGCACATGCATATTCATGAATAGAATCTATGTACTAGAAAGGAAAAACATTCCCACATCCCTACAATACTGCACACAAACGGTACTCGCTGTCCTCATGTCCACCTCAATGACATCATCTATACCAATGTAATGTCCCCCCCACCACCAATCAGTGTGTGAGTCTCTCCTATTTGATTTCCAAATGAATTTGTGTGCTGAAGGCAAGAAGGGCCATCCTTTGACTCCTGGTGTACAAACATATCTTGCAGAAGATTTGGCATTCGGAGGGACCTCAAGTCCCTCCGGCGGAGGTTCCGCCGAATCAAGAGGGAGAGCCCTGACATGATCAGGGCACTGAGATGGCGCCTCAGGGCTCGACGTAATTATAAACAGGGCACCTGTACTCATTTGTAAATGTATTCATTTAATAATGCAAATATCCTATACAATATCAGTTTCCATGTGGCTAATAGGCAACTAATAAGTCATAACACCTCTGTCCCAGATCAAGGCCTGAGGTTGCAGCTACCCTCCCATGAGTGTGGCTGTAATTTCCAACTAACCTCCTTTGAGATGATTGAGAAGACATGACTCACTTCTGTATCCCCCTTTCTGGGGTGGATATGATTTCATGGTATTCTTGCCTGATGTCCTGCTCTTAGTGGATGTCATAGCATGATTTGAAAGTAATGTAAAGAAATAGTGCTTCCACCCCCCCCCCCTCCTCCCCCCCCCCCCAAAAAAAAATGGTCATCCTACCATAGTCACAACTCAAAATGCTAACATGCTGCTGAGGAATGAGTGTTCCCTGCCAACACATCTTATAGTGTGTTCCTTTTTCAGACCAGCTTCCAGGGCTCCCTGTCATGTCATCTCATGCATCTCACACCCCATGTGTCTAGCCTAGGGCTCACCACTGACCCCACTTTTCTCCATTCCAGCCAGCTCCTACACTATGCAAGCCATGTTGAATGTGCTGATCTCAAGGACAATCCTTTTGCATACACGGGGCCCAGCAACAGCAGGAGGAGGAGGAGGAGGAAGCTGAGGCACTACCAGTGGTGGAAGAGGAGGAGGAGGCACCAGTGGTGGAAGAGGAAGATGAGGAGGAGGCAGAGGCAGTGGCAGCAGCAGCAACAACAACAACAGAAGGGCCAGACCCCTGGCATGACATGCCTCTCCTTGAGGGGGATGAGGGCCCAGCACCACCTGCCCTCTCCACCCCAGCCCCAGCACTGCACCTCCTGCAGCAACTGGTGAATAGCCAAAACCAGTTGCTGCAGGAGGTGTCAGCGATCAGGCTGGAGATGGCGGCAATGCGGCAGGCTAACAAGCAGCACTTCAGGACGCAGAGGCTGCTCCTGGTGCTGCTCGTTAGCCTGCTGCAGAGGGCCATGCAGGGAGGAAGACAACGCCTCCCTTGAGACACTGTTTAAAAATATATATATTGTACATAATTCTATTTTTTGTTTTGTTAAATATAAGTTTCATATTTTTGATTTAACAGGGTGTGTGTCTCTACTTTGTGCACTACATATTATCAAATGCTGGGGTTGATTTGAGAGAAGGCAGCAAACTTTGGTACATATGTGTGATAAGTGTGGCCATACAGAAGGCCACCTGTTCCTTCCAAACTGCATTGCTGTATGGTAAGGGGGAGGCTGGGTGGGCATTTCTGTTGAGGAACATAAATGCCCATCCAGCCTTTCCCCCCCTTACCATAGAGCCCCACAGCACAGTTGTGTAAATAATAGGTATGTTGTCTAGCACTAGTGATCTGCCAAGTAGAAACTTGGAGATAACCATAGGTAGCGCATAGACGATGTTTGCTCTCTGATCACCAGACACCCTTACCCACAACCAAACCACATTGGTGAGGGCCATGAAGGAGCTACATACAGCTGGGTCATCTTTTCACATTGAATGTATCAGCAATGGTATATAGTGCTGAGGAGAAAAGGGAAAACAATGGCAAAAGCATTAGATGGATGTTTACTTCATCCCAATTGCAATATAATACATCAGGTATAAAAGGGCACAGGCTAGGGGAATTATAGGCACCAGGCTGTAGCCACCTGCAGGTAATTTAGAATAGGAACTGTAACCAGAACCCCTCTCCCTCACCATGACTTAAGGGCTCAAGTCCGTGGTAAGCACGCACCTGTGGCCACCTTGAAAATAGTTTGCAGGATAGAATTTAGAATGTTGTTGTTCCATAACTATGGACTGTGTTGAATAATTTGGAAAAGACATTCAGTGCTTATATGCTCCCCCTTCCCCCCCCCCCCCCCCCCCCAGCAACCTTGAGAATGGGTGAGCATTTCATAAAAGGGGACTGCGGTTCACCACATAAAGAAGGATGGAACCTAGCGGGGAGACACATGAGGTAGAAAGCAGGAGAAAAACTACCAGCTGTGGATACCAGTGAACCTGTTGAAAATAGAGGTAAGATTTGAATGCAGAGAACATACAGAGAATGGGGAGCCCAGCGTATTACTTGACCAGCTGTCCTGCAAGATGCAAGAAGTGTTTGTTTAGCACCTACATAGCAGAAAGGGAAGAGGTGACTGAGAGGTATGAGCTTACCTTGAACTTGTGGTACAAGATTCTTTGCATCACATTGGTACAATGGCATCAAAGCAACCACCCACCCGCAAGGGTAATTTCAGCGACCCTGAAATTGAACTGCTGGTTCAGGAAATCCAGAGGGGGCACATGCATGTCTTTGCTCCCGTGGGCCAGAGGCTGGCTGCTACAATGAAGCAGAGAGAAAGGGAGGCAATAAGGGACCGGCTCAACTAGTCTTCCACTGTGGCAGGGATGTGGAAGACTGCAAACAGAAGTGGCGGTGATGTCAGGAGGAAGGCTGGAGCAAACCCCCCAGCAGATGAGACCAAAAAAAAACCAAACAAACAGGTGTACAAAAGCATACAGTGGCAAAAACAAGGTTTACTATACCTTAAGCTAAAATGCTTTGAAAAACCACCCCATAAAAAAAAACCTCTAAAGTGCAAGCACAGCGAAAGCCGTTTTAAAGAGGTGCCAATAAAGGGAATGCAAACTTCCAAATGGGAAGAGCAGCTGCGGACATTTATCATTATCACCTTTAATCGAAATGAGGACACCCAAAACACAGAGCAGCTGGAGACGCCCATAGTTCCCTACCTATAATCGAAATGAGGACACCCAAAACACAGAGCAGCTGGGGACGCCCATAGTTCTCTACCTATAAGGACGCCCAAATCGCCAAAGCAGATGGGGACGTTTAGGGATTTTGTCGATAATCAAAATTAAGACACCCATCTCAGGGACGCCCATCTCATTCTCACATGGGCGTCCCTGAGATAGTATTTAAGCGCCCTTCTCTGTATTTTTGATTCTTTGCATCGCATTTTTACAATGGCACCAAAGCAACCACCCACCTGCAAGGGTAATTTCACCGACGCAGAAATTGAACTGCTGGTTCAAGAAATCCAGAGGAGGCACATGCATCTCTTTGCTCCCACGGGCCAGAGGCTAGCTGCTACAATGAAGCAAAGAGAATAGGAGGCAGTAAGGGACCGGCTCAATGCAGTCTTCCACTGTGGCAGGGATGTGGAAGACTGCAAACGAAAGTGGCGCCGGCTGAGGCGTGATGTCAGAAGGAAGGCTGGTGCCAACCCCCCAGCAGATGACACCGCTAACTTGACCCCCATTGAGCGAATCATTCATGAGCTCTTGCTCCAGGAGGGGATCCATGGCATTGGGTCCCTTGACACATCAGCACAGCCTGAGGGCTCAGGTAGGTTGACCATTAGGAAGCTGGGGTATCTGTTGTGCTATACTACACTCTGTTTTACACAAGTGGGGGACAGTGTGGTGCTCCTCAGTAGGGAAAGGGGGGAGAACACCACATGTAATGCAAATCACTATTCATTACAGACCATGACACAGGGAGTAGCAGGGGGAGGGGGAGAGTGGAGGGGGAGGGTTTCCAGCAATGTGTGTGTAGGTTACCACTGTTTCACAGCTTTGGGGGCCTTCCCCATCACCAAACTCTGCATATCTCCTTCCCACACCTCTGTGCTGTAGCCACTGTGTCCTCTGCACTCCTTCCACAGTTCTATGACTACCCACCTGCCTGTGTGGCTCTCTTGCATATCAGTCTCTGTAGTACACTGCACCAGTGGCGTACCAAGGGGGGGGGGGGGGCGGTGGGGGCGGTCCGCCCCGTGTGCACGCCGCTGGGGGGGTGCTGCACGCCGGTCAGCGTTGTTGGTTTCGATGCTCCCTCTGCCCCGGAACAGGAAGTAACCTGTTCCTGGGCAGAGGGAGCATGGAAACCAATGACGCTGACCGGCGCGCGGCACCCCCCCAGCAGCGTGCACCCGGGGGGGGGTCTTTTGCCGGGGTGGGGGGGTGTCTCTTCGCCGGGGGGGGGCGCTGCACCCGGGGGAGGCGGGGCGCATCGGCGATCCGCCCCGGGTGTCAGCGCCCCTCGGAACGCCACTGCACTGCACTCCTTGTCTCTAGCTCTGTACCATGTACAATGACATCTGTGGCTTGCCTGACAATCCCATTCCTCACCATCTCTTTGCTGGGTCTTTAACTGTTGGGCTATGTGTATGAATGCTGAAAAACAAAAGTGAGTTATTTTGACCAACACACTTCCTCCCCTTTTGCTATGCAGCTGATGACAGCCAGTCGGAGGAAGAAGCTGGCCCTAGTGGCCACCAGCCCCAGCACACAGAGCAGCAAGCCAGTGGGCCTGCACAAGAAACCACACAGGACCATGGGGTGGAACCACAGGACCCAGCAGCAGCAGCGCCGGCTCTCCCTCCACCAGCAGCAGCAGAGGCTCTCCATCCACCACCCTCAGCCTTTGCTGATGGTGGCACTAAAGAAGAAGCAGAAGATGCAGAAGGGGGGGGGGGCAACTCCTCAGCAGAGGCCATCCAGCCAGAGGAGGCAGCTACTGCGCCTCGCCACACAATTGCTGTGCCAGAATGTGCAGATGGAAGACTACCAGCGCCAGAAATTGGAGCTGCAATGGGAAGCACTCCAGGCCCAATGGGAAGCGCTCCAGGTGCAACGGGAAGTGGCACAGGCCCAACGTGAAGTGGTACAGCAGCTCCAATGGCTGGAGCACAGCATCGAGGGCCTATGCCGTGACCTGAAAGCACCTAATACAGTCCTGATGCAGCAACAACTGGCGTCGACTTCCACCACTGCACAACAACCACCTGCTAAGAAGAGGAGCTTGACATAGGCGCCCCGTATAAGAGGCTTGGGGAGGCTAAGCCTCCCCAGCCCAAATGCAAGCTCTTTTGGAGCGCTTCCCAATCTGGCGACAGCATAAGGTATTAACTGGAGCTTCCCCTCCCCGCTGCCTTTCTGCCTGAGACTCTCTGCTCCCCGATTCAGTGGCCATCAATAAACAGACTGTGTATGGGGCCATAGAGCTCTGCACGCCGCTGACAGCTTGCCGGTTCCTGCCCAAAGAGAATGTTGCATCATAGAGGGTGGAACCAGAAGAGCTGTCAGCAATGCCATGCAGAGCTCTATGGCTCCGTGCACAGTGTTTGTTTACTGATGGCCACTGAATCAGAGAGGCAGCGGGTTTGGCAGCAAGGCAGCATGGAAGGGAAGTTCCAGCTTTTCTTTTTGTGGCTAGGGGGAAGAAAAAAGAGACAGAAGATAATGCTGGAGGCAGAAAATGGAAGGAAACAGAGAGGATGATGGGGGAGGGAAGAGGCAGAGGCACAATGTTGGATTGGATATTTGAGGGGGGGGCAGACAGAGAAGCAAGGCTAGTGTTTTGGGGGAGAAGAGGCAGATGGGCAAAGCTGGATATTAGGGGGAGAGAAGAAACAGAGGAGCAAAAAGCTAGATATTGGCAGTGGCGTAGCCAGACAGCCAGTTTTGGGTGGGCCTGAGCCCAAAGTGGATGGGCACAAACTTTTCTCTGCTCCACCCTACCTCCACCTCAAAATATAAATACTTTAGCTAATGAGGATCCTCAAGCTCAGTCAGCTGAAGACTTTCTCTGAAGGTGGCCAGAACTCTCTTTTACCAAGCTTGGCAGGCAGTAGAAATGACCCTAAGCCACTGATGCCAGCACCCCACACATGCTTAGCTGTCGATGGCTCAAGGATGCTGTTGCCAGAGCCTGGTAGAAGGGAGTTCTGGCCGCCTTTGGAGGAAGTCCTTAGCTGGGGATGCCTGGGAATCCTCACCAGCTATACAGCAAGGGTTAGGACTGTTGTAAGACCTACTTGGCCCAGGTCAGAAAATAAAGGAGGGCTCCCCTCCCCGATTCCCTCTCCTCTTTGCCTCCCTTCCAATTTTCCACCTGCCATTACTATCACACCAACAGAACCTCACCAAACACAGAACAAGGGATCACAAATTAGAAATAAAAATATTTAGACAAAAATTGAAAAGGAACCCCAAGAGGTTAAACATAGCATTACTGCAACACTGGAGACACAAAACATGCATTTCCTTTTCTACAGAACACAATACAAAGACATTTCCTATGCATATTTCCAAAAGCTAACATATTCCATTTAAAACATTTGAAATAAAATGCTTTGTTTCTACCTTTCTTGTCTGGACATTTTATTTTTCCATCTTGCTGGTTCCAATTTCTCTTTTCTGCTTTCCTCTCTGCCGTCTGCTAATTCTTCTTCAAGCGGCTGTAGTCCATTTGTCTTTTCTCCTCTCTCCTGTCTGTTCCCTCAATATTCCTGCCTCTGACATGTTGGTCATTCCTTTGTAGCTCTTTTCTGCCTCTCTCTCACCCTTCTTTGTCTCCTTTTTACTTTTCAACTACCTATCAAATTTCCATCTTCTTCTTTCACCCACTAGCTCTCCCATTCCCCATCTTACTCCTCCCCATCCCTACTTTCTCTTTTAACTTTAATCTACTCCCCATTACCATATTTCTACCCTCTGTAATCACTATCTCTCATTCATTTCCTTGCCACCCCCTCCTCCCCCTCTTGCCCTCTCCCACAGGGTTCCACCATTCCCATCATCTTCTCCCTCCACCCTTCTAACCAGCATCTGATCCCCTCCCCACCCCACCCCACCATGGTAGCCTTATATTTTCCTGCCCCTTCTCTCTTCATTCCTGTTAAATAGTAATAGTAGTAGCCCTCTCCCCCATGGCCCAGCATTTTCCCCCTCACCACCTACTGTGTACCTCTCATCCACCCCCATGTCTATCTCCCCCTCTCATTCCCACTGTCCAACGTCTCTCTCCCCTTCCCATACAGCATATCTACCTTCCTCCCCTCTACCAGCATGTCTAACATTTCTCCCTTCCCTCCACCCCTATGCCCACCATTTTGCCCTCCTCTCCACCCCTATGTTTAACATATTTCCCCCTCTCGCTACCTATCCCCTCTCTATGCAGCATGTTTCCCTCTCCTCCACCTCATATGCAGCCAAGGCTTCTCCCTTCCTGACCCCTCCACCCCTTTAGTGGATCTCTCCCTTCTTCCCCATGCAGCTTCTCCCCCACCCACCATGCCTCATCATTCCATCTTCCCTCCTCCCTGTGCAGCATCTTTCCTTCCATCTTCTTCCCTCCCCCCCCCCCCCGTGCAGCTGCTGTCCCTGTCTTCCCTCCCCCATTCCAACATCTTTTCCCCATCATCCCTTGCCCCGTTGCGTGCCACAACTTTCACCCCCATCTTCCCTCACCCTCGCAGGCCCGCTCAGCAGCGATTCCGATCGCAGGCAGCTCCTTTGGCTCGTACACGCTGCCTGCCGGCTGCCGCTCAAATCTCCTTGCAGCTACTAGCAGCGCTAACCCGGAAGCTCAGAGGAGAGGCTTCCGGGTTAGCGCTGCTAGTAGCTGCAAGGAGATTTGAGCGGCAGCCGGCAGGCAGCGTGTACGAGCCGAAGGAGCTGCCTGCGATCGAAATCGCTGCTGGGCGGGCCTGCGAGGGTGAGGGAAGATGGGGGTGAAAGTTGCGGCACGCCACGGGGGAATGGATGATGATGGGGACCGGAGCCTCCGGAATCGCTGTGCTGCTGGGCGGGCCTGACCCCAAATTGGGTGGGCCCAGGCCCACCCGGGCCACCCGTGGCTACGCCCCTGGATATTGGGGGGGGGGGGAAGAGACAGAGGAGCAAAGCTGGATAGTTAAAAGAAAAACAGGCAGTGGAAGAAGAAAGGCTGAGGTGTAGAGTGAAGAGAGAGAGGGAGGAGCAATGCTGGAAGGTGTGGGAGAGACAGAGGTGCATGAGAGAGAGAGAGAGAGAGACAGACAGAGAAGAGATCTGTATGGTATGTGAGGTAGGGTGAGGTGGGAGAGAGAGAGGAGATCCTGGGTGCCTGGGGCAGGGGAAGAGAGAGAGAAGAGATGCTGCATGTCAGGGAGGGGGAAGAAAGTTAGATGGAGGGAGAGAAACAGAGAAGAGATTATGGCAGGCAGGGAGAGAGAGACACACACAAGATCCTGGTTGGTGGGAGAGAGACAGATTTGATATGGCTGAGGGGGAGTTGAGACACACACACACCCTGGGTGAGGGAAAAAGATGGAAAACAGGGAAAATGAAGCATGGATAAGTCTGAGTGGTCAGAGAGGCAGAAAAATGGAAGAAAGCAGAAAAGAAAAATCAGTGTCGGAGATGGATGTAATAGAAGATGTGAAGAAGACATGCGAAGAGAGAAAAATGATAAATGAACAGGAGATATGGAAAGAGTTAAAAGATAGAAAGGCAGTAACCAGAGACTGCGACCTGCACAATTAGAAAAATTAGATGCCAGATAGCAAAGGTAAAATTATTTTTAATGTAGAATGAAGTAGCCATGTTAGTCCATTTTACAGGTTAATAAATAAAAATAAAACAAAAAAAAATGTAAAATAAGATGACAGCTTTTTATTGGACTAAATACATTTTTCTAAACCTCCTTCCTCAGGTTAGTAAACTCCAAAAAGCTAGTCAAAAAATTAAATTAGTCAAATAAAAAGGTATCACCTTATTATACATTTTCGTTTCAAATATTTATTCATTTTTTTATTTAGTTGTTTCTGAAATTTAAATCTGTTGGTATGACTCAATATGGATATTCTTATGTTACAATCAATTTGCTTTATAGGACCTGAGTGACTTTTTAAAGGTTTTGCATTACTTTTCAATATACTACTACTACTACTACTTAACATTTCTAAAGCGCTACTAGGGTTACGCAGCGCTGTACAACAATGCAGACGCCTGACGCAGGCACTGTGCACCAAAACACGGACCATGTTAGGTCCATTCAAAGATTTGTTCCTCAAAACGCATGATTAAAGGTTTTATTCCCCCTTTTTTTGAAGGCTCCTGGTACTTTTTATTTTGCTCTATGGAGCTGGGTATGACATTTGAGGCTGGTATAAAATTTTTTAAAAGTTTTTTTAGGGTGGGAGGGGGTTGGTGACCACTGGGGGAGTAAGAGGAGGTCATCCCCGATTCTCTCAGGTGGTCATATGGTCAGTTCGGGCCAGTAGCATAGCCAGAGTTTAATTTTTAGATGGGCCTGGAGGTGGACTGGGTGGGCACAGGCCTCGCATTTCTTCTCCACCCGCTTCCACCCCCCCCCCCCCCACCGCCGCCGCCACATTTCCTCTCCACCCGCTACCCCCCCCCCCCGACAGCCCCCTGCACATGGTCAGTTCTGGTCATTTTTACTGACCTGAAGCGCAGTTCTCCCTCCAGCACTGGTGATTCCCATAGCCAGCCTTCTGCCAGCATGCGTCGTCGGAGCCTCTTCTCAGGCGCATCCTGCCTACTCTGCAACTTCCTATTTTCCACAAAGGTGGGATGTAGGAAGTTGCAGAGTAGGCGGGACTTGCCTGAGAAGAGGCCCCGACGACGCGCGCTGGCAGAACGCTGGCTATGGGAATTGCCGGTGCTGCTGGAGGGAGAACGGCGCTTCAGGGCAGTAAAAGTGAGCAGACCACGTGAATGGGGAGAGCGGGCAGAAGAGGCTGGGCGGGCCTGGAGCAAAAGTGGCTGGGCCTGGGTCCGTCCAGGCCCACCCGTGGCTACGCCCCTGGTTCGGGCACCTTTTCATGGCTTGGTCGCAAGAAAAAACGGACCGAGTAAAGTCGGCCAAGTGCTCGTCAGGGATGCCAATGGTGTAGCTAGGTGGGGCGACAGATTTTTAGAAGGGATGGCGCCTAAGCGCCACATGGCTGTAGTGCCAATAGCTTTCTCTGCCTCCTCCCCCCTACCGCGCGAGTCTTACACCTACTCCGAGTCCTGTCTGTTCCGCCCACTCTCGCTCATCCGCGTGGTCAGTCGTTTTTAAAGCCCTGAGGCGTTCTCCCTCCGACACCGGCGATTCACATAACTAGCCTTCTGCCAGCGTCGGGGCCTCTCCTCAGGCGCGTCCCGCCTCCTCAATGCAACTTCCTGTCTTCCGCAGAGGTAGGATGCATCTGAGGGAGAGGCCCCGATGCTGGCAGAAGGCTAGTTATGTGAATCACCAGTGTCGGAGGGAGAATGCCTCAGGGCTTTAAAAACGAGCGACCACGTGGATGGGCGAGAGTGGGCAGAAAAGACAGGACTCGGAGTAGGTGCTAGACTCACGTAGGAGAGCAATGAAAATCAGCATGGATGTAAGATGTAGGAGGGGGCGGCTGGAGAAGGGAGCAAGCTGTCCAAGAAGGCTTAATAGACAGGAGTAAGCAGGCCAGAGAAGCCAGTTTGGTTAATCTGTTTCTACTTCCCCGCGCAGTTGTCATTGCCATTCACTCGAAACAAAGCAAGCAAACTTATGAGCTACTGCATCCAACTTGTAATTTTTTTTATTGTTGGTCCATCTGTAACAAGTCTAAAGCAGTTTCAGTTGGATAGGCAGTGCCATAAAAGCTGGAGGAGAAAAGAAATAACAATCGTATATCACTAAAACAGCTTCAAAAATTATTATAGCCGGTAGAAACAGCAGTTATAAACTATAGGTTGAGCTCATTTTTCTTCACTGTTCACTGATAGGGACACAGGGGCACTACTAGAAAGGGGGGGTAAGGAGATAGGGACACAGAGAGGGCACTACTGGAATGGGGAGGAGGAGATAGGGACACAAAGAGGAACTACTGGAATGGGGGAATGGGAATATGGGGAGAAGGGTGAGATGGGGAGGAAAAGGTAATGCTGGAAAAAGGGGAAAGATGGGGACACAGGGCAATGTTAGAAAAAGGGAGAGATGGAGACACCAGGAGGGCAGATATTAGAAAAGGGGGCGATAAGGAGACCAGGCAGGCTTGTGCTGAAAAAGGGGGGAGATGGGGACACAGAAAAGGCAGATGCTGAACTTGGGGGTAGGATAGGGACAAGGGACACAGAAGGGAGATACTAGACAGGACAAATAGTGGTGCAGAGGAAAGAAGGCTGGTGCACTTGGCAACAGAAGAAATGTCAGATGGGCAAGAGACCCTGTAAAGGCAGAAGAAACAGAGAAAAACAGAAAAGAGACAGTGGGACCAAAGCAAATGAGAAAATAAATTGTTCAAACAGTAGAAAAAAGGTATTTTATTTTGAATTTGATTTTAGGAATATGACAGTATTTAAAAATGCACATCTCCGATGTCTTCAAATTAGCAACCCTGCAGGGGTCCGAGTGCACAGATTTTGATGGGTAGAATCAGGGACTGCAAATCCCACATGAATTTGGGATGTCACTTC
This sequence comes from Microcaecilia unicolor, assembly GCF_901765095.1. Taxonomy (NCBI): domain Eukaryota; kingdom Metazoa; phylum Chordata; class Amphibia; order Gymnophiona; family Siphonopidae; genus Microcaecilia; species Microcaecilia unicolor. The sequence goes on along the minus strand of NC_044033.1, from coordinate 296,809,265 downwards.
ACACTAGGACTGGTTGAAAAATCTCACTTCTGGAGCTCGATCACTTGGCAGCTCTATGCACAGCTATTTCATAGTGGGGACATAAAACGATGTAGAGAAGGTGACACTGCCAACAGATGTAGAGAAGGAAAGGAAGAAGACAAGAGGCGAGAGAAGAAATGGAAAGGCCAACCTGGAAAAGAATTTGTATGGCTGACTCATGGAATATGGCAAAAAAGACTGGGACCAACCAAATTCCCAGACAAAAAAGGTAGAAGAAAATTATTTTTATTTAATACTTTGTAAGGACTGAGATGTACCTGCTTTGTAAAAGGTACATTTTTTTTCCTATTTTTATTTTGCAAAGTACAGGAGAAAATGCATTTCTGTTTCTTTTTTTTTTTTACCAGTATTGCACTGTTTATAGAGTCTGGCTTCCTTGGGCAGAGAGGAGGGGGGGTCTTTATTTAAGTTTTTTTTGTTGTTGTTGCTCTCTATTCTGTATTAGATTGGTATCATGGAATGTTGTCACAATTTGGGTTTCTTGCCAGGTGCTTGAGACCTGGGTTGGCCACTGTTGGAAACAGGATACTGGGCTAGATGGACCATTGGTCTGACCCAGTATGGCTACTCTTATGTCATATAGATGAGGGTCTGTCCATGTTCTGCATGTGTGACTGAGGTGAAGGATTCTGCTAGCATGTAGTGTCTGTGTAACACTGCAGCTTGTTCCAGTTTCCCAATAGTAGGTATATTGGTGCTCCAGAGCCCAGTGTAATATATATGGTACTGTCTTTTCATAGGTAGGTTAGGGCTGTTATGGTGTGGCGAGTTTTGTGTTCTAGGGCAGTGTTTCCCAAGTTGGTCCTGGAGTACCCCCTTGCCAGTCAGGTTTTCAGGCTATCCACAATAAATATGCATGACATTGATTTGCATATACTGCCTCCATTACATGCAAATCTTTTTCATGCAGATTCATTGTGGATAGCCTGAAAACCTGAATGGCAAGAGGGTGCTCCAGGACCACCTAGGGAAACACTTCTCTTGGTCCCACTGTAATATTTATAGCACCGTCTTTTCATATGTAGGTTAAGGCTGTTATGGTGTGGTAAGTTTTCAGTATAGGTTTTGGGTGTCTTTTTGCAGGGGTTTGTGCTATTTCACAAAGTGTCTTGCCCTATTTGAATGTAGGGTATGGGGCAAGGGCCACCTTTGGTGGCCTTTGTCACCCAAAATAAAAAATGCTCAAGACTAGTGTTCTTCACATCCTGTAGAGTCACCTCACAAACAAAAGCCCATGTGATTTAAACAAGGTGTCTAGCAGTGGAAGGAATGTGTGTGATATTCCTGAGGTGATGGTCACGATTTGAATATTTTTACTTTGTAGTTAAGAAGACAGGTTGCCTGCTCTGGCCAGTCCAGGGACTTCTTCTGCATCCTGCCTCCTGATGTAACTTACTGTTTTCTTGTAGGCAGGACGCAACGGAGACAGCCTGTATTAATCCATGCCTGCTACAGCCCCTGAGCCACAGACACTGTTGTCTAGCTGATACCAACTGGCATCTATTTTATAAAAGTCTGCTCCCCCTGAGATCAAAACCTGGCTACGCCTCTGAGGGTCGCCCTTTTTTTTCCATTATCGGCATAGGACGCCCATCTCTTAATTACGCCCCAGCCCCGCCTTCGCTATGGTGCCGACACATTCCCATGAACTTTCGTCATCCCCAAGACGGGAAGCAGTTGAGGATGCCCAAAATCGGCTTTCGATTATGCTGATTTGGGCGACCCTGAGAGAAGGATGCCCATCTCCCGAATTGTGTCGGAAGATGGGTGCCCTTCTCTTTCGCAAGAGGATTGAGAAAAATTGCAAAACGACCTTACAAGACGACTGGGCATCCAAATGGCAGATGATGTATAATGTAAGTGGAAAGTGATTCATGTTGGAAAGAGGAACCTGAACTATAGCTACGTGATGCAAGGTTCCACGTTAGGAGTCACTGACCAGGAAAAGGATCTAGGAGTCATTGTTGATGATACTTTGAAACTCTGTGCTTAGTGTGCTGCGGCAGCAAAGAAAGCAAATAGAATGTTACATATTATTAGGAAAGGAATGGAAAATAAAAATGAGGATGTTATAATGCCTTTTTATCGCTCCATGGTGCGACCGCACCTTGAATACTGTGTGCAATTCTGGTCGCCGCATCTCAAAAAAGATATTGTGGAATTAGGAAAGGTACAGAGAAGGGAGATAAAAATGATAAACGGGATGGGACAACTTCCCTATGAGGAAAGGCTGAAACGACTTTTGCTCTTCAGCTTGGAGAAAAGACGGCTGAGGGGAGCAGGGCCGGTCTTAGCAAGTGCGGGGCCCTGTGCAGACCAATTTGGTGGGGCCCCATCCTAGCCCCGCCCTAGCCCCACCCCCACCCTAGCTCCACCCCATTGATAAGATTATTCCATTTTTAGAAATTTTTTTTATTTATGAAATTTCAAATAAAGACAAATGAAGCTAAACTTGTACAAAAAAACTGATTGAAATAATAAGCACAATGCTATCATGAAACCTCCCCTCCCCAGAAGTGGAGTGGCCGAGCCACGGGATCATCATGAATGATGCGGACGGTTGTCCGAAGCGAGCGGAGGTCGGAGCGGAGGCAGAGCGGGGCCCCCTTAGGCGCGGGGCCCTATGCGGCCACCTTGGTCGCCTCTGCCTAAGACCGGCCCTGGAGGGGAGATATGATAGAGGTATATAAAATACTGACAGGGGGATGATCAGAAGCAAACACCAGCACTAGAGGCTGCTAGCGCCACACTAGCACCTGCGTTTGCTAATGCTAATGCGTAAAACAACGCGCTCGTGGGCTCTGAATGCAACTAGCATGCAAATGCATGCAAATCAGGGCTCTTAGTGCAAATAGCATGCAAATACATGCTAAACCTATTCATCCCCAATGATCAGCAAGCAGCACGCCAAGGATTAGCTGGCGTTAGGGTTTGCAGACCATTGGGGAGGAATGGTGAGCCCTGTCCAGCATGCATGAACAACTTGAAAAGCTAAAGGTGGACAAAGCCATGGGACTGGATGGGATCCACCCTAGGATATTGAGGGAGCTCAGAGAGGTTCTGGCGGGTCCTCTTAAAGATTTGTTTAATATATCCTTGCAGACGGGAGAGGTTCCGAGGGATTGGAGAATGGCGGATGTGGTCCCTCTTTACAAAAGTGGTGATAGGGAAGAAGCTGGAAATTACAGGCCGGTAAGCCTCACTTCGGTTATTGGAAAAGTAATGGAAGCGATGCTGAAGGAAAGGATAGTGAATTCCCTGGAAGCCAATAAGTTGCAAGATCCGAGACAACATGGTTTTAGCAAAGGGAAATTGTGCCAAACGAATCTCATTGAGTTCTTTGATTGGGTGACAGGAGAATTGAATCAGGGACGAGCTATGGACGTAATCTACTTAGATTTCAGCAAAGCTTTTGACACGGTTCTCCACAGGAGGCTCTTAAATAAACTGGATGGGCTGCCTATTTGCGGATGATACTAAGATCTGTGACAGAGTGGAAACCTGGGAGGGAGTGGAAAACATGAAAAAGGATCTGAGGAAGCTAGAAGAATGGTCTAAGGTTTGGCAATTAAAATTCAATGCGAAGAAATGCAAAGTGATGCACTTAGGGAATAGAAATCCATGGGAGACGTATGTGTTAGGCGGGGAGAGTCTGATAGGTACAGATGGGGAGAGGGATCTTGGGGTGATAGTATCTGAGGATTTGAAGGCGACAAAACAGTGTGACAAGGCGGTGGCCGTAGCTAGAAGGTTGTTAGGCTGTATAGAGAGAGGTGTGACCAGCAGAAGAAAGGGGGTGTTGATGCCTCTTTATAAGTCGATAGTGAGGCCCCACCTGGAGTATTGTGTTCAGTTTTGGAGGCCGTATCTTGCTAATGTAGGGGGCAAAACTTGCACTGTTTACTTTATTTGGACTTTTGTGGACTTTTGCACTAGCAGGATTTTCTATTTGGACTTTGCATTCACACTTGCACCTTTGCATTGTACCAAAACCTCAGCTTTTCTATGATGAGCCTAAACTAAAACCTAAAACTGTGCAGTTTGGACTTTTACTAATAACATCTATTTGTTAACTAGCAGCTAGATAACAAGTTGTAGTAGTCAGCAATTTAGGTTTGTAAGGGAGACAGCTGGCTCTGCCCGTGCAGTCTCGTGATCCATGTATAGAGGCTGTATTATGTGAATGTGCTGAAACACTGCAATAAGTTACATTTCTTGCAAAGTAACAATTTCTATGAAAGCTATGAAACTGACGCATCTTTTCTCTGTGAGAACTACAGAACTACTAATGTATTGCGCATGTCCTTGTGTGACGTATGGCATGTGTTAAGCGCATGATCACTAATGATGTATAAGAACGGGTGTCAGATGACGCTCAGGGCGCAGTATCCTGAGTCTGAACTTAGTACTGTGTCAGCTAGCTAATAAAAGTTGCCTTGCTTTGGAAGTCAGTGTCTCGGCCTCCTGATTTACTTGCTGAACAGTCCGGTTACATTGGCGAGCCAGCCAGGAGGCGGGGCCGAGGACGAGGATATTTCCTCCCCTCCCTGATAGTGGCACGGCTGAGCCGGGACTGGCGATTCCCTCCAGCTGACCAGAGAGTGCGCACCGCTGAGTTCAGCGTCTGGCCGCTGTGAGAGAATTGTTCAGGGCTGAGTGGCCTGCATAAAGGGTGCGCGATCCTGGGCAAGACAACTTTTCGGGTCTCCGGAGACTTCTGAATCCTGTAGCAGAATCAGGTGAGTATACTCTCTGGGAATCAGCAGCTGACCCAGTAAGGGTCGAAGAGGGGCTTGATCACCCCCTTCGCCAGTGCCGACTAGGGACTACGTCCCGAAACCCACTAGGCTCCGGGCAGAGACGGGAGGACGAGCTTCCTGTCTGTATGAAAGCTGAGTGATTGGCCCTGCAGTTTCAAGCCGGGCAACCGCGTCTTGGCCAGGGCGAGTGTTGAACCTTCTGTGTCTGGTAGAGCGGGACCCCTTACCCCTCTGCTATCCTTTTCCCTCCTTGTCTGTATACTATCCTTTGGCACCGTTGTACAGGATGGGCGGGGGTGGGTCTACACCTTTGGATTTAATGACCGAGCACTTTAGTGAAGCGTTCGTTAATGACCGAGCACTTTAGTGAAGCGTTCGATCAGAAACACTGTTCCAGGGCAGGGATGATACAGCGTTGTCAGTTTATGTGACCTGGGTTGGGTCGATCTGTTAATTGGCCGCCAGAGGGCACTTTCGCATATGAAAAGATCACCGCTGTTCAGAATATTGTAATAGTAGACGGTAATCCTGGCTGTCCTGAGGATATTCCGTATATAGAGGGGTGGGCAGATGTGGTGCGAAACCCGCCGATATGGGCCCAAAGGAAGGTGGAGAAGGCAGCCCTAATGGTGGTGGCCCAAAGAAAAAGTCAGAGACCTAAATTGAAACCAAGGTCCCAGTCCCTGCCTGCAGTAGTTGAGGGGGTGGCTGAGGGCCGCTGTGATGTTAGGCCTACTCGTTCAAAGAAAGTAGTCCCTGTTCTGGAGAAACTGGAGGAGGAGGATCCCATGCCTAGCCCGGCCCCGCCCCCTTATACCCCGATATGTCCGGATCTTACTGAATTAAGACGGGGAACAGGGGACGCCGGGCCTGGACCCCAGGAAGAGAATTCAGACAGTCAGCCTACCCCTGATCAGACAGAGTCCCCAGTAGACCAGAAGTCCTTTAAGAAAAGCCAGAGAGTCCCCAAGGAACCCACTCGCTACCTGGCCACAAGTCCAGTTATAGCTCCAGCTGACCGCCGAATTACAGCTGATTTGTATCCCATTAGAGAAGCCATGGTACAATTACCAAATCCTGAGGATCCAGACCATCCGATTGAGTCAGTAGTCTATAATCACGTCCCTTTCTCGAGTTCAGATCTTCTGAATTGGAAGAATCATGGGCCCACATATGAACAGAAACCTGAACAGCTTATCGAATTAGTGGAGGGAATAATATTTAGCCACAATCCGACCTGGTCCGATTTGAGGCAACTGAGTTCCCATATATTAACTACTGAAGAACGCCGTCAGCTGCAACAGAATATGGAAGAGGCAGTTCGGCAGGCGCATCCAAATGAACCAGATTTAGCCAATCGCGTTGCTGCCCTGGTGCCCACCACCCAACCCGAATGGAATCATCAAACCAGCAGGCCGAGAGTCCTTACGTCAATATCAACAGGCCTATCTGGCAGCCCTGAAGAAGGGAAAGCGGAAGATCACCAATATGGGAAAGATTCATGACATAGTACAAAAGAAGCATGAAAGTCCAGGAGACTTTCTGGAACGGCTTATGGATGCCTATCGCAAATATAGTCCAATCGATCCCGAGGATCCAGCTAACCGTCCAAAGATAGTAATGAGTTTTGTTACCCAAGCAGCACCAGACATTAGAAAGAAGCTGCAGAAGACTGAGGGGTTTGAAGGCATGAGTATTAGTCAATTGAAGGCGATGGCCGATCGTGTTTTTGGATATCGGGATCAGGAGGAGAAAAGTGAGGCCCGGAGAGAAGCGAGCAGACAGATGCATGAAAATGCCACCTTGTTGGCTGCTGCGCTGGAAGAACACAGGGGGCAAAGTAGAGGAGTGGCTGTGCCAGATGAACCCAGGGGACAGTACAGGGGGAGAGGTCGGAAGTTTCCCTTAGGGAAGCCCCAGTGTGCATACTGCAGGCAAGAAGGCCATTGGAAGGCGGAGTGTGGAGAGAGAGGAAAAGGCCGGGGACGGTCAGAGCAGCAGGAGTGGCAGATGGCTGTGGATGCTGTTCAGACCCACACAGCATGAAGGCACCGGGAGGGGAGAATCCCCACTGACCCTCTGGTGCAAATTCAGGTGGGGACGCAACGAATGAAAGCCCTGTTAAATACCAGGGCCCAAAGATCTGTCATCACTACAGCAATAGCCCCTGAGACCAAAGATACCATACCGATAGTGGGGGCCTCGGGAAAATCGATTACTGCACCTCTGTTGAAGGAACGACAGGTCCACATTGGAGGGAAAACAGTCTCTCACCAGTTCATACATATACCTAAATGTCCCATTCCTCTGATTGGGCGGGACTTGCTATGCAAGTTGCAAGCCACCCTGAAATTTAAAGCCACGGGGGAAGTTGAGGCCACTTTTGAAGAACAACCAGTATCCCTCATCTGTCCTGTCCAGGAGGAGTGGCGACTACATGCTCCTCTGGTTGTTACTACTGCTGCCAGCTGCTACACCGACAACACTGAATTTGCACAGCAGAGAAGGACTCTGATGGCGGGTGTCCCTGGAGTCTGGGCAGAATTGAATCCTGGAGGGTTGGCTGTAAACGCCACCCCTATCTGGGTTGAGCTAAAACCCAATGCTCAAATTGTCAACCAAGGCCAGTACAGTATACCGTATGCCGCTCGACATAGTATGCAAACGCATTTGCAGAAACTCCTACAACAGGGAGTCTTAAAGTCTACCAGATCAGCCTGGAATACCCCATTACTGCCAGTCAAGAAGCCAGGAACCCCCGAGTACCGACCAGTTCAGGACTTGAGGAAAGTCAATAACCAGGTTGTGGATATCGTTGCTCTTGTACCTAACCCTTACTCCATTTTAGCCCAAGTGCCAGCCCAAACCAAGTGGTACAGTGTAATAGACTTAAAGGATGCTTTCTTCTCCATACCACTTGCTGAGGAGAGTCAGCAGTTCTTTGCATTCAACTGGGAGGACCTACAGACCGGAACTAAACAACAATTTACCTGGACCCGGCTACCGCAAGGATTCAAGAATTCGCCCACTCTGTTCGGGGAACAACTCGCCCATGATTTGAAAACGTATCAGACTGAGTATGGGCCTGTTGTCCAATATGTGGACGATCTGTTGGTAGCCAGGGAAACATACACTGATTGTGCAGTGGCAACTGTTAATCTTCTGAAAACTCTGGAAGTGCAAGGATACCGAGCCAGCCGGAAAAAAGCGCAGCTGTGTGAAATCGAGGTTGAGTACTTGGGATTTCGCCTCCGGGAAGGTACCCGGAGGCTCGGTACACCCCGTACTCAAGCCATCTGTGACCATCCCTCACCAACAAACAAAAAGGAACTGCGGGCATTGTTGGGGGCAGCTGGTTATTGCCGAATATGGATCCTCAATTTTGCTGTTTTGACCCAAGACCTGTACGCCAAACTGAAAGGGCCTGAACCCGAGGCCCAACCCTTCCAGTGGGAAAAACACGAATTGAGGGCCCTAGCTAATTTGAAAACAGCCCTTGTATCCCCCCCAGCACTTGGCTAAATCCAGAGGTCAATATTCCATCCTCATTCTTCTTGATCTTTCCGCTGCTTTTGACACTGTCGATCACAGCATACTTCTCGATACCCTGTCCTCACTTGGATTCCAGGGCTCTGTCCTTTCCTGGTTCTCTTCCTACCTCTCCCTCCGCACCTTTAGTGTTCACTCTGGTGGATCCTCTTCTACTTCTATCCCTCTGCCTGTCGGCGTACCTCAGGGTTCTGTTCTTGGTCCCCTCCTCTTTTCTATCTACACTTCTTCCCTTGGTTCATTAATCTCATCCCATGGCTTTTCCTACCATCTCTATGCTGATGACTCCCAAATCTACCTTTCTACCCCTGATATCTCACCTTGCATCCAAACCAAAGTTTCAGCGTGCTTGTCTGACATTGCTGCCTGGATGTCTCAACGCCACCTGAAATTAAATATGACCAAAACCGAGCTTCTCATTTTCCCCCCCAAACCCACCTCCCCGCTCCCCCCGTTTTCTATTTCTGTTGATGGCTCTCTCATTCTCCCTGTCTCCTCAGCTCGAAACCTTGGGGTCATCTTTGACTCTTCTCTCTCCTTCTCTGCTCATATCCAGCAGACCGCCAAGACCTGTCATTTCTTTCTTTACAACATCCGTAAAATCCGCCCCTTTCTTTCCGAGCACTCTACCAAAACCCTCATCCACACCCTTGTCACCTCTCGTTTAGACTACTGCAATCTGCTTCTTGCTGGCCTCCCACTTAGTCACCTCTCCCCTCTCCAGTCGGTTCAAAACTCTGCTGCCCGTCTCATCTTCCGCCAGGGTCGCTTTACTCATACTACCCCTCTCCTCAAGACCCTTCACTGGCTACCTATCCGTTTTCGCATCCTGTTCAAACTTCTTCTACTAACCTATAAATGTATTCACTCTGCTGCTCCCCAGTATCTCTCCACACTCGTCCTTCCCTACACCCCTTCCCGTGCACTCCGCTCCATGGATAAATCCTTCTTATCTGTTCCCTTCTCCACTACTGCCAACTCCAGACTTCACGCCTTCTGTCTCGCTGCACCCTACGCCTGGAATAAACTTCCTGAGCCCCTACGTCTTGCCCCATCCTTGGCCACCTTTAAATCTAGACTGAAAGCCCACCTCTTTAACATTGCTTTTGACTCGTAACCACTTGTAACCACTCGCCTCCACCTACCCTCCTCTCTTCCTTCCCGTTCACATTAATTGATTTGATTACTTTATTTATTTTTTGTCTATTAGATTGTAAGCTCTTTGAGCAGGGACTGTCTTTCTTCTATGTTTGTGCAGCGCTGCGTATGCCTTGTAGCGCTATAGAAATGCTAAATAGTAGTAGTAGTAGTAATGTAACGAAGCCTTTCCACCTGTTTGTAGATGAGAAGAAAGGCCTTGCACTTGGAGTATTAACGCAAACAGTCGGTACTTGGCAACGTCCAGTAGCATACCTTTCTTTTTTTTTTATTTGCAAGAAGTCTTTATTATCAGTGAACTTGAACAAAGTTTACATAATACAAGCAACAGGCAAACACTTCTGCTTTACATATACAAGAAGTCTAATAGTACTGCCTATATTGTAACGAGTAACAGTATCAACTGGCCTACAAGTACATTACCAAACTTCAGTAATTTTTTAGAGTTTTTTTTTTCCAGAGTATAATAATTCCCCATCCAATCCCTGCCCCCTCCCACCCCCCACTCTCTCCCAAAAGTCACGGCTAGCTATAACCATGCAGAACACTCTCTGAGCTTATAGACCATAGTTACAGAGCGTCAGGAGGAATATATTGCCATACCGATTGCCAGGTACCCAACTGGTGCTTGCGCTCAGCAATCAATCTCTCCATCTCTCTCACATACCTCAATTTATAGAGCCATTTTGTTATTGGGGGCACCCCCTCTCTCCGCCAATGGGATGCTACTACCACCCTGGCAGTGCCCACCACCTGGTTTACCAATGTCTGTTGAGCAGATGAGAGATCAGCAATCCTGGCTGAAAACAGGAACACCAATGGACTCAGTGGCACCCTACACCCCAGCCATTTCTGCAGCCGAAAATGAATCGCCCTCCAGTAGGCATTAAGTTTTTTGCAGCTCCACCACACGTGACCCATTGTACCCTTTTGACCACAGCATCGCCAACACCCATCCAACGCATCTGGAAAGATCCTCTGCAACCGGGCCGGTGTGAGGTACCACCTATACAGTACCTTCACTGCATTCTCCTGCATGGGGACATGAGTCGATAGCCTCACTACTTTTCTCTCAATACTCTCCCACTCGGACTCCTCCAAATGTATACCTAGTTCTCTCTCCCAGCCTCTTCTGTGTACTCCATTACAAGATGAATGATGACTTATGTTTTGATACAGATAACCAATCAGGCCACGGGAGGACGCAAGTTTCCCACATATCTCCTCCAGACCAAGTTTCTTTCGCGACATCACCTCTCGCACCGCTTTAGTTTGCAAGAAGTGGGCCACTTGGCAATAGGCGAATTCATCTCCCTCTACCTCAGGGTATCTATCCTTCAGAGCCTTAAAAGACAGCACTGAATCATCTTCAAACATCTGTCCCCAGGTCCGCACCCCGGCTCTGTGCCATTTTGTGAATGTCCCCTTTATAGTACCGGGCAAGAATAATGGGTTATATGCTATTGGGGTACTCTGGGTCAGGATACATTGTTTCTTGGGAAACATTCTGTCCCAATAGTGAAGTGTTACCTCCACTGAGGAGCAAGTTCCCTCTCCCATACATCTGAATGGCCTAGGTAACCATATTAATGCGCTCAACGGTGTGTCTCCCAGTGAGTGTTGTTCTATTTGTACCCATTGTCTATCTGGGTATTCTTGGTGCCATTCGAGTGCTGCCTTCCCCTGTGCCGCTCTATAGTACCAGGCGAGATTGGGTACCCCCAGCCCACCTCTTTTCCTATCCCTGTATAGCAGTGATCTCGCTAGTCTTGGACGCTTTCCTGCCCAGACGAACCGCACAAGTGTGTCTTGTAAGGATGCTATAAATCGTCTGGGCATCATCACAGGCAGCACCTGGAAAAGGTATAGCAACCGAGGCAGAATATTCATTTTAAGAATAGCTATTCTCCCAAACCATGAAAATTGCATGTCTCCCCAGCGCTCTAAATCAGCCCTAATAGTTTTGCCTAGCCCCTTATAATTTGCGTTACACAACTCAGAGAATGTCCTAGTCAAATTCACCCCCAAGTATCTAAGTTGTTTATGAGCCCAGCGAAAAGGAGAAGAGATCTTTAAAGAACCCACCACCTCCTCTGGAAGGGTTACATTTAGGGCTTCAGATTTAGCCATGTTGACTTTAAAGCCAGACACAGCAGAGTATTCATCTATCAATCACTCTAAATGTAGGAATGTGGTCAGTGGGCGAGTAACAAACAGTAGGACATCATCTGCAAAAAGGGCCAGTTTATGGATTCTGTCTGCCACTCTAACTCCTGAGATATTGGGGTCCAGGCGCAACCGAGCCGCAAAGGGCTCCATCACCATAGTGAACAACAAAGGTGAAAGAGGGCATCCCTGCCTAGTTCCTCTATAGAGCGTAAATAAGTCTGAATTGCTTCCGTTGACCCGGACACATGCCCTTGGGGAATCATAAAAAGCCTGAATCCATCTCCTAAATTGTAATCCAAACCCCATCGTCTCAAGAACTCTATGCATGAAGGGCCAGTGAACCCGGTCAAAGGCTTTTTCTGCGTCCAGACTTAGAAGACATAACGGTTTCTGGGTTCTTTTTGCCAAATACATAAGGTCTACCGCCCTCCTGATATTGTCCATTGCTTTCCGGTATGAGACAAAGCCCACCTGATCTGGATGGATGAGCACTGGTAGAACTGGTGCCACTCGATTGGCTAATACCTTAGCCAAGATTTTTACGTCAGCATTTAACACTGATATAGGTCTATAAGATCCACAGTCCATATGATCTTTTCCAGGCTTGGGTAGTACTGCTATCCAAGCCTCCATCATAGACAGAGGCAAGGACCCGCCCTTTCCCACCTGATTAAACAAGTCAGCTAAGAGAGGGGCTAACTCAGGTGCAAACTGCTTATAGAACTCATTGGGCAATCCATCCAAACCAGGCGACTTGCTCGATGGTAAGCTTCTAATAGCCTCTTGAATTTCCTTAGGGGTAACCGGCTCATCTAACAGTCGCTGCTGTTGGTGACTCAGGGAGGACAACTCGCTGTCCCGTAAATATTGATCTACTGATTCCATAGATGGATTGAGTTCCCTAGCGTATAAGGCCTGGTAGAATTCCCCAAATCTCCTACGTATGTCCTCAGATTTATCAAGATCTTTCCCAACCCTGTCCCTGATCTTTAAGATAGTTTTGTCTACTTTTTGCCTACGCATCTTTATAGCTAAAAGACGCCCTGCTTTGTTGGCGAACTCGTAAGAGCCCAGCCTGCTTTTTGCATATAACATGCTAAGTTGCTCAGAATATATAGAGTCGAGCATTAATCTTTGATCACTTATTTCTTTCAGGGTCTGTGAAGACCCATTTGCCTTATGTTGCGCTTCCAGTGAACGAATATTCTCCAAACAGCTTGCTACCTGTGCCTTACGGGCTTTTGCTTTCTTACTGGCCAGTTGCAAGAAATAGCCACAAGATACTGCCTTCATGGTATCCCAGATTGTGCTGAGTGAAGGCCCAGAATTCAAATTAAACTCAAAATATTCTTTCAACATTTTTTTATATCCCACCACAGCTGCCTCATCTTGCAGAATATTAACTTTTAATGCCCATCTTTTGTCCTTGCTTTCAGTCCTAATATTGGGTAAAGTTACCCATATCGGGGCATGATCCGACAGGGTCATACTACCTATTCCTGCTTCCGGGCCTCTCTCCGCTAAGGCAACTTCCAGTAGGATATAATCTATGCGGGAATAGGAGTGGTGTACTGGGGAATAGAACGTATAATCTCGCACCCTCTGATTATGAACCCTCCACAGATCTACCATGCCTAAAGATTGAGTTAAAGATCTCAGTGCTTGCGTGTCCCTCTGTCCCTCCATTCTAGAGGCTCCAGAGCGATCCATACCCGGGTTCATCACTGTATTAAAGTCCCCTCCTATAATTAGGGAGCCCTGTGCAAAGGAGGCCAAGGAATTTTTAACTTTTCAATAAAATCTGCTTGCCCTAAGTTTGGGGCATAGATAGAGGCGATAGTGAGATCCACTTGGTCAATTTTAACATGCAGAAAAATATAGCGTCCTCCTGGGTCCCTCCTGATCTTAAGCACCTGCACTCCAGCTGTGGAATGTATCAAAATCGCTACGCCCCCCCCGTCTGGGCCCTGCTGCAGAGGCGAAATGCGCCACCGGGTAGTCCGAGCAGGAGAGAAGTCTTTCGTGCCTTTCCCTCAAGTGTGTTTCTTGAAGAAGAGCCACATGTGGCCTAAGCTGTCCCAATTCTTTATAAAACTTCTGCCTTTTCTGAGGCATGTTAAGGCCTTTTACATTATAAGATAAGATCTTTAAACCTGTACCCTTCATTACATGGGTTATCGTTCTTAAGTAGCTTCATCCCTCCAAGACCACTCTGTATAGTATCGTAGAGTGTATAATCTTAAATGCCAGCCATGTCCTTCCCTACCCCCTTCCTCCCTCCCACCCCTAGCCACTCCCCCCCACTGAAATCCCTCCCCTATCCCGTCCTTTTTCACCAATTGAAAGACCACGTCCTCCAAGTGGGAGTCGAGGAAGTTCCCCACCCTTCACACAGTACCCAACCACACATCCACCCCCCCCAACCCTGCCTTATCGAATCAAACAACTAACTCTCCCGTCAGCGTTCCATCCTTCTGCTAGTCCCATTTAACAGCCAGTTAACAATTAGCCCTCCACCATAACCAGTACATCCAACCATAAACTTTGAAATTCTTTTTTTTTTTTTTTACTATAAGCAGAACCCTCACCCGCATTCACAACATGCAGTTCAAAATAGGTACCTCTGCCAGGCCAGAGTAGTGTATTTTCCCTACACCATGTCCCTGGTGACCTGGTCTTATGGAGTCAGTCCAACCTACTCAGTCCATCGCAGCGCTTCTGAGTACCACGCTTTGTCGATTCTGGGATTCTTTGCCACCGTTGAAGCTTTGCTCGGGTGGTAGGCGCTACTGCCCCAGGTGGAGACTTAACAGAAACCAGTTCCGCAGCATATAGGGCCTCCCAAGCCTCCTGTAGAGTTTGCACCTTCTGTTTGTTACCCTTCAGGGTAAAAAGGAGAGCGAAGGGAAATCCTCATCTGTAAGGTATTTTATGTTTGTTCAAGGACTCCAGCACTGGTCTCATCTGTCTTCTTAATTGCAATGTATATTGTGATAAATCCTGGTAAACCTGAATGCGGGTCCCACCATATTCCAGACGCTCAGTCGTTCTGGCAGCCGCCAGAATTTTTTCCTTAATTTCGTATTTGTGGAAACGCACGATTATATCGCGGGTCTGCTGTTCTTTACGCGCCCCCAGCGCTCTGTGAGCTCTATCCAGCTCACATCGCATTTCACCCGCTTCAGGACCGAGCAGAGTTGAGCACAAAGTTTGCACTATTTCAGCCACGTTCTCTGTGTCACCGCCTTCAAGTACACCGCGGAAGCGGAGATTATTCCTCCGTCCCCTATTCTCGAGATCGTCCATCTTATATTCCAAGTGTGCATGCTTTTGTTCCAGTTCCTGGAGAAGTTCAGCATGTTTGTTCAGGGACTCAGCGTGTTTGTCAATTTTCAGCTCTGCCTCCTCCACTCTGCCGCCTAACTCTCGGAGGTCAGCGCTTAAGGTGTCCATCCGCTCTAAGATTTCATCCTTGGACTGCTTAATTTCAGTCTGGATATTGGATAAAAATTTGCGGAGCTCGTTTGAGATGCTTCCGACATAGACAAAGCGGAGTCCGAGTCCGAGAGGGAAGCACACCCTGGGGACTCGTGGCGTTTAGCGGCCTTGGGTGCCATACTTTTCTCCGCTCTATCCGCATCTTTTTTCCGGCTTGAAGCTGTTTTGCTCATGGCTGTAGCTGTTCAATAACAGGATCCGCTCATCCAAACCCTGATTTGCAGTTGTTGATTCGCGATTTTACCCCAAAAGTCGGTGTTGGGTATGGGAGCTGCGAAGCTAGACCACCATGCTATATGGTGACGTCACTTCCTCTCTCCAGTAGCATACCTTTCTAAGAGCATGGACAATGTAGCTAAAGGTTGGCCGGGATGCCTCCGGAGTATAGCTGCTGCCTGCCTGCTGATCAAGGAAGCCCATAAGCTTACCTTTGGCCAAACATTACTCGTAACTGCTCCACATACCATTCGGGGCCTATTAGAAAGCCATGGACCCCGTTGGATGACTAATTCCCGGTTAGTCAAGTATCAGGCCCTACTGTGTGAAAACCCAGAAGTACAGATTCAAGATACCACCAACTTGAACCCTGCCACTCTCTTGCCAGCTCCCGAACCTAGACTACATGATTGTGAGGAAGTGATGGGTACTGTCCATTCCAGCAGACCTGACCTTAAGGACCAGCCGTGGCAAGGGGGAATTACCCTATTTACAGATGGAAGTAGTCAGGTGATAGCTGGGGTTCGACGGGCAGGATATGCTGTTGTATCAGAGGACCACATAATAGAAGCAGTGGCCTTACCACCCGGCACCTCTGCTCAGAAGGCTGAATTGATTGCCCTCACTAGAGCTCTCCAGTGGGCAGAAGGGAAGGTGGTCAATATTTACACTGACTCCAAATATGCATTCTTAACCCTTCAGGTACATGGGGCATTGTATAAGGAACGAGGCTTCCTAACTGCAGAAGGAAAGGGACTTGTACATGCCACTGAAATCTGCCAACTGCTTGATGCAGTATGGAAACCCAAGAAAGTGGCGGTGATGCACTGTAAGGCTCATGCCAGTAGAACGGACCCCATTGCCCGGGGCAATCAGCGAGCGGATGATGCAGCAAAGAAGGCGAACCAACTTCCTTATTCTTCCAATTCTGAAATGTTACTCCTAATTCCTTTGCCAACTGAGACCCCAACTTACGCTCCGTCAGAGGACGAGTGGGCTCGACGAGAGACACTAGAACTGCGTCAAGGCTGGTGGGTGTTACCGGATGACCGAATATGGATACCTGAGACATTGGCCTGGACCGTGGTTAAGGGGGCCCATGACCAAACTCACTTCGGCCGAGACGCTCTGAGTCGGTTACTTGGGAAAACCTACTACATCAATAATCTGTCCCATTGGACTAAGCATGCTTCTCGTCAATGCCTCACTTGTGCTCGGAATAACCCACGGACGGGGACAGGCCCAGCCCCTGGAAACATCTTACGAGGCACCAGTCCTTTTCAAGTCTGC
Source organism: Microcaecilia unicolor (assembly GCF_901765095.1). Taxonomy (NCBI): domain Eukaryota; kingdom Metazoa; phylum Chordata; class Amphibia; order Gymnophiona; family Siphonopidae; genus Microcaecilia; species Microcaecilia unicolor. The sequence goes on along the minus strand of NC_044033.1, from coordinate 296,792,583 downwards.
CAGATTGATTTCACGCACATGCCTCCAGCCAGGGGCTTTAAAGCTATCCTTGTAGCAGTATGTACATACACTGGGTGGATTGAGGCTATACCTACACGAACTGAAATGGCCAAAGAAGTCACCTCTTTTCTCCTCCATCAACTCCTTCCAAGGTATGGACTCCCCAAACAGATTAACTCTGATAACGGTCCTGCTTTTACCAGCAAAGTAACCCAACAGCTCAGCAAAAGACTTGGCCTCGATTGGAAGTTGCATTGCGCATGGAGACCGCAGAGTAGTGGGGCGGTAGAGCGGGCCAATAGATCCCTGAAGAATTAGTTAGCTAAGCTCTGCCAGGAGGCAAAAGCCAAGTGGCCTGATCTTTTACCCCTGGCCCTACTACATCTCAGGTGTCTGCCCAGGGCCACCAGTCTTACTCCCTATGAGATGATGTATGCTAGACCACCGCCTTTGCCCTCCTGTCCCACATCCGTACAAATTCAAGGGGAAGGTACCCTTGTCCAGCAGCTGAAAGGGTTAAGACAGGCAGTGCAGGACATTCAACAGTATACTGAGAGCGTCAGTCCATTAGTTTTGACTACCCCAGTACACCAGTTTCAGGTAGGAGATGAGGTTTGGGTAAAAGAATGGGATGATGCTGATTGTTTAAAACCTAAATGGCGGGGACCTTCTCTCGTCATTCTAACCACTCCCACTGCTGTTAAAATTGCAGGGACTCCTGTCTGGATACACTGGACCAGAGTAAAACCTGCTGCTGCTTCGTCACCACAGGGAAAGTGGACTGTCCGCCCAAACCCGAATCACCCTCTGCGGTTGACTCTCACCAGGAGTCAATAACTGTGCCCCACACATAAGTTCACACAGCGGCCATTCCTTGCCATCAAATGATAATTATCCGGTATCTGACCTGGGGGGTATTCCTTTGTAGCGGCCCCTACCCTTCAGCAGTCCACTCCAAGACATGTCAGAATTGTACTGCCCCGGTTCGGAGTGGACCCCATAAAGGGGGTCTTATGTTTATCGCCCATACTTCTGTTCACAAAGACTGTTGGTTGGCCCCACCCACTGTCTGCATAGAGAACAACGAGAAATATTAGATAGGTAACCTCAAGCCCCACGCGTACCGGTTTGGCTCAGTGTGCTCAGGCGCCTGTCATACCTGTCCTAAAGGCAGACCGATAGCTTGTGCCACCTATGCCAGACAGTGGGGCCTGTCTGACGGGGGAGGGAAACAGGACATGGTGCAGGAATTACTGGTGCAGAAAGCTGTCGCACGACTTACCCGACCTGTTCCTCCCCCAGCCCTCAATACAGGGGCTAACCGTAGTACTGCTTTATATGACTCTGTTGTACACCTTACTTCTGATTTTGATGATGTTTTTAAGCAAGGGAAAAATTTGTTTATTGATCTGACTTCCCGCATTGGACGGGCTCTTAATGTTACCAACTGTTGGATTTGTGGGGGAGCCTTGATGGGAGAATCCTGGCCCTGGCGAGGTTCCCCCATGACCCCGGAACAACTAGCAGCCTGGAATTGGACTAAGCGCCCCTCCTATACACAGCGTACCGGCCAATGGACTCTTAGCTCACTGGTGATAGGCCATGAATGTATTTCTCGGTATCCTGATAGCAATTTCACTAGTCCTATAGGAGACACTCCCTGTGTCTCCATCCTTACTGTTAATGGCACTCAGGTGGTGGAAGAAATTAATATTTTTCGGGGTCTGTCTGTTTGGGGGCCTTGTGTTCTTACCCTGTTTACTTCCATGTGTTTTGTCTTTTGCTCGCAGGGCTATGGAACGTATTGCTGACCAGCGCGCAGCTTTACAAATTATGTCTCTTCAGATGTATTCTTCCCTGCCGTCAGTAGATGTGGATCCTGATTCCTCTGATGATGACCCCTAACTTCAGCAACATTCCACCATACCTCCACTCTCCCATACTAACCTAACATCTTTTGTATTTTTCCAGATATTGTGCACCACTTGCCCTCTGGGCCATCTACACCTTTCCTGGCAAAGACCGGCTACAAAGGGGGGAGCGTCCAACAGGGACCTTTCGTCTCAACCCCGGTGAAGAACTCAACGGCCACGAAAGGAATCTTAGGGCCATCACTTCTTGAACTTCTCTACATTTACACCACCTCCGTTGTGATACTTTTCACTTGGACAATTGATAAAGTATCAAAGGGGGGATTGTAGGGGGCAAAACTTGCACTGAACTTGCAAAACTTGCACTGTTTACTTTATTTGGACTTTTGTGGACTTTTGCACTAGCAGGATTTTCTATTTGGACTTTGCATTCACACTTGCACCTTTGCATTGTACCAAAACCTCAGCTTTTCTATGATGAGCCTAAACTAAAACCTAAAACTGTGCAGTTTGGACTTTTACTAGTAACATCTATTTGTTAACCAGCAGCTAGATAACAAGTTGTAATAGTCAGCAATTTAGGTTTGTAAGGGAGACAGCTGGCTCTGCCCGTGCAGTCTCGTGATCCATGTATAGAGGCTGTATTATGTGAATGTGCTGAAACACTGCAATAAGTTACATTTCTTGCAAAGTAACAATTTCTATGAAAGCTATGAAACTGATGCATCTTTTCTCTGTGAGAACTACAGAACTACTAATGTATTGCGCATGTGCTTGTACTGCGCATGTCCTTGTGTGACGTATGGCATGTGTTATGCGCATGATCACTAATGATGTATAAGAACGGGTGTCAGATGACGCTCGGGGTGCAGTATCCTGAGTCTGCACTTAGTACTGTGACAGCTAGCTAATAAAAGTTGCCTTGCTTTGGAAGTCAGTGTCTCGGCCTCCTGATTTACTTGCTGAACAGTCTGGTTACACTAAGGATGCAAAAAGAATTGAAGCGGTGCAAAGAAAAGCTACGAGAATGGTATGGGATTTGCGTTACAAGACGTATGAGGAGAGACTTGCTGACCTGAACATGTATACTCTGGAGGAAAGGAGAAACAGGGGTGATATGATACAGACGTTCAAATATTTGAAAGGTATTAATCCGCAAACGAACCTTTTCCGGAGATGCGAAGGCAGTAGAATGAGAGGACATGAAATGAAATTGAAGGGGGGCAGACTCAAGAAAAATGTCAGGAAGTATTTTTTCACAGAGTAGTGGATGCTTGGAATGCCCTCCTGCGGGAGGTGGTGGAAATGAAAACGGTAACGGAATTCAAACATGCGTGGGATAAACATAAAGGAATCCTGTTCAGAAGGAATGGATCCTAAGGAGATTAGCCGAGATTGGGTGGCAGAGCCGGTGGCGGGAGGCGGGGATGGTGCTGGGCAGACTTATACGGTCTGTGCCCTGAAAAGGACAGGTACAAATCAAGGTAAGGTATACACAAAAAGTAGCACATATGAGTTTATCTTGTTGGGCAGACTGGATGGACCGTGCAAGCTGTTCCTAATTAATATCAATTCAGTCCATAAGCAGGGAAAATCTCTGCTAAAAAGTCTCTCCAATAATCCAAAATTCAAACCTCGCAGTCAACACATGTATAAATAGTATTTTCTTTCAATTCTTCATTCAAATTGCTTCTCACTATAATCATCCACATGTTCCATTGTGATAGCACTGCAAAAATTGTAATAAAGTCACGATTATGTTTTATCACCAAAAGGATCTCCTCTGCTCCGTGTGCTGAAGATCAAGGACTGTGATTCACAACCATTGCTTGCTCGACCTCTTCAATCAGTTGCGGCCCCATCCGGTGCCCAAACACAGGAAGATACACACTGACCCATGTTGGTGGAGTGTTTAGATTTCTACCAACTGGTATTGTATGCCCCTGACGCAGTCTGTATTCTAGGTGAAACATGGTCATGTCAGGTATTTGAGAGTGTATCCTGGGAGCATTAATAAAGACTGCCTTTTCTTTAGCAAGGTCCGCTCTTTGTCTTTTGTTCCATGGTGCTTTCGTACCCCTACACTGCTAACCTGACAAATGTTTCTTGCTGGTGGTACTGAAGCCTATACCACTGCCTATGAGGTATAGGCTGTGGTAGTAAGTACCTATGACACTTACTACCTTGGCTATGTAACAAAATACCTAGCCACCTGCCTGGGGTAACCCTGCAGCCACTTACCCTCTATCCCCAGCACAGCTCAGGTCAGCCTGCACCTGCCGCTTCTGCTCTACACTAGCACCCTCCTCTCACCGACTGGGTCACAACCGCTTCTGGGCGAGTCTCCCACTCTCAAATTATCCCCAGTGATTTCTAGGTTACTGGAGGTTCCACACTCCCCAGAAAGCACTCATAGGCCCAACATACAAACCACCAGGATTCTTTTATCAGTTCAGACAAACAGGGTGAACAATTATTTTTATTCTCTTTAAAAATATTGAACAGTGAAACAAAATAGTGCAAATGGCAAACAATAACAGGTAACTGAAATATGGATAAATTATAACACTAACTGGGGAGATCAGGAACTATATAACTGTTCACCAGTTATCAAATATAACAGTTTTTTTTACAGGGCTTCAGCAAAGAGCTCTCTCCCTCTCTTCTCCCAGGCTAAAACTTAACTAACAGCCAGCATCTGCTAGGTAATTTTCAAAACTCCAGGCCAATCAGAGCCCAGAACAGTCAAGTTTCAAATAAAAATTTGTTACATCACTGTAAGGCACTTCCTATTATCTGTGTGCTAAGAAAAATGGGTCAGTTCTCTCCCACTTAGCCATCTCTCTCCTCTTCAATCTGTTCAAAATTCTGCTGCATGACTAATATTCCGCCAGTGTCGTTATGCTCATATTAGCCCTCTCCTCAAGTCACTTCACTGGCTTCCTATCCGTTTCCGCATACAGTTCAAACTCCTCTTATTGACCTATAAGTGCATTCACTCTGCAGCTCCTCAGTATCTCTCCACTCTCATCTCTCCCTACATTCCTCTCCGGGAACTCCGTTCACTGGGTAAATCTCTCTTATCTGCACCCTTCTCCTCCACTGCTAACTCCAGACTCCGTTCCTTTTATCTTGCTGCACCATATGCCTGGAATAGACTTCCTAAGCCGGTACGTCAAGCTCCATCTCTGGCAGTCTAAGCTAAAAGCCCACCTTTTTGATGCAGCTTTTAACTCTTAACCCTTATTCACTTGTTCATAACCCTTATTTTATCATCCTCACTTTAATATTCCCTTATCTCTTGTTTGTCCTGTTTGTCTGTCCTAATTACATAGACATAGTAGATGACGGCAGAAAAATATCTGCACGGTCCATCCAGTCTGCCCAACAATATAACTCATATGTGCTACTTTTTGTGTATACCTTACCTTGATTTGTATCTGTCTTTTTCAGGGCACAGACCGTAGAAGTCTGCCCAGCACTAGCCCCGCCTCCCACCACCGGCTCCGCCATCCAATCTCGGCTAAGCTCCTGAGGATCCATTCCTTCTGAACAGGATTCCTTTATGTTTATCCCACGCATGTTTGAATTCCGAATTAGATTGTAAACTCTGTCGCGCAGGGACTGTCTCTTCATGTTCAAGTGGACAGCGCTGCGTACGTCTAGTAGCACTTTAGAAATGATAAGTAGTATAGTAGTGTAACAGCTTTAAGCATAAACATGCACCATCTGCTGGCCAAATAGGAGAAATACACTTCAGAACATAATGCAGGAAAATATCCAATACATTTTACAGGCTTAAAACACAGTTTCTTCACAGGCTGTAAGCTGTACAATTCTTCTCCCTTTGCCAGACAGTCAGTGAAACCTACTTCTTGAACTGTTTATAGCAGAGGTGGGCAACCTGCAGCCTGCAAGACCATGGGAAGTATACACAAAACAGTATTTAACCAGAGTTTTGGCAATTTTAAATACTATTTTAAGAATAGCTATTCTAGCAGTTTGTTTCTATCATGTTTAGTTATATTTTTGCCTTTTTTCTAAGCACAGGAGGTCAATGGAGCTCTGTTCATTTCCAGTTCTGATAATATATAATGCTGTGGCCCGAAAGACATAGTACCAACATTCATGAAGCCCTTTGTGTATAAAGGTTGCCCACCCTTGGCTTATAGTGATTGCTTTTAACCCAGTCCTCAAAGTACACCAGTTGAGTTTGAAGATGTCCACAACATACATGCATGATAGTTTACATACAATGGAGGCAGCATATGAAAATCTACCTCACACATATTCATTGTCCTAAAAACCTAACTAACTGGGTATGTATGTTCAAAGACCAGGGCAGCCCAACAATTCTGCAGAACAAGCAGTGAGCTAGGGCTGCAGCTTCTGGTGGGGGTGAAAGCAAAACAGTAGCTCCTTACAAATTAGAGAGTTGCACAGGGACAGAAATCTTACCCATCCCCGCCCGTCCCTGCTGGAATCTTACCCATCCCCACTCGTCCCCGCTGGAATCTTACCCATCCCCACCCATCCCCGCAAATATTTAATCCATCCCAACCCATCCCCGCAAGAATTTAACCCATCCCCACCCATCCCCGTAAGAATTTAATGGTACATAAAAGAAAATTCCAGTCAGCTCCCTCAGTCTCTCTCTGGATTTGAGCCACAGTACTGTAGGCAAGGAAGGAACGGAAGTTGGAACACTCTGGTGCGCACATGACTTGTTTCCGATTCACTTGCACTGTGTGCTGAGAGGTCGCCACATGCACGCGCCAGTAGGTCAGGTGACATCTGATTCTCGTGCCTGTGTCAGAGCTGAGGTCTGTGCACCAGCCTGGTAGCAAAGAGGATTAATAGTAACATAGTAAGTGACAGCAAATAGACCTGAACGGTCCATCCACTCTGCAAATAGTCACACTCATGATCAATTCATCATTAAATCAACGAGTGTGATATTATATACTTAATTATGGTCTTTCTTTCGTGTTTCTGGAACAAAGACCACAGAAGTCTATCTGGCCCTATACTTATGTTCTAACTACTGGAGTTGCCGTTGAAGCCCACTCCAGTCTATTCATCTTCTCATATGTGGGACACAGACCATAAAACTCTGTCCAGCACTGTCCTCATGTTCCAGCCACTGAAGTTGCTGTCTAAGCCCTTTCCAGCCCATCCTAAACCAGATTGCCATGTATGAGAGACACAGACCATACAAGTCTGCCAGGTATCAGCCCTAGTTCATCACAGCCAGAGTCGCCATCTAAGCGTCACTTGACACATCCACACACATGCAGCCATTTAAAGTTAGGTTTTATATAACTTCCATTTTCTAATTAGAGATCCTCTGTGTTCATCCCACGCCTTTTTGAATTCCATCATCATTTGTGACTCTACCACCTCTTTAATGGAAGACTTTCCAAATCTGTGCTGTTAAAGCAAAGAAGAAGAAGAGGAGGAGGAGAAGACAGCACTCAAAGAAATTGGTATTCGGTAGATGAGAGGCTGATGCAGGTGCAGCTTACACTTCTACGAGAAGACCGCAGAACTGCCTCCGTCCCCGAGGGAACCCCGCAGAGCTGCTTCCATCCCCGCGGGAACCCAGCAGGAATTGCCTCTGTCCCCACGGGAATCCCGCGGGTTCCAAGGCATTCCCGTGAACCCCGTTCCCGTGCAGCTCTTTATTACAAATACAGTAATTCAGAAACATTACAGGAGCTAATCTTACCAGCAAGGAAGGTGTGAAGTTTTCAAATAGTCTATTTACCCTGATGATTCTGGGTGTTGGGTTGATCACGATTATTTTTTAGGCGGGAAGGAGGAAGACTAAAGTGAGAACTACTGGATCAGAGATCTCAATTTGCTTTGCTTCAGCAAGATTAGAAAGTCTGCATTACCCTCCGCTCTCATTACTCAGAAATAATGAAGCTATATTATTATTATTTTTATTATTATTTGGTTCACTTGCATCCCACATTTTCCCAGCTTGTGCGGGCTCAATGTAGCTAACAAAGAAAATTACATAATACAGCAGGCTATAATAGTTATATAAAAATTAACAAATACAATATCGTAAGCAGCTGAATAAGAGAATATGGATGGGAAAACAGGAGCAACAAAAGGTACGCAGACATAAGGTAAAAAGCGGGTAATCAAACAAAACAAATACGTTTTTAGTAATTTTTTTAATGTTTGGTGATTCGTTGTCTCTTTCAGTAGTCTTGGCAAAGCATTCCAGGATTATCTTCTGGTTTATCAATAGAAGACAAATTGAGAGTTCTTGGAATTGTTCTAGATTTGTCACTCTCTTTAGAGCCTCGGATAAATCATGTCTGGCAAAAATACTTTTTAAAAGGTGAGACAATTGCATTGAATTTAATCCTCATTTGATGAAATATCTTTTGCTTTGTTGGTTCAGATGCTGATATTGTCTCAGCTTGATTACTGTAATGTTCTTTATTTTAGTCTGTCCACTAGATTATTAAACAAACTTATTCAGAATACTTCTGCTCAGTTGATTTACAGGATTAAGAAACGTGATAGTGTTTCACTTATTTTGGCAAAATTACATTGGTTCTCAGTAGGAGCTCGGATATTTTTTAAATCAGCTTGTTTGGCGTTTCAAAATTTTTATAGTGTTACTTCTGATTAGTAATGTTTATTGACGGTTCCGTTATTGAGCCAACTCTTCTCATTTGCAGGATCAACTGCTGCTGGTTCATCCACCATCACCTAAAGGGGTTCATTTTTTGAGAATCTTTAATATTCTTTTCTTTTTCTGTGACCTTCTTTCTGGAATTCTCGGCCTTTATTTATAACAACAGATCTAAATTATTTATCATTTCATAAAAAAGTTTAAAACTTTTTTATTTGGTAACTGTCGATTAGGGGTTTTGTTATAGTATTATTTTATTTTTGTAAACTGCATTGGACCCTGATGTGAAGCGGTTAATAAGTGCTGTGTTATATAATGTGAGTTTTATTAGTCTTATAGGAAACAAAATTACATTCTAGGGCTGAACAACGATTTTATAGTATTAGTGGATTATGTGTATAGGTGGTGGTGGTGATGCAAAAATTTTGCTCGTGCTTCTCCCTCCCTAATACTGTTTGGAGTTAAAAGATGGTCAGCTAGCCCAATTGTAACAGCTTTCTCCACATTAGAAGTTGTAATGGAGCAGCCACTCAAATTAAAATCAGCGTTCCTACCGCAGGAAAGGGGCTGACATGTGTTAAACTGGGAATACTAGCTTCTCGGATACGCTGTTTTTTTGCCGACTCTTAGAAAACAGTCCGTGTACTAGCTAGCACTAGCACACAGGAAAGGAAGTGACTGATGACAAAACTTCCTCCTTGGCACACCCGACCCCGCCCACCACAGCCGTCCACGACCGCGCGCTATAATCACGTGACCACACCATCCGGGACCCTGGCGCATTCTCTTACTCTCCAAACATGGCGGCTTCGGGTGAGTGGCCGAGAGCGCAGTGGTGGCCGAGACCAGGGCCTGCAGTCTGGCGGTCGTCCCCAGTTTCCTCGCCACCGTCTGCCGAGCGGGGGGGTGCAGCAGAGCTTCTGACGCTCCAGAGGTGTGGGGTAGGGAAAGAGGGGGAGTCCTGGAAACGGCTAAGGTTTATGCAGGTCGGCAGTGGTTACGGGAGGGGAGCCTGGAAACGGTCGGGGGCCCAAAATGTTATTTATTTGGATTTTGCTCACAGCTTTTTCAGTAGTAGCTCAAGGTGAGTTACATTCAGGTACACTGGATATTTCTCTGTTCCAGGAGGGCTCACAATCTAAGGGGGTGGGGGCGCTTGTGTTGTGAGCGCGGGAAGAAAAGAAATGATTCACAGTTAAGTCGCTCAGTTTTCTACTTCTTCAGTAGGCGTCTCTTCTCCCTAGTAGAGGCGCTGCTGGCGCGTGCTCTCGGATACTTCCAGTCTTCCACCTCCCCGCTCCCCCCCACCCCTCATCTTTTTATAGCGAAAGGAGTGCGAGTAGTACGCATGCTCGGACGGGAGGGGTGAGGGTGGGAACGTGTGAGAAAGCGATACGATCTATTCCACACGTGTGCTAAATGACACACACGGCGTGGGGCCCTTCTTGCTTGTATCTTGGCCCTTTCTGAGCAAGGGGGTCAGACTTCAACTAAGTCGTGATTTAAGTTATACGACAGTAGCTGGTAGTTATGCACCCATATCAGATTAGAAGAGAATCCGTGGCTCGGCAGCTCCGAATTAGTATGGCAGTGGTAATGGATGGGTCTGGGTTGAATCTGGAGTTAAGGCCTTCCGTATTGTGCCTTAAATCGGTTGGTTTGCATTTGCAGGGCGTTTCTGAGTCATGAATTGATGTGTCTTGTTTATTACAGTTGCTTCTTATAAGGCTAGTCATACAAAGAATGACAGCTAAGGGCCACAAAGCCAATATGATAAGCCCCTTTGAGGTCCATGTTACAGAGATTCCAGTAAATGTCTGTTTTTTCTTTCATTCATCCACTATCCTCACTTGATGGCCAGTCCCTGCATCCCATCTATTGCGTTTTCTGTAAAGGAATATTTTATTCTGAGCCTAATTTCTTGAATGCATCTTATTTTACAAAATTCCTTTCTGCTAAAAGTTTGCTTATTTGGTTTGAAGTCTCTGCTCCACTAGATAGAAACATATTGGTCTAATGTTTTGCATCATTTGGTAGTCTTTTTCTGTATTCTAGTCATTCCTTTTACAGGCATCTAGAAGATTTAGTTTAATTTTTTTGCGTGTGACCAATGATCTGTATATCAGTATTCTCTGTTTCTACTTACTGGCTTGTACCCCTGCTTTGCTATCTTAACATGATAGAATGATCATCCTACAGTCATTTTCCTGCTTGGTATACTGATATCTTGCTTCACACCCCCCATACAATATGTGTCCTTAGATTTAGCGCCCAAAGCATTTGTGTATTGAATCCTCTACATAGTGCTTAGCTGATCAACTTGAGCATACGTTGGCATGTACAGAAACATTGTTAGGTGGCATTTTAGTTTGGCTGCTGTATAACTTTAAACTGATACATTATCTTGTTAAACTTATGGGGATTTTTAGCTTGGCTATCCACCCCAGTAATGGCATTGAAAATCTATTATAATTTTAAATGGGCAACTTACCTATTTAGTTGTTTGTGTTTGTGTAACACCACATCGACACTTCCATTTAGCAGCTTAATATCACTATTTTAAAGGGTGTTTTACCCATTCCTGGAATGCACTAGCAATACCTTTTTTTTTTTTTTTTTTTTGAGAAGCATTCAAGTGGCCTTCTAATGACTTAAATAGGCAGAGTTATTTGTATAACTGATCTGGATTTTTTTTTAGATGTCTTATAATTTGTGAGACCTTGTGTGGGCTTTGGGAAAACAAGATAATGGTGTTCTGAGAACCCCTCCCCCCCAGCTTTTAAAATTGCATCTGATGATCAAACTGAATCGTGCTCTTTAATGAGTATTAGTATAGTTTTGATTGGATGTGGATGGCTTGTAATACATAGGGCTGGTGTTAGATATTCAGGGGGCCCAGGACAGAATCAAGGGAGGAGCCATGAAGCTGGTTTTCAGCTTGGGGCCCAGGGCAATTGCTGTATTACCAGGGTCGGCATTAGAGGATGGCAAACAGGGCATCACATTATAAAACCTTTGTCCTAGCATATTCATTTATTTATAAATGCCACATCTGAAGAAGGGCTTGGAAAGCACATACCCTCCAATGGCAGGTGTTGGTGGGGGGGGGGGGGGGGGGAGGTTTGTTCTTTTATTAAGTACTGAAACTACATTCTTTTGGGTTGTAAGACCTTCTAAGTTTTAGCATTGGCCAAAAATAATGCATATAGTGCTTATACATTTAATACTTTAGCTGGATGTCTTGAAATTGTGAACACTTGGCTATTTTTTTGAATATAGTTTCCATGTTTTATATGATAAATAACCTAAAGAAAGCTGGATAGGTGATATTTGTACTTGTTTTGCCTGAGAGCAGATGTTGATTGTACCCATAAGGGACCCTTTTACAAAGTCGCGGTAGGATTAACATGGCAAATCGGCCCTACTGCAGGAGCCCAGCGGTAGTTCCGCTGTGTGCTGCATGTCATTTCTAACACTCCAAAAAAAAATTTTTTTTGTGCCAGGGGCTTGCCTGGAAGTAATCAGAAGCACTGGGTTATTGTGGGAGCCCTTACTGCTGCTCAAATAGGAGGCGGTAAGGGTTTCCCCAGGAAATGGCTGCACAGCCATTTACAGCACAGCCATTTACTTAAAAAAAACAAAAACCCTCCGTTTACCCGCTGTGGTAAAAGGGAGCCTGGGTGCGCAGCAAATCCATGCACTGATGCCTCCGCAGGGCTTGGTAAAAGAACCCGTAAATTTACAGCTGGCAGCTGAACTCCTTCATAATTATTATAGTACATATGGACTTCATATTTTAAATTGAGAAAGCAGCACTACAATATCAGAACATTTTGCTATTTTGTTGTATTTGCTGACTGTAGAAAGTCACCGATGACTAGCATACATTTTCACAGTGCATTTAAACAATACCATCAATTACTACTACCCCAATTACAAAGGTCCGACTTGAAAGTATTGGACTGTCAGAGATGTACAGTAAACCCATTCACTTTCACGTTTTGTGACTTGCATACATTTAAATTCTACCTCTCCCCCCCCCCCCCCCTGCTCTCCAATTCATCAACACACCATACTCTAAGGAGAAAAAAATGTTTTATTAGGGAGGGGGGACAAATATATTGAAAAACAAAATTGAAATTCAACAATTAGATAAGGCTCCACTTCCTAGATCAGTACTTGGAGGCACCTTTGGCAGCAGTCACAGCTTTGAGCATGTGACTTCTGTCAGCTCATGTAGAGTCTTTTCAGTATTAGACGAGTCTTCTGTACAGAACCGTTGAAGGTCTGTTGAGCTCTGGACAACAGTCTTTATGCCACAGATTATGCCACTGGATTGAATAGGTGGCTTTGAGCCACGCAGGGGTATTTACATTTTTGTTCCTTAGTCATTCCATTGCACATTCATTGTCTCTTTTATCCTGGCAAATGGCTCAGTCCCTGTTGAGAAACTTCCCCGTATAAAATGTAGCCACTATCATGCTTCACAACAGGGGAGGTTTCTCTGGGTGATGTAGTGTTAGGTTTGCGTCAAATCCAGTGCTTTAATTAGGCCATGTTCTTTTGCAATTTCATTAGACCACAAAATTGTTCTTACACATGGCTACAATATTTCCTGAGGGTTCCTTAATCTACTTTGATTGCTTTTTGAAGTATGCCTTCTTGCCACCCTACCATACAGGCCAGATCTATGAAGTGCTTTTGATATTATTACAGTACGTACACATTTAAACCAGTCTTGGCCATTGAAGCCTGTAGCTCTTTCTAAGTTGCCATTGGCCTCTTGCTCGCCTTCCTGATGAGTTTCTTCTTACTCATAAGTACGTAAGTAATGCCATACTGGGAAAAGACCAAAGGTCCATCGAGCCCAGCATCATGTTCCCGAAATTGTGGATTTTTCCCAAGTCCATTTAGTAGCGGTCTATGGACTTGTCTTTTAGGAAACCCTCTAGCCCCTTTTTAAACTCTGCCAAGCCAACCGCCTTCACGTGTATTATCAACGATGACACCCAGATCCCTTTCTTGGTCCATAACTCCTAACGTGGAACCTTGCATGACGTAGCTATAATTCGGGTTCTTTTTTCCCACATGCATCACCTTGCACTTGTTCACATTAAGCGTCATCTGCCATTTAGCCGCCCAGTCTTCCAGTCTCGTAAGGTCCTTCTGTAATTTTTCACAATCCTCTCGCAAGTTAACGACTTTGAATAACTTTGTATCATCAGCAAATTTAATTACCTCGCTGGTTACTCCCATCTCTAAATCATTTATAAATATATTAAAAAGCAGCGGTCCTAGCACAAACCCTTGAGGAACCCCACTAACTACCCTTCTCCATTGTGAATACTGCCCATTTAACCCCACTCTCTGTTTCCTATCCTTCAACCAGTTTTTAATCCACAATAGGACATTTCCTCCTATCCCATGACCCTCCAATTTCCTCTGTAGCCTTTCATGAGGTACCTTGTCAAACGCCTTTTGAAAATCGAGATACACAATATCAACCGGCTCCCCTTTGTCCACGTGTTTGTTTACTCCTTCAAAGAATTGAAGTAAATTGGTCAGGCAAGATTTCCCCACACTAAAGCCGTGCTGACTTGGTCTCAGTAATCCAAGTCCTTGGATGTGCTCTGTAATTTTTTTTGTTAATAGCCTCTATCATTTTCCCTGGCACCGACATCAGACTCACCGGTCTATAATTTCCCGGATCTCCCTTGGAACCTTTTTTAAAAATGGGCGTTACATTGGCCACCCTCCAATCTTCCGGTACCACGCTCAATTTTAAGGATAAATTGCATATCACTAACAGTAGCTCCGCAAGCTCATTTTTCAGTTCTGTCAGTACTCTAGGATGTATACCATCCGGTCCAGGAGATTTGCTACTCTTAAGTTTGCTGAATTGCCCAAATACGTCCTCCAGGTTTACTGCGAATTCAGTAAGTTTCTTTGACTCGTCCGCTTGAAATACCATTTCCAACACCGGTATCCCACCCAAATCTTTCTCAGTGAAGACCGAAGCAAAGAATTCATTCAATCTCTCCGCTACGTCTTTGTCATCCTTGATCGCCCCTTTTACCCCTCGGTCGTCCAACGGCCCAACCGATTTTCTTGCTGGCTTCCTGCTTTTAGTATACCGAAAAGTTTTTTTACTATGTTTTTTTGCCTCTAATGCAATCTTTTTTTTTTTTTTTTTTTGTAATCCCTCTTGGCCTTCATCCAATTTGGAGATATGACCAGATCTTGATGGTGTTAGAACCTTTTACTTAAGTGTCCTGACCATGATCCAAAGGACTGTAATTATTTTACACCCATCCTTTGATCCATGTTTTTTTTGTAGTACTCAGCGCAGGGGACCATTGAGGACTGCTGAGTGTGTCCTGTCATCATATCAATCGGTACAGTTTAACAAAAGTGAGGCTAGCTCACTTTTGCTCTTGTGAAGGCAATTGGTTACACCAGTACTTAAAGGATATAGGACTGATATAGAAGTACAGGAGATGGTGCTTATACATCCAGGCTATCATTTTTTATTCTAATTTTCTAAAGATTTTGGGTATATATTTTTCACTTGGCTGTTGTGGAGTATGATTTGTATAGATACACAGAATAAGCCTTGTTTTAAATGCAATTTACTTGGGCTGTATTCAACACTTTGATTTAACAAGAAGTCTTTATTGAAAAAATGAAAAAACAAACCCCATACAACAGTTGACATCAACAACAATACCAAGAGAAAAATATCATTTTCTACTGTTCACATCAGGTAATTTTCAACTAACAGGGTTTACAGCTAAGAACAGCTTATATCTAGACTTCATTTTTTATTTCCATTTTTCCCCAAAGAAACCTCAAAGAAAAAAAAAAAAAAAAAAAACCCTCCCATGAAGCCCACCCTAATAATCCGGTACTTTACCCAGCATGTAAACTAAAGAGAAAACGGTGTCATTCACATTCAACAATCAAATTATTAACACCAACCCCATCTATGGTCCCAAACCCAAAGGGGCCCATACTCTTTCCCATTTTGCCATTTGTTTGCATTCCTTCGCTAATATTCTCTCTTTTTCTGCAATATTTCTAAGCAAAGTTTTCCATCTAATTATGGAGGGACAATTTCGCTGTTTCCAAGCTTGTGCAATTATCAATCTGCCTGCACACAAACAATGCTTAGTTAGAATCTTACCCTCCTCTTTGAGGCCTAGAATATTTTTATGAAATAAATACACAGCAGGGTCCGATGGTACAGCAATTCCTACCCACTGTTGCATCCTCACTTGAATAGCTCTCCAAAAGGCCCCTACCTTTCTGCAAGTCTACCATATATGGCCCATGGTGCCCAATTGACCACATTCTCTCCAACATTTCTGGGATACTGTTTTAAACATGTGATGTAATCTTACTGGGGTTAGATACCATCGATATATTATTTTTGTGGCATTCTCTTGAATATTGATGGCTGGGGAAATCTTAGTAGATCCTCTTTCAAATCCCTGCCATTCCGCCTCGGTGTAAGTTACTCCTAATTCCTTTTCCCACTGATTTCGATGTCTAGAGTTCTGTGGAAGTGCATCCCTCAAATATCCATACAGCAAGGAAATTAGACCCCTTGTTCCCTGTTCTCTTACACAAAGTTCCTCTAGGAACGTGACCTCTCCAAATAGACTAGCCCTGAACCCCGGGGAGTGCAAAAAGTGGATTAATTGTGTGTATGCATATTGATCCTTCTGAGGGAGATGGTAAGTTTCAGCCAACTCCGAGAACGTGACAAAGCTCTCTCCACTTAGTAACTGCCCCCAAAGCTCAAGACCACTCCGTGCCCATTTGGTGAACGTCGAGGATTCACATCCCAGAGGGAAAGTCAAATTGTATGCTATAGGAGACTGTATTCAACACTTTGGAAGGGAGTGTATACTTTTTATGGTGGCATGCTGGCCATAATGCTGTTGTTTTATATAGTGGTTGCACACTGGGAGGAGCGCTGGGAATGTAGCAGAGTTTGAAAGAGAGCCCTTAGGAACATGAGTTGAAGTGCATGGGAGTTCTGAAGTGAACTCCTGGAAGTATTCATTTTGGAAACTGTAGTAGGATCGGACATAGCTCATATATGATGGCAATTAAGTATTTACATCTAATTAAGCAGCTTGCTGGTGAAGACAGGAAAAGTCACATAGGCACAAACAAACAAGGAAGAACATGTACAGAGGAAAGCTTGCAGGAGAACTCCTGCAGCCAAGTCAGAAGGAACAGTTTTAGGAGGGGAGATACTTTGTAGAAGAGCCTTGTTTAATTGCCAGAAGCTGAGATAAGATACAACCGTATACTGTTCTAGGTTTGTTTAAGGAGTTCAAAAATGTTTTATTTATTTATTTTTAAGTAATTACAGAGGCTAATCAGTACAATTCTGTAACAGTGCCAGCAGTTATGTGCATCTTGGCACATAAGTACTGAGACAGTGGGCACTTATGTGCATAATTGCACTATTCCATAAGGTATGTGCATAATTGCACTATGTGTTTGCAGATCCTTTTAGCAGGTAACCAAATGGGGCATATGCATGGGAGGGCATGGGCTTGTCTCCAACTTATATGCATAACTTGTAGAATACCATGTTACATGCATTCCATGGTGCACTTGAATGCACCCATTATGTCTGCCATTAAATTGTTGTAAATGGTCATGTCTAAATATAGGTGCACCAATGTTGACTAATGCTAGCGTTCTGTAATGGCATCTTGGTGCACAGATGCTGTTATAGAATTGGTGTTTAGTGTGTGACATTGGGTTGATTGAATTGAAGTGCCAGGTTATAGAAATTCCTCAAATGTATTTGCTGTGTGAAGTGATTTGGCATTTCCTTGTCATCAGCAGCAGATGAATCCAATACGAATGGGTTGTGTCCATCTACCAGCAGGGGGAGATAGAGAACACTGAAAACCATAGTGCCTCTAGGAATGCTAGCTCCATCTGCCTCCCAGTATTTCTCTATCTCCCAGCAGGGTTGGACGCAGCTTGTTCAGCTCCTTGAAGATTCTGCCTGGGATGGCTCCTGTGCTTTTGCCAGTTGTAGCAGGGGTGTTCTAGGTTTGTTTAAGGAGTTCATGGTCTTAATTCCTCCCCCTCCTCCCCCAGCTGGGGCATTGGGACCCATGTTTTTGGTGGGAACATTTTGTCTCCTGTGGGTTTTCATCTACTGCTGCTGAAACCTGTCCCTTCCACATCAGTGTAAGGGTTGGTGGGGGGCCTACCTCCTCTACCCCCCTTGGGTGTGTTTTGGGAGGGGGGGGGTTCCAATGGGCCCTTGGAGCTTTTTGGCTCCAGAGCTTGGCACAGTTGGTTCGACAACAATTGTGGTCAGACAGGGGCCCTCCCTTTGGTGAGTGCCCTGGTTTGGGTTTTAAGCAGGTGTAGGACTGAGGGAAGGTTGCCTAAGGAGCCAACTCCCTCAGAGGAGGCAGTGAGGACGGGATAGGGTGTTCTCTGTCTCTTGGCCCACAAGGGACTCTGAGTCTGAGGCTCCCCCGTCTCAGGAAGCTGAGGAGGAGCTGTCCCATATGATCTGCCTCTTTCTGCGAGAGGCGCTGTCTTATCTTATTGATGAGGTTACTAAGGCCTTTTCTATGATCCCTTACATCTTTGCTTTGGTCTTTACGGAAGATGTAAGAGATCTACTTGTGCCAGAAATGAATGTCGTGTTATGTGGAGGGACTGAAAGAAATCATGATATAACTAGAAGATGTACTGATCAAAATCAACAAATTAAAGACTAGTAAATCACCTGGACCGGATGCATTCATCCAAAGTTACTGAAAGAACTCAAACATGAAATTGCTGACTTCTGTTAGTAATCTGTAACCTGTCGTTAGTCATCTGTAGTACCTGAAGATTGGAGGGTGGCCAATGTGGCGCTGATTTTTAAAGAGTTTCAGGGGTCATCTGAGAAATTAGATGTCTGTGCCCAGTAAAATAGTGGAAACTATTATAACAAATAAAATTATGGAACACACAAACATGGTTTCATTCAAGGGAAGTCTTGCCACACCAATTTGCTTAATTTCTTTGAAGGTGTGAATAAACATGGGGATAAAGGTGAGCTGGTTGATGTAGTGTACCTAGATTTTCAGAAACGTTTGACAAAGTCCCTCATTAGAGATTCCTGAGAAAATTGCAATGTTCTGTTGTGGATTAGTAATTGGTTACTGGACAGAAAACAGAGGGTAGGGTTAAATGGCCATTTCTCTCAATGGAAGTGGGTGAATAGTGCAGTGCCACAGGGATCTATCTGTACTGGGACCGGTGCTACTTAACATGTTTATAATAGTTGCATGGGGACAGAAATCTTACTCATCCCCGCCTGTCCCTGTTGGAATCTTACCCTTCCCTGCAAGTATTTAACCCGTTCCCACCCAGTCTTGCAAAAATTTAATAGTAAAACAAAAATTCCAGTCATCTCTCTTGGTTTCTTCTCTGGGTTCGAACTGCAGCACTGCAGGCAAGGAAGGAGCAGAAGTTGGAACAGGGGGCACATGTAAGACTTCTCTTATTTACTGTTATTGTGTGCTGAGAGGTTACCACATGCATGCGCCAGTAGGTCAGGTGATCTCTAATGCTTGTGCCTATGTTGGAGCTGAGGTCTGCGCATCAGCCCGGGAGCAGAAAGGGATTAATAGTAACATAGTGGTGGCAGATAAAGACCTGTATGGTCCATCTAGGCTGCCCAATAGTCACACTCATTATTTCATGATTAAATCAGCAATAAACGTGATAAATACTTGATTGTTCAGTGGGGATTGAGTTCAATTCCCACTTCAGGCACAGGCAGCTCCTTGTGACTCTGGGCAAGTCACTTAACCCTCCATTGCCCCATGTAAGCCGCATTGAGCCTGCCATGAGTGGGAAAGCGCGGGGTACAAATGTAATTAAAAAAAAAAAAATTTGTGGTCTTTTTTTGGCATTTCTGGGACATAGACCATAGAAGTCTGCCCAGCCCTATCCTTATGTTCCAACTGCTGGAGTTGCTGTCGAAGCCCACTCCAGCCTATTCGTCTTCTCATTTCCATGACACAGACTATAAAAGTCTGTCCAACACTGTCCCCATGTTCCAGCCACTGAAGTTGCTATCCAAGTCCATTCCAGACCATTTTAAATCAGGTTGCCACAAATCTGCCCAGTCTTGGCCCTAGTTCATCACAGCCGGAGTCACCATCTAAGTGTCACTCAACACATCCACACACATGCAGCCATTCTTAGTCTATGCTTTGTGCTTTTCCTTGCGTAGGATTTTAGCGTACCTCCATCTTTTTGGTGGTATATCCCTGTTGGTTTTTTATAACTTCCATTTTCTAATTAGAGATCCTCTGTGTTCATCCCATGCCTTCTTGAAGTCACCATTTGTGTCTTTACCACCTCCATAATAGATGACTTTCCGCATCTGTGCAGTTAAAACAAGGAGGATGAGAAAGCATTCAAAGAACTTGATACTCGGTAGGAGAGAGGCTGGCACAGGTGCAGCCTAAACTTCCGAACTGCTGTCCCCACAGGAACCTCACAGGAATAACTGCTTCCATCCTTGCTGGAACCCCGTGAACCCCTTTCCTGTGCAGTTCTCTAATTGAATTTATAAATGATGTGTAAATCAGAATGACAAGTGAGGTGATTAAAATGTTCAGATGACACAAAACTATTGAAAGCTGTCAAAACCATATGAACTGTGGAAAATTGCAGGAAGACCATAGGAAATTGTAAGACCGGGCATCCAAATGGCAGATGAAATTTAATGTGGACAGATGCAAAGTGATTCACATTAGGAAGAATAATCTGAATCATGGTTATCTGATCTTAGGGTCCACCTTGGGGGGGGGGGGGGGGGAGAAATAGATCTAGGTGTTGTAGACGCTGAAATTTTCTGCCAAGTGTGTGGCAGATCAGATAACCAAGACACAAATTGAAGAACTCGTTAGACTCCAGATTTCTAACATCGTCTGCAGAGGACTCCTGTGCCTCACATTACTCCAGTCCGTCTTTTCCAGCTTGTCCTGCTGCTCGGCTCTCCCCTGCTCCAGCTTGTTCCAGTCCATCTGCCCCAGCTTGTTCTAGCTCGCCTGAGAGTCATTCCGTGTCAAGTGGACCAGGGGTCCCCACCTCACCATCTCAGATTTTGATGAAATTTGGTACATAGTTTCTTTATGATAACAAACTAAGCTGTGCAAAAGTTTAGTTCAAAAGACTAAAAATTGGAGGTTCTAGGGGACCTCAAGTAAAGGGTTGCAAAATGTCGCCTGAGCAAAAATGACATTTTGGGCCAACTTCCAGAAGCTGTAAAACTGGAAGTTTTAGTAGTACAAGGGGGATATTTGGAGAACCTGCACTACATTTAGGGCTTAATGAACTGGCAAAACCCCATGTTCCTAGTCCTCTTACTTTTTGAATGGTTAAGGCTCAAACATTGCCCAAAAAAAAAACCCGGCAAAAATCAATTTACAGCGATGTTGAGGCTGCTGTAGTTTCTAAACTAGTTGGCCTTTCAGGTTGATTTTTGGTAGGTGTACTAAATGCACGGCTGTAATGAGGCATTCCAATTTGCAGCACTTTCCTTCAAGTGGTTGAAAAATTATAAGCGTTCAAAGTTGGTATAAAAAGCATTTTTGCCCATTTTGGGCTATCTTTGATGCCCTTGATCTCCAGTGGGACAGCTTCAATATTCTTTTAGCACCATTAGAAAGAGCAGATTTCCTTCTATCAGAATATGTAGTTTTCATTTTGGAGTCTCTTCATATAAGGATTGCAAAAATGCCCTCAAATGTTTGTGGGCAGCAGCCTGTGATTTCTTCACTACACCCTTGATACAAGTGTAGTAAAAGTGATTCTTTCAAAAAGCACCAATTTTTTTTAAAATAAAGAACACATTATGTTATAAAACTGTATTCAAGAAAACTAAAAAACAGGAATGTTTTTTAGGATGTGGAAGGATAAGGCCAGGTTTCATAACAGGTTTAAAGAAACTACAGTCAGTTAGGATGACCGACTTGGCCAATTATGATTGGTGGACCCTGTTGCAAGGCGTCTGAGTGTCTGTTGCTGGTGTTTCTTCACCCTTGCTACAGTTTGACCTCTTAGTGAACTGTAGGTATCAAAGTAAGCCTAGCAACAGACACTCAGGAGCCAGGAGGTACCAGAAGCATACAATTGGGCAATGAAACCAACAATTCTGCCTTGCAACAGGGTTCACCAATCATAATTGGCCAAGTCTAACTGGCTAAAGAAGTCTTCTTTAAACATCACTCTCTATAAAACGCACCTCCAACGTTCGAATGAAGCCTCTGTTAGCCAAAAGTGAAGGGGGTGAGATCGCATTGTGTCTGCCCCGCCCATGCGTCAAACGTGATGACGTCGAGGGCGGAGCAATGACACTCATCCAATCGCAACGCTCGGCAGCGAAGCGTCAGGGAAGGAGGCGGAGCTCTCAACGTCTAGCCTTCCCTTCGCTGTGTTCCGCCTTCTTCTGACGTCAAGGATGACGTCAAAAGAAGGCAGAACACAGCGAAGGGAAACCTAGACGTCGGGAGCACCGCCTCCTTCCCTGACGCTTCGTTGCCGAAACCGCCACGGAGGAGGTACATTTAAAAACAAGAAAAAAAAATAAAAACCATGTTGGGGGGAGCGAAGAGGGTGGCCACAAAAGAAAAACAATGGGAGCGGGAGGGCAGGGGAGAAACGACACCATGGATGCGAATGGGGGGGGGGGGGGGGAAAGAAGAGGGCGGCCCAGGCTGGGACATGGGAGAGAGAGGAGCATGGATGCAAGGGGGGGTCATGGAAGGGAGACAGGGGACTTGCTGGAAAAGGATGAATGGAGGCGGCAGGGGACAGAGGAGCATGGATGGGCATGGATTGGGAGGGCAGGGCTCAGGGAGAGAGGGCAATTGCTGGAAAGGGATGAATGGAGGGGGCAGGGGACAGAGGAGCATGGATGGCCATGGATTGGGAGGGTAGGGCTCAGGGAGAGAGGGAAATTGCTGGATAGGGATGAATAGAGGGGACAGATGGGCATGGATGGATATGGATTGCAGGGCAGGCCTCAGGGAGACAGGGCAATTGCTGGATAGGGAAAAATGGAGGGGCCAGGTGACAGATGAGCATGGATGGGCATGGATTGGAAGGGCAGGACTCAGGGAGACGGGAATTGCTGAATAAGGATGAATGGAGGGGACAGATGGCCATGGATGGATATGGATTGCAGGGCAGGCCTCAGGCAGAGAGGGGAAATGCTGGATAGGGAAAAATGGAGGGGCCAGGTGACAGATGAGCATGGATGGGCATGGATTGGAAGGGCAGGACTCAGGGAGAGGGGAATTGCTGGATAGGGATGAATGGAGGGCACAGATGGGCATGGATGCATATGGATTGCAGGGCAGGCCTCAGGCAGAGAGGGGAATTGCTGGATAGGGATGAATGGAGGGGCCAGGTGAAAGAGGAGCATGGATTGGAAGGGCAGGACTCAGGGAGAGGGGAATTGCTTGATAGGGATGAATGGAGGGGACAGATGGCCATGGATGGATATGGATTGCAGGGCAGGCCTCAGGCAGAGAGGGGAAATGCTGGATAGGGAAAAATGCAGGGGCCAGGTGACAAAGGAGCATGGATGGGCATGGATTGGAAGGGCAGGACTCATGGAGAGGGGAATTGCTGGATAGGGATGAATGGAGGGGGACAGATGGCCATGGATGCATATGGATTGCAGGGCAGGCCTCAGGGAGACAGCGGAATTGCTGGATAGGGATGAATGGAGGGGCCAGGTGACAGAGGAGCATGGATTGGACTCACACTTTCACTCTGACTCTCAAACACTCAATCTCACATACACTCTCCCAAACACACACACTCCGAGGAAAACCTTGCTAGCGCCCGTTTCATTTGTGTCAGAAACGGGCCTTTTTTACTAGTTATGTTATAAAACTGTGTTCAAGTAAACTAAAAAAACAGGGTGGAAACCATTGTATACATACTTCTTGTTGAAGAAACCCGCACCTGCACCGACAGGCTCATTTATATTGAATTAAAAGCCACAAATGAAGATATTAATCACTTTAGACTGAAGTAAAATTTTACCCATTGAAAACCTGATTGCAAGAATAAATGCGTTTGTTGAACTGATGCTAATGGTCATCAATGGATCCAGAAAGATCAGATGAATTTCCACTTTGCTCAGTTGGCTGTTCAAGTACATCAGAGTGTCATTTACTGACATACAATAAAAATAAAGGTTTGAAATTAATTGAAGAGCTTCTGCCTGATCAACAGAAGTTGTTACAAGAGCGTTCTGGTCAACTTTTCGATGCTGGATCAACTATTTGCCTTCATCATGAATCCTTACTGTTGAAAAAGTTTGAATTTTTGCAAAGAACCTGCTGTAACCCATTTTCCAAAGGTGGTCATAATGCAAAAAGGGGCTTAAGAGTGCTGGATGACACACTAGCAGCCCAGCTAAAGGCCTTAACAAGCAAAATATTTGTGCCGGGTCAGAAACTATGTCCATCTTGTCGAAAAGACGTCAGTAACAGAGCTGCTGATTCTTTATCATCATCAACAACAGCAGATGATGAACACAATGACATTTCTGGCAAGTTGAACACAAGTTTGACATCTCTTGGTATTTCTCCATTAAAGTTCAAAAAAGTCAGCAAGCGTGATGTACGAGGCTACACCAAGCGCAAAATCAGGCGAGTGCAAAATACTTTGAATCATCATCTTGCAGTTGCTGGTGGCTTAGACCTAAATGAGTTTGAAACTCAACCTTCTACCAGTCAGAAATGTGACAAATGTTCTGTTCCTTGTCATCAAGCAGATGAAGCCATTACGTATGGGTTATGTCCATCAACCAGCAGGGGAGATAGAGAGCACTCAAACTTTCACAGTGCCCTCTTGGCCAGCTAGCTCCACTGCCTCTTCAGTATTCTCTATCTCCCCTAGCAGGGTGGCTGCAGCTTGTTCGAGCTCCAGAAAAATCTGCTGGGATGTGGTTCCTGGCTTGCCAGTTGTTAACCGGGGTGTTGGAGGCTATAGCAGCCTCACTTTAAAGGCACATAGGTTAGCCCTTTCCCTGCCTTACCCATACCTCTGTGGATGTGGACATATTGCCTTGCTTTCCCTGTCCTTACCCACCAACAGTGGATGCAGGCATATAGGTTCGCCCTTTCCCTGCCTTTCCCACTCATCTGAGCCTCCGGAGTCTTCAATACCTCTGCTTTCCTCACAGCTTAAAAAAAAAAAAAAAAAGTCGCGTCGCGTTTTTTAAACGCAGAGACGCTGGAACAGGTTTTTTGACCTGATTTTCAGCAGGATCGTAGTTGTACACTAGATCCTTTGAGGTAAGAGTGTTTTCCAACTCCTCCGGGGTGGGCCCGCGATCGGGGCGATTTTGGCGCGAAACCGCCATCTTGGATTTTACCGCCGTTTTTCGGCGATGGCTGCGGACAATGTAAAGCGCTGTTCCACTTGTGGCAAGCGCAAATCAGCAGCAGGGCTCTGTAAATTGTGCTGTACTGGCGTAGGAGCCGGCCCGAGCATGGCGAGCGATGTTTCTTCCCGCTCTGAGCTGGCAGCGGGCGCCATTTTGCTTACACCACATGGCGCGGCCTCCGTGGACACGGAGAGACCTGAGCCGGGTGGGGCACCTCGAGATGAGGTTATTTCAGGAGTGGCTAGCACCGGACAGGATTTGGGTGCCCAGGGTGAGATTTTCTCCCCGGATTTTGTGCTTTTGCTACATAAAGCATACATGATGAAAAGAGCCCTTCCTCAAGGGTAGCCTGAGGCTCCTCTGATTGCCCCCCCGATGGATTCTGGCCTGGGACTGCCCAGTGAGGCTTTTTTCCCGGATGCTTGGCCTAAAGATAAGCGCAGAAGGGTTAATTCCCCTTCAGATTGTGGTGCACCTTTTCCCCCCCGTGGTCGGGGTGTGAGGATTCGGAGAATTCTGACAGACGTTCTTGGTCTGAGGAACCAGAGTCAGGTGCGGATTTACCACAGGATCTGGATGATCCCTCCGCGGTGAGGATTTTCCACCGTGATGAGCTGCCAGCGCTTATGTCAGATACCCTGCAGGCCCTCTCGATTGAAGATCCTGACAGTGGCATGGCCTCCTCGGGTAATCCCAGGATGGCTAGTACCAAGAAAGCTGCTCGGGCCTTCCCTTTGCATGACTCCATCCTAGAGCTTGTTTCGGCTCAGTGGGCTGACCCCGAGGGACCTTTGAGAGTTTCCAGGGCTATGGGGCAGTTATACCCTCTGCGTGAGGGACATATGGCTCGTTTTCAAATGCCTACAGTGGATGCCCTAGTCACTGCGGTGACAAAGAGAACTACCCTCCCTGTTGAAGGAGGTGTTGCCCTGAAGGATGCTCAAGACCGTAGGCTGGAAACAGCATTGAAACGGTCCTTTGAAATTGCAGGTCTCACTGTTCGGGCGTCTGCATGCAGCTGTTATGCTGTTAGAGCCTGCCTAGCTTGGCTGCAACAGGCAGTGGCTCAGCCCGGAGATGGAGCGGAGCCCTTCTTGGATGTGGCTCCGCGGATGGAGGTGGCCTTGTCCTTTCTGGCTGATGCCCTTTATGACCTTGTCAGAGCTTCGGCTAAACAAATGGCAGTAGCAGTGGCGGCTCGCCATCGTCTGTGGCTACGACACTGGGCAGCGGACATGGCCTCTAAGCAAAGGTTGGTGAAGTTGCCTTTTCAAGGACATCCTATTTGGTGAGGAGTTGGAGAAAATTGTGAAAGGCCTGGGTGATCCAAAACCCCAGCGCTTGCCCGAAGATAGGCAGAGGCCTTCCTCTAAGGGCCAGGCGGTCCACTCCTTGTACAGACCTCGCTTCCGTGAAGCTAGAAGGTACCGCCCGGGGCGTTCTGCTGGGTTCACTTCACGTGCCCGTGGTCAGCAGAGGAACTCCTTTCGCTCGGACAAGCGTTCCGCAGCAGGTGGCTCAAGACCAGGAGTTCAGGGGCGACCCTCTCAATGATGGTGCGCCGGCCCTCTCCTTGATGCCTGTCATCGGAGGACGGCTTTCCCTCTTTGTCGAGGAGTGGGCCAAGATTTCCTCAGATCAGTGGGTTCTGGACCTGATCAGAGATGGATACAGAATAGAATTCAACGCCCCAGTAAGAGACGTGTTTGTGGAGTCCCGATGCGGTTCTGCCGTCAAACGGGTGGCGGTGGAGGAGACTTTACAAGGTCTGATTCAGTTAGGGGCAGTGACCCCGGTGCCTCCCGCCGAGCAAGGCTGCGGCCGATACTCCATCTACTTTGTGGTGCCGTGAAAAGGTGGGTCTTTTCGGCCTATTCTGGACTTAAAAGAATTAAACAAGTCCCCGAGAGTGCGGCATTTCCACATGGAAACCCTGCGCTCCGTCATTGCTGCGGTACAGCCAGGAGAGTTTCTCACGTCTCTAGATCTGAAAGAAGCTTACTTGCACATACCAATTTGGCCCCCGCACCAGAAGTTTCTGAGGTTTGCGGTGTTGGGAAAACATTTCCAAGTTTCGGGCCTTGCCTTTTGGCCTCGCCACAGCTCCCCGACCCTTTTCGAAGGTAATGGTGGTAGTAGCTGCTTTGCTCAGTCGAGAAGGTATCAGGGTTCACCCGTACCTAGACGACTGGCTCATCAGAGCAGACCCTGTTACAGAGAGCTATCAAGCTACAGCCAGAGTGGTCTCAGTACTTCAATCTCTAGGCTGGGTCGTCAATATGGCCAAAAGTCACCTGACCCCCTCGCAATCTCTAGAATATTTGGGGGCCAGGTTCGACACAGACTCGGGCTATGTATACCTACCCGAGCTAAGGCGGTGCAAGCTTCAGAATCAGGTCCGTCTGCTCCTGAGGATGCCCCGCTCGCGAGCTTGGGACATTGTCCAGCTGCTGGGATCGATGACAGCCACATTGGAAGTGGTGCCCTGGGCGAGAGCGCACCTGAGACCTCTACAGTATTCCCTACTTCAAAGATGATCTCCAGTTTCTCAGGATTATCAGTGCAGACTTTCTTGGCTCCCTGCGGCCCGACTCAGCATGGAGTGGTGGCTCTGACAGCATGCTGCCGCGAGGAATGCCGCTGGCGCTCCCCGATTGGTGTCTAGTAGTGACAGATGCAAGCCTAAAGGGCTGGGGCGCACATTGCAAGGGGAAGCATGCCCAGGGTCTATGGACACCCGAGGAGTCGGAGTGGTCCATCAACCGCCTGGAGTTGAAAGCGGTGTTTCAGGCGCTTCTGGCCTTTCAAGTGACCCTGGAATGATTGTCTGTCAGAGTGATGTCGGACAACACGACAGCAGTGGCCTACATAAATCGACAAGGCGGCACTCAGTGCAGAGCACTGGCCGCGCAGGCCGAACAGATTTGCCACTGGGCCGAGCTGCATCTTCAGTTTCTGTTGGCAGCTCACATTGCAGGTCAGAGCAACGTGCAAGCTGATTATCTAAGCAGGCATCAGATCGATCCAGCAGAATGGGAACTAGCAGACGAAGTATTCCTGCAGATATGTGCCAAATGGAGCAAGCCCGTGATAGATCTTATGGCGACAAGTTCAAATGGCAAAGTCCCGTGCTTCTTCAGCAGACAGAGAGATCCTCGCTCGGCAGGGTTGGATGCCTTGACTCAGCCCTGGCCTCCGGGCCTACTATATGTGTTCCCTCCGTGGCCCTTGATAAGGGCGCGTGCTCCTGCGGATTCGGCGGCACCCAGGAGAAGTGGTCCTCATCACCCCCGATTGGCCCAGGAGGCCTTGGTATGCGGACCTCCGACAGATGCTAGTGGAGGCTCCCCTTCCTTTACCTCTGGTACCGAACCTGTTGTCACAGGGCCCGGCAGCCATGGAGGACGCCTGCTGCTTTGGTCTTATGGCATGGCGATTGAGAGGGCGCAATTGAGGGACAAAGGCTATTCAAACAGTCATTTTCACTCTCCTGCAGGCCTGCAAGCGTTCCACTTCCGTGGCTTATGCCAGGATTTGGTGCCAGTTTGAGTCTTGGTGTGCTTCAAAAGCGATCACACCCATGCGGGCTCCTGTCTCGCCGATTCTGGACTTTTTGCAGGATGGTGTACAAATAGGCTTGGCCTATAATTCCCTGCGGATGCAAGTGGCAGCGTTGGCCTCCCTTCGTGGTAAGGTTGAAGGCGTGTCTTTAGCTGCTCATCCAGATGTGGCACGGTTTCTTAGTGGGGTGCTTCGGCTCCGGCCTTCCGTGCGAGCACCCTGTCCAGCCTGGAACCTGGGGCTAGTTTTGAAGGCCCTGCAGGCTTCTCCTTTTGAGCCGCTTCGGCGAGCATCGCAGAAAGATTTGACAGTAAAGGCCGTTTTTCTTGTGGCCATTACTTCGGCGAGATGGGTGTCAGAGCTCCAGGCCCTGTCCTATAGAGTCCCATTTCTGCAATTCTCAGAGTCCGGGGTCACGGTTCGGAACGTGTCTTCCTTCATGCCTAAGGTGGTTTCAGCGTTTCACCTAAACCAGCCTATTTTCTTGCCCTCCTTTGATAAGGAGGAGTTTCCAGAATCTTTTGGGCAGTTGCACCTGTTGGATGTGCGCAGGACTCTGCTGCAGTATCTGCGAGTTACTATCTCTTTCAGGATCTATGATCATCTGTTTGTTTTGCTATCAGGTCCTCGCAGAGGGTCTCTAGCGTCTAAAGCCACTATTGCCCGTTGGCTCAAAGAAACTATCTTTTCAGCTTATCTGCTTGCCGGCCGGTCTCCGCCTTTAGCCTTTAAGGCGCATTCTACCAGAGCGATTTCTTCCTCTTGGGCTGAAACTGGAGCACTCTCTCGTCAAGAGATATGCAGTGCTGCAACATGGGCTTCTAAGCTCTCTTTTGCCCGACATTACAGGCTGGATGTGGCTGCTAGGAGGGATGCGTGTTTTGGAGCACAAGTGCTAGCGTGTGGTGTGATCTGTTCCCTCCCTATATAGGGATTGCTTTGTTACATCCCATATGTAATGGCTTCATCTGCTTGATGACAAGGAAGGGAAAATTAGGTTCTTATCTTGGTAATTTTCTTTCTTTTAGTCATAGCAGATGAAGCCATGAGCCCTCCCTGTATGATTGTCTGTATGCTGTGAATCTGTTTCAGGTTCTGTTCTTGTTTCCTGAAGTTCCTTCCTTGGGAGAAAGTTGGAAAACAGTCTTCAGGATTCATGTTCACTTATAGGAGAATGAGTCCATTCCCTCCAGTTTATGTTTTGGGAGGACGAGTTTATTCCCTCCAGGAGGATGTGTTCATTCCCTCCTTTTGAGTTCATGCCGCTGTGAGGAAAGTTCATGTTATTCCCATTGCGGTTTGCCATACTGCTTTTTAAAGCTTCAAATACTGAAGAGGCAGTGGAGCTGGCTGGCCATGAGGCACTGTGAAAAGTCTATCTCCCCCTGCTGGTTGATGGACACAACCCATACGTAATGGCTTCATCTCCTATGACTAAAGGAAAGAAAATTACCAAGGTAAGAACCTAATTTTCCCTTATTTAGCACTTACATTAGAACACTGTGCATTGAGGCTTAGCACAACATTCTGATGCATCACTTACTACATGAAGGCCCAGGTGTGGATTTAGAATATACATATCCAGGAAGTCTGTCATTACCGTCCTTTTAAGAGAAGATGACCCCCAGTCTTTCAGATGTGCATAGTGGCTGCAAGAACTCACTATTTGCCAAGAAGCGGGCATAAATTTTGTAGGAGCATAGATGCTATTCTGTAACTTATAACCCATTAAGACTCAACATTTAAAGACTTATTTATTGGAATTTATTAACCACCTTTATGAAGAGATTCATCTAAGGTAGTGTACAGCAGATAAGAGAGATTGATTTGTTTTCACCAGGAGACTTGTGGCTTGCCCTTCCATTTTTATTATGAATTTTTCTTTTATTTGTATACCCTTTGGCCAGAGCAACTTGAATGCCCTTGCTAGTTTAGGAGTAGAAGGGAAATAACTGAAACTAATTTTTTTTTTTCATTTGGGGTGGGTGGGTGGGAGAGGGGAGTTGATGGTGTCTTCAATCTTAGTTGCAACCTGGGCTGGCATCTAGTACCATGAGCCTTCTTTGCAACTGCCCAGGAATAATTTTTCTCTTTTCTATATCCCCTTAGTCTGTCATTGTAATGAGTCTTCAACCCCAGAGTCATGAACAGAGTACTCTGGCCAGAGCTTTGTAATCATAGACCCTAAATCTTGTCACTGTTGTACAGTAGCTAGGGACCTACTACCACCAGGGGCTATGAATGCTTTTTTGGCTGCCTTGGCTGATCGGAGAGCAGATCCTCGCTTTTTTCCTGATTTATTTATTTTAATTTTGTCTATCAGCTGCATCCCTCTTTTTCTAGAACTTGAGTAGATAAGCCCTGTGATATGTCTGAACCATGCTGCTTCTATCTGAAAGGACATTTGAGCCAAAATCTCCTGTGCTAGTCAACCCACAGCACATTAACCTATAAGTAACACTTTGACAAGAATTTGAAGTCTTCGCAGGGCATTCTCTCAACTTCTCTCTCAAGCAAGTTATCAAACTGAGTAATATGCTTTTGCCTCTTTTTTTTTTTTTTTCTAATTCTCTTTAACAGCTAAGAAGAAGAATAAGAAGGGGAAAACCGTGCCCCTCACAGACTTTCTGGCAGATGATGGCAGTGGTGGAGGTGGTGGTGGAGGTGGAGGTGGAGGTGGAGGCGGCTACGTTTCCAAGCCAGTCAGTTGGGCTGATGAGACTGATGACCTTGAAGGAGATGGTAAATGTCATACTATTCAAAACATTCAATTGTACTACATATATTTAATCTGTAAAGGTTAACCTGTAAGAGCCATTCTCTGAGATGGAATAGCACAGAGGTGGCTTGCATGATTTTTTCCTCTATTGACTTTGAGAATCTTACAGAGCGTTTTAGTAAAGGTGAAAGTGCATCGGGATTTCTGCAGGGTATGCTGCCAGATCTGCTGCTCTGCTGCTGCTCAGGTTTTCTGGTGAACAGGACACATCCACTACTAAGTACTACTACTGCTGCTTATTTCTACTAGACATACGCAGCTCTGTACACTCGAACATGGCGAGACAGTCCTTTCATGACAGAGCTTATAATCTAATCAGGAGAGACAAACAGGACAAATAAGGTTTTAATGAAGGTGGGAATGATAAAACAGACATGGGTACTGAACAAGAGAATAGGGGTTAGGAATTAAAAGCAGCCTCAAAAAGGTGGGCTTTAAGCCTAGATTTGAAGACAGCCAGAGATGGAGCTTGATGTACTGGTTCAGGAAGTCTATTCCAGGCGTATGGTGCAGCAAGATAAAAGCAGTGCTTTTTTTTGTAGAAAAAAGGTGCCGGTACTCATTATGGGCGGGGTCACCACATATGACTCCACCCCTTATACCAGCCATAGCGCAAATAAACAGACATCATTGAAAATATTATACTAGTATAGGAGAAAAAAATAACGTGATTTTTTTTTCATTATAAATAATTTCTATAAGCTGTTACACAGCTCCAGAACACCCAGTGCAAAATAAGACAGCAGATGTAAATTCTCAAATTGGACATATTCCAAACACTAAAATGAAAATAAAATGATTTTTTTCTACCTTTGTTGTCTGGTGACTTTCTATCCATATTGGTCCCAGTCTCTGATTCTGCTGCTATGTGTTCTCTTAACTCCGTTTCCAGGGCTTCCTTTCCATACATTTCTTTACTTTCCTCCTTTCTTCTTCATTTCTTGCCCTACATCCATCCTCCTCTGTGGAATTGAATGGAGGAGGTATAATGTGGATCCAGCTTTTGCCTATTTTCTCCATCCATGTGCGGGTTTTCTCCTCTCTTCCCTTTCCCTCATCTCCATCAACGTGCATCTTCTTCTTTTTTTTTTTTTTCCCCTCCCATCCATCCATGTCCAGCACTTCTCCTCTCTCCTCCCCTCCATCCATACGTCTCCATTCTTCTCCCCTCCTCTCTCCCCTCCATCCATGTCCAGCATGTCTCCTTTCTTCTCTCCTCCATCCACGTCCAGCACGTCTCCTCTCTTCTCCCCTCCTCTGCCCTCCATCCATGTCCAGGGCTTCTCCTCTCTCCTCCCCTCCATCTATGTCCAGCGCTTCTCCTCTCTCCTCCCCTCCATCCATGTCCAGCGCTTCTCCTCTCTCCTCCCCTCCATCCATGTCCAGCGCTTCTCCTCTCCTCCCCTCTCCTGTATCCATGTCCAGCGCTTCTCCTCGTTCTTCCCTCCCCTGTATCCATGTCCAGCGCTTCTCCTCTCTCCCCTGCCCTCAGCTCCCCGACTTTCCTTGAAATCTTTAATTTACCCGAAGTCACGGCGAACCGGCAGTAAAAACAGCTGGCAGGCAGCTTCCCTTCCCTCTAAGCGCGTCCCACCCTCGCAGAAAGGAAATTACATCAGAGGAAGGTGGGACACGCTGAGAGGGAAGGGAAGCGACAAGGAGGCAAGCCTGCCTGCCAGCTGTTTTTACTGCCAGTTCGCCACAACTTCGGGTAAATTAAAGATTTTGAGGGCGAGTGGGGCGGGGGGGAGCATGGGTGCACGAACGGAAGAGAGCGGGCAGGTGAGCAGGACCTCACAAAAAAAGGTGCCGGTACGCCGTACCGGTGTGTACCGGCACAAAAAAGCCCTGGATAAAAGGAACGGAGTCTGGAGTTGGCAGTGGAGGAGATTGGTACAGATATGAGATTTACCAAATGAACGGAGTTCCCGGGGATGAGTATATAGAGAGAGATAAGAGTGGAGAGGTACTGAGGAGTTGCAGATTGAATGCACTAGTAAGTCCAGCATTTCTCCTCTCTCCCCTGCTCCTTTCTATCCATGTCCAGCAATTTTCTGGGGACCCTCCATCCATGTCCAGCAATTCTCAACTGCACCCTGTCCTTCTCTCCATCCATCAATCCATGTCCAGCAATTTTCCTCTCCTGCCCTTCCCTCTATCCATCCATCCATGTCCAGCAGTTCTCCTCTCTCCTCTGCCCTTCCCTCTATCCATCCATCCATTTCCAGCAGTTCTCCTCTCTCTTCTGCCTTCTCCCTATCCATCCATCCATGTCCAGCAGTTCTCCCTCCCTCCTGCCCATCCTCCTCCTCCCACTGCCTGCCTGCTTGAGAGTCTGGGCCCCCAGCATCAGCCAGTACAAGGTCTGGCACCAGGCTGACGAGCCTTTGCGCCCAATGCCATGTGCTCGGGAAGGCCCTGTTAGTTCCGCCCTCTCTGACACATCACATGTGCGTCACAGGGACAGTACCAACAGGGCCTTCATAAGCGGATAGGCTCGAAGGCTGAGTGTGCTGGTGCCGGCCGGGTCTTGTACTGATTGATCGGGAACCTGGACTCTCAAGCAGGATCAGTGAGAGGGGAACTCGGGAGGTAAAAAAAAGGTGCCAGTTCCGTATCGGTGCATACTGGCCCAAAAAAGCACTGAGCAAACCTCTTATGAAGCAAACAGCTAGAGGCTGTCCAGAGATGGGTTTATTTTCCTGTAGGCACTACTGATATGATAGGTAATCACTCAGATAGCAGTTAGTACTGGACACATTTGGCTAGGGATATGACAGTGCTAAAGTTTTGGCCTTCTAGTTCTAGCTAGGCTGTCCACAATGAAGGAATAATGCGAAGATGGAAATATATATTCCTTGTCATCAAGCAGATGAATCCATTACGAGTGGGTTGTGTCCATCAACCAGCAGGGGGAGATAGAGAGCACTGAAAAACCATAGTGCCTCATGGCCAGCTAGCTCCATCTGCCTCTTCAGTATTCTCTATTTCCCCAGCAGGGTGGTTGCAGCTTGTTCAAGTTCCTTCAGAAAATCTGCCTGGGGTGGCTCCTGTGCTTTTGCCAGTTGTAACAGGGGTGTTGTGGCTGATGGTGCCCACTTTAACGACAAATAGGTTAGCCCTTTCCCTGCCTTACCCGGCCCCTGATGTGGAAGTAGACAAATAGGCATGCCCTGTCCCTGTCTTTGCCCACGCTGTGGATGCAGGGTACATAGGTTCGCCCTTTCCCTGCTTTTCCCACGCTACTGATCCTCCGGAGTTGGAAATTTGCCTCTTTCGCTGTTGCCTCAAACTTTCCTCACAGCGTAAAAAAAAAAAGTCGCGTCGCACTTTGGCGCTGCGATCCCAGAAAAGAAGTTTTCTTCTGATTGTGCAGCGTGACCGGAGCTCGGAGACTAGGTCTGGTGAGGTAAGAGCATTTTGTAGCTCCTCCGGGGAGGGCCCGCGTTCGGGGCGATTTTGGCGCAAATCAGCCATTTTGAATTTCAGCTGTTTTCGGCGATGGCTGCTGAGAAAGTAAAGCGCTGTTCCGTTTGTGGCAAGCGCAAATCTGCAGGGGGGCTCTGTAAGGCGTGCTTTTCAGACGGTAGAGCCGGCCCGAGCATGGCGAGCGATGTTCCTTCCCGCTCTGTGGAGCTGGCAGCAGGCGCCATTTTGGAACAACATGACGCGACCCCCGCTGAGGCGGAGGGGTTTGAGCCTGGAGGGGTGCCTCGTGTAGAGGCTAATAAAAGCTGTTTCCCCCAGACTGGAACCGGGAGGCCAGGGTGAGCCATTTTCTCCTGAATTTGTTTTATTGCTGCATAATGCATACATGTTAAAAAGAGCTCTTCCGCAGGGGTGCTCTGCGGCCCTGCTTTCTGTATCCCCTCCAGTGGAGTCTGGCCTTGGATTACCATCAGGCACGTTTTCCCCTGACAGATGGCCACAAGACAAGCGCAGAATAGTGGATTCCCCTTCAGAGAGTGGCGCACCTCCCCTCCCCCTGGTCGGGATGTGAGGACTCTGTGGGGTGAGGGGTCTGGCAGGCCTTCGTGGTCTGGAGAGCCAGAAGAAGATGCAGGATTGCTACCGGATCCAGATGATCCTTCCGCAGTGAGGATTTTCCACCGCGATGAGCTGCCAGCGCTTATTACTGATGCCTTGCAGGTCCTCTCTATAGAAGACCCTGGGAGTTGTATAATTATACTACAGCAAGAGGCCCTCACTGGATGCCCACCGGAAGGGTGGAAGGCCAGATTTTAGGACTCAGGCTGTAAAAATACCAGCTGGATTTAAAAATCAATGACTGGCTGAGCAAGGACTTGCTTTTCCTGCAAGTTAATATGCGTTCTAGTTTAAGATATATCCACTGGAATAGTGGTGGGCCAAGCTACATAGCTTTGTGCAGCTGAAAAGAACTGACTAGGCCTGATAACCTACTAATGGCCTTATAGATGAGTCTTAACAAAATCAGGTACAAATTGATAGAAGGCATGGTGCAAGACAGGAAACTTCATTCTTAGGTGGTATATTTTTGGGCATATGGAATTCCCTTTATATGAGTTCATCTACAAAATCCCATGAAATATAGGTATGCGGGTAATAGCAATTTCAGGTGGATCATACTAATAAATACTTTCAGGTCTTGCTATGACTTCTATTGTATCTGTTGCATAGTACATGGGGAGATAATCTAATGTGTCTATCTCAGTGGTCTTGGGAAGGAATAGTGGTTTTGATTAAGCATTGTTATGGTGGCTCAACAAATATATGGTTAGTACTCAGATTGCAGGCTGTTTTAGGTTGTAGGTATTCAGAATCTTTAAACAGGTCGGAATTCCTGGACCTTACCAGTACTCATCATTAGCATCCAATCATGAGCACTAAAAAAGTGGATAGCAAGTATGAGGTTGCCTCATACAGTAAAAAGGGTCAATCATAGAAAAATTTATATTAACAAAGGTCATGCATGGATCTTGACATATGCATAATAACCTGGAAGTATGGGAAGCATTTCATATATCCGTTACCCCACTTGGAGCTTAGTCAAACCTACAGAAATACATGCAGCTTAAGTAAGCCTACATCAAAGTTAAACAATTGCATAACAGGTTGATACTAACAGAGTTTACATCTACATTATGATATCTTAGCCAATATTAGGGTTTGATGTTACCCTTGTATCTGAGCAATATCAACTTCAATCCAAATTACATAAACAGAAATAACGGGGAAACTCTTAGAAAAACAATTAGAACAATAAAGGAAATAATAGGAAAATAAAAATAAATAATCCGAGGATGGCAAGTACTGAGAAGCCTGCTCGAGCCTTTCCTTTGCATGACTGCATCCAAGAGCTTATCACGGCTCAATGGGCCTTTGAAAGTCGCCAGGGCTATGGGGCAAGCATTTGGCGCGCTTAGCAGTGCCTAAAGTGGATGCCCTAGTCATGGCTGTGACAAAGAAAACTACCCTCCCAGTGGAAAGAGAGTTGCCCTGAAGGACATGCAGGACCGACGCCTGGAGGCAGCCATGAAATGGTCCTTTGAAATTTCAGACCTATCCTTACGGGCGTCTGCATGCAGCTGCTACGCTGCCCGAGCCTGCCTTGCTTGGTTACAACAGGCAGTGGAACAGCCCGGAGATGGAGCGGAGCCCCTTACGGAGGTGGCACCGTGTATGGAGTCGGCCTTGTCATTTTTGGCTGACGCCCTTTATGATCTGGTCAGAGCTTCAGCTAAACAGATGGGTGTAGCGGTGGCGGCTCGCCGTCTTCTGTGGCTACGGCATTGGGCAGCTGACATGGCCTCTAAGCAAAGGTTGGTGAAGGTGCCCTTTCAAGGCCTTCTCCTGTTTGGTGAGGAGATGGAGAAAATTGTGAAAGGCCTGGGGGATGCCAAACCCCAGCGCTTACCTGAGGATAGGCCGCGGCCTTCTTCCAAGGGTCAGGCGGTTCCTTCCTCTTACAGACCTTGCTTCCGTGAAGCTATAAGGTACCGCCTGGGGCGTTCTGCTGGGTTCACTTCGCATGCCCGTTTTCAGCAGAGGAACTCCTTTCGCTCGGAGAAACGTTCCCGCAGCAGGCGACCCTCTCAATGTTGGTGCGCCAGCCCCCTCCTCGATTCTTGTGATAGGAGGACGACTTTCCCTCTTTCTCAAGGAGTGGGCCAAGATTTCCTCAGATCAGTGGGTCTTGGACCTGATCAGAGAAGGCTACAGAATAGAATTCAATGCCCCAATAAGAGATGTGTTTGTGGAGTCCCGATGCGGTTCTGTCGCCAAACGGACGGCGTTAGAGGAGACCTTGCAAGGCTTGCTTCACATTGGGCCGTTACTCCATTTACTTTGTGGTGCCGCGAAAAGGAGGGTCTTTTCGGCCTATCCTGGACTTAAAACAAGTCAAGTCTCTGAACGTGCGGCATTTCCACATGGAAACCCTGCGCTCCGTCATAGCGGCGGTACAGCCAGGAGAGTTTCTCATTTCTCTGGACCTGAAAGAAGCTTTCTTGCACATACCAATTTGGCCCCCGCACCAGAGGTTTCTGCATTTTGCGGTGATGGGAAAACATTTCCAGTTTCGGGCCTTGCCTTTTGGCCTCGCCACAGCTCCCTGAACCTTTTCCAAGGTAATGGTGGTAGTAGCTGCTTTTCTCAGGCGAGAGGGTATCCGGGTTCACTCGTACCTAGACGACTGGCTCATCAGAGCGCACACTGCAGAAGAGAGTCATCAGGTTACAGCCAGAGTGGTCTCAGTACTGCAATCTCTGGGCTGGGTCATCAATATAGCCAAAAGTCACCTGACCCCATCTCTAGAATATTTGGGGGTCCGGGTCGACACAGCCTCGGGGATGGTCTTCCTACCCGAGCAAAGGTGGTGCAAGCTTCAGAACCAGGTCCATCTGCTCCTGAGGATGCCTCGCCCGCGAGCTTGGGACATAGTCCAGCTGTTGGGGTCGATGACGGCCACTTTGGAAGTGGTGCCTTGGGCAAGAGCGCACCTGAGACCTCTACAGTGTTCCCTGCTTCAACGGTGGTCTCCAATTTCTCAGGATTATCAATGCAGACTCACGTGGCTCCCTGCGGCCCGGCTCAGTATGTAGTGGTGGCTCTCAGACAGCATGCTGCAGCGAGGAATGCCGCTAGTGCTCCCCGATTGGTGCTTGGTGGTAACAGATGCCAGCCTGAAGGGCTGGGGTGCACATTGCCGGGGAAGGCATGCCCAGGGTCTTTGGACAACCGAGGAGTTGGA
Source organism: Microcaecilia unicolor (assembly GCF_901765095.1). Lineage (NCBI taxonomy): Eukaryota > Metazoa > Chordata > Amphibia > Gymnophiona > Siphonopidae > Microcaecilia > Microcaecilia unicolor. Next base: position 296,754,030 of record NC_044033.1, on the reverse strand, counting down.
GTGGTCCATCAATCGCTTGGAGTTGAGAGCGATTTTCCAGGCTTCTGGCCTTTCAATTGACCCTGGAAAGACTGGCTGTCAGAGTTCTGTCGGACAACACGACAGCAGTGGCCTACATAAATCGCCAAGGAGGGACTCAGTTCATAGCACTAGCAGCGCAGGCCGTGCAGATTTGCCACTGGGCCGAGCTTCATCTGCAGTTTCTGTCAGCAGCTCATATTGCAGGTCAGAGCAACGTGCAAGCCGATTATCTGAGCAGGAATCAAATCGACCCAGCGGAATGGGAACTTGCAGACAAAGTATTCCTGCAGATATGTGCCAAATGGGGAAAGCCCGTAATGGATTTTATGACGTCAAGCACAAATGCCAAAGTCCCATTATTCTACAGCAGACGGAGAGATCCTCGCTCGGCAGGGTTGGATGCCTTGGCTCAACCCTGGCCTCCGGGCCTACTGTATGTGTTCCCTCCGTGGCCCTTGATAGGGCGAGTACTCCTGCGGATTCGGCTCCTCCAAGGAGAGGTGGTTCTCATTGCCCCGGATTGGCCCAGGAGGTCGTGGTATGCAGACCTCCTGCGGATGCTGGTAGAGGATCCCCTGCCGTTACCTCTGTGGTCTTACTCTCCTACAGGCCCGCAAGCGTTCCACTTCCATGGCTTATTTGAGTCTTGGTGTGCTTCTAAAGTGATTACACCCATGCGGGCTTCTGTCTCGCCGATACTTGACTTTTTGCAGGATGGTTTACAAAAAGGCTTGGCATATAATTCCCTGCGTGTTCAAGTGTCAGCCTTAGCATGTTTTCGAGGGAAGGTTGCTGGCCTCTCTGGCTGCTTGCCTGGATGTGACAAGGTTTCTTAGAGGGGTGCTTCGGCTCCGTCCTCCCGTGCGGGCTCCATGTCCGGCCTGGAACCTGGGGTTAGTTTTAAAGGCCCTTCAGTGTTCGCCCTTCGAGCCGCTTAGGCGAGCTTCGGAGAAGGATGTGACCTTAAAGACGGTCTTTTTGGTGGCCGTGACATCGGCGAGACAGGTAACTGAGCTCCAGGCACTGTCCTGTCGAGACCCATTTCTGCAATTCTCAGAGTCCGGAGTAATGGTACGTACAATGCCTTCCTTCATGCCTAAGGTGGTTTCAGCGTTTCACCTAAACCAGCCTATTTTCCTGCCCTCCTTTTCTAAAGAGGAGTTTCCAGAAGCCTATGGGCAGTTGCACCTTCTGGATGTGCGAAAGGCTCTGTTGCAATATCTGCGCATGTCAAATGCCTTCAGGACCTCTGACCATTTTTTTGTTCGTTTGTCAGGTCCACGCAGAGGGTCTCCAGCATCTAAGGCCACTATAGCCCGTTGGCTCAAAGAAGCTATCTTTTCAGCATATCTGCTATCTGGCCGGCCTCCGTCTGAAGCCTTTAAGGCACATTCCACAAGAGCGATTTCCTCTTCTTGGGCTGAAACTGGAGCACTCTCTTTTCAAGAGATATGTAGTGCAGCTACTTGGGCTTCTAAGCTCTCGTTTGCCCGACATTACAGGCTGGATGTGGCTGCCAGGAGAGACGCGCATTTTGGAGCACAAGTGCTGGCGTGTGGTGTCGCTTGTTCCCACCCTATCTAGGGATTGCTTTGATACATCCCACTCGTAATGGATTCATCTGCTTGATGACAAGGAAGGGAAAATTAGGTTCTTACCTTGGTAATTTTCTTTCCTTTAGTCATAGCAGATGAATGCATGATCCCTCCTTAGTGGTTCATTATGTGGTTTATGTTACTTTTATGTTCAGTTTTTCCTGTAGATATGTTCCCTCATTGGGAGAAGTTGGAAAACAGTCTTCAGGATTTCTGTTCAGTTACAGGAGGATGAGTTCATTCCCTCCTTTGAATTATAGCTCCAGTTTTGGGGCGTTCATCCGCTGTGAAGAAAGTTTATGTTATTTGCGGTGTAACACTGTTTTGGAAGCTTCAAATACTGAAGAGGCAGATGGAGCTAGCTGGCATGAGGCACTATGGTTTTTCAGTGCTCTCTATCTCCCCCTGCTGGTTGATGGACACAACCCACTCATAATGGATTCTTCTGCTATGACTAAAGGAAAGAAAATTACCAAGGTAAGAACCTAATTTTCCCTTATTTATTATATAAAAGCAATTATGGAAAATAAATACAAAAATATATTAAGCAACAAATACTAAAAATTACTAAAAGTTACACCTATCGATTGATCGATCTGTAGATATTAGATAAGTAAGAGAATAAGAACAGTTAGAAAGTAAGGTGACGGGCGCTCAAGCAGGACGTGTAGCAAAGACGCTCCCAAAAAGAAAATTTTTCTTCGACGATTTTCCTAGTTAAACATGCCAAAAAGGAAAGGGAAGCTAAGGGGACCACCCCTCCCGAAGCAAATCCCTACCTTGCCTGGGCAGCAGTCATTGACTACATTTCTGGTATCGACTCCGACCTCGGACGTATCCGCTAGCGGAGCAGGGAAGAGCTCCGCTCAGGAGAGCGAATTTTCGCTTAGTCCGTTAGGACCTGTGACCCCGACGCTTTCGCACGCACCTGGAGGAATTGTACCGAATCCCGAGACTAGTGGGGCTTCGAAGGAGTGGCCTTCCCCAGAAGCGATAGCGGAGGCCAGAGAGATCTTGTGGCTAGCTGAGGGAGTCCAGCGAACGCCAGAATTGCCAACAGGGGAGGCTACTGGGGTATTGCCTGAAACAACTACGCCAGAAGAAGTTTCTGCTTGCGTATTGGCGATACAACCCTTAGTCAAGCCCCAAGAGGTGTCGCTGGAATCGATTTGGACAGCATTGGAATCGCTTCACAAGGTCTGTACCTCTTTCATAACGTTATCCTTGAACAATTCTTCTCAGATAAAATCTCTTAAAAGACAAATGGAGGGAGTAATAATAAAGCAAACTGACCTAGAGACGCAAATTGGGAAAATATCTCAACAACAAGTTCATATTGTAGGAGATTGTGCCTCTATACAAAGAAAAATAGAGAATATGGAAAATTTATCAAGAAATCTAAACCTACGATTCCTAAACTTTCCAAAATCTCAATTTGTGGCCCCGAAGGATATGTTTGCTAAGTTTCTTAAAGAAATATACAATTATTCAGATCAAACACTCCCTCCTCTTCAAAAGATTTACTATTTGGAAAAGAAACCTCCTTTACCTCAAGTTACTTCTAAACAGGACATTCCTCCTGAAACGCTGGATTTGACAAACTTTTTGGAGCAGTCTGTGGATAATACAGAAACCAGAGCGACATTGATTGTATCTTTTGTCTTCTTACAAGATAAAGAATCTTTATTGAGACTTTATTTTAAAAAAATTTATCCTGAGTATAAAGGAAGCAAAGTCTCTGTGTTCCCAGACATTGCTCGTTGGACTCAGCAAAGGCGGAAAAAGTTCCTAGATATGAGGCAAGAGTCTTTAAATGTTGGAGCAGTTTTCCAATTACGATTTCCTTGCAAGTGTATTTTGATATTCAAGGATAAAAAATACATATTCTTTGAACCTGAACAATTAAGGTCATTCCTTGATATGAAGAAAAACCAATGCTAATTCCATCTCTGGTTTATGGTTCTGTAAATTAAGGAGTACCACTGCTTGTTTTTCCTTAAACTTTAAGTTAATAGTACCAAACTTCCTTTGGTTTAATCAATCTTGAATCCCACTCCTTCTCTTTATGGTGGACTGTTGTAACCAGATTGTAGAGATGTTTTCTATATATATTATATTCTTTAGTGTATTTGTGTTTATATCTGGTGTATCTTTTCAAAGATGTATTCTTTGTATTATCACTAAAACAATAAATAAACAAATTAAAAAAAAAAAAAAAAAAAAAAAAAAGAAAGTAAGGTGACTAATTTAAAGAGAGTTGCACATGAGGTTAAATATTAGCTCATCTAGTGGCTTGAGGTAGATAGTGAACCAAATAGGTGACGGCATCGATCCTTGTGGTACCCCGCAGGTTAGTGCCCATGGTGGTGATGAGTTGTTACCAAACTTTATGGATTGTTGCCTGTCTGACAGATAGGATCTGAGCCAGGCAAATATTGTTCCATTGATGCCTGTTTCTGCCATTCATTCTAGCAAGCGATCCACAGTGTCAAAAAGTGCTGAGAAATCTTGGCACACAGAAACACAGTTCACAAGTGTTCTAGCAATCCAGTCTCTCTCAGAGAGATGTGCACACCATCAAGTCCTCTTCTCTTCTCCCTTTGTTCTTCTCTTTCTTTTTCCAAGTCCAGCATTGGCACAGCCCTCTGGGTCCACAGGTGACAGACAAGGACCATTCACCAACTTTGTACCCCTGCCCTGCAGGTTACATACAGTCAACAATGAGGGACCTTGTGGGCTTCCAGCAAGAATATGAAATCAGTGGTAGTCTTGCAGTGCCAAATTCCCCTCCACGGTTCACAGCTGTTACCGGAGACACTGTCGCTGAAGCTTGCTCCTCCACACCTTCCCAGGAGATAAAGCAGAAGGCAAGACAGAGTAAACACCATGTCCTTGAATGAAGTCATTAGCATAGCTGTGCCAGGGAAAAAAAAATTCAGAGTCCATGTTTTACTTGCAGGAAAGATGGTTCATGCTGTATTCAGGCTTACCAAGGGTGAGATCCAGGGAAACACCCCTACATTCCATACGGCAGTGATAAGCACTAATCGCACTGAGATTAACTCTTAGAGTTGGTTTTAAGACAAGACCCAGAGAGACGTAGAAGGTACTCGAGCAGGATCTAGAGCCTTTTCTTCATACCAGTTGGCAAACCCCCTCCATTTCAAAGAATAACTTCTCTTAGTGGAATCTTTCCTGAAAGCCAGCAAGACCCAGGAGATACCCTCTGGAAGATGCAAGGAAGCAAATTCTAAGCTCTCAACATCCAAGCTGTGAGGGCCAGAGACTGGAGATTGGGATGTAGACGAGACCCCTTGTTCTGCATTACGAGGGTCAGAAAACACTCCAGTCTCCAAGGTTCTTCAGAGGATAACTCCAGAAGAAGTGGGAACCAGATTTGCCTGGGCCAATACAGGGCTATCAGGATCATGGCTCCCTAGTCTTGCTTGAGTTTCAGCAGAGTCTCCATAAGAACATAAGAATAGCCATACTGGGTCAGACCAATGATCATTCTAGTCTGATTTTCAACAGTCTCCAAGCCAGGTCACAAGTACCTGGAAGAAACCCAAATAGTGGCAACATTCCTGGCTACCAATCCCAGGGCAAGCAGTAGCTTCCCCATGTCTGTCTCAATAGCAGACTATGGACTTTTCCTCCAGGAACTTGTCCAAACCTTTTTTTTTTTTAAAACCCAGATATGCTAACTGCTGATACTGCATTCTTTGGCAGGGAGTTCCAAAGCTTAACTATTCTCAGAGTGAAAAAAAATATTTCCTCCTATTTGTTTTAAAAGTATTTCCATGTAACTCTTTGAGTGTCCCCTAATCTTTGTACTTTTGGAATGAGTAAAAAATTGACTCCCTTCTACACCACTCAGGATTTTGTAGACTTCAATCATATCTACCCTCATCCATCTCTTTTCCAAGCTGAAGAGCCCTAACCTTTTTAACCTTTCCTGATACGAGAGGAGTTCCATTCCTTTTATCATTTTGATCGCTCTTCTTTGAACCTTTTCTAATTCCACTATATCTTTTTTTTGAGATACGGCGACCAGAACGGAACGCAGTACTCAAGGTGAGGTCGCTCCATGGAGTGATACAGAAGCATTATGGTATTTTTGGTCTTATTCACCATCCCTTTCCTAATAACACCGAGCATCCTGTTGCTTTTTTGGCCGCAGCCACCACACACTGAGCAGAAAATTTCAGCGTATTATCTACAGTGACTCCTAGATCTTTTTCTCTGAGGACAAGCAGGCTGCTTGTTCTCAAGACTGGGTTGACGTCTACGGCAGCCCCCACCAACCGGAACAAAACTTTGCGGGCGGTCCCGCACGCTGGGCACACCCACCGCGCATGCACGGCCGTCTTCCCGCCCGTGCGCGACCGTTCCCGCTCAGTCTTTTCTTTTCCGCGCTGGAGAGAGCCGTGTTCGTCTCTCTCTCTGTCAGCCCCGGAAACCGGATCGCGCTTTTGCTGCGAGTTTTTCTTTTTCGTTGTTTTCTATGTTTTATTTTGTTTCAAAAAAAAAAAAGAGAGAGAACTTTGTTTCCCCCTCGTACTTTTAGCGGGGGCGTCTCGTTGCGGCCTTGTGGCCGCGCGGTCGATTTATTTTTCGAGGTGTGATTTTTACCGCCACCATCGACGACTTTGACTTCGCCGACGCGATTTTTCGGTCGATGTCCTCGAAGGTCCCGAGTGGATTTAAGAAGTGTGGTCGGTGCGGCCGGCATATCTCGCAGACCGACACTCACGCTTGGTGCCTCGGGCCGGAGCACGATACCAAGACGTGCACCTTGTATCTCGCTTTACGGAAACGGACACAGGTGGCGAGGCAAGTTCTGCGGGACCGTCTTTTTGGAACTTGTGCCGGCCCCTCGACGTCGACTTTGACGGCATCGGTATCGACGGCCGGATCTTCGGTACCGATGTCCACGAAATCGGCACTGACCCCAGGAGCACAGGTCCCGTTGGCCCGCCGGTCCTCCGGAGACGGCAGGGGTGAGAGTCTGCGTGGGCAATCGGACCCGGTCACTCCCTCTACCCAGGGCCCTCGGGACCGAACCCTGTCGGACTCGAGGCCGAGGGGGATCTTCTTCCTTCTCGTCTGTTCCACCGAGCGCCGATGACGGGCACCGTAAAAAGGCGAAGAAGCACCGTCATCGGTCGCCCACGACGCATCAGGCTCCCGGCGCCAGAGATGAGTCGACGCCAAGGAAGTGGCAGCGTCGAGAGGAGAGGTCCCCCTCTGTAGTAGAGGTCTCGTCACGTCAGGGTGCCAGCACTTCGGTGCAGTCTCCTGGACCCGAGCAGCTTCCGGCACCGACACCTCTACCGGCCCCCTCGCCTTTCCCGACAGCGGGCCTGGACGAGTGCCTCCGAGCCATCCTTCTGGGGATCCTGGAAGGGCTGATGCGCCAGACTATGCCGGCGCCGGGGGGTGCTTGCGCCCTCGGCGCCGTTGATGGAGGAGCCGGTGTGCTCTAGCCCGGTGCCAAGGCCTTCGACGCCGACGCCGCTTGCGGCACCAGTCTCGACCGCCACGCAGGTGGAGTCCCCGTTGACGTCGATGGAGGGAGCTTCATCTCCGCCGGCGCGGGAGTCCACCGCTCGACGCCGTCACCGAGAACTCGGTGCCTCGAAGTCGAGCCGGGCCCGGTTGAGGACTGAGCTGCAGGAGCTAATGTCCAACACCGAGGAAGAGGCCTCGTGGGGGGAGGAGGACGACCCCAGATATTTCTCCTCAGAGGAGTCTGTGGGCCTTCCCTCCGACCCCACTCCTTTACCAGAGAGGAAGCTCTCGCCACCTGAGAGCCTCTCCTTTGCCTCCTTCGTGAGGGATATGTCGATTTGCATTCCCTTTCCTGTGGTCTCTGTGGATGAGCCGAGGGCTGAGATACTCGAGGTCCTCGACTATCCATCACCACCTAGAGAGTCCTCCACAGTGCCGTTGCACAATGTCCTCAGAGACACTGCTTCGGAACTGGTTGAGACCATTATCTAATCCCACCATCCCCAAGAAAGCGGAGTCCCAATACAGGATCCACTCTGACCCAGAGTTAATGCGGCCTCAATTGCCTCATGACTCGGCGGTCGTGGACTCTGCTCTCAAGAGGGCACGGAGTTCGAGGGATACCGCCTCGGCGCCCCCGGGGTGGGAGTCTCGCACTCTGGACTCGTTTGGGAGGAAGGCCTACCAATCTTCCATGCTCATGACCCGCATCCAGTCCTACCAGCTCTACACGAGCATCCACATGCGGAATAATGTGAAGCAACTGGCGGACCTGGTTGATAAGCTCCCGCCGGAGCAGTCCAGGCCTTTTCAAGAGGTGATCAGGCAGCTGAAGGCGTGCAGAAAGTTCCTGTCCAGGGGTATATATGACACCTGTGACGTGGCATCTCGTGCTGCGGCCCAAGGTATAGTGATGCACAGTCTCTCATGGCTGCGTGCCTCTGACCTGGACAACCGCACCCAGCAGAGACTGGCCGAAGTCCCTTGCCGGGGGGACAATATTTTTGGCGAGAAAGTCGAGCAGCTGGTCGACCAACTGCATCAGCGGGAAACCGCCCTCGACAAACTCTCCCACCGGGCGCCTTCAGCATCCACCTCAGCAGGTGGACGTTTTTCCCGGGCCAGGCAGGCTGCGCCCTACGCCTATAACAAGCGTAGGTACACCCAGCTGGCCCGAAGGCCTCATCAGGCACAGGGACAGTCCCAGCGCGCTCGTTTCCGCCAACAGCGTGCGCCTAAGCAGCCCCCTGCGCCTCCACAGCAAAAGCCGGGGACGGGCTTTTGACTGGATCCATTGGAACATAGCCGCCATCAAAGTGTCCGTACCGGACGATCTGCCAGTCGGGGGGAGGTTAAAATTTTTTCACCAAAGGTGGCCTCTTATAACCTCCGACCAGTGGGTTCTCCAAATAGTGCGGTGCGGATACGCCCTAAATTTGGCCTCCCTTCCACCAAATTGTCCTCCGGGAGCTCAATCCTTCAGCTCCCATCACAAGCAGGTACTTGCAGAGGAACTCTCCGCCCTTCTCAGCGCCAATGCGGTCGAGCCCGTACCACCCGGGCAGGAAGGGCAGGGATTCTCTTCCAGGTACTTCCTTGTGGAAAAGAAAACAGGGGGGATGCGCCCCATCCTAGACCTGAGAGGCCTGAACAAATTCCTGGTCAAAGAAAAGTTCAGGATGCTTTCCTTGGGCACCCTTCTGCCAATGATACAGAAAAACGATTGGCTATGTTCCCTGGATTTAAAGGACGCATACACTCACATCCCGATACTGCCAGCTCACAGACAGTATCTCAGATTCCGCCTGGGCACACGGCACTTTCAGTATTGTGTGCTGCCCTTTGGGCTCTCCTATGCCCCACGGGTGTTCACGAAGTGCCTCGTGGTGGTCGCGGCGTATCTACGCAAGCTGGGAGTGCACGTGTTCCCATATCTCGACGATTGGCTGGTCAAGAACACCTCGGAGGCAGGAGCCCTCCGGTCCATGCAGTGCACTATTCACCTTCTGGAGCTGCTGGGGTTTGTGATAAATTACCCAAAGTCCCATCTCCAGCCAGCCCAATCTCTGGAATTCATAGGAGCTCTGCTGAATACCCAGACGGCTCAGGCCTTCCTTCCCGAAGCGAGGGCCAACAACCTCCTGTCCCTGGCTTCCCAGACCAGAGCGTCTCAGCAGATCACAGCTCGGCAGATGTTGAGACTCCTGGGTCATATGGCCTCTACAGTTCATGTGACTCCCATGGCTCGTCTTCACATGAGATCCGCTCAATGGACCCTAGCTTCCCAGTGGTTTCAAGCCACCGGGAATCTAGAAGATGTCATCCACCTCTCCACCAGTTGCCGCACTTCACTGCACTGGTGGACCATTCGGACCAATTTGACCTTGGGACGCCCATTCCAAATTCCACAGCCCACGAAAGTGCTAACGACGGATGCATCTCGCCTGGGATGGGGAGCTCATGTCGATGGGCTCCACACCCAGGGACTGTGGTCCCTCCAGGAAAAAGATCTTCAGATCAACCTCCTGGAGCTCCGAGCGGTCTGGAACGCACTGAAGGCTTTCAGAGAGCGGCTGTCCTGTCAAATTATCCAAATTCGGATAGACAATCAGGTTGCAATGTATTACATCAACAAGCAGGGGGGCATCGGATCTCGCCCCCTCTGTCAGGAAGCCATCAGGATGTGGCGTTGGGCTTGCCAGTTTGGCATGCTTCTCCAAGCCACATACCTGGCAGGCGTAAACAGTCTGGCCAACAGACTGAGCAGAGTCATGCAGCCGCACGAGTGGTCGCTCCATTCCAGAGTGGTACGCAAGATCTTCCGAGAGTGGGGCACCCCCTCGGTGGACCTTTTCGCCTCTCAGACCAACCACAAGCTGCCTCTGTTCTGTTCCAGGCTACAGGCACATGGCAGACTAGCGTCGGATGCCTTTCTCCTCCATTGGGGGACCGGCCTCCTGTATGCTTATCCTCCCATACCTTTGGTGGGGAAGACCTTACTGAAGCTCAAGCAAGACCATGGCACCATGATTCTGATAGTGCCCTTTTGGCCCCGTCAGATCTGGTTCCCTCTACTTCTGGAGTTGTCCTCCGAAGAACCGTGGAGATTGGAGTGTTTTCCGACCCTCATTTCGCAGAACGACGGAGCGCTTCTGCACCTCAACTTTCAGTCTCTGGCTCTCACGGCCTGGATGTTGAGGGCGTAGACTTCGCTTCGTTGGGTTTGTCTGAGGGTGTCTCCCGTGTCTTGCTTGCCTCTAGGAAGGATTCCAGTAAAAAGAGTTACTTTTTCAAGTGGAGGAGGTTTGTTGTGTGGTGTGAGAGCAAGGCCCTAGAACCTCGTTCTTGTCCTGCACAGAACCTGCTTGAATACCTTCTGCACATAGAGTCTGGCCTCAAGACCAACTCAGTAAGGAATCACCTTAGTGCGATTAGTGCTTACCATTATCGTGTGGAGGGTAAAGCCATCTCTGGAGAGCCTTTAGTCGTTCGATTCATGAGAGGCTTGCTTTTGTCAAAGCCCCCTGTCAAGCCTCCTGCAGTGTCATGGGATCTCAACGTCGTCCTCACCCAGCTGATGAAACCTCCTTTTGAGCCACTGAATTCCTGCCATCTGAAGTACTTGACCTGGAAGGTCATTTTCTTGGTGGCAGTTACTTCAGCTTCTAGAGTCAGTGAGCTTCAAGCCCTGGTAGCTCATGCTCCGTACACTAAATTTCATCATAACAGAGTAGTGCTCCGCACTCACCCTAAGTTCCTGCCGAAGGTGGTGTCGGAGTTCCATCTTAACCAGTCAGTTGTCTTGCCAACATTCTTTCCCAGACCGCATACCCGCCCTGCTGAACGTCAGTTGCACACATTGGACTGCAAGAGAGCATTGGCCTTCTATCTGGAGCGGACACAGCCCCATAGACAGTCCGCCCAATTGTTTATTTCTTTTGACCCCAATAGGAAAGGGGTCGCTGTCGGGAAACACACCATCTCCAATTGGCTAGCAGATTGCATTTCCTTCACTTATGCCCAGGCTGGGCTGACTCTTGAGGGTCATGTCACGGCTCATAGTGTTAGAGCCATGGCAGCGTCAGTGGCCCACTTGAAGTCAGCCACTATTGAAGAGATTTGCAAGGCTGCGACGTGGTCATCTGTCCACACATTCACATCACATTACTGCCTCCAGCAGGATACCCGACGTGACAGTCGGTTCGGGCAGTCGGTGCTGCAGAATCTGTTTGGGGTTTAAATCCAACTCCACCCTCCAGGACCCGAATTTATTCTGGTCAGGCTGCACTCTCAGTTAGTTGTTCTTCGTAGGTCAATTTCTGTTATGCCCTCGCCGTTGCGAGGTTCAATTGACCTGGGTTCTTGTTTTGAGTGAGCCTGGGAGCTAGGGATACCCCAATCGTGAGAACAAGCAGCCTGCTTGTCCTCGGAGAAAGCGAATGATACATACCTGTAGCAGGTGTTCTCCGAGGACAGCAGGCTGATTGTTCTCACCTACCCTCCCTCCTCCCCTTTGGAGTTGCGTTTTCATCATTTTTGCTTGTCATTCAACTGAGCGGGAACGGTCGCGCACGGGCGGGAAGACTGCGGTGCATGCGCGGTGGGCGTGCTCTGCGTGCGGGCCAGCCCGCAAAGTTTTGTTCCGGTTGGTGGGGGCTGCCGTGGACGTCAACCCAGTCGTGAGAACAATCAGTCTGCTGTCCTCGGAGAAACACCTGCTATAGGTATGTATCATTCGCTATCTGTATGGTGTTAAATACCATCTTGAGAGGATCTCGAAGGCATTTTCTTTCAATAACACAGAGTTCGACACTTTAACTTCCAAGATGATGGCCCTCCACTCATGGACTGTTAGCTCCTTCTGCAAATCACTTTCCCATCGTGTCATATACAAACATTTCTCAAAACTTCTACCCCTTATAAATTTATACAACATAGATATAACTCCCTTCATTTTCCACAAAGAGCCCCATAAATTCTCTAACTCTTCATAGTTCTCTGGGTCCTTTCGTAACCACCCTTGTGTGTAAATGTAACGTTGGGCCTGTAGGTAAAAGAATCTATCCTTATTCAAAACCCCATATTCTTCCTTAAGCTCTGTAAACAATCTCATTTTCCCATCTTCTAACAGGTCCCGAAACCTCGTCAAGCCCCTCTCAGCCCACCTCTTTGCCACCGGATTCCTCTGCCCCACCCTGAATGTGGGTTACCCCCGAATGTAAGCGTAAGTAGATGTAGTTCTAGCTTTCCAAAAGCATGCCCTGAAGGATACCCATAGTGTTAGTAGATGTCCTACAAACGGATTAGTAGAAAGCATGCTATAAGTGGGATATGTCGATGAGGCCCATATAACTGACTGCAAACTATATTGCTGCACCATCTCCTGATCCATGCGTGTTGCCACTGATAATTTCTCATGACCCCACATGGAGATAAGTTTCAGTTGTGCTGCCCAATAGTACCACTCAAGATTCTGGACCCCTCTCCCACCCAGTTCTGTCGACCGCCAAAGCAGCTTCCTACTTAGCCTCGGAGCTTTGCCCCCCCCCCCCCCCCCCACCCCCCAAATAAACTTCAAGATAGCTGCTTGTAACTTCCTCAACTCCACCCTAGGGACCGCTATAGGCAGTGTCTGGAACAAAAACAAAAGTCTGGGCAGAACATTCATCCTAATTGATGCTATCCGTTCCCACCAGGACAACCACTTTCCCTCCCAGCCACCCATGTCTTTACGTATTTGGTGAAACAACGGTATATAATTTAACTGATATAGCTGAGAGATCTGTATGAGTATTTTAACTCCTAAATATTTAATATTATCCCTGTGTAATCTAAAAGGAAAATTATGTGAAAGCTGTTCCATACTATGCTGTGCAATAGACACCCCAATCATTTCAGATTTATCATAGTTTATCTTAAAACCAGAAAGCCTACTGAACTCTTCCAACTCTGCCAACAATATAGGGAGATTTAATCCCGGGTTGTTTAGAAAAAATAACACATTATCGGCAAATAAAGCCAATTTGTGTTCAGTACCGCCAATCATAATTCCCTGAATGTCGACCGATTCCCGCACCCTCTTTGCCAATGGCTCAATCGAGAGTGCGAAAAGCAGTGGTGACAGCGGACACCCCTGTCTAGTACTCCGTTCAATCTGGAAGGCTGATGTGTACCCCCTATTTACTTTGATGGCAAACTAGACGAAACCCTTAAGTAATCCCACTATCCCCCAAAAAGATTGAGTCCCAGTATCGGATCCACGGGGACCCGGAGTTAATGAAGACCCAGTTGCCTCATGATCTGGCTCTCAAGAAAGTCAAGAGTACTAGGAATTACGCCTCGGCACCCCCGGGGCCAGAGTCTAGGACTCTGGACTCTTTGGGGAGGAAGGCCTACCATTCTGCTATGCTCGTGTCCAAGATTCAGTCGTACCAGCTCTACACGAGCATCCACTTGCAGAACAATGTGAGGCAGCTGATGGACTTGGTCGATAAGCTCCCGTCGGAGCAGGCCAAGCCTTTTCAGGAGGTGGTCAGGCAGCTGAAGGCGTGTGGAAAATTCCTGTCCAGGGGTGTTTACGAAACTTTTGATGTTGCGTTCAGGGCCGCTGCTCAAGGTATAGTGATGCGCAGACTCTCATGGCTGCATGCCTCTGACTTGGAGAATAGAGTACAGCAGCGGATTGTGGATGCTCCTCCCCGGGGGGGGGGGGGGGGGACATTTTTGGTGAGTGTGTCGAACAGGTGGTAGAACAGCTCCACCAGCGGGACACCGCATTCGACAAGCTCTCCCACCGGACGCCTTCAGCATCTACCTCTTCAGGTAGACGTTTTTATGGGGGAAGGAGGAATGTTCTCTATGCTTCTAATAGGCGTAGGTACAATCCACCTTCTTGCCAGCCTGCTCAGGCTAAGCCCCAGCCCACTCCTTCTCGTCAACAGCGTGCGCCTCCACAGGCCCCTGCAGCTCCCCAGCAAAAGCAAGGGACAGGCTTTTGACTGGCTCCAGGCGAGCATAGCCGATATAAAAGTGTCCGTGCCGGACGATCAGCAGATAGGAGGGAGGTTAAAGTTTTTTCACCAAAGGTGACCTCTTGTAACCTCTGACCGGTGGGTTCTCGAAATAGTCCGGCTAGGATACTCCCTCAATTTGATCTCCAAACCTCCAAATTGCCCACCGGGAGCTCAGTCCTTCATCTTCCAGCACAAGCAGGTACTTGCAGAGGAACTCTCCGCCCTTCTCAGCGCCAATGCGGTCGAGCCCGTGCCACCGGGGCAGGAAGGGCTGGTACTTCCAGGTACTTCCTTGTGGAAAAGAAAACAGGGGGGATGCGTCCCATCCTAGACCTAAGGGCCCTGAACAAATATCTGGTCCGAGAAAAGTTCATGATGCTTTCCCTGGGCACCCTTCTTCCCATGATTCAGAAAAACGATTGGCTATGCTCTCTGGACTTAAAGGATGCTTATACTCACATCCCGATACTACCAGCTCACAGACAGTATCTTCGATTCCGTCTGGGAACACAACATTTTCAGTACTGTGTGCTACCATTTGGTCTCGCCTCTGTGCCCAGGGTGTTGACAAAATGCGTGGCAGTAGTGGCTGCGTCTCTGCGCAGGCTGGGAGTGCATGAGTTCCCTTATCTCGATGATTCGCTGGTAAAGAATACCTCGGAGGCAGGAGCTCTACAGTCCATGCGGATGACTATTCAACTCCTGCAGCTACTAGGGTTTGTGATAAATTATCCAAAGTCCCATCTTCCAGTACAAAGACTCGAATTTATAGGAGCTCTGCTAGACTCTCAGACTGCTCATACCTACCTTCCCGAGACGAGAACAGGCAATCTTCTGTCCCTTGTTTCCTGGGTACGAGCATCTCAGCAGATCACAGCTCGACAGATGTTGAGATTGCTCGGCCACATGGCCTCCACAGTTCATGTGACTCCCATGGCCCGTCTTCACATGCGATCGGCTCAATGGACCCTAGCTTTCCAATGGTTTCAGGCTGCGGGAAATCTGGAGGATGTGATCCAACTGTCCACGAGTTTTCTCACCTCCCTGCATTGGTGGACAATTCGCTCCAATTTGACCCTGGGACGTCCCTTTCAAATTCCTCAGCCGCAAAAAGTGCTGGCGACGGATGCGTCTCTCCTGGGGTGGGGAGCTCATGTCGATGGGCTTCACACTCAAGGGAGTTGGTCCCTCCAGGAAACAGGTTTTCAGATCAATCTCCTGGAGTTGCGAGCGGTCTGGAACGCGCTAAAGTCTTTCAGAGATCGTCTGTCTCATCAAATTATTCAAATTCAGACAGACAATCAGGTTGCTGTGTACTACATCAACAAGCAGGGGAGCACCGGATCTCACCCCCTGTGTCAGGAAGCCGTCAGGATGTGGCTTTGGGCTCGCCAGCACAAGTTTCTCCAAGCCACGTATCTGGCAGGCGTAAACAACGGTTCGGCCGACAGGTTGAGCAGGGTAACGCAACCTCACGAGTGGTCTCTCAACACGAGAGTAGTAATCAAGATCTTCCAAGCGTGGGGAACCCCCTTGGTAGGTCTTTTTGCCACTCAGGTCAACCACAAGGTCCCTCAGTTCTGTTCCAGACTTCAGGCCCATGGTAGACTATCGTCGGATGCCTTTCTCCTTCATTGGGGGAAGGGTCTCCTGTGCGCGTATCCTCCCATACCCTTGGTAGGGAAGACTTTGCTGAAACTCAAGCAGGATCATGGAACCATGATTCTGATCGCTCCCTTCTGGCCGCGTCACATCTGGTTCCCTCTTCTTCTGGAGTTGTCCTCCGAAGAACCGTTGAGATTTGAGTGTTTTCCAACCCTCATCACTCAGAACGAGGGGGCGCTTCTGCATCCCAACCTCCAGTCCCTGGCTCTCACGGCCTGGATGTTGAGAGCGTAGACTTTGCCTACTTGGGTCTTTCTGAGGGTGTCTTCCAAGTCTTGCTTGCTTCCAAAAAAGATTCCTTGAAGAGGTGTTATTCTTTCAAGTGGAAGAGGTTTGCCGTCTGGTGTGACAGCAAGGCCCTAGATCCTCGTTCTTGTCTTATACAGACCCTGCTTGAATACCTTCTGCACTTGTGTGAGTCTGGTCTAAAGACCAACTCTGTAAGGGTTCACCTTAGCGCAATCAGTACTTTTCATTATCGTGTAGAGGGTAAGCCTATCTTGGGACAGCCTTTAGTTCGCTTCAGGAGAGGTTTGCTTTTGTCAAAGCCCCCTATCAAGCCTCCTACAGTGTCATAGGATCTCAACGTCGTTCTCACCCAGCTGATGAAACCTCCTTTTGAGCCATTTAACTCTTGCCATCTGAAGTACTTGACCTGGAAGGTCATTTTTTTGGTGGCAGTCACATCAGCTTGTAGAGTCAGTGAGCTTCAAGCCTTGGTAGCTCATGCTCCTTATACTAAATTTCATCATAACAGAGTAGTCCTCCGCACTCATCCTAAGTTCTTGCCGAGGGTGGTGTCGGAGTTCCATCTTAACCAGTCAGTTGTCTTGCCAACATTCTTTCCCCGTTCTCATACCCGCCTGCTGAACGTCAGTTGCATACATTGGACTGCAAGCGAGCATTGGCCTTCTATCTGGAGCAGACAAGCCCATTCAGACAGTCCGCCCAAATGTTGTGTTTTTTTTTATCCCAACAGAAGGGGAGTGTCTGTGGGGAAACACACCATCTCCAATTGGCTAGCAGATTGCATTTCCTTCACTTACACCCAGGCTGGGCTGACTCTTGAGGGTCATGTCACGGCTCATAGTGTTAGAGCCATGGCAGAGTCAGTGGCCCACTTGAAGTCAGCCACTATTGAAGAGATTTGCAAGGCTGCAACGTGGTCATCTGTCCACACATTCACATCTCATTACTGCCTACAGCAGGATACCCGACGCGACAGTAGGTTTGGGCAGTCGGTGCTGCAGAATCTGTTTGGGGTTTAGAATCCAACTCCACCCCCCTAGGCCCGGTTTTATTCTGTTCCAGGCTGCACTCTCAGTTAGTTGGTTTCATTTAGGTCAATCTCAGTTATGTCCTCGCCGTTGCGAGGCCCAGTTGACCAATGCTTGTTGTTTTGAGTGAGCCTGGGTGCTAGGGATACCCCAATCGTGAGAACAAGCAGCCTGCTTGTCCTCGGAGAAAGCGAAGTTACTTACCTGTAGCAGGTATTCTCCGAGGACAGCTAGGAGTGGCCTAGTGGTTAGGGTGGTGGACTTTGGTCCTGGGGAACTTAGGAACCGAGTTCGATTCCCACTTCAGGCTCAGGCAGCTCCTTGTGACTGAGAAGTCTCTTAAATGTGGGATACAAATGCAATAAATAAATAAAAAAACCCTCCATTGCCCCATGTAAGCCGCATTGAGCCTGCCATGAGTGGGGAAAGCATGGGGTACAAAATGTAACAAAAAAAAAAAAACCTGCCCTCCTCCCCTCTGGAGTTGTCTTCCCTTGTCTTTTGCTTTCTACTGGACTGAGGAGCACGCTCACGCTACTGGCAGGAAGACGGTCGTGCATGCGCGGTTCGCACATGTCCACGCGGGGGCTAGCAAACTTCGTTGCTAGGAAAATCTTCCGATCTGGGGCTGCCGTCGGACATGAGAACAATCAGCCAGCTGTCCTCGGATAATACCTGCTACAGGTAAGTTAACTTCGCAATTTCTCCTTTTATTCACAACCTTGAATTATTTTGTGCCATACAAATTAAATAGCACAGCAAAGTCCAGTCCTCGTTCATGTTGTGAAGAAACTGAACTCAAATGGGTTTTTAACACTTACACATCTTAATGCATTGGAGAACAGCCAACATACTAGTCCAGGGGTTCTCAGCACAGTCCTTTGGACACATCTAGCCAGTCAGGTTTTGGACATATTCACAATGAATATACATGACATAAATTGGCACGCATTGCCTCCATTCTATGCAAATCTGTCTTGCGCACACTCGTGAGTATCCTCAAAACCCGACTAGCTAGGTGTGTCCTGAGGACTGGGGTTGAGAACAACAACAAACATTCTGAAACAGAGGTTGGATTGCCACGGGTAACTGATGATCTTGATGATGGGACTGAATTAACAGGGCTAAGTATTAGGGTTGGAAGAGGAATTAAAGAAATACTGAGTGGTCTTTTTTTCAAATGTGCATGGTAAATAGGAATGTTCACCTGATGATGATCTACGTACTGTTCCTAGAAGTCAGAGCAAGCATGATGTCCAGCTGTACCCCCTGTGGTATGAAAAGCTCTTCTGCAGCAGCATCTTTGCATAGTTGTTGGTCCTTCGAAAGTAGGACTGCATGTTAATCACGGTTAATAAATTAATTTCACTGCAGTGTCTACTGTCTCTCTCCCCCTCTCATCCTTGATGCACATTCTGGCATCCCTACCTCCACTCCCATTCCCCCTACATTCCTTCTCTCTGAATCTTCTCCCCCCTTTGGTCCCCAGCAGTGGCAGTAATTCTCATATACTGCCTGTGGCCTGCTCTGGAGTTCGTCCTCTCACCTGCCACACTCTATCTGACTCCTGCTCTGCAGGAGTGGGGACAGATCAGGGAGAGAGAGAGAGAGAGAGAGTGCTGCAGAGTAGATTGAAAGCAGCATATGAGTATCAGAAGACTAGATTTAATGTAGAGTCGTAGAGAGAGGTGTTGTACTGCAGGTGGAGGAGGGGAATGGAGGGAGATATATGGGACTGTGCATGGGGAGGATGGGGAGGACAGATGATGGATTTGGGGGATGGAGGGAAATGAGAGAGATGCTGCATAATAGGAGGGAGGGAAGAGAGAGGGAAAGATGTTAGACAGAAGGAGAGAGATAATGAACCTGGAGGGGAGGGGGTAGACGAGATGTTGGACCTAGGAGGTAGTTAGAAGGAAGGTAGAAAAGAAAGGTGTTGGACCCTGGATGGGGTGAGGGAGAGATAATGGACCTGGAGGTGCATGGAAGAAAGGGAGAGATTCTGGACAGTGAGAAGGAGAGAGAGAATAGAAAGATGGTAGATTTGGAGGGGTAGAGGGGAGGGAAAGAGGTTATAAATGGAGAGAGAGATTGGAGGAGAGGAAGGGAAGAAAGAGAATGGACTTGGTAGGGAAGAGAGGTTAGATTCCCCCCCCCCCCCCCCCCCAGGGTGGGGTCAGGATGGAAGGAAAGGAAGAAAGAATTGGCAGGGAGGGGGAGATGCTTGACATTGTGTGAGAGGGAGGAAGGGAAGAGCTGTTGGGTGGGTGAGAGGAAGAAATTGACCCTTTAATCATGTCATTAAACACATGATTGGAATATTTAAGCAAAAAGCAGCTCTAATTGAAAGGTATCACATGCTACAAAGAGACCAATATATAGACTGAACATTTGGTTTACCTTTTCTCTTACAGTTTCCACCACATGGCATAGTAATGATGATATGTACCGGGCCCCTACGATAGATCGGTCGATTCTGCCCACTGCCCCACGAGCTGCTCGGGAACCCAACATTGACAGAAGTCGCCTTCCTAAATCACCACCCTTCACTGCCTTCCTGGGTAACTTACCTTATGATGTGACTGAAGAGTCCATTGAGAAGTTTTTCCGGGGGCTTAAAGTGAGTAAAACAAAGTGTTAACCAGGATGTAATCCTGTATGTGTTCTGAGATTTCCATATATAAGGAATTTATTTTCATCTATAAATTCCCAGACTTTTGGAGAGGTGAAAAGTTGTCTCTCAAATTGAGTTACTTCAATCATTCACTCAGTTAGGGGGTCTTTTACAAAGGCACAATATCATTTTTATCACATGCTAATCACTAGCATGCGTTAAATGCTAGAGATGGCCATAGACGTATATGGGCGTCTCTAGTGTTTTTAGCAAGAGCTAAAAACGCTATCGCGCCTTTATAAAAGGGGCCCTTAATGAGGGAAATTTGGCTGTTAAGGAAAGCGCCTGCAAATTTGGAATGACCTACAAGTGGATATTAGAGCATGTTCAAGCTATTTGTTGTTGCATAAGAAGCTAACTTGTTTTTTGGAGAAGCTAGTGGACAGGCTGTGAAAGCCAAATGACTTGTATGGATAAGACAAAAAAGCCAAAGTGTAACCCCTTTGCAAACACAAATAAAGAGTAAACAGAACAAAAATGGGACCAGCCAATGAAGTGCCAACCAAGGGATATTTATTAAAATTAACCAATGATATAGATACCTATGGATATAGTCCATAGGGACCAATAAAATCTATTAACAATTGATTTTAAGACTTGACGCAGTCCTGCGTTTCAGTACTCAGTGCGTCTGCCTCAGGAGTCTTAATTTTCAGAAGTGCTCCCTGTTCCACGCACAGGGCCCAAGAGAATTCCAGAGTCTCAATGCATGGATGAGGTAGTGGTGCAGAGAGGAGGAACCTATTCCAGAATGATGGGCTCCACCTTAACCAGGGTGGGACCAGGCTGCTGGCATCAGTATTTAAAAAGGAGACAGAGCAGCTTTTAAACTAGAAACCAGGGGAAGGCCTACAGTCATTCAAAAGCACATAGTTCTGAACAAGGTATCTTTCAAAGATATCACCAAAATAAGGAAGGTAGGGCATCCCGTTAGTGAGGTTGCAGTAGAGACCATATTTCAAATTACTTCTCAGACAAAGAAGAAAGACAGAGTCTTACAGTAGGAAAGATAGTATGGGCTATTTAATAAGTAAAGTTTGGTACATTGGGTGGGAGATGAAGATGGGATAGGGCTTTAGTTCTGTCACTAAGCTT
Source organism: Microcaecilia unicolor (assembly GCF_901765095.1). Lineage (NCBI taxonomy): Eukaryota > Metazoa > Chordata > Amphibia > Gymnophiona > Siphonopidae > Microcaecilia > Microcaecilia unicolor. The sequence goes on along the minus strand of NC_044033.1, from coordinate 296,733,179 downwards.
GGGTTATAGATCATTCATGTTTTATATGTTTATAACTTTTGATTTGTATTTGATTCTCTACCAAAAAGCCTGAAATCTACGAATAATCATCTAGAATTCTGAAAAAAACTAAAAAGTCACCTGTTCAAGAAGGCATATCCCACAGTATCTGACATAAACACCGAATAATGAAATATGGCATTTTAATGAGGAAACGGACAGTTTCAACCCCGACGCATGATCACACCCTAATATTTTGTCTGAATCACCCCAACCTATTTACCACTACTTCTTTACTGTACTTGTCACTGTAATAGTACCCCTATACTGTATTTGTTCACACCGGAGTCTGTAACCACCTCTCCGGAACTATGTAAGCCACTTTGAGCCTACTAATAAGTGGGAAACGGTGGGCTATAAATGTAATAAATAAATTTAAACCAGGTGTCTTTAAATAAAAAGCAGACAGATTTTCAAGATTGCAAATTATCACTGTCACTTGCTGAGCAAGATATAAATAGGAACAGCAAACATAGTTTGAAATGTCTTATATGCAAACGCCAGAAGCCTAAAAAATAAAATGGAGAGTTAGAATATATCGCACTAAATGAAAAGTAGATTTAACAGGCATCTCTGAGACCTGGTGGAAGGAAGATAACCAGTGGGACACTGTCATACCAGGTTTCAAATTATATCGTAGTGATAGGGTGGATCGAATTGGAGGAAGGGTAACATTGTATGTTAAGGAGGGCCTTGAATCAAATAGACAAAAATTCTGCAGCACATTTTGGAATCCCTATGGATTGAAATACCATGTGTAAAGGGGAGAAGGATAGTGATAGCAGTGTACTGCTATCCATCTGGCCAGGATGAACAGACAGATATAGAAATGTTATCAGAAATTAGGGAGGCTAACAAACTGGGGAATATGTGATATTTTGATAACAATAGAACATATTACATGTGTGATATTCAGTTTTTAATTTTATGATGTGTCAAGCATGATCAGCAAAAATAGAATTGATTATGGTAATTACAATTGTCTAAGGGAAACACATGCACTCCCAGTCTGCCTAGAGACACTGCAACTACTGCAAGGCAGTTTATAAATATTCAGGGAGTGGACGTGTCCCAGTCTGCCTAGAGACACTGCAACTACTGCAAGGCAGTTTATAAATATTCAGGGAGTGGACGTGAGGCCAAAAGGCAGAATGTGATACTGGTAATGGTGTTTCTCTACTTGAAATCTTAGATACATTATTTGAAATGTATGAGGTCCCAAGGTGGCGGCAGAGGGCAGTCAGCCCCAGCCTCACTGGTGTATTAGGATAAAAATTCTGCAGTGCATTGTGATGTTTCATCCCTAACCGTATGGAGTACTGCGTCGGTGAACAAGGAGATGATTCTTTCCGCAATAAAAGAAGGTACAGCAGCATTGCAAGGTACTTTGGCTCAAATCGAGCAGATCTTAGGGGACTCAGAGGTACTATAGAATGAATAGAACAGCAGTTATTGGGGCAGATAGAACTTAATAACCTTAAGATGAGTTATCCGCTCAAGGGACAGTGATTCAGATGTTGCTAAACAAAATTGATGATCTGGAAAATAGATTTGAGAAGATCTAATACTAGAATTGTGGGCATCCCAGAAGGGATGGAGAAAACAACAACCCAAGACTTTTCTAGACCAGCTTTTCAAAGATCCGTTTATTGCTCCCTCTCCACCACCTAGAGTGCAGTTGTGCCCGATGTTGACAAAGATTTTGAATTATAAACATAAGGAACTTCTATTGCAACTGACAAGGGTGGGTCCCTAAAATATAAAAATTTAAATATATCCTTATTTCAAAACTACAGTGCTGAATTGGACTGAAAGGGGCAGCAGTTTGTGAGACCAAAATACGCTTGCATGACAATAGTATCAAAAGCACAACGCTGCAAGTAAATACATTTATTTTTCTCCGAGGACAAGCAGGCTGCTTGTTCTCACGACTGGGTGACGTCCGCGGCAGCCCCCACCAACCGGAAAAAGCTTCGCGGGCGGTCCGCACGCAGGACACGCCCACCGCGCATGCGCGGCCGTGTTCCTGCCCGTGAGCGACCGTTCCCGCCAGTCTTTTCTTTTCCGCGCCTGGAGTCGTGTGTCTGCCGCTCTCTCTTAGTCAGCCCCGGAAAACCGTCGCGTTGTTCGCGAATTCATTTATTTTTTGTTTCTGTTGCCGCGCGCTCCAGTTTTTCCTTTTTCATTAAAAAAAAAAAAAAAAAAAACGAGAGCACGCGCTCTATTTTCCCTCGTTTTCTAGCGGGGGCGTCGCGTTGCGGCCTTGTGGCCGCGCGGTCGATTATTTTTCGAGGTGTGATTTACCGCCACCATCGACGACTTTAACTTCGCCGACGCGATTTTTCCGTCGATGTCCTCGAAGGTCCCGAGTGGATTTAAGAAGTGTGGTCGGTGCGGCCGGCCTATCTCGCAGACCGACACCCACGCTTGGTGCCTCCAGTGCCTCGGGCCGGAGCACAATATCAAGTCGTGTTCTTTGTGTCTTGGTCTCCGGAAACGGACTCAAGTTGCGAGGCAAGTTCTTCGGGACCGTCTTTTTGGAACTTGCGCCGGCCCCTCGACGTCGACCTCGACGGCATCGGTATCGACGGCCGGTTCTTCGGCACCGGTATCGGTGTCCGCGAAATCGACACCGATGGCATCGACCCCAGGAGTACAGGTCCCGTTGGCCCGCCGGTCCTCCGGTGACGGTAGGGGTGAGAGGCCGCGTGGGCAATCGGCCCCGGTCACTCCCTCTGCTCATGGCCCTCGGGACCGAACCCTGTCTGACCCGGCCCCTCGAGACCGAGGGGGATCGACATCCTCCTCCTCTGTTCCACCGGGCGCCGATGACGGGCACCGCAAAAAACAGAAAAAGCACCGTCATCGGTCCCCATCGGTGCCCCCGGTGCCGGAGAGGAGTCGACGCCGAAGCGTCCACGTCGAGAGGAGAGGTCCCCCTCGGTAGTGGAGGTACCGACGCGTCAGGGTCCCAGCACTTCGGTGCAGTCTCCTGGACCCGAGCAGCTTCCGGCACCGACGCCTCTACCAGCCCCCCCGTCTTTCCCGACAGCGGGCCTGGACGAGTGCCTCCGAGCCATCCTTCCGGGGATCCTGGAAGGGCTGATGCGCCAGGCTGTGCCGGCGCTGGGGGTGCTTGCGCCCCCGGCGCCGTTGACTGTGGCGCCGGCGAGCTCTAGCCCGGTGCAGAGGCCTTCGACACCACCGCCGCTTGCAGCACTGGTGTCGACCGCCACGCAGGTGGAGTCGACGTCGATGGAGGGAGCTTCGTCCCCGCCGGCGCGGGAGTCCACCGCTCGACGACACCGAGGCCTCGGTGCCTCGACGTCGAGCCGGGCCCGGTTAAGGACTCAGCTACATGAGCTTATGTCCGATACCGAGGAAGAGGCCTCGTGGGGGGAAGAGGAGGACCCCAGATATTTCTCCTCAGAGGAGTCTGTGGGCCTTCCCTCTGACCCCACGCCTTCACCGGAGAGGAAGCTCTCACCTCCTGAGAGCCTCTCCTTTGTCTCCTTTGTTAGGGATATGTCTATATGCATTCCCTTCCCCGTGGTCTCTGTGGACGAGCCGAGGGCTGAGATGCTCGAGGTCCTCGACTATCCATCACCACCTAGAGAGTCCTCCACGGTGCCGTTGCACAATGTCCTCAAAGAGACACTGCTTTGGAACTGGATGAGACCATTATCTAATCCCACCATTCCCAAGAAAGCAGAGTCCCAGTACAGAATCCACTCGGACCCAGAGTTAATGCGGCCCCAATTGCCCCATGACTCGGCGGTCGTGGATTCTGCTCTCAAGAGGTCACGGAGTTCGAGGGCTACCGCCTCGGCGCCCCCGGGGCGGGAGTCTCGCACTCTGGACTCGTTTTGGAGGAAGGCCTACCAATCTTCCATGCTCGTGACCCGCATCCAATCTTACCAGCTCTACACGAACATACACATGCGGAACACTGTGAAGCAACTGGCGGACCTGGTTGATAAGCTCCCGCCGGAGCAGTCCAGGCCTTATCAGGAGGTGGTCAGGCAGCTGAAGGCGTGCAGAAAATTCCTGTCCAGGGGTATCTGACACCTGTGACGTGGCATCTCGTGCTGCGGCCCAAAGTATAGTGATGCGCAGGCTTTCATGGCTGCGTGCCTCTGACCTGGACAACCGCACCTAGCAGAGACTGGCTGACGTCCCTTGCCGGGGGGATAATATTTTTGGCGAGAAGGTCGAGCAGCTGGTGGACCAACTGCATCAGCGGGAAACCGCCCTCGACAAGCTCTCCCACCGGGCGCCTTCAGCATCCACTTCTGCAGGTGGACGTTTTTCCCGGGCCCGACAGGCTGCGCCCTATGCTTTTGCCAAGCGTAGGTACACCCAGCCGGCCCGAAGGCCTCGACAGGCACAGGGACAGCCCCAGCGCGCTCGTTCTCGTCAACAGCGTGCGCCTAAGCAGCCCCCTGCGCCTCCACAGCAAAAGCCGGGGACGGGCTTTTGACTGGATCCACGGGAACATAGCCGCCCTCAAAGTGTCCGTGCCGGACGATCTACCGGTCGGAGGGAGGTTAAAATTTTTTCACCAAAGGTGGCCTCTCATAATCTCCGACCAGTGGGTTCTCCAAATAGTGCGGTGCGGATACGCCCTAAATTTGGCCTCCCTTCCACCAAATTGTCCTCCGGGAGCTCAATCCTTCAGCTCCCATCACAAGCAGGTACTTGCAGAGGAACTCTCCGCCCTTCTCAGCGCCAATGCGGTCGAGCCCGTACCACCCGGGCAGGAAGGGCAGGGATTCTATTCCAGGTACTTCCTTGTGGAAAAGAAAACAGGAGGGATGCGTCCCATCCTAGACCTGAGAGGCCTGAACAAATTCCTGGTCAAAGAAAAGTTCAGGATGCTTTCCTTGGGCACCCTTCTGCCAATGATTCAGAAAAACGATTGGCTATGTTCCCTGGATTTAAAGGACGCATACACTCGCATCCCGATACTGCCAGCTCACAGGCAGTATCTCAGATTCCGCCTGGGCGCACGGCACTTTCAGTATTGTGTGCTGCCCTTTGGGCTCGCCTCTGCCCCACGGGTGTTTACAAAGTGCCTCGTGGTGGTCGCGGCGTATCTACTCAAGCTGGGAGTGCACGTGTTCCCATATCTCGACGATTGGCTGGTCAAGAACACCTCGGAGGCAGGAGCCCTCCGGTCCATGCAGTGCACTATTCAACTCCTGGAGCTGCTGGGGTTTGTGATAAATTACCCAAAGTCCCATCTCCAGCCAACCCAGTCTCTGGAATTCATAGGAGCTCTGCTGAATACCCAGACGGCTCAGGCCTTCTTTCCCGAAGCGAGGGCTACCAACCTCTTGTCCCTGGCTTCGCAGACCAGAGCGTCTCAGCAGGTCACAGCTCGGCAGATGTTGAGACTTCTGGGTCATATGGCCTCCACAGTCCATGTGACTCCCATGGCTCGTCTTCACATGAGATCTGCTCAATGGACCCTAGCTTCCCAGTGGTTTCAAGCCACCGGGAATCTAGAAGATGTCATCCGCCTCTCCACCAGTTGCCGCACTTCACTGCTCTGGTGGACCATTCGTGCCAATTTGACCCTGGGACGTCCATTCCAAATTCCACAGCCCACGAAAGTGCTGACGACGGATGCATCTCGCCTGGGGTGGGGAGCTCATGTCGATGGACTCCACACCCAGGGTCTGTGGTCCCTCCAGGAAAAGGATCTGCAGATCAACCTCCTGGAGCTCCGAGCGATCTGGAACGCACTGAAGGCTTTCAGAGATCGGCTGTCCTGCCAAATTATCCAAATTCGGACAGACAATCAGGTTGCAATGTATTACGTCAACAAGCAGGGGGGCACCGGATCTCGCCCCCTGTGCCAGGAAGCCGTCGGGATGTGGAGTTGGGCTTGCCAGTTCGGCATGCTCCTCCAAGCCACATACCTGGCAGGCGTAAACAACAGTCTGGCCGACAGACTAAGCAGAGTCATGCAACTGCACGAGTGGTCGCTCCATTCCAGAGTGGTACGCAAGATCTTCCGAGAGTGGGGCACCCCCTCGGTGGACCTTTTCACCTCTCAGACCAACCACAAGCTGCCTCTGTTCTGTTCCAGACTTCAGACACACGGCAGACTAGCGTCGGACGCCTTTCTCCTTTATTGGGGGACCGGCCTCCTGTATGCTTATCCTCCCATACCTTTGGTGGGGAAGACCTTACTGAAGCTCAAGCAAGACCGCGGCACCATGATTCTGATAGCGCCCTTTTGGCCCCGTCAGATCTGGTTCCCTCTTCTTCTGGAGTTGTCCTCAGAAGAACCGTGGAGATTGGAGTGTTTTCCGACTCTCATTTCGCAGAACGACGGAGCGTTGCTGCACCCCAACCTTCAGTCCCTGGCTCTCACGGCCTGGATGTTGATGGCTCTCACGGCTGGATGTTGAGGGCGTAGACTTCACTGCGTTGGGTCTGTCTGAGGGTGTCTCCCGTGTCTTGCTTGCCTCTAGGAAGGATTCCACTAAAAAGAGTTACTTTTTCAAGTGGAGGAGGTTTGTCGTTTGGTGTGAGAGCAAGGCCCTAGAACCTCGTTCTTGCCCTGCACAGAACCTGCTTGAATACCTTCTGCACTTATCAGAGTCTGGCCTCAAGACCAACTCCGTAAGGAATCACCTTAGTGCGATTAGTGCTTACCATTATCGTGTGGAAGGTAAAGCCATCTCTGGAGAGCCTTTAGTCGTTCGATTCATGAGAGGCTTGCTTTTGTCAAAGCCCCCTATCAAGCCTCCTGCAGTGTCATGGGATCTCAACGTCGTCCTCACCCAGCTGATGAAACCTCCTTTTGAGCCACTGAATACCTGCCATTTGAAGTACTTGACCTGGAAGGTCATTTTCTTGGTGGCAGTTACTTCAGCTCGTAGGGTCAGTGAGCTTCAAGCCCTGGTAGCTCATGCTCCGTATACCAAATTTCATCACAACAGAGTAGTGCTCTGCACCCACCCAAAGTTCCTGCCGAAGGTGGTGTCGGAGTTCCATCTTAACCAGTCAATTGTCTTGCCAACATTCTTCCCCAGGCCGCATACCCGCCCTGCTGAACGTCAGTTGCACACATTGGACTGCAAGAGAGCATTGGCCTTCTACTTGGAGCGGACACAGCCCCACAGACAGTCCGCCCAATTTTGTTTCTTTCGACCCTAACAGGCTAGGGGTCGCTGTCGGGAAACGCACCATCTCCAATTGGCTAGCAGATTGCATTTCCTTCACTTATGCCCAGGCTGGGCTGGCTCTTGAGGGTCATGTCACGGCTCATAGTGTTAGAGCCATGGCAGCGTCAGTGGCCCACTTGAAGTCAGCCACTATTGAAGAGATTTGCAAGGCTGCGACGTGGTCATCTGTCCACACATTCACATCACATTACTGCCTCCAGCAGGATACCCGACGCGACAGTCGGTTCGGGCAGTCGGTGCTGCAGAATCTGTTTAGGGTGTAAATCCAACTCCACCCTCCAGGACCCGAATTTATTCTGGTCAGGCTGCACTCTCAGTTAGTTGTTCTTCGTAGGTCAATTTTCTGTTGTATCCTCGCCGTTGCGAGGTTCCATTGACCTGGGTTCTTGTTTTGAGTGAGCCTGAGAGCTAGGGATACCCCAGTCGTGAGAACAAGCAGCCTGCTTGTCCTCGGAGAAAGTGAATGATACATACCTGTAGCAGGTGTTCTCCGAGGACAGCAGGCTGATTGTTCTCACCTACCCTCCCTCCTCCCCTTTGGAGTTGCGTTTTCATCTTTTCTTCCCCTTTGGAGTTGCGTTTTCATCTTTTTGCTTGTCATTCAACTGGCGGGAACGGTCGCGCACGGGCGGGAAGACGGCCGCGCATGCGCGGTGGGCGTGCCCTGCGTGCGGACCGCCCGCGAAGCTTTTTCCGGTTGGTGGGGCCTGCTGCGGACGTCACCCAGTCGTGAGAACAATCAGCCTGCTGTCCTCGGAGAACACCTGCTACAGGTATGTATCATTCACTAACTCCAATGAATATTTTCTAAAACAGGAGGAAGAGGCTTCAGACACTGTTACCAGTGTAATATGTGCGCAGAAGTGATTTATGGACATTGAAAGTCACTGAGTTCATTTTCTTTGTTGCAGGAAGTGGTAAAATGTGATTGTGAATGCAGTTTTTCTTCATGAAGAATATTTTGAGGAATACTCTGTTAAGCATATTTAAATACAATCTTTGTGTCAGAGTGGTCTCCAATATTGATAATTATTCTTCAAGTTATATAAAAGCATAATATTTAAAGTGGACTGCAAATATGACGAAAGGACTATACTAAAATAAAATTAAAGAGGTTTTTTTGTTTTAACTTTTGACGATGCTCCTCAGTTAAATTGTGCACATATTATACTGGTAATTGAGCATCTGATGTCTTCCTCCTCTAGAGTTAAATACATTTACTCGCAGCTTTGCGTTTTGATTATCATATTGGCAAGTATTACGCCTATTGGTTCATAGTATTTAACTTTTATGATGATAGTAGTATACAGTTTGTGATGTTGTACCCAGCAAAATTTAAAATTTGGTTGGGAGAACAGATAATATTTGCAGATGAGAAGGACACAGAAAACTTTTTAAGGGAGCACTTCCTGGATGACTACTGTTTTTCAAATTTCCCCATGGGAGAGGGGACAGAATAACGCTGGAAGACTGCACCAAGTCGCAGGCAAGGAAAGGTGCAGGAGTGGCGCATAGTATTACATCTGAGTAGAATACGTTGGACATTTGTATTTTGCAGAAAATGGAAGTACTATGAGTTGGGATACTTGGGTTTTCATGAGCTTGGTTTCGGACATGGAGCATTTGTACTTGAAAAGACTCTTTGGTCTATGGTCTTCAGATAGGAGCATCCTTTGTGCTTTACTGGATTACAGTGAAAGTAACTGGTCATCTTGGTGACCAGATGGACATAAGTGGACCACCTTTTTCTTTTAGCTGAGACAGCAGAAGTAGGGAAGGCTGAATTTGAGCCTATCATTTGCTGTACCTGGAAACAGTAGAGCACACCCTAAGCATCTGGTTTAGATACAAGTTATGCAAGGTTTGCAGTGTTGGATTTATTATATTTTGATTGCTTTGACTTGTTGCTGGATGTGTGAACATGGTGCTGTACAAAGAGAGGGGGAGGGGATGCAATGAGGTTTACCATTCAATATAGGGTCTTTGGAATCCAAGATTCTGCCATCAAAATAAAGTGATACTACAGTTGGGTCTCTGGTTAGACAGCAACTTATCACTTATAATGTACAGGGACTGCATACACATTAAGAGAAGAAAAATGTTGATTGAAATAGATTGGGTTTATATTTTTATTTAACAAGACTCATCTAAGGGGAAATGAAGCAAAATGCTTGTGGGCAAAGTGGGTTGGGGAGGTGTACATGTCTGGAGGCTTCTCAAATAATGTAGGTGTAGCCATAAAGTCAGTGATTGGCAAAGCCACAAGGATATGGAAAGATGTGGGAGAGGGGCAGCTGTTGAAATACAACCGGGGAACAGAGGTTTGCCTAGTGTGTGTTTATGCCCCTAATAAGGATCAACTTCTCTTTTTGTCAAAAACTGTAAAGTTTTTGTGGGGCTTGACTTCTCTTCCAATAGTGATGGGGGGGCAGATATGAATTGTGTAACCATGTCAAGTAGTCTGGTGGTCCCTGCGCGACCATCACGGATTTCAATGAAATTTTCTGTGAATATTCAAACATGTCCCCAATGAACATTGGTAAAGTTTTACGTTCGCCGATGCAATACTTGCTGAGGTATAGTAATCTGTTTGACCCCATACTGCAGCCTTCTATGGTATGACTCCGAGATTTTGGCAACTTTGAGACACACTATCTCCGGCAATATTTTGTTGAGAGAAACAAAACTTGGCCATCTTGTACAACGTTTTTACGCTCTATTAAACAAAATAATAAAAAAAATCTTCATGAGCGATTTCCATGAAGAAAACTTGGAGCAAACTTGGTCTGAAACATTTGCAGCACGAAAAAATTGTAAAGTTTGGCTTTTTATATCTCTGGAATTAAAGGTGTGATAAACGTGAAACTTTGCACACAACAACTTAACACAAGGTTTTCGAATATAAAATTTCATTCTCCTAATATTTTCCATTAGTTCACAAATTGAGTGTAAAATTGATGATTTTTGCAAAAACACCAAAAATAGGGCATTTTTAGCCCACTTAAAAAAAAAAAAAAAAAAGACCTTCTGGAAACTCTTTTTAATCATTTTCATTAGAAAGAGCATGTTTAAACCCCTTAAAAAAGTAGGGTTGGTTTTTCATCTCCAAATTGCCCACCAGGAGCTCATTCTTACAGCTCCCAGCGCAGGCAGGTACTTGCAGAGGAACTCTCCGCCCTTCTAAAGGCTAATGCAGTCAAACCCGTTCCACCAGGGGAAGAAGGGCTGGGATTCTTTTCCAGGTACTTTCTTGTGCAAAAGAAAACGGGGGGGGGGGGGGGGGGGGGATGCGTCTCATCCTAGACCTAAGGGCCCTGAACAAATTTCTAGTCCGAGAGAAGTTCAGGATGGTTTCCCTGTGCACCCTTCTTCCCATGATTCAGGAAAACGATTGGCTATGCTTTCTGGACTTAAAGGATGCTTACACCCATATCTCGATACTCCCAGCTCACAGGAAGTATCTTCGGTTTCGGCTAGGAACACAGCACTTTCAGTACTGTGTGCTGCCCTTTGGTCTGGCGTCTGCACCCAGGGTGTTCACAAAGTGCCTAGCTGTAGTTGCAGCGTCACTACACAGACTGGGAGTGCATGTTTTCCCTTATCTCGACGATTGGCTGGTGTAGAGCACATCGGAAGCGGGTGCTCTACAGTCCATGCGAATGACTGTTCAGGTGCTAGAACTACTGGGGTTCATCATAAATTATCCCAAGTCTCATCTCATCCAAGTCCAAAAATTGGAGTTCATTGGAGCACTGCTGAACACAGACAGCTCGAGCTTTTCTCCCCGAGACAAGGGCAGACAATCTTCTGTCCCTAGTGTATATGGTTCGAGCATCTCAACAGGTCACGGCTCGGCAGATGTTGAGACTTCTGGGGCTCATGACCTCCACGGTTCATGTGACTCCCATGGCACGTCTCCACTTGAGATCAGCTTAATGAAGTCTAGCTTCCCAGTGGTATCAAGCTGCGGGAAGTCTGAAAGATGTGATCCATCTGTCCACCGACTTTCGAAGTTGCTTGCAGTGGTGGACGATTCAATCAAATTTGACTTTGGGGTGTCCATTCCAAATCCCTCAGCCGCAAAAAGTGCTGACGATGGATGCATCCCTCCTGGGGTGGAGCGCTCATGTAGATGGACTTCACACAAAAAGAGTTTGGTCCTCTCAGGAAAAAGGTCTTCAGATCAACCTCCTGGAATTACGAGTGATCTGGAACGCTCTAAAGGCTTTCAGAGACCGGCTGTCAAACCAAATCATATTGATTCAGACAGACAATCAGGTTGCTATGCATTACACCAACAATCAGGGGGGGGCACCGGATCTCACCCTCTGTGTCAAGAAGCCGTCCAGATACGGCTTTGGGCTTGTCATCATGGCATGTTTCTCCAAGCCACTTATCTGGCAGGCATAAACAGTCTGGCCGACAGGTTGAGCAGGATAATGCAACCTCAGAGTGGTCACTGAAAATGGGTGTAGTCCGCAAGATCTTCCGATCGTGGGGCATCCCCTCGGTAGATCTTTTTGCTACTCAGATCAATCACAAGGTCCCTCAGTTCTGTTCCAGGCTTCAGGCCCACGACAGACTAGCGTCAGATGCCTTTCTCCTACATTGGGGAACAGTCCTTCTGTATGTGTATCCTGCCCATACCTCTAGTAGGGAAGATTTTGCTGAAACTCAGGCAAGACCGCGGAACCATGATCCTGATTGCACCCTTCTGGCCACGTCAGATTTGGTTCCCTCTTCTGGAGTTGTCCACCGAGGAACCGTGGAGATTGGAATGTTTTCCAACCCTCATCACTCAGAACAAGAGGTCGCTTCTACATCCCAACCTCAAGTCCCTGGCTGTCACGGCCTAGATGTTGAGGGCTTAGAATTCGCCTCCTTGGGTCTTTCAGAGGGTGTGTCTCGAGTCTTGCTTCCAGGAATGATTCCACCAAGAGGTGTTACTCTTTCAAATGGAGGAGGTTTGCTGTCTGATGTGACAGCAAGGCCCTAGATCCTCTTTCCTGTCCTACACAGATCCTGCTTGAATACATTCTACACTTGTCAGTCTGGTCTCAAGACCAACTCCGTAAGAGTTCACCTTAGTGCGATTAGTGCTTATCATCGCCGTGTAGAGGGCAAGCCTATCTCTGGACAGCCTTTAGTAATTTGTTTCATGAGAGGTTTGCTTTTGTCAAAGCCCCCAGTCAAATCTCCACCAGTGTCATGGGATCTCAACATCATTCTCACCCAGCTGATGGAAGCTACTTTTGAGCCACTGAATTCCTGACATCTGAAGTACTTGCCCTGGAAGGTCGTTTTCTTGGTGGCTGTTACTTCAGCTCGTAGAGTCAGTGAGCTTCAGGCCTTGGTAGTGCATGCATCTTATATGAAATTTCATCACAACAGAGTAGTCCTCCGCATGCACCCTAAGTTCTTGCCAAAGGTGGTGTCGGAGTTCCATTTGAACTCGTCAATTGTCTTGCCAACATTCTTTTCCCGTCCTCATACCTGCCCTGGCGAAGGCAGATTACATACCTTGGACTGCAAGAGAGCATTGGTCTTTTACATGGAGTGAACAAAACCCTTCAGACAGTCCGCCCAGTTGTTTTTCTTTCGACCCCAACAGGAGGGGAGTCGCCATCGGAAAACGGACAATTTCTAATTGGCTAGCAGAGTGCATTTCCTTCACTTATGCCCAAGCTGGGTTGACTGTACAGGGTCATGTCACGGCTCATAATGTCAGAGCCATGGCTGTGTCAGTGGCCCACTTAAATTTGGCCTCCATTGAAGAGATTTGTAAGGCTGCAACGTGGTCATCAGTCCACACACTCACATCTCATTATTGCGTTCAGCAAGATACCCGACACAACAGTCAGATTCAGCAGCACCGCCTGCTCAAACCGTTTGGGGTTTAGAATCCAACTCCACCCCCTAGGCCTATTTTGATTCTGTTTCAGGCTGCACTCTGTTAGTTGATTTTGGTTTCAGGTCAATCTATGTTATGTCCTCACCGTTGCGAGATCCAATTGACCAATGTTCATTGTTTTGGGTGAGCCTGGATGCTAGGGATACCCCAATTGTGAGAACAAGCAGCCTGCTTGTCCTCGGAGAAAGCGAAGATACTTACCTGTAGCAGGTATTCTCCGAGGACAGCAGGCTGATTGTTCTCACAAACCCACCCTCCTCCCCTTGATTAAACTAAGCGGACATGCTTGTGTGGTGGGCGGGAAGTCGTTCTTGCATGCGCTGGACGTGCGACGGAACTTTCCCGAAAGTCTTTATTTTTGCTAGCAAAATTTCTTTCCGGTTCCTGGGCCGCCGTGGACGACGACCCAATTGTGAGAACACTCAGCCTGCTGTCCTCAGAGAATACCTGCTACAGGTAAGTATCTTCACTTCCCCCAAACTTGAAGGATCTAGATTCCTTACATTATCTTCCCAGAATTTTTATAGCCTTTGGGGCTGATGCAGAAAATTTCACGGTGGAGCCATGGCTATACTTCAAAATTAGCGCTCCAGAACATCTGTGGAATACTGTAAGCGGTGAGCATGCAAACTATTGCATTAAATTTGAAACATTAGTTTGCAGCTCATTGCTAAATATCAGTGTCGGTGATTTTGTCTCAGGCACTGATAAGGGAGGGTGACATTTTAAAATAAGTGTCAGAGCATTAGCCCCAAGTAGTCTCCTCACAATCTTCCTCCTCCCCCCCCCCCCCCAAATATGTTAAAAGAAAAATCCCAATTAGTCTAGTACCCTCCCCCAACCTTAAAAAAACCCCTCTGGTATCTAGTATCATCTCATCACCCTGTGACCCCTTTCCCAGCCCCCCCCCCCCAAAAAAAAATACCCCATATGTTTAAATGAGGCAGGAGCAATACTACTACTACTACTTATTTCTATAGCGCTACTAGACATACGCAGCGCTATACCCTTGAACATGAAGAGACAGTCCCTGCTCGACAGAGCTTACAATCTAGTACTCATTCCTCCTGCCTCCAGTGCTGTCATCTTTAAAAATGGTGGCACCCAGCCCTGCGTGGTACATCATGGGATGCACCAGGTGGGGGGTCAGTCTTGGCAGACTAACCGTACACAATGCTTCCCATGATGCACCTTGTGGGACTTGTTGCCATCAGATTTTAAAATGGTACTAGTGGTGGGAGTGAGTGGGCATCACTTCTATTTCATTTAAGGTGTGGGGTATGGAGGGGGTAGGGCAAGGGCTGCAAGGTTGGGAGGGGTTCCCACTAGACACCAGGTAAGGTTTTTTTTTTCTTTAAGTTGGAGTGGTACTGCTAGACACAAGGTGAAGACTACTAGACTACGTTTTTTGGGGGGTTTTAAAATGTGTTAAGTATATATAGATATATACATGAAAAAAAACAATCAGGGGAAAGAGGGGGCACTAAAGTACCAGGGGCCATTTCAGAAAGCAATCCGGGATAGGCTAGTCTGCTTGGATGGAGACGTGGTGGTGCCGAAAGACACCTATTCCTCTGTCAACCCTTCAGTGCTGCCCTGGACCTGGAGAAAAGATTCCCGTGCATATGTGTTAATCTTTAATTTTTTAATTGCATGGCTGCGGAATTGATAATGATCATATTACCATACGATTTAATGCAGTGTGTAGTAGTTGTTTCCATATGAATTAACGCCTATACTGTACCCTTTCTGCATGGCTCAGCCAGTAAAGCCCATGCTGAAACCATGTTAAATATGTTGCATTGATTTCTGCATTGGCTCCTCCCCCCTTGTTAAATGATATGTAAATGCTTTGCCTGGAAATTTATTGATGGAAAACAAATATCTTGCCTTCTTTTCTCCCCCTGGAATGCAGATCAGTGCTGTACGTCTGCCACGGGAACCCAGCAATCCTGAGAGGTTGAAAGGATTTGGTTATGCTGAGTTTGATGACTTGGACTCTTTATTCAGTGCTTTGAGCCTCAATGAAGAGGTAAGCCTTGTGAAGTGGGAAAGTCTGAGTTCAGTGAGTGACATGATGATCAAAAGAAGTGACTGCTTTAGGAGTACTTAAGATGAGAACTCTAGCAAGAGCACTAATTTACTTAGTTCATGGACTGTTTTAACATTCATGCCCACAGGGTGCATCCTGTTGAATTTCCCTTTTTTGATAGATATTGCAGTCTGATAGCTTGTATAAGTTTCTGCTGTGGTGGATTTCTGTTCCTGCTTAGAGATCAATAGGACCCTGAGCAGGTTTTTCTTGATTTATTTAGGGAAGCCTTTATTCTTGACATGGGTGCTGTCTGTGCCTGTCGGGCAATGCTTATGTCATGTTACCAGCATTATCTTGGGTAACTGCTGTTCTTAACTTTCTGAGCTGAATTTATGTTCCATTCTAAAGCTGCATTTTATATAACCTTCTGTTAAACAAATCTTTGACTAGTAAGCAGTAATATCCCTACTGCAGTAACTTGAATTGTTGGAAAGGTAGTATAGAATAAAAGATGCTTATTTATTGCAAGCAGTATCCAAAAGCTTGTTACAAGCTCACAAAGCGCTGTGCTCTTTAGAGTTTGATTGCATGCCACTAGATAGCAGATATAGCAGGCTTTGGTCTTCAGTTGCTACAGACTGTCCTTCTCGATAATTAAAAATTTCCTTAGCAGCAGCAGATAAATCCAGAAACTTGTGGGTGGTGTCTATCTACCAGCAGGTGGAGATGTAGTGCACTAAGCTGAATCATGTGACATAGGACTGTATGCTCCCTGATCAGCCATTCTCTACCTCCAGCAGGCGGATGAACTGTTCTCCACATGGTCTTGGTCTGGCCTTCTGCCGAGCTTCTGATTTTGGGTCTCCTGGTTCAGTTGAGCCTGGGGGTGGAATCTCAGTAAAAGCCTGCCTTTAGGGTACACCTGGTAGTACCAGGTTCCTACTCCCCCCCCCCCCCCCCCCCAGATCTCTGGTTCCTTCCTCACAAGAGTAAAAATCCAAGGGGCGTCGTGAGCAGTTCTGCTGTTATGGCTTTACACTGATACACTGAGAGGGGATCTGATCAATCACCAGAGTGTCTTCAGTGAAAGAGCTGAGCAACGGCAGAGAAATGACCCACTATTTTTTTTTTTTTTGGGGGGGGGGGGGATTTTGCTGGTTTTACTTTCATTTTCTATGGCAGCTAAATTAGTTAAGCACTGCTCATGCTGTGGTAAGCAGAGAGCAGTGTCCGGTCTTTGCACTGCATGCAGTTTGGAGTCAGAGGTGGCTGCAGGGACTTTTGAGTTCCTGCATCGGGGATGTGGTACCGCATTCCTCAGCACTGTTTTCAGACACAGCTTATCCCACGGCTGTTTTGAATCAATGGGCCATTTTTCTGATGAAGATGGCATGTAGGAGTCTTCTCCATCTGATGGTGTGCTTGCAGCTTCTTCCTCAGGCATGACTTGTTGGGTTCTTTCTGGTTCCCCTTTCGGGATCTGCGAGTCAGGAGCCTTTCTACAGCCTTTTGAAGCGTGCTCAGCCTTTTGCTTCTCAGTGTTCTCTTCGAGGTCAGGAGGGCATTGGCCCCAAGAAGAGGTGAGTTGGGGGACTTTCTGAATGGAATGGGGACTCCCCACCTTCTCCTGGCCATTCAGAAGAGGGTGTGTCCCTGCCTTTTTCCTTGCTGGAGGGGGAAATGGTTTCTGAGGAGGTGGATGATCCCTCAGCGGTCCATATTATAGGGAAGAATTGCCATCCTTTATCACTAGGGCGTTACAGGCCCTTAGCATTTCCATTCCCGAGGACCAGGCTTATATGTCCTCTAATCCAAAAATGGCTAGTACCAAGCAGCCCCCTAAATCCTTCCCTATTCATGAGGCCATTCAGGAACTCGTAGTGCAGCTGTCTATGCCGGATGCCAGCTTGAAGTGTTGTGAGCTATGGCGTGACTTTATCCTATCTAGCTGGATGAACTGGAGAAGTGGTACTGCAGATGGATGCCTTGGTGGTGCAATACTCCTGTCCTTCCTTTGTAGACAGGAGTAGCCTTCCAGGGCTCTCCTGGAGGGTGGACCCTTGAGAAATGTTCCCTCCCCCAAGGCAAAACCCCAGGCAAGAAAAACTCTGTTTACTAAATAAGTATTAAACTTAATAAATATTTATTTAAAGAAGCCAATAAGCAATTATTCAGATGTTCAAGAAAATAAAAACCCCAATAGAGTATAATATGTAGCAAATAAAAACAGAGTTTTCCCAGGGAGCTATCAATATGTCCACCTGCTAGTGTAGACACACTGGGCTCCCCATCCTCGGTTCTGTTTCCTCTTAATGTACCTTATCTTCTTTTCTTTATTAATTACCCTTCCTACCTAATCATTATGTGTCTTTCCAGAACATTCTATTTCCTTTAATGGTGAATCCTGTTCCAGCACTTTCTACCATCTTTCTTCTCATTAGTTCCCTTATTGTATGGACAGTTTAAGGCCTGTCATGTACATAATAAGCATAAGTTTTGATTGGATAATGGTTGACCTATGTCCTTGTTATGCATAGTCACCATGATCGGACCCACACCCTCTTGCTGAAGCTACAATTTCACCCAAACCCACTTCTCCTGTTGATTGTTTATCTGGATACTGCAGGTGTCCTTAGTCATAAGAGTCTCTGGCTCTTTGTTGCTGAGAAGCAACTTATCACAGTTTAGCATAGTCCAAATGTCAAACCACAAATTTCTACACCCTTAGAAGGGTAGTTATCAGAAAAAAAAAAAACACATTTATAGCTGTCTTGCAATTTCAGGTCTGCTCCCAGCTCAATAAATGCAAAATGGCTACACTAAAACAAAAATAGTAGAAATATGGAAGGTTTGCACCTTGCCATGGCCTCTGATCTACAGTGGCAGCAGTGACTAAGACGACCACCATTCCTGTGCAGGGTGGCATAACCATGAAGGGCGCTCTGGATCGAAAACTGGAATCTTTAAAGCTTTCTTTTGAGATGGCAATGCTTTCATTGCAGGCGGCAGCTTGCAGTTCCTACACTGATCTTGTCTTAGCTGGGTGCAGCAGGCTGCGGATGTTTTGGCTGATTCAGATTCCGGGGTGTTTGTGGACCTTCCCAATTTACGGCCTCATCAGAGCTTTGGCTAAACAAATGGCGTTAGCAGTTACAGCCAGGTGCCTATTGTGACTTTGCCACTAGCCTGCAGATGTGGTGTCTAAACAACGCTTGATGAAGTTATCCTTTAAGGGCCAGCTCCTCTTTGGAAAGGACTTGGAAACATTGTTCAAGGATCTAGAGGAATCCAAGACTCAATGTTTAGCCCTGGAGGCGCCCCTGGGTCTGTCCTACAGCAGTCAGCCCTGCTTGTGTCTGAGGGACTCCAGGAGATATTGCCTGGGACGATATTCTACATTCCAGAGGTCGAGATATCAGTAAACACGATCCTTCATTCCGATACTCATTCCTCAGAAAAGTCTTTTCGAGCATCTCAGCTCACCCGTTCCTCACAATGATGGGTGACCGTTCCTCTCTCTCCGCGGCATCTGATAAGGGTCGGCTGACCCTGTTTTACAGAGAGTGGACCAAGATTACGTCAGATCAGTGGATCTTATACATTATTTGAGAAGGTTATAAGTTGGAATCTATGACCTGAGCTAAGAATTTTTTTTTCTGGCGTCCCCGTGCAAAGCCACAAGCGAAAAGGAGGCTGTGGTTTCCACGCTCCGCTCATTACAGGACCTGGGTGCTGTAGTACCCGTTCCCTTGCTGGAGCAAGGTCAAGGCAGGTACTTCATTTACTTTGTGGTCCCCAAGAAGGGTGGTTCCTATTGTCCGGTGCTAATCCTCAAACGTCAACAAGTTTCTGAAGGTCAGGTATTTCAGGATGAAGACTCTATGATCTGTGATTGCCAAGGTGCGGGCAGGGGAGTTTCTCACCTCCCCTGGACCTCAAGGAGGCTTTTCTACATATTCTCATCTATCTGCCGCATCAGTGGTTTCTCCACGTTGTAGTTCTAGGGAGACTTTTTCAGTTTAGGGTGCTGCCCTATGAGTTAGCGACGGCCCCCAGAACCTTTTCCAAGAGTGATGGTGGCGGCGGCCTACTTGTGACACGAGGGGATCATGGTGCATCCCTATCTGGACAACAGCTAATTAGGGCATCCTCAGTGGAAGAGAGTCAGTGAGTCATCTCCAGGGTGATTCAGCTTTTGCAGTTCATGGGATGGGTGATCAATTTTCCCAAGAGTCGTTTGGTTCCCACGCAGATCCTGGAGTGCTTTGGGGCTCGATTCAGTATAGCACGGGGGGGGCAAGATTCAGGATCAGAATTGACTTTTGCTACAGAGTTCACAACCGCACACTTGAGGTTATGCCATCAGCCAGAATGCATATGCAGTCTCTCCTGTCCTGCTGGTCCCTATTGTTCCAGGATTGAGATTCACTTCCATTGGATGTCAAGTGCACAGAACATCATGCCATGGTGACTCTGTGCAGCTAATCTTCACCGGGGGGTGCCTTTGACATCCCCGCCCTGGCTGGGGATCTCACTGCCTTCTAGCATGTCTTTCGGGACTTGGTCTAAAGTGGAAGCCATGTAGTCGATAATCGGCTCGAGCTTTGGGTAGTTCACAAGGCTCTCTGGGAGTTTCAGGCCCATTTAAAGGACAAGCTGGTGCGGGTTTTGTCGGATAATGTCTCTGCAGTGCCTTACATAAACAGGCAGGGTGGCACTCACAGTGCTCCTCTGGCAGAGGAGGATCGTCTTCTTCGCTGGGTGGAGTGGAATCTTTAGCTCATCTTGGCATCCTATAGTGTGGAAATGCTGAATGTTCAGGTGGTCTTCCTCAGCTGGTACAAATTGAATTCGGTGGGGTGGGAGCTGTTTGTGCAGGCCTTCCAGATGGTTGTGTGGAAATAGGGTGATCCGTTGGTGGATCTCATGGCATCTTATTGCAACACCAAAGTTCCTAGGTTCTTCAGCTGAAGAAGAGTATGGTTCGGAGGGGCTGGACGTGCTGCTCCAGCCTTGGCCTCTAATGGGTCTTCACATCTTCCCGCCATGACCTTTGATAGGCATAGTGCTTCAGAGTCATGTCTAGTGGTTCTCATCATGCCAGATTGGCCCAGAAGGCTATGGTATGCAGATCTGGTTCGCCTGTTGGCGGACAACCCGCTTCATTCTGGACCTATTTACGCAGGGTCCGATTCGCATGGACAGTGTATTCCGTTTTGGTCTTACGGTGTGGCTCTTGAGAGGTTGAAGCAAAGAAAGAAAGGTTATTCGGACTCTCATCGCTACACTGTTACAGGCCAGGAAGCGTTCTATTTCTGCTGCATATGCCAGAGTGTTGATAGCCCACTGCACACCCCAAGCCTCAAACACTGTTTCACCTCTGTCTTCTACTCTGCCTCATATTTTGACCTTTTTGCAAGATGGCCTCTTGAAAGGACTGGCTTTTAATTCGCTGAGAGTGCAAGTGGCCACCTCAGCATGTTTTCTCAGCAGGTTGCAAAACTCTTTGGCAGTGCATCTGGTTGTTGTT
Source organism: Microcaecilia unicolor (assembly GCF_901765095.1). Classification (NCBI taxonomy): domain Eukaryota; kingdom Metazoa; phylum Chordata; class Amphibia; order Gymnophiona; family Siphonopidae; genus Microcaecilia; species Microcaecilia unicolor. The sequence continues at coordinate 296,712,465 of NC_044033.1, read as the reverse complement.
CATTTCTTAAAAGGAGCCAATCACCTGAAATCTCCACTATTCCATCCTTGTTCAGAATGGAGTCTATCTGGTTTTATGGGCTTTACAACAGACACCCCATGAGCCTCTTCCGAAGGTCATTTTAAAGGACCTTACCTTAAAGGTGGTGTTTCTCGTGGTCATTTCTTCAGGGCATTGCATTTCAGAACTTCAGGCTTTATCTTGCCGAGATCCTTTGTCTTTTTGGGAAGGCGGGGGTGACTCTCGGCACAATCCCTTCTTTCTACCCAAGGTGGTCACCTTTTTCACTTGAATCAGCTGTTGTTGCTTCTGTCTTTTCAGAAAGAGGATCATCATAAGAACTTAAGGCGGCTGCAATATCTTAATGTGCGCTGTGTGCTGTTGCAGTATCTTCAGTCCACAAATTTTCGTCAGTCAGATCTGTTCATTCTCCATGGTGTGCCGCGTCGAGGCACTGCAGTCTTTCCCACCGTACTTAAGGACTGCATTGCTACATCCCACACGTTTCTGTATTTGCCTGATGGTGATGACAAGGAAGGGAAAATTGGGTCTTACCTGATAATTTTCTTTCCTTTAGTCACAGCAGACAAATGCAGAGTCCCTCCCCTTTGCAGACTTTGTGCCATTTCTCTGTGCTGAACTCTGTTTAGTTCTCTTTTTAGGTTATCACAGTTGGTGGTGTAAGATTTATTTCACATTCTGTATTTTATGATTGTTCTTTGATGTTTCCTTCTGCTTTGATACGAGGTATACTGGCTGACAAGGAAGCATACTGTCCTATGTCACATGATTCAGCTCAGTGCTCTCTATCTCTACCTGCTGGTAGATAGACACCACCCACGTGTTTCTGGATTTGCCTACTGTGATTAAAGGAAAGAAAATTATTAGGTAAGACTTAATTTTCCCTTATCACCTGAAAACAAAAGTGTTGCATGCGCACTTGATGTGAAACAAAGAAAATGAAGAATTAGATTTGGGCTTATTGTAAATCACCAATAATATATCAAATTTTATTATTATTTTTTTAAGAACATACTAAAGTATCAAAACAGGTATTTCCATACGCTGCTGTAAGATCAACTTGAATACCAAGCTATCTTGTTTTGTGCAAAAATTGTATATATCTCACTTTTTTGCTTACAACACTATGCATTAACATTAAAATGTGTGCAAGTGAGTATTATGCATAAGGTTCAGTTGTGGCACTCAGGAGTTTCTATTGTCACTGTCGTAGGGCTTTGTGGAAAAAAATATATTTTATTTTTATTGAAATGTGAAAAAAAAAAAATTGAAATTGAGATAAACATCATCCAGAAATCTAGTAAAAATTCTCAAGAAATAAGTAAATCAAGAAGAAAAAGAAAAATATTTTAATATCAAGTCGACGAGAATGTGGAGGGAGCAAATCACAGAAAATCTTAGGAAAGACATATCGATTATTCATTAAGCGGGTCTTTGATTAAGCCGCAGTAAAAGCCAAGATTCCTATTATATTCCTATGGGTGTCTCCGGCATTTACCGCCAGCTAATTTGTACTGCTAAAAACTGTACTGTGGCTTAGTAAAAGAACCTCTAAACCAATTAGCATTCCGGAATAAACAATTACACAGACTTAACAGCTGATCTCACAGGGGAAATGGATATAACTTTCTTGCTATTAAAGCTGATAGCTGTGGAGGTTCAAAAAATACATGGTTGACTCACCTCATTTTACTATACGTTTTTACATGGGTACTTGAGAGAAAAAAAAAGAGCACCAATCTGTAAAACACCAGGTTTCAATCTTTCTTCCTTTTCTGGCTCTCTCTAGCCAAGTCAGAAAAATCTTGACTTGAGAGCCCAGAAAAGGGATATCTTTAAAAACAAAATGGAGGATCCAGTCTTCGTTACTAATGCAAAAGTGACTACTAATGTAGCCAAAACAAAGGATTGTGACCCAGAAGTTTCAAGTAGTTCAGATATATTTAATGTGTCAAATCCTTTTGCCATATCCTCTTGTTGGTTCCTATACAAGCTACTCCATAAAGCAGTCCTTGATTTTCATGTAGGAACTTTATCTCCCTAGTGTACACTGATAATACATTTATCCAGTCAATATTGGGGTGAGATCACAAATCTCAAAATGGAGAAAAGCTGTCTATAAACCAGAAACCCAAATATATCACACATCTTCAAAAAGTATATTGTACAGGTCCAGCAAAAAAGGAATAAGAACTGTGAAACCTAATAGAGAAAAAAGACCTTTAGAAATTCAGCACTCTTGTTTCCAATTACACGGGGGGGGGGGGGGTCTTAAGCTTAACTCAAGTTACTGCAGCAGGGCCCATAGGAATAAAATGGGCCCTGCTGCAGATAACTCGAGCTAAGCGTTAGTAAAAGACCTCCACTGTGTGTCATGGGTAAGAGATACCCCAGTCATAGGACATTAAAAAAAACCCAAAACCAACAACCTGTTATCAAATATCCTCCTTTCTTAATAGGAAGTTCATCTTTATCGTCTTTCAACAAAGACTGGAAAGCAAGATACTTTGAGAGGAAAAAAAGCCCTCCAATCTTCAAACATGCACTAAATCATTGCTGCTGTAATATACATTTCAAAAAGTTAATCCAAAATATACTTATTTCACATAGCATTCCACTGCAGTTCGATGTATTGTATTCCTGGGGGAATTTTGCACAGTGCTGAATTTGCACAGAGTTCCCCTCCCCTGCAGTGAAGTACCGGCATAATGTCTCTTCCCACCCCCCCCCCCCCCCCCCCCCGCAGAAATTGTGTGGCAGGAGAAGGAGGAATCAAACCCCTGCACATCGGGTACCTTCCTTCTCCTCCTGCCACAGTCTGTGCTGGCTGAATGTGCCATATGGAGGGTTGGGGGCATAGCAAGGTGAGTGTACCATGAGGAAGGGGGTAGACAAAGCGAACCGAGTATGCCATGTGTGGAAGGTGGGAGCGGGGCAGTGCTAACTTAGACTGTGGTACAGAGGTGGGGGAAATCAAGCTTGAGGGTGTGTCATGGGGAGGATGAGGGAAATAGAATGATAGCTGGGAAGAGGAGGAGAAAGAATAAGACTTGGAGGTAAGTCCCAGGGAGAATAGGAGTTTTGAGGTTACTGCATAAAGAATTGGCAGAATTAGGGGTCTTGCTGGAGTTGGAGAGATGGGAATAGGGAGGCTGGAGCTGAGGAGGGAAAGGACAGAAGGGAATTTCAGACCTTATGATGGGGAAATTCTGTTCAAAATACTATAAAGAATGCAGAATTTTGCAATATTGTGTCCAGAATTTTCAAAAAAAATCAGAATTTTCCCAGGAGTAAGCATAATCATAGGGTCATCCACTTCTCATCAGAAGTCCCTATGTTCACCATGAGCTGTGTCAGGAGAAAATTACTCTCTCACTTCAGCAACTCATGCTTCCAAAATGACTGTAGCTTTTTGTGGAATATATTCTAACTCTTCCATCTTATTTTTTAGGCTTCTAGCATTTGTATATGGACACTTAAAACATTTTTTTTTAATTATTCCTGTCACTCAGAAGTTGACAGTAATGATTTGCAATCTTTTAAGTCTGCTCTTTATTTAAAGGCACCTGCTCTAATATGGCCTTTATTGCAGCCTCATTATCAGGAATCCCTTTCTTCCCTGTTGTTTTATTTTTTATTTTATTTATTGCATTTGAATCCCACATTTTCCCACCTATTTGCAGGCTCAGTGTGGCTTACAAAAACCTGTTATGGCATCGCCATTCCAGGGTAGCAGATACATGGTGATAATACTTCAAAGATACCTTGTAATGAACCATGTTCTTTTGAGCAACTGTCTGTCTTCCCCCAGTTTCTAGTACTGCTCTATCTCCTTTTTAAATGTTGATGCCAGCAGCCCAGGAATCTGACGGCGTGGTCTATAAATGAGAACAGGGTGTGTCTGTGTCTCATGCAAAGCTGCATGTTTTATTTGGGCATTTTCATCCAAGTAGTAGTAGTTTTATTGGATTGCAATCTGTGAATAACTCGTTCTAAAAACACTACAAATATGCGCAGAATTTTGAAAAACTTTACACAGAGTTCCCCAGGAGTAAAAGTAACAATGGAAAAGTGATGAGGCTACTGCTCTCCCCATCGCCCACCCACCTACAGTGTATCTGGCAATAGAGAAAGGCTCTAGGCTGTAGTTGCTGGGGTCTATGTGGGAGAAAATCTAAAGCTGATAAGGGTGGGGGGATGGGTACACTGTACACCCACCCACCTATCTTCTCCCAGAAGCTGCAGGATTAGCCGTTTTACATTGCCCACCTGCCCCTAGTAGCTGCTATTTTAACCCCTGATCCAACCACAGCCTAAAGCCTTTCTCCATCACCTATCCAACCCCCCAGCAGCAGCCTCGCTGTGAATCCCTCTTCCCCTATTCCTCCCCCCAAAAAGGAAAATAGATTCTTTAAAATTTTAAATTGATCCTCCCCTCAAGACTGCTGGAAAATCTTGCTACCTCTTCAAATATTCTCCTGATAGAGAGGTATTCACATGGAGCCTTCTTTATCTCTCATGCTCATAGTATGAAAAATAGTTCCTTTTCTAGAGGGTCGCCTGGATTACTAGAGACCCGATAATGTGAGAACCATAACTGCTTGGAAAGAGTAGGAAGGAAGGAAGAGAGAGGATTGAGGGGCAGCATTCCAGAATTTCAGGGAAGCATAGCTGTTGGTCTTCTGGCAAGGGAAAGAGTTTAGATAGGCTTAAGTTTCCTTGAGTGACTAGGCGGTATGTGCTAGAACCAAAGCAAGACTGGAAGGAGGAGGGGTGCCCAGATGCACCTTGGGAAAAAGCTTTCATGCAGATAGCAGGAGAGCAGTCTGGAACCATTTTCCTTGAGCAGCCTGAAGACAATATGGAAGTTGTAGAAGAATGGATCCTATTCCCTGAGGAGCCTATGGAGATTACCTCCTAATGGATTTAAGTTTCTGTTACACAGGGGATTGCATCTTGCTACTCAGTAAGAACCAGCCCAGCAGGTGGTTGCCAGGTGAGGAAAAGTTTAAACTCCTGGTAAGAGGGTGGAGGGCCGCAGGCCTGACAGGAGTTAGGATATGAGCTCTATTGAAAAGCAGATGTATTTTGTTAAGACCAGAACAGGATGGTGAACCACAGGGAAGAGAAAAGAGAACTTAGAGTTTTCTCTGCTGTTCTGGAGAAAGCCCAGTAGGGCAGTCATTTTCAAGAACAGTTATACTGAAGGAAGGAGGTTTTTGGTCTTTTTGGTCCTTAAGAGACTGCGAGCTGAGTCAGAGAAAAACCCCGTTCCCTGTGTGCTTATTATGTACTTCCTTAATGCTTATAAGTTTTTGGATTTCATGCTCTGAATTAGAGAAGTGCTAGACTTATAATTACTTGGAGTTCTCCCTGGAGAAGAGGAAAACCCTGGACTGGATTGTTGCTAGAGATTGAGCTCTGAAGAGGAAGGTGCTTCTTGTGGATCTCCAAAGTTGGAGAGACTCCTAGACCTAAGAAGTGGAGGAATATGCAGAGTCTGATGAGGATAAAGCAATTCTTAATAAATGTGTGCTGTCAATGAAAAGTTGGGTGTACAATCGCAAAAAACACAAGTAGACCTTGAACAACTTTCAGAAGACTATTTGATCTGGCAGTGTTTTTAATGAGCTGTCAGGTAATATGGCGACTTCTCTGGATTTAAGCTCAATTTAGAGAAGTCTGAAGTTTTGCAGAGGGAGGGAGACCAACTAAGAGAGAGGCTGGGACGGTTACCGTTAAAGTGGGAGGAATCTTTTAGGTATCTGGGAATTCGTCTGACAATGGACACCACTAAACTTTATAAAATCAATATAGAAAAGCAATTACAGGACGCTCTCTTGAAAGATGGAACCATTTACCGATATCAATAGGTAGAATAAATCTATTTAAAATGATCATATTCCCAAGATGGCTCTACCTCTTGCAGGTATTGCCAATACATTTGATCAGTAAAGATTTACGACAGCTGAATAGGATCTGTAGGGATTCCTATGGGGGGGGGGGGGGAAGAAATCCAAAGTGCGCTTTGAATATTTGAATGATGGATGGGCAAGGGGTGGGCTAGGATTACCTTGTATTAAACGATATAATCAGGCATGCCTTCTGAGACATCTTAGGGATTGGCTATTTAACACAAATCAATATACCCCACTTAGTTGGGAGCAGGCACTATTAGGCCTGGCATTTGAATTTCTTATTACAAGCAAAAACAAAAAGCTTACCACTTAGCATTCGGAACAGCATATTGCTTCAACCTCTGAGAAGTGCTTGGAGATTTCTCATGCAGTCTTGGAAATATAACCCCAATATTAGTGACCAGCTCCCATTGCGAGGGAATGGGGACATTCCACCGGGGCAGGAGAAGGGTTTATTTGATAGATGGTCGGCACAGGGGATTACTTTGCTAGAACATTTAATGAATGAAGAGGGTGTTCTGTACAGTTTTCCGGACATGCAGCAGAGATTCTCTTTAGCCACTAAAGATTATTACACATATCGACAATTGCATCACTATTGGTTCAGTATGGACCAAGATGCACTAGGCACAAGGTTGGGCTCTAGGCTTCGAGATTTTTTGAAAGGGGATGCACACAGACAGGTGTCAATATCGAGTTTACATAAAGTATTGGAGTCCCTTAGCCCCCCCCCCCCCCCCCCATGCCTATGAGATACTTGAAAAGACACGGAGCAAAGACTTGGGCTATGAGCTGAAAGGAATACATTTTGCAAAATTGATAAAAGATATACCAAGACAAGTGGGAGGGGCGGAGCTGCAGGAGAGTCAATACAGGGTAATCCACAGAGGGTACATATCACAATCACAAGCAGTAAAAAGGGCAGGATGGATATCTGATGCTCAATGTCCTAAGTGTCATAGAGATAACACTTTTTTGCATGCATTTTGGCGATGTGATCGAATAAAACACTTTTGGAAAATGTTACAGAAATATCTTGAACAACTATTGGGACATAGACTGCTTCCCTCCTGGAGGGGAGTGCTTTTGAATAAAAGCAATGCTATGGGATCTCAGACAAAATCAGGAGTTATTCTTGTGTAAGTAAGGCCCATGCAGTGGGGAAAAATGTATACTCAGACATTGGCTGCAGGCTGAGCCACCCTCCTTTTGGTACTGGAGAAATAGGTTCCATGAGCTAATGCTCTGGGAGGCCAGGGAGGCTTACGGTAACCCAAAGAAAAGAAAGATCTTTGTTAATATATGGTCTAAATATTTACAAAATATCTCCCACAAGGCTAGAAGTGCAGTGCTTAACAATTGGATACGTCCTAGATAGTGAGACATCCAGCAGATATTTGCTCCGGATTTTGGACCGGTTAAGACCTATAATAGATATTGCTAGTATAATTACCATGAAATAAGTAGATAAGGTAAAGGAGTAAAATAAAGGGGGGGGAGGGGGAGGAAAGGATGTAAAATAATGATGATGATGTTAGTAGACTAGATGCACATGTACAATTACAATAGCGCCCTTTCTCTGAGGACAAGCAGGCTGCTTGTTCACATGTGGGTCGACGTCTGCGTCGGCCCAGGAATCGGCATTTTCCAAGCAAAATATATATAAAAAAGTTTTGCCAGTTTTCTCTTTTCCGCGATGAGGAGCGGTAGGTTTTTATCACTGTTCCTCTCAAGCCCAGGAAAGTCTTTGCGAATTTTTCGCTATTTGTTATTTATTTTGTTCTTTATTTTACATTTTGTGCAGTTTAAAAAAAAAAAAAAAATCCGTAGTGTCTTTTAGATTTTTTTGCTTTTTAAAGTTTCCTTTCTTTTTCGACGCCCGTTTTTCTTTTAACAGGCACAATCGTGTCTTTTGATTTCACCGAAGCTGTTTTTTCTTCCATGTCATCGAAGACACCCAGCGGCTTCAAACGTTGTATCCGGTGCAACTGGTCCATCTCAGGTACCGATACCCATGCCTGGTGTATCCAGTGCCTTGGGCCCAACCATAGCCCAGCCGCTTGTAGTCTGTCTCTTTGTATGAAGAAACAGACCCAAGTGTCTCGAGAAGCTCAACGAGAAAAGCTTTTTGGGGCTCGGTCCGCTCCTTCGATGACATCGACATCTTTACCTAGGTCGGCGGCATTGATGTCAGGAGCGGAGGTAATGGCTGCTGAAAGACCAATTCACGCTGGGAGCAGTGAGGCATCGAGTGGGTCTCCACCTGCCTCGAGGCCTCCTGTTATGCAGGCCCCCCGGGACCGACTTTCGTCGGACCCAGCCCTGAGGAGGTGTGAGGACGTAGAGGCACCGTCATCGTTCTCCTTCGACACACGGTGCCGGGAGCTCCAAGGCGTCAAGGGAATCAGCACCCGAGAAGTGTCAGCGCCAAGAGGATCGCTCCTCCTGTATTCAGGAGGTGCCGATGCGTCTGTGTTCTGGCAGCCTGGTACCTGCTCCTGAGCCTCGACAGATTCTGCCACTGGCTCCTTTACCGACCGTGCAGCCTTGTCCGACGGCGGCTCTCGACGAGCACATCAGGGCCCTGCTTCCAGAGCTTCTGGAAGGATTGCTGCTCTTCAGTGTCGGGGGTACTTGCGCCTTCCGTACCCTCTGCTGCAGCGGCATCTGGCCCTTCGCCTGTGGTGAGGTCCCCGACCTCGGTGCGGCCTGCGGCATCGGTCGGCTGCCACCCAGTTCGACTCTCCTTTGTCAGTGGAGGAAACTTCACCGGAGTCCAGGCGGGCGTTGACTTCTCGGCACACCATCAAGGACATCGTTCCTTGGCGTTGAGGCAGGCTCAGTTTTGGGACTGCTCTGAGGGATGTCTTGCCCGATACTGAAGATGAGCGTTCGTGGGAGGAAGAGGAGGATCCCAGGTACTTTTCTTCTGACGAGTCCTATAGGATTTCTTCTGAACCTTCTCCTCCACTAGAAAGGAGTCTTTCTCCCTGGAGTGTCTGTCTTTCACCTCCTTTGTCTGGGAAATGGTTGCGGCTATTCCTTTTCCCTATGGAGGTGAGGATGAGCCCAGGGCTGAGATGCTTGAGGTCCTGGATTATCTTTCTCTGCCTAGAGAGGCTGCAATGGTACCTTTGCATAATGTATGTCTTATGCGAAACTGGTCATGCCCTCTGTCTAATCCCGTGTTCCCGAAAAAAACTGAATCCCAATATCGGATCCATGGTGAGCCTGGATTGATGAGGTCTCACCTACCTCACAATTCCATGGTGGTGGACTCCGCCCTCAAAAGAGCCAAGAGCACTAGGGACTATGCCTCGGTGCCCCCAGGCAGAGAATCTAGAACCTTGGACTCTTTTAGGAGGAAGACATATAAGGCCGCAATGCTCGCTGCCAAGATCCCGACATACCAGCTCTTCACGAACGTCCACTTGCGGAACTCGGTGAGGCAAACTGTCCAGCTCGTTGAGGCACTCCCCCGAGCCTTTTTGCCAGCTGGTCAGGCAGCAGAAGGTGTGTCAAATTCCTGGCCAGGGGTACATTCGACAACGGACCGAAACGGCCCGCAGTCGAAACAGCAGACGTACCTGAACCAGAGCCGCAAGGCCCCCGTGGAACCGGCTGGCGAGAGCTCCGTCCGGGGCACACCGAAAGAACCGCCATCGGCGCATACCGTCTGAACGGAGGTCAGTCTGGAGCGGACCCGAACCGCCGACACGACTGCTGGACAATTGTGTGGCAGACGACCAACCCACCATAAGTGGCGCCATCGGCGTACACCACCCGGCGGAGATTAGGCCAGAAGGGTCCGAATCGCCGACACGGCCGCTGGATGATCCTCCTAGGCCACCAAACACGCAATAATTTGTCCACGTGGGTTGGGCACTCAACTTGCTGCAGACGCCTGAACTGAACTGTGGATAAAAAACAGCTGAGTACCGACTAACTCCAGCAACAGAGGATTTTCTCATCTACATTTATCAACCATTTATCAAAACTGTTGATGTTTTATACATAGTACATGACGATCCATGTAATATCAACAGCCGCAAACTTGAGAAACAATGGGAAGAGAAATACCGTGCCGGAAGGACAACGCGAACTCTGACCCTGGCAAAGACCCTGCAGCCGGTCCGATCCCGACAGAGAACCTACAGCCAGTTCGACCCGCACGACCGAAACAGCTGACTCGACCACTAGCACAGACCTCAATAGCACAAAGCCTCAATACCGGGAGTAGCACCTCTGAACGCATCTTAAAGGCGTAGTGTACAACAAACAAAAACAGCAGCCCAGTCTACCGACGAGAGTCCCAGGAGCCAACCGGAGACAGAGGGTAAAAATAACTGCAAAATTAACTCTTTGTTTGCTGCAGGCAGAGTGGCCTCCTGGAAAAACTTTCTGGTTCAGTACTCTTTCTATGCAATTTATGTAGGGTAAATCATTGTATTATTGTAGCATTGAACTTCACAGCATTATACTAATTCTAGAACTGTAATCTAAGTGCTTTTAATTGCTTATCATACATCTCATAGCACTATACTGAATCTGGATCTGTAATCTGCTAAATGCCTTTTAATTGCCTGTTATGCTTCTCATAATACTATATTACATCCAGAACTGTAATTTGCCAAATGCTTTTTAAATGCTTATTATGTAACTCATACCACTATGCTGATTCTAGAACTGTATTCTGCAAAATTCTTTTAAATGCTTATTATACATCATAGCATTACACTGTAGCTAGAACTGTAATCTGCTAAAGCTGACACTATCCACCTCCTATGCTCCATTGTATCACACACTGAACTACACGACTGAACTGCATACATTAACGCTAACATGAACACTAACAAACTACTCCTAATCATCTACTGTCTCTACCTAATTCACCACGCATTAACAACCCCTCTAGCAGACAATACCCTTCCCACAGTACACAAACCATGTACACAACCCAAATACAATACACCCAACCAAAAGACTAAGAAATGGAATGGACAACCTTCCACCCACGGAAACAACCAACTGAGAGGAAAAAAAGGACACAACAAACTCAAAGACCAAGAAGACAGACAACTAATACAAGTCATCACATTCCCAACCCTAATTGAACCCCACCAACTAATACAAATGGGTTATATAAAGGCCAGATCTGCAGTTAACAAAACTACGACAATAACCGATTGGATCAAACCAGACAATCTTGACTTCTCTTTATAAGCGAAACCTGGCTCCATGACCTCAAAGACCCCATAATCCTAGAAACTATGCCCCCCAGGATTCAAATCACCCATTGGACAAGGAACGGAAAAGAGGAGGTGGCTTAGCTATAATCTATCCCAATTCACCGTCGCAACAACAGCCGAATCCATACTTCCCCAACTTGAAATCGCTTCAGTCAGAATCAACCACCCAACACTACAGGACCACCTAAACCTTATCCTGTTCTACAGACCACCAGGCAACTGTGTGCCAAACACACTTCATGGATTTCATATTAAATGCATGTGTCACTACCCAAAACCGTATTATAGCAGGCGACATCAAACCTCCACCTCGAGGATACCAACCTAACAAATGTGAATGAATGCAAAGACTTCCTTCAACTATGGGAGCTCCATTAGCCAAACATGCAACCCACTCATATTAAAGGAATCACTGGACATAATTACATACAATTCTCACATGAACTAAATCTCACACTAAAAGACACAATGGACAGCCATACCATGGTCCGATCACTACAAAGCAAACCTATCCTCACTGGCGAACAAAACATTCACAACACAATAAGAACAATCAACCTATACCACACGAGGCAAAATAGACCCAATAAAATTTTGGCAACAATTCTATGACAACGAATGGACAACACCAATGGATTCATCCCAATTTCTCCATGACTGGGACAACAGATGCAGAACCATATTAGACAACATAGCACCACTCCAAACCAGAACCTCACATAGAAAAAACTCAATACCATGGTTTAATGAAGAACTGAAAGAGCTAAAAACACAAGTCAGAAGATTAGAACGAGTATGGAATAAGAAAAAGATGGACTCTGCGCTCAACTAATGGAAACAACTACAAGAAATACAAATACACTATTAGACACCAAAGATCTTATTTTAAAACTAAAATCGGACCAGGCTACAAGGATACACACAAACTCTTCCAACTCGTAAATAACCTACTAAATACCATGCCAGTCACTTCTCAACAACAGTGATACCTCATCAGCAAACAACCTTGCGAACTACTTCAAAGAAAAAATCATAAAGCTACGAACTATGATACTAACAACACAATTGATTATGTAAACCTCCTTGAATGTCTAGACCCAACACATGGGGAATATCAGCAGACGGATCATGGACCAACTTTGACTCACTATCGATCAAAAACATCTCTCAATCACTCAAAAGATACGCCAAATCGCTATGCAAACTAGAATCTGTCCTAGTAATCTGATCAGATCTGCCCCTCAACAATTCATAACAGGACCTCACAAGTCACCTAAATTACATGCTACAAAGTGGCTTCTTCCCAAAGGATAAGGGAAATATACTACTTACTCCTTTACCTAAGGACGCAAAGAAAGTACAAATGATTTAACCAAACTATTGCCCAGTAGCATCTATCCTGCTGATAACCAAACTTATGGAAGGCGTAGTGACGAAACAACTCAATAACCACCTAATAAACACTCAATTCTGCACGAATCGCAATCAGGATTTCGATCGAAACTACAGCACAGAAACAGTACTAGTAACTTTAATGAATAAATTCAAACAATTGCAACAGGCAATAACATACTTCTCTTACAATTTGACATGTCCAGTGCCTTCGACATGGTTAACCCATGACATATTATTACACATCTGGAATACTTTGGAGTGGGAGGCAATGTTCTTAATTGGTTTAGAGGATTCCTGACAACAAGATCCTACCAATTAACAAACTAACGCGGAGATACCAACCCATGGACACCAGAATGTGGGGTTCCCCAAGGATCCCCCTCTCACCACACCCTCTTTAACCTAATGATGAGACCACTAGCTAAGCTATTAGACAACAAAATCTCAACCCATACATATATGCAGACGATGTCACGATTTACATCCCATTCAAACATGACCTAAAGGAAATCACCAATGAAATCAGCCAAAGCTTCCAAATCATGCACTCATGGGCGGATGCATTTCAACTAAAACTCAACGCAGAAAAAACACAATGTCTTATAATCACCTCACAACACAACACAGATAAAATTCACCACCATAACCACCCCAAACTTTTCCCTCCCCGTCTCAAACAATCTGAAAATTTTGGGTGTTACATTGACAGAAATCTGACACTTGAAACCATGTGAAGAAACAACTAAGAAAATGTTCCATTCCATGTGGAAACTCAGAGTAAAACCCTTTCTTCCCAAGGGCCATTTTTCGGAACCTGGTACAGTCAACGGTATTAAGTCACTTGGATTATTGCAATGCACTCTGTTGGCTGTAAAGAACAGACCATCAAAAACTTCAAACAGCCCAGAATACAGCAACTAGACTCATATTTGGGGAAAACAAAATATGAAAGTGCAAAACCCCTGAGAAAGAAACTACACTGGCTCCCACTTAAAGAACGTACTGCGTTCAAGTATCATGCTTATTGTTCATATAATCATTTATGGAGATGCCCCCGACCACATGCTAGACCTAGTGGACCTACCACCAGAAAGGCTAAAAAATCTTCCTGCACCTTCTCAACCTACACTTCCCAGCTGTAAAGGATTAAAATACAAATTAACGCATGCGACCAGCTTTTCTCTATATGGGCACACAGCTATGGCAACTGAACTTCCAACTCACCTCGAGACAAACGATCAATTAACCACTTCCGCAAATCTCTTGAAGACTTACCTCTTGACAAAGCCTACCACGAGAACCATAGCTAACAATAACACACACCTTTCCAACTTTAGTCAGAATGGTATCTCTCTACAACTGCTTCTGATCAAATCCTCTTGTCTTCCTTGACTTCTTTGTAACACCAAATGTATACATTATCCTGTTATGGCGATGCCACAATAGGTCTTTGTAAGCCAATTGAGCCTGCAAATAGGTGGAAAAATGTGGGATACAAATGAAATAAATAATAATAAATAATCCCAACCTCCAGGCTCTGGCTCTCATGTCCTGGATGTTGAGAGCTTAGAATTTGCCTCCTTGGGTCTTTCGGAGGGTGTCTCTCGAGTCTTGCTTCCAGAAGAGATTCCACGAAGAGGTGTTATTCTTTCAAATGGAGGAGGTTTGCCGTCTGGTGTGACAGCAAAGCCCTAGATCCTCTTTCTTGTCCTACACAGACCCTTCTGAATAGCTTCTACACTTGTCAGAGTCTGGTCTCAAGACCAACCTCCGTAAGAGTTCACCTTAGTGTGATTAGTGCTTATCATTGCCGTGTAGAGGATAAGCCTATCTCTGGACAGCCTTTAGTTGTTCGCTTCATAAGAGGTTTGCTTTTGTCAAAGCCCCCTATCAAACCTCCACCAGTGTCATGGATCTCAACGTCGTTCTAACCCAGCTGACGAAAGCTCCTTTTGAGCCACTGAATTCCTGCCATCTGAAGTACTTGACCTGGAAGGTCATTTTCTTGGTGGCTGTTACTTCAGCTCATAGAGTCAGTGAGGTTCAGGCCATGATAGTTCATGCATCTTATATCAAATTTCATCACAAACAGAGTAGTCCTCCGCATGCACCCTAAGTTCCTGCCAAAGGTGGTGTTGGAGTTCCATTTGAACCAGTCAATTGTCTTGCCAGCATTCTTTCCCCGTCCACATACCCGCCCTGGGCGAAAGCAGTTTGCATACCTTGGACTGCAAGAGAGCATTGGCCTTTTACGTGGAGCGGACAAAGCCCTTCAGATAGTCGCCCAGTTTTTCTTTCGATCCCAACAGGAGGGGAGTCGCCATCGGAAAACGCACAATTCTCAAATTGGCTAGCAGATTGCATTTCCTTCACTTTTGCCAAGATGGTCTGACTCTATAGGGCATGCCACAGCTCATAATTTTAGAGCCTTGTCTGCATCAGTGGCTCACTTAAAGTCAGCCTCCATTGAAGAGATTTGCAAGGCTGCAACATGGTCATCAGTCTACGCATTCACCATCTCCTACTACTGCCTTCAGCAGGATACCTGACGTGACAGTCGGTTTGGGCAGTCAGTGCTGCAGAATCTGTTTGGGTTTAGAATTCAACTCCCCCCCTAGACCCATTTTGTTCTGTTCCAGGCTGCACTCTCACTTAGTTGTGTTTGTTTCAGGTCAATCTCAGTTATGTCCTCACCATTGCCAGGGCCAATTGACCAATGTTTCATTGTTTGAGTGAACCTGGGTGCTAGGAATACCCCGTCAGTGATACTACCTCAGCCTGCTTGTCTCGGAGAAAATGAAGATACCTACCTGTAGCAGGTATTCTCCGAGGACGCAGGCTGAAGAGTATCACAACCCACCCTCCTTCCCGTAGGCGTTTGGTTGTTTTCCTTGTTTGCTTTTATATAACCGAGGGGAAGCGGCCGGGAAGTCACTCGCGCATGCGCAGTGCATGTTCCCCGCACTCATCGCATTTCTAGAAGTTTTAAGCTTTTTTAGCTCCGGTCTCCTGGGCCATCGCGGACGACGACCCATCAGTGATACTACTTAGTATGCTGTCCTCGGCGAATACCTGCTACAGGCATGTATCTTCATTGTATACTCCAATCATTCCTTTAACCCTTTGTTTCTGCTGGGTTGCATTGGGACCGTACTAGATTTGGAGGCTTACAGGATTTTAGAAACATCTGGGCAGCTTTTTGAGGATGACTTAATTATACTTTATTCTGTACTTGCTGCCACTCTGACCATTGCTGTGCACATTTGGAGTTTACCGTTTTATACCTAAGCATATTAGTGGTGTTGTGGGATTGCAGCCTATTTGCAAGATCAGTGTGAAGATAATTGTTTACTAAGGGTCTGGTCTCTGCCATTTTTCTGTCAGTAGAGGCTGCCGTCCCCCTTTTTGTGGCCCATCATCATAAGTGGGAATTGGAGTTGTGGGTGGCATACTGAAGATTGGCTTTCTGGTGCTTCACCCTGTGTTAGCGGCTGTGTGGAGGATTGGGAGTAATGGCTCTAATTTATTGACACTGTCTGAAGGCCATGGTTTATTGGCGTGCAATTCAAACTCGAATCCAGCTCTTGTTGAGTTATGTCCTATGGGGACCCCTGGTGTCTTCTTGCTTAGCAGGCCTGTCCCGGGTTTTTACTATTGCTAAACATTTCTGGGTACCGCAATGCTTATTGTTGCTCAGCTAACCTTTGAATATATTTGTGCCATGGGTAGACTTCAAAACTATACACCTGAAGGTCCTGAGGAAGGTGGGAAAAGTTGTGGGGTCTCTGTTTATATGAAGTGAACAGTCTTAGCTAATTTATTGTATTTATTTATATTTTGCTTACAACCTTTTCAGTAGTAGCTCAAGGTGAGTTACATTCAGGTAGTCTGGATATTTCTCTGTACCAGGAGGGCTCACAATCTAAGTTTGTACCTGAGGCAATGGAGGGTTAAGTGACTTGCCCAGGATCACAAGGAGCAGCAGTGGGATTTCAGCCACCTCTGGCTTGCAAGACCAGTGCTCTAACCACTAGGCCTTCCTCCACTCCAGCTAAGTCGTCTTGTTCTCCCACACTTCAAGTTGGTGTGCTCTGAAGTTATTCATTCATTGGTTATGGCTGGGAGGCAAGGGGTGAGGAAGTTTGGGGTAGAAATGGAGGTTTTTACGTACTGAAGGAGGGGAAAGCATTTTTTAAAAACCTTTGAAAAAGTGAGGTTGTGCTATATGTATATATTTTTTGTGCTATTTAGCTTTTTTAGATGCTTTTTTTGCATAGTGATTTGTTTGTATTAGCATGGCTTATCTGATTTCTAGGACTCATCTTGGTAGCATGCTAAATGCTTCTTATTATATTGAACTGTTTATTTTTTCTTTAGTAAAAGACTTTATTACATTAAAAAAAAAACTGCAAGCTTTGCAGTTGTTGGGCAAGTTACTTTGTAAAATATACTAGTTACTGCAAGGAAAAATTAATGTATTGCAGTTACTAGTTTACTTGTTTAATTAAAGCAATATGTGAATTTACTGTGAAAGTAATATATTACTTTTAGTTTTTAATTCTTGGATATAAATAGTTGTTTCGACATTACTTAAATTTCTAGCAATTGGAAATCCATGCATTATCAAAGAAAACATCTAAACAGAAAATGGTCAGGTCCTCAATACAGGGATCCAATACAATGAGATTTTTTTCCTTTTTTGATTTAAAAGCCCATGAAAATAGCTAGCAGTATGAGCAGTGCAGAAATCAATCAACCGTTATCTATATTCAGCAGTTCTCAATATGGCAGCACCAGGCAGAGCCACTATCAATGCTATCAAAGAAACAGACTTATTCAATAAGAATGGTTTGTTCATAAGGTTTTGAAGTTTCATTTAGAAATAGGTCCACTGACAGTTTCCTCATATCAAGGTATTGTTCTCCGAGGACAAGTAGACCTTCATATTCTCACATCTGAGTGACTCATCCTGACAGCCGGTGCAGACGCTGACTAGCAGGTAATGTAGAAGCTTCTAGCAGTGTCCTACCAAGCATGCACTGGTGCTTTCCCACCTAGTGCACGAGTGTGGGTTCCTCGGTCTTTGTTTTTCCGCAGAGTTGAGAGGATGTGTCTTTGTGTGTTCTCTCAGGCTATGATGACTTTTTCTCTCCGTGCCTACCCATTCAGATTTGTGGCTATTTTACCTTATTTTTGTCAGATTTTTCTTTTTCCTTTAACCCTCTTTACTTTGTGTTTTTTGGCATTTGAGTTTCCTTTCTTTTTGCGGTGTGGTTACGTGGTTAGGCTGCAGCTCCAGTCTCAATATGAACGCTTCCCCTTTTTCCCCTGTTCAAAATTGAAGAGTTTAACTACCCGCAATTCTTTATTCGATTTCTCAGAAGGGCCCCCCGCCCCCCTCCCCCTTAGTAACTTCAAGAAGTGCACATAAGGTAATTGGGTAATTTCTGTCACAGACCTGCACTCTTGGTGCATCAGATGCCTTGGACCTGACCACGACACCACTTGTTCTCTCTGTGCACAAATACAGGTGAGAATTCAGGGTGCAAGAAGGTTCAACAGAAACTGCTTTTTGGCCCCTCAAAGGCTGATGCATCGGTACGGGCAGCATCAACCTGCATGGCTGCTTAAGACATCTGCATCCACTAGGCGTGCACCAGCATCAAGGAGGTCTCCATCTGTCTCAGCATCAGGCATTGATAGCAGGCCCTGGGATCGGTCAGCTTTGGATCCGACACAGGGGGCATGTACAGGTTCAACATCGTCCTTGTAGACACCGAAGGACTGGGACACTATGCATTGGGGGAAGCCCAAGAAGCACAAGCACTGGTCTTCTGGAGCACTGGGGCATCATGTCCACCGATACCCAAGAAGTGCTGGTACCAAGAGGAGCACACTCCCTGTTTAGAAAAGGTGCCAATGTCCAAGTTACCAAGCAGCCAGGTCCCAGTTACTGGTTTCATACTAATGCCTTCTCAGGCTGCCTCACTTCCAACTCCCACGCCTTTGCCGATGCCCACCTTTGGTGAGCTGTTCTGGTCCATGATCAGAGAGGAGATGGCACAGTTGCTGCAAGAGCACACCGCTCCAGCATTAAAGGAGCTTGTGCTGCCAGTGGAACTGCCCCAGCTCCCTACTGAGGCTCCATCTTTGCCGATACCTTGACAGGTGACGTCGACACATACAGTACCACTCTCAACATCGAGGGAGGGAGCTTCCCCAGAGTCAAATATTAGAGCTGTGTATCGGGGCCTTTTTGGGCATGGGCATCATTCCACTAGGCTGAGGCTGGGGCAGATTCACTCAGTAAGATCTGATTATGCTGAAGAGTCTGACTGGGGACCGCTTAGGGGAGTCGGAAGATGATGGACATTACTTCTCAGTGGAGGGGGTCATATGGAATACCCCTGATCTCTCTCCACCTCAAGAGAGACAAAAATCCTCAACTGAGGGAATTGTTCACTGGCTTTGTGAAGGAGATGACTTCTACCATTCCATTTAAGTTGGTGACAGAGGAGGCAAGCCAGGGCGGAGATGTTAACTTTACTGGGCTACAAGTCTCTATGGATGGGGTCACTGCCACTATTGCACCCTATCCTTAAGGACCACATTGTTGAAGAACTGGAATTTCCTCTACAGTGCAGGCACCCAAAGAGGTGGATATGCAGTACCTTATCCGGAAGGTTCCTGGATTGAGAGGACTCAATTGCCATACCACTCTATGGTGGTTGAATCTGCTCTCAAATGGGTCTTATGCCTCGGTACCCCCAGGTAGATAGTCAAGAACCTTAGACTTGTTTGGGAAGAAGACTTTTCAGATATTGATGCTGTTTGCACGCATCCAATCCTTCTCTACATGAGCCTATACTTGGAGTTGTTAGTTAGCAGTACACTTTCAGACTCTCCTTCAGAAGCAGGCTGCAGAGCTTCGCCAGTTGGCCAATATGTGGAGTGCAGAAGATATCTGGTCAGGGGCACTTACTGGACACTTTCTAGTGTTGCGTCTAGACTCGCTGCCATTGGTGTGAGGATGTGTTGACTCTTATTGCTATGTGTCTCTGATCTAGAACCAGTGGTTCAAGAGAGGCTAATGGACGTGTCGTGCCAAGGAGACAATCTATCTAGAGACGAAATGGGAAGAGGTTGCTGACTTCATTTAAAAAGCATACTGACATCTTTCTCAGCACCTTCCATCTGCACCGTCTTCATCAAGATTTTTGAGTGAAGCTTAGGTGGAGACCCTACTACTTGGAGGCGTAGGTTCCTGCCTCTTACTCTACCCAGACTTCCTAGGCCCAATGTTCCAGGACTTGCCAACCCTGCCCTCAGAAGTCCCAACGGGCTCCTCAGTCAAAGCAGGGTACGGGCTTTTGACTGGCTCCAGAAGAGTGTACCCAAAAGCAAGAAGGCAGATGATCCGCAAAATCCAACGTGGATACAAACAGAGCAGATCAGTCAATGGTGTGGTTCACAACTTTATTATAAGATAATCGCCCGACACAGACTGTGTTTCGCCCACAAGGGCTGCGTCAGGGGCTTGCAATCAAGACAAAGCTCAAGACAGGACAAAAAAAACCAGCGGAATGCCTTCCTCCAGAACAAGGTCAATACATTCGCTTAGTGGGCAGGCATCATATGATCGCATCAATCAGCTGATTGATTATAATAAAGTTGTGAACCACACCATTAATTGATCTGCTCTGTTTGTATCCAGAAGAGTGTAGCACACTCCAAGTAACAGTCCCAGATGGCTTACCAGTGTGAGGGATGCTGACTTTTTATGTCAGTTAATTGGCATCAAAGACCACCAAATTGCCCACCGAGAGCATCTTACATCAGCTCTCAGCACAAGCAGGTACTTGTAGAGGAAATTTTCGTCCTTCTACAGACCAAGGCGTTCGAATCTGTGCCACCAGGGGAAGAGGGGAAAGGATTCTATTCCAGGTACTTCCATGTGCCCAAGAAAATGGGAGGATTCTGGCCTATCCTAGAACTAAGGGCACCAAACAAATTCCTGGTCAAAAAGAAGTTAAGGGTTATTTCCAAGCGCACCCTTCTCCCTGTGATTAAGGAAAATGATTGGCTATTCTCTCTGGACTTAAAGGATGCCATACGTACATAAGTGTTGCAATACTGGGACAGACCAAAGGTCCATCAAGCCCAGTGTCCTGTTTCCAACAGTGGCCAATCCAGTTCACAAGTACCTGGCAAGATCCCAAACAGTACAATACATTTTATGCTGCTTATCATAGAAATACACATGAATACAAGTGTATTATTGCTTCTTCAGCTTGTTGAAAGTGGAGTAGTCTCATATATGACACACGATAAAAATTGTTTGATTTTTCACCCAATAACTGGGTGTATTATCAGTGTGTATTGTCTAATCATTGACTTAACCTCCACCAACCTTTACTTATCTTATATGTAAAGATACCTTCTATTTTTCTATATGCTATCATCTAATTTTAAGAGCACCAACCTGTTCAAGCTAAGTGCTGCATAAAATTAGATGATAGCATATAGAAAATAGAAGGTATCTTTACATATAAGATAAGTAAAGGTTGGTGGAGGTTAAGTCAAATGATTAGACAATACACACTGATAATACACCCAGTTATTGGTGTGAAAAATCAAACAATTTTTATCGTGTGTCATATATGAGACTACTCCACTTTCAACAAGCTGAAGAAGCAATAATACACTTGTATTCATGTGTGTTTAAACATTTTGTTATATCTTTGAAGCTCGACAGAGCGCAGGCACAATCGTTTGTTTTATCATAGAAATAAGCAGTGGATTTTTCCAAGTCCGTTTTAATAATGGCTTATGACCTTTTCTTTTAGGAAGCTATCCAAACCTTTTTTTTAAACCTCGCTAAGCTGTTTTTACCACATTCTGTGATAATGAATGCCAGAGTTTAATTACACGTTGAGTGAAGAAATATTTCTCCGATTTGTTTTAAGTTTACTACTTTGTAGCTTCATTTTGTGTCCCCCTAATCCTAGTATTTTTGCAAAGAGTAAACAAGCGATTCACGTCTACTCGTTCCACTCCACTCATTATTTATATACCTTTATCCTATCTCCCCTCAGCCATCTTTTCTTTAAGCTGAAGAGCCCTAGCCTTCGGCCTTTCCTCATAGGGAAGTCGTCCTATCCCGTTTATAATTTTCGTCGCCCTTCTCTGTACCCACATTTCAATACTTCTGGGATCTCAGATTCTGGGTAGGGAAGCACCCCTGTCCCGTTCTGCCATTCAGCCTAGTGTCTACTCCCAGAGTTTTCCACCAAATGTCTAGTTGTAGTTGCAGCATATCTACACAGACTGGGATGTATGTGTTCCCTACATAGACAATCTCAGGCGACAGAATCTAGCGGATGTTATCCAGATTTCACCAAAGTGGACTCATTCTCTTCTATGGTGGACAGTTTGATCAGGTTTGACTCTGGGACTGCCGTTCCAAATTTCACCTCCTCAGAAGGTGTTAACGATGGATGCATCCAACCGGGACAGGGAATTCATGTTAGATGGGTTTCACACTCAAGGGATGTGGTCTGTTCAGGAGATGCAGTTACATATCGACCTCCTCAATCTTGGGGACCATTGGAACACTCTAAAGGCTTCAGAGAAGACCACAGAAACCAAATTATTCTAATTCAAACAGACAACCAGGTGGGAAACAACCTCTGTGTCTGTAGGTGGTAAGTGTGTGGTAGTGGACCCCTGATTCATGGGATGGACTTTCAAGCCTCATCCCTGCCGTGGAAAAAACACCTGCTGGTGGACAGACTGAGCAGGGTGGCTGCAGCTGCACAAGTGATCTCTCAATATGGATGTAGCCAAAAGATCTTCCAAGAGTGAGGCCCCCCCCTCGGTGGATCTTTTGCCACTCATCTTAACAAAGTCCCTTAGCTCTGTTGAAGGCTCAGATCACACGGTAGGCTTAGCTTCGGATTACTTTCTCCAATATCCTCATAAGAGGACTTTGCTGAAACTCAAGCAAGATCAGGGAATTATGATCCTGATCGCCCCTTCTTGGCTGAGACATATTTGGTGCCTTCTGCTGGAATTGTCCTCCGAAGATCCATGGAGATGGCACTTTTTTCCTATTCTCAGCAATGTTTTGACATATAGTCACAGAGTGATTAGTTTTATTTGGAAACTCGTGGGAAAGTAATACCCTATGAAGAGATAAGATCACAGGCACAAAAAATCTTATATAGATGTTAGTGTCTTCGGTGGTCAGACCCTTGGCAGTGACCTTCGTTTCTGAGGGTATTTCCCATTTGTTAATTATTGCTGACATTTATCCTTTGCACGACCCTTTGAGAGTGTGTTGTGGCTGTTTTCCAGTTTTATAGTATTAGATTACCTAAGCAGGATTTACAGCTCATACTGTTTATTGAACTACAGGCAGAGGAAGACCCCAGATGTTTCTCTGATAGGAGTCTTGTGGTCTTCCTTCTGATCCTACTCCTTCGCCAGAGAGAAAGCTTTTCTCCCCCTGAGAGTCTGTCTTTTCTATCATTTGTCTGGGAAATGTCTACGGCCATTCCCTTCCCAGTGGTTTACTGAGGGTGAGCCCAGGGCTGAGATGTTCGAGGGTCCTGGACTATCCTTAGCCACCTAAGGAGTCGTCCACTGTTGCTCTTCATAATGTCCTGAAGCAGACATTGATGGTGAACTGGATGAAACCATTAAGTAATCCCACTATTCCCAAAAGATTGAGTCCCAGATCGGATCCACGGGACCCAGAGTTGATGAAGACCCAGTTGCCTCATGATTCTGGGGTTGGTGGATCTGGTTGTCAAGAGTACTAGGGATTACGCCTCGGCGCCCCCAGGGGGCGGGAGTCTGGTCTGGACTCTTTTGGAGGAAGGCCTACCATTCTGCTATGCTCATGTCCAATATCCAATTCCTACCAGCTATACACAAGCATCCACCTTGCGGGACAATGTGAAGCAGCTGACGGACTTGGTCGATAAGCTCCCGTCGGGGCAGGCCAAGCCTTTTCAGGAGGTGGTCAGGCAGCTGAAGGCGTGTCGCAAATTCCTGTCCAAGGGTGTTTACGACACTTTTGATGTTGCGTCCAGGGCAGCTGCTTAAGGTATAGTGATGCGCAGACTCTCATGGCTGCGTGCCTCTGACCTGGAGAATAGAGTTCAGCAGCGGATTGCGTATGCTTCTTCGCCAGGGGATAACATTTTTTGCTGGAGAAAGTCGAAACAGGTGGTAGAGCCAGCTCCACCCAGCGGGACACCGCCTTCGACAAACTCTCCCACCGGACGCCTTCAGCATCTACCTCAACAGGTAGACGTTTTTATGGGGGAAGAAGTGAATGCTCCCTACGCTTAAATACGCGTAACGTACAATCCACCTGCCCGCCAGCCTGCTCAGGCTAGCCCCAGCGCGCTCGTTCATGTCAACAGCGTGCGCCTCAAAAGGCCCCTGCAGCTCCCCAGCAAAAGCAAGGGACAGGCTTTTGACTGGCTCCAGGCGAGCATAGCCGAGATAAACGTGTCCGTGCCAGACGATCTGCCGGTAGGAGGGAGGTTAAAGTTTTTTTCACCAAAGGTGGCCTCTTGTAACCTCCGACAGGTGGGTTCTTCAAATAGTCGGCTAGGATACTCCCTCAATTGATCTCAAAACCTCCAAATTGCCCACCGGGAGCTCAGTCTTTCAGCTTCCAGAACAAGCAGGTACTTGCAGAAGGAACTCTCCGCCCTTGAGGTCGAGCCCGTGCCACCGGGGCAGGAAGGGCTGGTACTTCCAGGTGTACTTCCTTGTGGAAAAGAAAAGAGGGGGGATGTGTCCCATCCTAGACCTAAGGGCTCTGAATAAATATCGGGTCCGAGAAAAGTTCAGGATGCTTTCCCTGGGCACCCTTCTTCCCATGATTCAGAAAAACGATTGGCTATGCTCTCTGGACTTAAAGGATGCTTATAGTGACATCCCGATACTACCAGCTCACAGGCAGTATCTTCGATTCCGTCTGGGAACACAACATTTTCAGTATTGTGTACTACCCTTTGGTCTCGCCTCTGCGCTCAGAGTGTTCACAAAATGCCTGGCAGTCGTGGTGGCATCTCTACGCAGACTGGGAGTGCATGTGTTCCCTTATCTCGATGATTGGCTGTTGAAGAACACCTCAGAGGCAGGAGCTCTACAGTCCATGCGGATGACTATTCGACTCCTGGAGCTACTAGGGTTTGTGATAAATTATCCAAAGTCCCACCTTCTTCCAGTTCAACGACTAGAATTCATAGGAGCTCTGCTAGACTCCCAGACTGCTCATGCCTACCTTCCCGAGAGGAGAACAGACAATCTTAACATAGTAACATAGTAGATGACGGCAGAAAAAGACGTGCACGGTCCATCCAGTCTGCCCAGCAAGATAAACTCATATGTGCTACTTTTTGTGTATACCCTACCTTGATTTGTATCTGTCCTCTTTAGGGCACAGACCGTACAAGTCTGCCCAGCACTATCCCTGCCTCCCAACCACCAGCCCCGCCTCCCACCACCAGCGCTGGCACAGACCGTATAAGTTGGCCTAGCATTTCCCCACCTCCCAACCACCAGCCCCGGCACAGACCGTATAAGTCTGCCCAGCACTGTCCCCGCCTCCCATTCACCAGCCCTGCCTCCCACCACAGGCTCTGCCACCCAATCTCGACTAAGCTCCTGAGGATCCATTCCTTCTGAACAGAATTCCTTTGTTTCTCCGAGGACAAGCAGGCTGCTTGTTCTCACTGATGGGTGACGTCCACGGGCAAGCCCCTCCAATCGGAAACTTCTCTAGCAAAGTCCTTTGCTAGTCCTCGCGCGCCCGCGCGCACCGCGCATGCGCGGCCGTTCTTCCCGCCCGAAACCGGCTCGAGCCGGCCAGTCTTCTTTTGTCCGCACTCGGTACGGTCGTGTTTCGCCGTGTCGAGCCCGGAAAGTCGACCTTGCGCGTCCAAATTTATTTTTGACGTGTTTTTTTTCTTCGGAAAAGTCTTAAAAAGTGTCGGGGAAGTGCTCCGGACCCCCCCCCCCCCGGTTTCGTGTCAACCCCTTCCCGTACTTCCAGCTTTTGCCCCGATAAGTTTTCTTTCGTCGTCGGGGTAGGCCTCTTTTCGGCCTAGGTCGAGATTTTCTCCCTTAAAATTTTTGGTGCTCTTTTTCCGTCATTTCGGATTTGACTTCGCCGGCGTGATTTTTCCGCCCTTGACATCGAAGCCTTCCAGCGGCTTCAAGAAGTGCACCCAGTGCGCCCGGATAATCTCGCTCACTGATCGACACTCGTCGTGTCTTCAGTGTCTGGGGGCCGAGCACCGCCCTCAGAACTGTAGTCTGTGTTCCCTGCTTCAAAGGCGGAACTCAGGTAGCGAGATTAGCCCAGTGGAACGTGTTCTCGGGCTCTTCGTCGGCATCGGCACCGGGATCTTCGAGTGCATTGACGTCGTCAGCGTCCAGACCATCTTCCTCGGCCGCCACTGCATCGAGTGCATCGAGGCATCGGGCCTCTGCATCGGCGCCAAGGTATCGGGCGACTGCATCGACGTCGGTGGTACCGGGACCTCGTTGGCTGATTTCGTCGGACGGTGGTGCATCGTCAGCGGAGTGCAGGTGAGGGCTGTCCATTCCCCTGCTGGTGGCGGTGAGCCTTCGGGTGGGTCTCCTCCTACCCTGAGGGCTCCTGCGGTACAGCCCCCCGAGACGACCTCCTTCGGCCTCGGCCCCGAGGAAGCGACGGCTGGATTCTACGTCCTCTCGTCGGTGCCGGGGGAGCTCCGGTGACATGCTTCGGAAGAAGTCGAAGAAGCATCGACACCGGTCGCCTCCCCGCGTCGGCACCGAGAGCTCTGGGTCCGCCGAGGGAGTCTGCACCCAGCAGGCATCGGCACCGAGAGGATCCGCTCACCCTCTGTTCAGGAGGTGTCGATGCGCTCCACTCTGGACAGCCGGAACAGCCTCCTCGCCCGGAACAGGTCTGACGTCGACGCCTGCATCGACCTCTTTGCCTTTCCTCTGCAGCCGACTCTGAACGAGAGCCTCCGGGCCGTTCTCCCAGAGATTCTGGGGAGAGCTGTTGCGCCCTACCCCTCCGGTACCAGGCGGTGCTTGCGACTCTGGTACCGTTGAGCGTGGCGCCGGGCTGGCCATCGCCCGGGGTGAGGTCCCCGACTGTGGCCACCTCCCAGGAAGGCTCCCCGACTACGTCGGCGGAGGGAGCTTCGCCGATGCGGGGCGAGGGAGGTCTACCTCTCGACGCCCCCATCGTGGACGTGGCTCCACCGAGTCGAGCGGGCGAGGTTGCAGACACAGGTTCGTGAACTTGTGTCTGACACCGAGGGTGAGGACTAGTGGGAGGAGAGGAAGACCCAGATTTTCTCTGACGAGGAGTCTGAGGGTCTTCCTTCTGATCCCACTCCCTCCCTGAAAGAACAGCTTTCCCTCCTCCTGAGAGTCTGTCTTTCGCTTCCTTTGTCCGGGAGATGTCTACGGCCATCCCCCTTCCCGGTGGTTGTGGAGGACGAGCCCAGGGCTGAAATGTTTGAGCTCCTGGACTATCCTTCTCCACCTAAGGAAGCGTCCACTGTTCCCTTGCACCATGTCCTAAAAAAAGACATTGCTTGCGAACTGGACCAAGCCACTAAGTAATCCCCACATTCCCAAGAAGATCGAAGTCCCAGTACCGGATCCATGGGGACCCAGAGCTGATGCGCACCCAGTTGCCTCATGACTCTGGAGTTGTGGATTTGGCCCTAAAGAAGGCTAAGAGTTCTAGGGAGCATGCTTCGGCGCCCCCGGGCAAAGACTCTAGAACCTTAGACTCCTTTGGGAGGAAGGCCTACCATTCTCTATGCTCGTGGCCAAAATCCAGTCTTACCAGCTCTACACGAGCATACACATGCGGAACAATGTGCGGCAGTTGGCGGGGCTTGGTTGATGCTCTTCCCCCTGAGCAAGCCAAGCCTTTTCAGGAGGTGGTCAGGCAGCTGAAGGCGTGCAGAAAATTCCTGGCCAGAGGGGTGTATGACACCTTTGATGTTGCGTCCAGGGCCGCTGCCTCAAGGTGTTGTTGATGTGCAGGCTCTCATGGCTGCGTGCCTCCGACCTGGAGAATCGACTCCAGCAGCGGATTGCGGACTCGCCCTTGCCGTTCGGACAATATTTTTGGAGAGAAGGTCGAGCAGGTGGTAGAGCATCTCCACCAGCGGGACACCGCATTCGACAAGTTCTCCCGCCGGCCAGCCTTCAGCCTCTACCTCTACAGGTAGAAGATTTTTTGGGGGAAGGAGGAGTGTTCCCTACTATTCTGGCAAGCGTAGGTACAATCTCCCTTCTCGACAGCCTGCGGCCCAGGCTAAGCCCCAGCGCGCTCGCTCTCGTCAGCAGCGTGCGCCTCAGCAAGGCCCCGCGGCTCCACAGCAAAAGCAAGGGGCGAGCTTTTGACTGGCTCCAAGCAGAGCATAGCCGACATCCAAGTATCAGTGCCGGGCGGACCTGCCGGTCGGGGGGAGGTTGAAAGCTTTTCACCAAAGTTGGCCTCTCATAACCTACGATCAGTGGGTCTGCAAATAGTCCCGGCAAGGATACACCCTCAATTTGGCTTCAAAACCTCAAATTGTCCCACGGGGGAGCTCAATCTACAGCTTCCAGCACAAGCAGGTACTTGCAGAGGAACTCTCCGCCCTTCTCAGCGCCAATGGCGGTCGAGCCCGTGCCATCCGGGCAAGAAGGGCTGGGATTCTATTCCAGGTACTTCCTTGTGGAAAAGAAAACAGGGGGGATGCGTCCCATCCTAGACCTAAGGGCCCCTGAACAAATATCTGGTCAAAGAAAAGTTCAGGATGCTTTTCCTGGGCCACCCTACTTCCCATGATTCAGGAAAACGATTGGCTATGCTCTCTGGACTTGAAGGATGCCTACACACACATCCCGATACTGCCCAGCTCACAGGACAGTATCTGCGATTTCAGCTGGGCACACGTCACTTCCAGTACTGTGTGCTACCCTTTGGGCTCGCCTCTGCGCCCAGGGTGTTCACAAAGTGCCTGGCTGTAGTAGCAGCGGCACTTCGCAGGCTGGGGGTACACGTGTTCCCATATCTCGACGATTGGCTTGTGAAGAACACGTCGAGGCAGGAGCCCCTGCAGTCCATGCAGATGACTATTCGCCTCTTGGAGCTACTGGGGTTTGTGATAATTACCCAAAGTCCCATCTTCTCCCATCACAGAGACTCGAATTCATAGGAGCTCTGCTGGATTCTCGGACGGCTCGCGCCTATCTCCCAGAAGCGAGAGCCAACAATGTTGTCCCTCGTCTCGCGGGTGCGAGCGTCCCAGCAGATCACAGCTCGG
The DNA here is from genome assembly GCF_901765095.1 of Microcaecilia unicolor. Taxonomy (NCBI): domain Eukaryota; kingdom Metazoa; phylum Chordata; class Amphibia; order Gymnophiona; family Siphonopidae; genus Microcaecilia; species Microcaecilia unicolor. Next base: position 296,683,530 of record NC_044033.1, on the reverse strand, counting down.
CAGATGTTGAGATTGCTGGGCCACATGGCCTCCACAGTTCATGTGACTCCCATGGCCCGGCCTCACCATGAGATCTGCTCAATGGACCCTAGCTTCCCAGTGGCTTCAGGCTGCTGGGGATCTAGAAGACGTAATCCACCTGTCCACGAGTTTTCTCAAATCCCTGTATTGGTGGACGATTCTGGTCCAATCTGACTCTGGGACGTCCGCTTCCAAATTCCTCAGCCACAAAAAGTGCTGACTACGGATGCGTCTCTCCTGGGATGGGGAGCTCATGTCGATGGGCTTCACACCCAAGGAAGCTGGTCCCTCCAGGAACGCTGTCTACAGATCACATCTCCTGGAGTGTGCGAGCGATCTGGAACGCTCTGAGGCTTTCAGAGATCGGCTGTCCCACCAAATTTATCCAAATTCAGACAGACAACAGGTTGCCATGTACTATGTCAACAAGCAGGGGGGCACCGGATCTCGCCCCTGTGTTAGGAAGCCGTCAGCATGTGGCTCTGGGCTAGCCGTCTCGGCATGGTGCTCCAAAGCCACATATCTGGCAGTCGTAACCAACAGTCTGGCCGACAGACTGAGCAGGATTATGCAACCTCACGAGTGGTCGCTCAATTCCCGAGTGGTGCGCCAGATCTTCCAAGTGTGGGGCACCCCCTTGGTGGATCTCTTCGCATCTCGAGCGAACCACAAAGTCCCTCAGTTCTGTTCCAGGCTTCAGGCCCACGGCAGACTGGCATCGGATGCCTTCCTCCTAGACTGGGGGGAGGGCCTGCTGTATGCTTATCCTCCCATTCCTCTGATGGGGAAGACTTTGTTGAAACTCAAGCAAGACCGAGGCACCATGATTCTGATTGCTCCTTTTTGGCCGCGTCAGATCTGGTTCCCTCTTCTTCTGCAGTTATCCTCAGAAGAACCGTGGAGATTGGAGTGTTTTCCCGACCCTCATCACGCAGGACGAAGGGGCTCTTCTGCATCCCAGCCTCCGGTCCCTGGCTCTCACGGCCTGGATGTTGAGAGCGTAGACTTTGCCTCTTTGGGTCTGTCAGAGGGTGTCTCCCGCGTCTTGCTTGCTTCCAGGAAAGATTCCACTAAGAGGAGTTACTTCTTTCTATGGAGGAGGTTTGCCGTCTGGTGTGACAGCAAGGCCCTAGCTCCTCGCTCTTGTCCTACACAGACCCTGCTTGAATACCTTCTGCACTTGTCTGAGTCTGGTCTCAAGACCAACTCTGTAAGAGTTCACCTTAGCGCAATCAGTGCATACCATTACCATGTGGAAGGTAAGCCGATCTCGGGACAGCCTTTAGTTGTTCGCTTCATGAGAGGTTTGCTTTTGTCAAAGCCCCCTGTCAAGCCTCCTACAGTGTCATGGGATCTCAATGCGTCTCTCACCCAGCTGATGAAACCTCCTTTTGAGCCACTGAACTCCCTGCCATCTGAAGTACTTGACCTGGAAGGTCATTTCTTGGTGGCAGTTACTTCAGCTCGTGAGTCAGTGAGCTTCAGGCACTGGTAGCCCAGGCCCTTACACCAAATTTCATCATAACAGAGTAGTCCTCCGCCACTCACCCTAAGTTCTTGCCAAAGGTCGTGTCGGAGTCCATCTGAACCAGTCAATTGTCTTGCCAACATTCTTTCCCCGTCCTCATTCCTGCCCTGCTGAACGGTCAGCTGCACACATTGGACTGCAAGAGAGCATTGGCCTTCTATCTGGAGCGGACCACAGCCCCACAGACAGTCCGCCCAATTGTTTGTTTCTTTTTGATCCCAATAGGAGGGGAGTGGCTGTGGGGAAAGCACCATATCCAATTGGCTAGCAGATTGCATTTCCTTCACTTACGCCCAGGCGGGGCTGGCTCTTGAGGGTCATGTCACGGCTCATAAGTTACGAGCCATGGCTGCGTCGGAGCCCACTTGAAGTCAGCCTCCATTGAAGAAATTTGCAAAGCTGCGACGTGGTCATCTGTCCACACATTCACATCTCATTACTGCCTGCAGCAGGATACCCGACGCGACAGTCGGTTCGGGCAGTCAGTTCTTCAGAACCTGTTTGGGCTTTAGGATCCAACTCCACCCCCCGAGGGCCCTGTTTGTTCTGTTCCAGGCTGCACTCTCAGTTAGTTGGTAAATTTTTTAGGTCAATCTCAGTTATGTCCTCGCCGTTGCGAGGCCCAATTGACCATGGTTGTTGTTTTGAGTGAGCCTGGGGGCTAGGGATACCCCATCAGTGAGAACAAGCAGCCTGCTTGTCCTCGGAGAAAGCGAATGCTACATACCTGTAGAAGGTATTCTCCGAGGACAGCAGGCTGATTGTTCTCACAAACCCGCCCGCCTCCCCTTTGGAGTTGTGTCTTCCCTTGAAGTGTATTGTCTTGCTACATACTGGACTGGCCGGCTCGAGCCGGTTTCGGGCGGGAAGACGGCCGCGCATGCGCGGTGCGCGCGGGTGCGCGAAGACTAGCAAAGGACTTTGCTAGAGAAGTTTCCGATTGGAGGGGCTGCCGTGGACGTCACCCATCAGTGAGAACAATCAGCCTGCTGTCCTCGGAGAATACCTTCTACAGGTATGTAGCATTCGCTTTATCCCACGCATGTTTGAATTCCGTTACCGTTTTCATTTCCACCACCTCCCGCGGGAGGGCATTCCAAGCATCCACCACTCTCTCCTGTCCCTTGTTTCCTGGGTACAAGCATTTCAGCAGATCACAGCTCGGCAGATGTTGAGATTGCTCAGCCACATAGCCTCCACAGTTTATGTGACTCCCATGGCCCGTCTTCACATGAGATCAGCTCAATTGACCCTAGCTTCCCAGTGGTTTCACCCTGCGGAGGATCTAGAGGAAGTGATCCAACTGTCCACAAGTTTTCTCAAATCCCTACATTGGTGGACATTTCGCTCCAATTTGACCTTGGGACGTCCCTCCGCAAAAAGTGCTGACTACGGATGCGTCCCTCCTGGGGTGGTGAGCTCATGTCGATGGGCTCCACACCCAAGGATGTTGGTCCCTACAGGAGGCAAGTTTTCAGGTCAATCTCTTGGAGTTACGAGCGGTCTGGAACGCGCTGAAGGCTTTCAGAGATCGGCTGTCTTATCAAATTATTCAAGTTCAGACAGACAATCAGGTTGCTATGTACTACATCAACAAGCAGGGAGGCACTGGATCTTGCCCCTTGTGTCAGGAAGCCGTCAGGATGTAGCTAGGGGCTCGCCAGCACGACATGTTTCTCCAAGCCACGTAACTGGCAGGCATAAACAACAGTCTGGCCGACAGGTTGAGCAGGATAATGCAACCTCATGAGTAGTCTCTCAACTTGAGAGTAGTACGCAAGATCTTCCAAGCGTGGGGCACCCCCTTGGTAGATCTTTCTGCCACTCAGATCAATCGCAAGGTCCCTCAGTTCTGTTCCAGACTTCAGGCCCACGGCAGACTGGCGTCAGATGCCTTTCTCCTTTGTTGGGGGAAGGGCCTCCTTTATGCGTATCCTCCCATACCCTTGGTAGGGAAGACTTTGCTGAAACTCAAGCAGGATCGTGGAACCACGATTCTGATCGCTCCCTTCTGGCCGCGTCAGATCTGTTTCCCTCCTCTTCTGGAGTTGTCCTCCGAAGAACCGTGGAGATTTATTCCAGCCCTCATCACTCAGAACGAGGAGGCGCTTCTGTATACCAACCTCCAGTCCCTGGCTCTCACGGCCTGGATGTTGAGAGTGTAGACTTTGCCTCCTTGGGTCTTTCTGAGGGTTTCTCCCAAGTCTTGCTTGCTTCCAGAAAAGATTCCACGAAGAGGTGTTATTCTTTCAAATGGAAGAGGTTTGCCGTCTGGTGTGACAGCAAGGCCCTAGATCCTCGTTCTTGTCCTACACAGACCCTGTTTGAATACCTTCTACACTTGTCCGAGTCTGGTCTCAAGACCAACTCTGTAAGGGCTCACCTTAGTGCAATTAGTGCTTTCCATTATCGTGTAGAGGGTAAGCCTATCTCGGGACAGCCTTTAGTTGTTCGCTTCATGAGAGGTTTGCTTTTGTCAGAGCCCCCTATCAAGCCTCCTACAGTGTCATGGGATCTCAATGTCGTCCTCACCCAGCTGATGAAACCTCCTTTTGAGCCACTGGATTCTTGCCATCTGAAGCACTTGACCGGGAAGGTCATTTTCTTGGTGGCAGTCACTACAGCTCGTAGAGTCAGTGAGCTTCAAGCCTTGGTAGCTCATTCTCCCTATACCAAATTTCATCATAACAGAGTAGTCCTCTGCACTCACCCTAAGTTCTTGCCAAAGGTGGTGTCGGAGTTCCATCTGAACCAGTCAGTTGTCTTGCCAACATTCTTTCCCCGTCCTCATACCCGCCCTGCTGAATGTCAGTTGCACACGTTGGACTGCAAGCGAGCATTGGCCTTCTATCTGGAGCAGACAAGCCCATTCAGACAGTCTGCCCAAATGTTTGTTTGTTTTTTATCCCAACAGAAGGGGAGTCGCTGTTGGGAAATGCACCATTTCCAATTGGCTAGCAGATTGCATTTCCTTCACTTATGCCCAGGCTGGGCTGACTCTTGAAGGTCATGTTACGGCTCATAGTGTTAGAGCCATGGCAGTGTCAGTGGCCCACTTGAAGTCAGCCACTATTGAAGAGATTTGCAAGGCTGCGACGTGGTCATCTGTCCACACATTCACATCTCATTACTGCCTTCAGCAGGATACCCGACGCGACAGTCGGTTAGGGCAGTCGGTGCTGCAGAATCTGTTTGGGGTTTAGAATCCAACTCCACCCCCACTAGGCCCATTTTTATTCTGTTCCAGGCTGCACTCTGTTGTTTCTTTTTAGGTCAATCTCAGTTATGTCCTTGCCGTTGCAAGGCCCAATTGACCAGTGTTTGTTGTTTTGAGTGAGCCTGGGGGCTAGGGATACCCCATCAGTGAGAACAAGCAGCCTGCTTGTCCTCGGAGAAAGCGAAGTTACTTTTCTGTACCAGGTATTCTCTGAGGACAGCAGGCTGATTGTTCTCACAAACTGCCCACCTCCCCTTTGGAGTTGTCTTCCCTTGTCTTTTGCTTTCTACTGGACTGAGGAGCACGTTCGCGCTACAGGTGGGAAGACGGTCGCGCATGCGCGGTTTGCGCATGTGCACACGAGGGCTAGCAAACTTTGTTGCTAGGAAGATCTTCTGATCCTGGGGCTGCCATTGGACGTCACCCATCAGTGAGAACAATCAGCCTGCTGTCTTCTGAGAATACCTGCTACAGGTAAGTAACTTCGCTTTCTCTGAAGACAGCAGGCCAAGTATTCTCACATGCCCTCCCACCTCCCCTAGGAATTGAATTAGTTATATTCTTTTGCTTTTTCATCTGACTGAGGTACCTGTGCTCGTACATCAGGCAGGAAGGCACCAGCACATGCATGATGGGACACTGCTAGAAGCTTCTACATTCTACTCCTTAGCCAGCGTCCGCACTGGGCTCCGTTGGAATGACATCACTCAGATGTGAGAATACTTGGCCTGTTATCCACAGAGGACACCTGCTACATGTAAGAAACAGCTTTTTTGAAGTATAACACCTGCTAATGCATTAACTAAAGCAGTTCCTATTACAACAAAGGAGCAATTGCATTTCAAAATGTTTGTCATTCTGCTTCTGCTTGGAGTCATAATTTGTCCGCCCATGCTGAAAAACCTTTCAGTGGGAATACTTGAAGGCAAACCCATGTTATACTTCAAAAACAGTGCCTTGATACGAGGAAACTGTGATACACTGATTACTTCACGAGAATTGTCATTTAGAAATAGGTCCAACTGAGCAGCAAATTCTGTCACTGTCATCAACATTCTGAAAACAGAAGAAGTAATCTTTCATCACCACAATCACTGCTTGATGAAGCTGGTGTAGTTTGTTCTGATGACAACTTAACTGTCTTCATTGCTTCAAAAAGAAGTTCTTTGTATTTTATTTTCATTTTGTCACCTTTAGCCCAACGAAGACAAAACTGTGGCAGCATAACTGCAGCCAGAATCAAATCGTGATTAAGATAATGATCAAAATGCTCTTCGAGCCCATGTTGAAGTGCACGAACCAGAGGGAAGCATATTTAAGGTCTGTACCAACTTTAGTCAGTTTGTTTTCAACGTGACCAAAGTGGGCAGCAAAACGGCCAAGTAACATTGAACTTCACTTTGTAGGATGTCCATAGCAGCTGCTAGTGGACTTGTGACATGGTAGTACTTGCCTAGAAAAATGACTTAATGCTGCCTAAACCAGTCATTCGCAAAGCTGTGCACGATTCATTTGGCAAGCTATCTGAGTTCATGTTTTTGTCAACAATGAAATAATCTTTTTCAACACCATAGAAAAAAGAATTCTACTGCAATATCAGCTACATCAGCATTTTGACTTGTCTTGTTCCATAATACTCCACACTTTGCCATTGAACTTTGAAACATCTTCTTGTATGCTATATCATTAAAAAGCATCGTCCAAGTCGTAAACAGCTACCAAGTTAAGTGAATGCAGCACATTAATACGGTGGCAAAGCATACTCTTCCTCAGTATCGTGACCTCCTCTGAGGACAAGCAGGCCATATTAGTCTTACATGTGGGAGATGTCATCCACGGAGCCCGGTGCAAAAAATGCTGCCTGGTGTAGTTTTACTTGCATTTGAGGCGGTTTTCACACCACACATGCATGGGCACCTTCCTGCCCAAGTCGTGAGCTCGAGACCCACAGTCTTCTTCATCTGCAGTGAAGAGTGGTCACGTTTAATAGTGGATCTCTTCAGGTCATTCGTTTCTTTGCTTATAAGGTGCCTTCCTTTGCGGGATTTCTGCCCGTTGCCCTTCACAATTTTCTCTGTTTGACTCGATTGTCTTTCTATACCTTTTCTTAGAGTTTTTTCTCTCAAGATTTTTTTTTTTTCTTGCTCTGAAGGCACTGGCCGGGTCACATCAACATTTTTTCAGGTGAGCTTGCTCCTTGTTTCCTCCCTATTGAGGTCATTTTATTTTTTGCTTCTTCCATTTTTCCTTCCATTTCATCTTAAGATTCCCAGTGGCTTTTAAGCACTGTACTCAGTGCAGTAAGACCTTCTCTGGGTATGAGACTCATCCTGGTGTGTCCAGTGTTTGGGGCCAGACCCTAACCATCTAAAACTGGTTCTTTGTTTACGTATGCAGAAAAGAACCCAGAAACCCAGAGAGGCTCAAAAAGACAAGATTTTTTGGAGCCAGGTCTGAATTGTCGATGTTGACATTGGTATCAGCCTTGTGTCTGCATTGGATCAGTCCCAATAGCTACCAGACTTGTATCAGATCCTGGGAGTGGACGCGTATCGAGTGGTGGGCACTGGCCACTATACAGGACTTACGGGAAAGTCAGCATTAGATTCTCTATATCCTCAATCAGCTCAGAGGGACATTGATGCTTGGCATCAGGCGAAGGCCAAGAAGCATTGATCTCCCTTAATGATGGTACTGAAAGCTTGGAGCTTCAAAGAATTAGTTACCTGAGAAATGTGATGCTGAGAGGCGTGCTCTACCTCCATTGAAGAGGTGCCTTTGGACCAATCTCTGGGTAGCCGGGGCACAGTTTTCCACTATGGCACTGACAACTCGCAGGCTGTCTCTGAACTGCCGCCTCAGCCTTTACAATAGCCCTCGACGGATTAGGGTCGTGCTCAACAACACTTGGGGCTTCTGCAGGCATAGAGTCTATTGGCTAGGGGGCACTTGCGCCATCCTTGACTTACCTCTGCCGGCTTCGCAAGGCCCCCAGGCCATGGCCACAGTTAGTGTGCCACATTGGGCGTCATCGTGACACCTGTCCAATGTAGGTACCCTCTCAAGTCTGTGGATGAAGCTTTGCCATAGTCTAGGTTGAGAACTTGCATTTCGGTACCATTCCGGGTTGGTGGACATCGTTCTTCTCGTCCAAGGCAGGTGCAGACAGCCATTCCATGCAGAGTATTTTGCTGATTACGATTCAAGCCATTCATGGGAGTCTGATGATGATGAGTCCTGTGGAATTCCATCAGACCCCACCCCTCCAGAGGAGAGCGTAAGTCTCAACCGGAGAATCTCTTCTCTGCTTTTGTAAAGGAGATGGCAAACTGCCCTCATTAAGTTGGAGATGGAGGACGAGCCCAGGGCTGAGATGTTCAAGGTTCTGGACTTACGACTAACCACCTAGACGTGCTGTGCCCCTTTTCCTGGGAGTCCCTCTGTCCTTGTTATGCCTAACCTAACATAACCTATTCTTATAGCCTGCAATACTTGCAGTTCAATGCGGTTTACATACAAGAGACTGAACACCAAAGAAATACAATATCAAAGGACTAATCAAAAAGCCTAATACATTCACCTCCTTCCGGTAGATCCTAAATAAATAGGTCTTAAGCAATCGTCTAAAATGTACATAGCTCGTATCCTGAATTATCAAAGGGGAAAACGTCTTTACCTAATTTAGCTGCCTGATAAGAAAGCAGAGAGTCTATACATTTCTTTCTTACTTTAACCTTCATTGAAGAAAAAGGAGAACCAAATTTAAATCTGGGAGCACAAATAATATTTGACAAAACATTGAATCTAATAAACAGGAGCTAGACTATAAGAAACCATATACATCAAACAAGATAATTTGAACATAATCCTTTCAGCTACTGGCAACCAATGAACTTTAACATAATATTCTGACAAATGATCAGAACATTTTAAAGAAAATACCAACCTTAGTGCAGTATTCTGGATTGTCTGTAATTTACGCATTAAGATGAGAACAGCCTAGATAACATTACAGTAATCCAAAGAACTCAATAACAAAGCTTGAACCAGTAATTTTGGCTGATATGGTGGTTGAATTTGGCTGGATATGGTGGTGGAATCTGCTCTCAAAGCGAGCCCGGAGCTCCATAGACTGCCTTGGCTCCCCCCAGGCAGAGAAGCCCAGACAGTGGATTCGTTTGAATGTAAGATGTATCAGGCCTTAATTCTTATCTCAAGTAGTCAATCATAACGGCTCTGCCTTAGCCTTTATTTGTGGTCCTTGATGTGCAGTATGTCTGACTTGGCGGGCACTCTCCCTCCGGAGCAGGCTGAGTCACTTTGCCAGTTGGCTAAGAAGCAGAAGACTTGTCAAATTCTGGCCAGGAGCTCTTTTTACATCTGTGACATAGAGTCCAGGATCTCTGCTCAGAGTATAGCGATGCACAGGCTCCCGTGGCTGTGTTTCTCTGACTTGGACCCTGCGGTTCAGCAGAGGTTGGTGGTATGCTATTTGGAGATAACCTTTTTAGGGAAAAGGTGGAAGGGGTTGCTGACCTGATTAAAAAATAATAATAATAATAATACCGATACCATTGACACCCTCTCCTGGCAGAAGCTACCTGCACCACCCTCTTCTAGGAGGTTTCTGGCAAGTCGAAGGAAGGTCTCTACTACTGAGGCATAGGTGCAGTGCTCAGTTGTTCAGCCCCAGCTCACTCGTTCTCATCAACAGTGTGCACAGTCAAAACAGGCCATGAGTTTTTGACTGCTCCAGGAGAGCATAGCTGCTGTCAACTGGCCGGAATAGTTGGGGGAAGCTGAGATTTTTCCAAGAAAGGTAGCCCCTTATAACCTCCAACTAGTGGGTTCTTCAAATATCCATCTCAGTTATGCTCCGCATTGGCGAAAGAAACCTCCAATTGCCCATCAAGAGCATCTTACCTTAGCTCTCCACACAAGGCAGTACTTGTAGAGGAACTCTCCACCCTTCTCAAGCCCCTTTAGTTGAACCCATTCCACCAGGGGAAGAAGGGAAGGGATTCTATTCCAGGTACTTCTTGTGCCAATGAAAATGGGAGGGGGGATGCGTCCCATCCTAGACCTAAGGGCCATGAACAATATCTGGTCAAAGAAAAGTTCAGGATTGTTTTGCTAGGCACCCTTATCCCCATGATTCAGGAACAAGACTGGCTATGCTCTCGACCTTAAGGATGCCTATGCTCCATGTCCTTCAGATCCCAATTTAACTTCCATTTCATATTCCTCAGGTTGCAATTTATTACGTCAGCAAGCAGGGGACACTGGATCATGCCTTATGTGTCCAGAGGCCGTCCAGATGTGGCATTGGGCTCGCCAGCATGGCATGTTCCTTCGAGCCAGTTATCTGGCAGACAAAAACAATACCCTGGTTGACAGACAGCAGGAGTGGTCTCTCAGTATGGGCATTGCCCACTAGATCTTGCTGTACTGGCTGCGGCAGATTTGGTTCCCGCTTCTTCTGGAGTTTTCCTCCGAAGAACTGTTGAGATTGAAGTGTTTTCTGACCCTCATCACGCAGAAACAAGGGGTCACCTACATCCAGTTTCTGGCTCTCGCAGCTTGGATGTTGGGAGCCTAGAGTTTGTTTCCTTGGGTCTTTGGATGCTGTCTCACGGGTCTTGCTGGCTAAGGGTTCACCTTATTGTAATTAGTGCTTATCTCTGACAGCCTCTAGTTCGCTTCATAAGAGGTTTGCTTTTGTCAAAGCCCCCTGTCAACCTCCACCAGTGTCATGGGACCTCAATGTCATTCTCACCCAGCTGATGAAAGCTCCTTTTGAGCCACTGAGTTCCTTCCGTCTAAAGTACTTGATCTGGAAGGTCATTTCTTGGTGGCTGTTACTTTATCTCATAGAGTCAGTGAGCTTCAAGCCTTAGTAGTGGATGCATCTTATACTAAGTTTCATCACAATAAAATAGTCCTCTGCGCTCACTCTAAGTTCCTGCCGAAGGTGTTGTGTGAGTTCCATCTGAAACCATTCGATTGTCTTGCAACATTCTTTCCCCGACCTCATGCCCATGCTGCTGAAAGCAGTTTCACACCTCGGATTGCATGAGAACATTGGCCTACTACATGGAGCGGCCCCACAGACAGTCTGCCCAACATTTTGTTTCTTTTGATCCTAACAGGATAGGAGTCGCCATCGGGAAATGCACCTTTTCTAATTAGCTGGCAGATTGCATTTCCTTCACTTATGTCCAGGCTGGGCTGGCCCTTGAGGGTCATGTCATGGCTCATAATGTCAGAGCTATGGGTGCATCAGTAGCCCAACTTGCGGTCAGCAACCATTGAAGAAATTTGCAAGGCTGTGACGTGGTCTTCAGTTCACACATTCACATCTCATTACTGCTTTGAGCAGGATACCCGATGCACAATCAGTTCGGGCAGACAGTGTTGCAGAATCTGTTTGGAGTTTGGAAATCCAACTCCACCCTCCTAGGCCTTTTTAATTCTGTTCCAGATTGCACTCTCATTCAGGTTCTATATAGTTTCAGGTTAAGCTGTTAAGTTCTCAACATTACAAGGCCAAATTAACCAATGTTTGTTTTTTTGGTGAGCCTGGATGCTAGGGATTCCACACTTGTGAGAATTAATAAGCCTGCTTGTCCTCAGAGAAAGCTGAAGTAATCTGTAGCAGGTGTTCCGAGGACAGCAGGCTTTATATTCTCACAATCCCTCCCAACCTCTCCTTGTTGTCTCCGTCGTTATTTTTACTTTATTTTTGCTGTAGTATAAAACTGAGGAGACTGCCTTCTCTTGGCAGATGGGAAGGCACCCACGCATGCACAGTGGAGTGTGTCTTGCGCTCCACAAAGCTCTATTATTACTTTTGTAAAACTTCAGACTGGGTGACGTGGATCGCCATCATCCACTTGTGAACATGTAAAGCCTGCTGTCCTCGGAAGAACACCTGCTACATTCTTCAGATGAATCCTCAAGCAAGCAGAGGGGGGCCTGCACGGTCTGGACAGATGGAAAGTTGTCAGCCTGTTCCCTTGGTTTCCTGCCTTTATTTATGCAGATATCGCAGGCTTCAGTTGGTTTGGTGACAGGAATCTTGGCCTTGCTATCGACGCACAGGCCTGGAATGTTTATCACAACAGACTTGTTGGTTCAAATGCTGTGATTTGCAGAATCACAAGATTGTCACAGTGCCTCATGAAAGGGTCACCTCCATCACAAGTTCTTGTTCATATAAACAATATGCATCCCAGCTCTCCAGATACTATGTCAGTCTACTGTCAGGGGAAATTCCAGCAGTCCTTGACCTGATTTGGATCAATGCCTGTAGTCTGTGTAGAAGGCTTTATCCCAACATATATCAGGATGCTTCAATGAGCCAGATTTTGTAATATAGTGCTTTATGTAGGGCCTTTTGCTCCCACAGGGACACTTCTCTTCTAGTATCGCATTCTGCCATTTGGCTTTGCGTCAGCTCCCAGGGTATCTAGCAGTAGTCACAGCTCGCTACGCAGACTGGGAATCTGTTCCCCACTAGGCTTGATTGGTTGGCGAGGAGCATACTGAAGAGGGTGCTCAGGAGAACTATTTGGGTGCTGGAGCTACTAGGGTTTATCAGCTACCCCAAGTCCCATCTACCACCAGTTCAACGTTTGTAATTCATAGCCTTTCTAGACACGATACAAGCATAAGCTTTCCAACTTCCAGCATGAACAGATGCTCTTTTCGCCATTGTTAAGCAGGTTTCCCAGCAGCCAGCAGGTCACAGCTCAGCAGATGTTGATGTGGTTTAGGCCACATGGTCTCCACTGTGCATGTCACCCCACGACACATCTCCGTATGAGATTTGCCCCAGTTGACCTTTGCTTTCCAGTGGTCTCAGGACCACGGGGAACTTAGCGGATGTCATCTGCTTAATCCCAGAGCTAGTTCAATCCCTTCTCTGGTGGACAGTTTGGTCCAATTTGACCTTGGTAAGTGGCCATTCCAGATTATTCCACCCCAGAATATGCTGACATGGATGCATCCAGTTTAGGGTGGGGAATTCATTTAGATGATCTTCAAACTGAAGGTCCATGGTCAGCTCAGGAAAGGGGGGGGGGGGGGTATGGGATCCTACCCTCTGTGTAAGGAGGATGTAAAATATGGAACTGGGCTATTCAGCACAGGATAGTTGTCGGAGCTACATACCTGGCAGGAAAGTGCAACAGCCTGGCCAACAGACTGAGCAGAGTAATTCAACTTCACAAGTGGCCCATGAGATTTTCTGAGAGTGGGGCACTCCCTCAGTGGCTCTCTTTGCCACTCATTACAATCAGAGTCTCTCAGAACTGCTCCAGCTTCAGGTTGCATGGCAGACTAGTGTCGGATGCTATCTTGATTGGGGGGACAGATCTTCTATATCGGATGCCTTCTTGACTGGGGGACTGGTGTTCTGTATGCGTATCCTCCTATTCCTCTAGTGGAAAGACTTTGCTGAAACTCAAACACTGGGGAACCATGGTCTTAATTGCACTGTATTGGCCCAGGCAGATAGGTTCCATTATCCTCAAAGAAACCATAGAGATGGACTGTTTTCCAATCCTTATTACACAGAATGAGGCGTCTCTCTTGCATCCCAACCTCCAGTCTCTGGCTCTCACAGCCTGGATGTTGAGAGCGTAGAATTTGCTTCCTTGAATCTCCCGGAGGGTGTCCTCCAAGGTTTTGCTGGCTTCTAGGAAAATTCTACTGAGAGGTGTTATACTTTATGCCCTAGATCCTCTTGAATACCTTCTGCTCCTTTCAAAGTCTGATCTCAAGATCAACTCTGTAAAGGTTTACCTCAGTACAATTAGTGCTTACCATCCCGTGTAGAAGGTAAGGACATCTCTGGACAGTCTGTAGTTGTTGATTCATGTGAGATGTTCATACTTTCAAATGAATCAGAGCAGGTAGCATTACTCTTGTGATCTTACACTGGTTTCCAGTAGAAGCCTAGAATATTGTTTAAATTAGGTTGTCTGTCCTATGATTTGTATTTCCACTTCAAAGATGAAATGTTTGTGGGTCAAATAATTCATGTATTTCCTGATCTCTCCAAGGCCACACTGAGGAGGAAGACCTTTTTGGCCCTTAACCTCAAGTTTTCGCCTTGGGAACTACATGTTTCCCGCAGTTTCCTTGTCAATGTCTTGTAAAGTTGGGGTCTAAATATTCCTTTGACCCAGACCATTTAAGTAATTTTTTAGACGCTAAGAAACTACCAGCTCCAATTGTAGTATCCTCTCCCATATGAATGCAGTTGTCACGGATTAGATAGTCTTCTATAGAAATATGTAACTGTTTAGCTTTTGGAAGAAATTTCCTGTTATGTTACTTTTATATTGGCTTAAGTACTCCTCCTTCTCCATTTTTCCTTTGCCCCTTTCTCTTTCTTTTTCCCTTTTTATTGGGTTGTATATGGTTCCTATGCCATGTTTGAATTTCCTTGGTTTTTTTTGTCCTGGAACAGCTAATATTTTTTGTTTTCAAGTGTTATACTTGAGATGAACTGATTAATAATTTTTTTAAAAAATAGGTTGTCTGATTCTGCAAGGTCTAATGTCTCTTTGTAGACCAGTGGTTGGACGATTCTATAATGTATGGATTTCAATGGTGGTGTCTTCTCAAGCCCTAGAGGGTATTATTCTTAAAAAAAAAAAAAAAAAAAAAAAAAAAAGTTTTACATCTTTTGTTTACTTATCAAGCAGCTTATGGTTTACCCTCCTTTGAGATTTACTGTATATGTGTAGTTTTTTTAAGGGTTTAAAAACAATTCTATTACGAAAAAATGAGCTGTTAAATGTTACATCCTAGATCTTTTATCTAGTATTTTAATTATGTAATCTGCTTTGTCGGCTTCTGCGGGCTATAAATAAAATAACTGTAACTGGAAGATATTGTTTTTGGTAGCTGTTACTTTAGCTCGCTGGACAGTGAGTTTTCAGGCACTAGTAGCGAATTCACCTCCATAAAACTTCATCACAGCAGTCTTGCTCACCTACCCTACGTTCCTTCCATAGGTAGTGTCAGAATTCCTGTCGTTCTACAACATTCTTCCCAAACCACATGCCCATCCTGGTGAAAGCGCACTGCACAACCTTGGTCTGCAAGCAAGCCTTGGCCTTTTACCTAGAGTGGACTAGGACTTAGCCAGTTCCACTCAACTTTTTGTTGCTTTTGATCCCCAACAGGATGGGGATAAGTAATAAGTATTGCCATAACTGGGACAGACCAAAGGTCCATCAAGCCCCCTCATCCTGTTCCAACAGTGGCCAATCCAGGTAACAAATACCTGGCAAGATCCCCAAAAAAGTACAAAACATTATGCTGCTTATACCAGAAATATTTTTCCCCAAGTCCAATTAATAATTAATTTAATAATGGTCTATGGACTTTTCCTTTAGGAAGCCGTCCAAACCTTTTTAGAACTCTGCTAAGCTAACTGCCTTTACCACATTTTCTGGCAACAAATTCCAGAGTTGAATTACACGTTGAGTGAAGAAAAATTTTCTCCGATGTATTTTTGGAAGCGTAACGGACGTTTCACGTCTACCCGTTCCAATCCACTCATATATTTTATAGACCTCTATCATATCTCCCTTCAGCCGTCTTTTCTCCAAGTTGAAGGGCCCCAGCCGCTTTAGCCTTTCCTCATAGGGAAGTCGTCCCATCCCCTTTATCATTTTTGTCGCCCTTCTCGCACCTTTTTCTAATTCCACTATATCTTTTTTGAGATGCGGCGACCAGAATTGAACACAATATTGAGGTGTGGTCACACTATGTAGTGATACAAAGGCATTATAACGTCCTCATTTTTGTTTTCCATTCTTTTCCTAATAATACCTAACATTCTATTTGCTTTCTTAGCCGCCGCAGCACACTGAGGCAGAAGGTTTCAATGTATCATCAACGATGACACCTAGATCCCTCTTAGTCGGTGACTCCTAACGTGAAACCTTGCATGATGTAGCTATAATTCGGGTTCCTCTTTCCCACATGCATCACTTTGCACTTGCTTACATTAAACGTTATCTGCCATTTAGACGCCCAGTCTCGTAAGGTCGTCTTGTAATTTTTCACAATCCTCCCCGATTTTAACTACTTTGAATAACTTTGTGTCGTCAGCAAATTTAATTACCTCACTAGTTTCCCCCATCTCTAGGTCATTTATGAATATGTTAAAAAGCAGTGGTCCCAGCACAGACCCCTGGGGAAACCCCATTAACTACCCTTCTCCATTGAGAATAATGACCATTTATCCCTACTCTGTTTCCTATCTTTTAACCAGTTTTTAATCCACAATAGAACACTACCTCCTATCCCATGACTTCTCCAATTTCCTCTGGAGTCTTTCATGAGGTACTTTATCAAATGCCTTCTGAAAAACCAGACAACAATATCGACCGGCTCACCTTTACCACATGTTTTGTTCACCCCTTCAAAGAATGTAGTACATTGGTGAGGCAAGATTTCCCTTCACTAAATCCATGTTGGCTTTGTCTCATTAATCTGCTTGTTGGCCATCAGATGCATCTCTTTTCACTTATTCCAGGTTGGGCTGATTCTGGAGGGCCATGTCGAGGCTTGTAATGTAAGAGCTATGGCTGCCGCAGTAACCACTTGAGATCAGCCTCCATTGAAGAGATTTTGCAAGGCCTGCAACATGGTCATCAGTCCACACGTTCACATCTCACTACTGCTTTAAGCAGGATACCCACGCGACCAGCTGGTTTTGTCAGACACTTGCAAAAATTTGTTTGGGGTATGAATCTAACTCTACCCCTCCGAGGCCCATTTTATTCTGCTGCAGGCTGCATCCTCACAACCAGTGTGTGTATAGTTTTCAGTTTAATTGATTTTTTTTTTTTTTTAGGCCTCTCCATAGCAATTCACTATTTTCCCCACATATAAAACTAATATAGCCTTCTTGTCCTTGGAGAAAACCAAAGTTACTTACCTGTAACAGGTGTTCTCTGATGACAGGCCCATTAATCTTACATACCCTCCCACCTCCCCTAGGAGTTGGATTTATTAGCTGATTTATAGTACTGTTGGTCCCGCCCTCGCGACTCCAGCAAAAAGGCACCCAAGCATGTGCAGTGGGAGTGCTGTCTCAAACTCTTAAAATAAAACTACACTAAGCAGTTGTGGGTGATGTTGCCCCCCACATGTAAGATAATTGACCTGCTGTCTTCAGGACACCTACTCTACAGGTAAGCAGCTTCTCTGTAGGCAAAGACCTTATTGATATTAGTAAAGGACAATCTCTCTGATTCAGATTCTTGAGGATGAGAAACAAGCTATTATCAGTTGTCATCTGAAAAACAGAAGGGATTGACAAGTTAGAGCCATTGTCTGTGATGGTCTTTGTCACCTTAGCTTCCAGATTATATTTATTGTGGGACAATCTCAAGAGTTGATGCTATCAGATCACAAGTGTGTCACCCCTTATATGTTGACATGTAAGAAATGCAGAGTGACGCTGTAGAGAAGTTTTGTCTAACCAGTGAACAGTCACACCGAACAAACTACAGTCATGAGTTGTCTAGATATTGGTACTTGTTCAAATATATGCGTTTTGCTCAAATGAGCTGGCAGTGTTTCCTTCATTTTGCCAAACTTAAGACATCCAACCTGAGTTTCTGACTCATAATGATCTTGCTGGTGCAACCCAGTGACGAGCTTAATGAAAGATGACTGCTCGACAGTGGTGAATGCGTGCTTATCTTATATGATAAAGTTCATGATGAGGTCATCCACTTGAGTCTGCGACACTTTGATGTCATGGTGTAAATCAACAGTTGATTGAACAAGATTTTGTGTGTTTGCTAACATTGGTTGCCCTTTCGTCACTCTGATTTGTGGCTTACCAGACATAACTTACACCTATCATAAAATTTATTCTATAAATAAATTTTGACATAAAGTGCTTAAATGTCAAAGACCCAGCCATTTTCACTTCATGCTGCATGCTTGAATAATTTCACTGAAAAGGAAGTTTGTAGGAAACCGGAAGGAGCCCAATAATTGGGTTAGTGATGCAAAGAAAATCGATTGGTGTCACTAAAAAGTTACTATATAAAGTAACTAGACATAGTACTCATCTCCAAACACAAGCTGGCATAACATTGTCCACATATGGGTGAAGTCATCCATGAAGCCCAGTGCGTACACTGCCAAGTGTGCACTGTCACGTTAAATCTTTGAGGCAGTGCCCCCACCGTGCATGCATGGGTGCCTTCCCGCCTGATGTTAGAGTGCAGACCAGCAGTCTTGTTTTCTGTGGCGCAATAAGGTTCACTTTTTGATCTCTCCTCAGCACGTGAGACTTCTACCTTTTGGTGCCTTCCCCTTTTGAGACATTTTTCCTTCATATTCCTTCATGCACTTCCTAGAGACATCACCAGTCAGAGAGACTATCTTACCTTTTGCAAGGCACTAAAAATGCATCTGTTTACCCCGCATTTTCTCCAGGAACAATATAGGACTATCGCCTCTGCCAGCTGGCAAACGTGGATCCTGTTTAGTCCTATCCTTTTTGTACTGTTATATGTAAAGTATCTTTTCTTTCTTGCCCTTCTACTCTACTATTCTCATTTGTATCTGATATCACCCGGAGTTCCTCTCCTTCTCTCTGGTTTACGTAAGCCACGTTGAGCCTGCATGTCTGTGGGATAATGTGGGGTATAAATACATTAATAAATAAATATTTTTCTATTTTCAATATTCAATTCTGACATTTTGTCAGTTATTTTCATTTTTTATTTTTGACCCTTTGGGGCCTCTGAGCCCTTCTCTTACCCAGGAAGCATTGACTGTTTTCAGATATGCAACTACTCAAGCACCCTGGGCCATAGAGCCTTTTGACCAAAGTGTCAGCTGTTTTTATCCTCCATGTCAGCGAGGGAGCCAAGTGGCTTTAAGAGTGTACTCTGTGCAGTAGGACTATTTCAAGCACAGACCCCCATAACTAGTATGTTCAGTGCTTAGGTCCAGAGCATTGAGACATACAGTGTAACCTCTGCCTGCACATGCAATTGATGATCCTTAAAGCCCAACGAGTCCAGCAAGAAAACTCTTGGTTCTGCATTGACGTCTTCGTCCACATCGAACATGGCAGGGATTCAGTACTCAACATGGAGCCTGGTCGCATCGATACTGGGTGCATCGACGCAACATAGAGAAAGTCTGACATTGGACTTGATTACCGTGTAAATTAGATGTTTCAGTTTCTGAGAAAACACCTCTCTAATATCTGAATGATATTTCTCTTCTCTCAAAAGCTAGTATAAACATAAAGGGCATAGTTAAGGTGTATCAGAGTGGAGGAGTAGCCTATTGGTTAGGGCAGTGGACTTTGATCCTGGGGAACTGAGTTCGATTCCCACTGCAGCTCCTTGTGACTCTGGGCAAGTTCACTTAATCCTCCATTGCCCCTGGTACAAAATAAGTACCTGAATATATGTACAACCGCTTTGAATTGTAGTTGCAAAAACCTCAGAAGGCAGTATATCAAGTCCCATTTCCCTTCCCCATCAGGTAAGAGCTGTGGCCACAACAGTTGCTTCACTGCAAGGCTGCAATATAGTTACATATCTACAACACATTATAGTCTGGATCATTTATTATTATGACATTTGTATCCTGCATTATCCTAAACAGAGTTAGGTTCAATGTGGCTTACAATCCAATTATAAGCAGGTACTATCTCTGTCCCTAGAGGGCTCACAATCTTGGTTTTTTTGTACCTGAGGCAGTAGAGGGTTAGGTGACTTGCCTAAGGTCACAAGGAGCTGCAGTGGAATCGAACCCAGGATGGCTGGGATCAAAGTCCACTGCACTAACCATTAAGCCACTCCTAACAGATGTTATGTAATTTCTAATAAAGTTTGTAAAGATATATGGAATGGTTTAGTCATCCCATATTGAGAAGATTGTTTAATTGATGTCATTTGATGAGTATTTGGCTCATAGCGCTGCTTGTAGTATTATAAGATATGATAATGCATTTAGAAGAGGCAATAGTTTTGAACAATCAGTGCTACAAACTTAGATTCACCTCAGACCTGCATTTAGAGTATATTGGCTCAGTTGCTGATATCAGTACAGTACTTGTTTGCTGTGATGTCAGAATTTTAACAGTGGTGATAAATTAATCAGGCTTCTGTTTAATGTGACAAATGAGACAACCCTCAGCTGGGAAGGCCTCACTTAAATGGCTGATTTAATCCTACTTGTTGATGGAGAAAGTGAATTTGTTTATCTATAACAGGGTTAAACTATGCATGCCCTTCTACCTCCCTGGAAGAGGTGTAGAAGATTAACTTAACCATTGTATAATGCTAAGAAGACTCATGGAAGCCTCTACAGAAACAGCTGTTTATACTTAGGAAAAACAAGGACCTAATTAAAAGAAAAAAAATGGAGATACTAAATTTGTACTCTTATTTTCAACCAAACTTAGAAACATACTGGGCAATATTCAGCCAGCATTAGTCAGCATTTTTTTAAACACTTATCGTCATCAGCTAGATTAGCACCCAGTATTTAGTACTGGGCCATGTCTGGGCACCTGCACTGAATATTGGCTCTAAATTTGATGAAGACAGCTGCCAGAGCCTATGCGTGTCCCAGCCAACATTTAGCTAGGGCCCACATAATACAGTTAAGGGGACCCCAGATGAATATCGGCTGGGACCCACATAACTATATTTTAACTTTAAGGAAGCCCTGATCCTTCTCTCAGCTGCCAAGAAGACCACCCTTCCTAAACCTCTCTCCCCCCCCACCCCACCTTAAATTTGCCCGCTTAGCTGTGTGGGTATCAGCACTGCATATCACTTGCACCAGTATAAATACAAAACATTCTTATATTCTGCAATGACCATTCAAGTTCCATGCGGATTACAAATCATTAAAAAAGATTCCGTATCGGATCATCTACAACGATTGTACAGTGACTGACTAAATCGAGGAGCTTCGGGCTTTCTTGGACAAGCTATCGTAACAGCTACTACATTTTGTTGGATTACACCTGCGAGGTGATGTCTTGACCATTACCCTGCACTACAGTGTTCTCGAGAGGCTTGAGTTCCAAGGAGCCAATGTCTGAGTTGCATCCGTTTTTGAGACCTCGGCCCACGGCAATGTTTCCAGTTATCAGCATCTGCATAGTGGAGGCCTAGATACTTGATGTCTATATCATCGGACTCCCTGATTACGTATCTATGGATGTTTTTTCTTTCTACTTTCCTTTCCTCCCATTTTGAGGTCTTGGGCGGCTTCATATCCTGACATCCTACTGTCCTGCTTTCTGTACCTCCTTGAAGCGATGATAGTTTCTTCAAAGCGTCTTGTTAGTTCTGTACCTGTGGCTGTTTCATACAGTGGTTTGGAATGTAGCGGGGAGGGAGCTTCTAGTGAAGGGGGGTAATTAGAGCCAACATGGCTCTGGGGGGCTGTGAGTATGAATGGTGGGGAGGGGTGGATTGGGTAGGTTTGAGGTATGGCTGTTGTGGCGCTTTGGATGTATGTTGTGTTTCTGGTGTGGATGTGGGTGCAATGGGAGTGGGGGGATACTTTGGTGGGCAGGGGTTGACCTTGGGTAGAGGGACTCAATAAGTGTGCAGGGGCTGGGTGGGAGACTCGCTGATTCCTGTGTCCGGGATGCATTATTAGGCCTACAGCTCTGTATAGGGAGCCTTTATATAGCACTTATGGAGGTGGTTCTGCTGGGACGCCACCTCTAAGAGTACTCGTAGAATTCTTTCCTTTGGTATCCTGCTCTGGTGGTGGGAATGGGTAGTTTGCCTGTCGCCACCTTAAATGTTGATGGCATTCATTCACCAGTGAAGCATATGAAAATTCTCAGTTACAGTAAACGTTTGAAAGTGGATGTCCTGTTGATTCAGGAGACACATTTCTCCCACTCTGGGCATTCTAAGCTGAAAAAAACTTGGGTTGGAGAGTTAGATTTTGCCTCTTACAATAATAGGCAGCAGGGTGTAGCTATTCTCGTCTACAAATCACTGGACTGCACTAGGCATAAAGTCATACAAGACCAAGAGGGGCACTATGTGCTCTAGTTGGGGGTTATTCAGTCAGTTTATGCCCCAAATGTGTACTCCCATAGGTTTTTCACCACACTGCTGGCATCTTTGGAGCCATTGACTGACTATAGGCTTGTGGGGGGGGGGGGGGGGGGGGGGGGGGGGGGGGGGGGGGGGGTGGGGGGGGGAGACTTTTTAACATCACAGCGAACTCACTTATAGATTGTAAAACTCCCAAAAGCCAGGGTGAAGAGCTGGGACTGTTGCATATCTGGCGAGTACTTCACCCTGACAACCATGATTATAATTTTTACTCACATGTGCACAAGATGTATGCCTGGCTGGATTATATCTTACACTCCCCATTGTGTTACCCTTGGTACGGGCAGCGGGTGTAGTGTTGGACCGTAATTTGGTATGGATGGATTTGGGGTCTGCCTAGAGGGTTGAGCTCAACTGGCTGGCGTATGACCCTATGCTGTACCAGGACGCCAGTTTCTATAGTTTTCTGGGGGAAGAATAGAAGCACTTTTTACAAGACAATAACCCCTCAGAGGTGGACCCCATAATGTTTGGGTGGCAGGGGAAAGCGGTGATGAGGGGGGAAATTATTGAATATACTAGTTGTACACGCAGAGAGAGGAATGGGGAGGGAGCTCCTTAGGCTGCTCCAGCAACTTCAGGCAGCCCAAACTGCTGCATTGCAAGGGAATGTTACTGGCGCTAGGGATAACTATTGGAAGTTCAAGAGGCAAATCAGTGAGGTGCTAAATTAAGAGGGCCCTGCAGGATGTTCAGCTTTATAAAATATAACCTGCACCGAGTGGGGGAATAAGGTGGACAAATTATTGGCTGCAGTAGTTCCGGAACCGAACAGCTAAACAGCTCATTACTCGCATTAAATCCCGGTCCGGAGATATGCTTACCAAAGGGGAAGACATTCAGGAAGCTTTTGTGGATTTTTATAAATCATTGTATGATGCAGGCCATTGTGACGTGCAGGAGCGGGAGACTTTTTTTTTTAGTGACCTACAGTTGCCAGTCTTTATGTTGGAACAATTGGTGAGCCTAAATGCCCCTATTCAAGGCTCTGAAATTCAACAAGCAGTTAAGAAACTAAAATTAGCAAAGGCACCTGGGCCCGGATGGCCTATGGGTCTGAATTTACAAAATTCTGGGGACCCAACTGATTAGCCCATTTGGAGACTTATGTTGGGCCTTGTGCAACCCATCTCAGCGCACAGGGTCAATAACTCATGCTACCATTGTTGTGCTGCCTAACCCTGGACGGGACACAGAGTAACTGGGCTCTTACCACCCAATACTAATCAAGATATTAAGCTCTTTGCTAGTATTTTGGCCTCCAGATTGGGCAAAGTGCTGCCCTGTCTGCTTCACAGAGATCAGACAGGCTTCGTGCCTGGTAGATATGCATCTGCTAACATTTTATGAGCATTGAGGGCCTGCGGTTGGGGGGGGGGGGGGGGGGGGGGGGGGGGGTGCTTCCTGGGGATGCAATTATCATTAGTATTGATGCTAAAATGGTAGTTGACAAATCTTGTGGGATCATTTAATCTGGGTGCTTCCTCAATTCAGCATTATGGGGGAATTCTTGGGCGGGGTGTTGTTTGGGCCCTATACAAAAGTCTTTACAGTGCAGATATTGATCAATGGGGAGTTTAACCTCTGTATTTGCGTTGGAGAGGGGAACTCGCCAGGGTTGCTCCTTATCCCCTATGCTGTTTGTCCTTTCACTAGAACCCCTGGCTAGTAAATTCCTCCAGTCCACTGAGCTGGATGGGATTCAGGTTGGGCCACATGAGTATAAAATTAATCTTTTTGCAGATGACATGGTGATATTTTTGGAGAATGCATCTCAGGGGATCCCAATTTGGTAGCCTTCTTTCAGCAGTTCGGTAACTTTTCTGGGTTAAAGATTAACTTTGATAAATCAGAAGCTATGGCATTATCTACCAGTTGTAGCTGTAGGACACTTACCCGAATTTCCCTCTAGCTTGGTCTGAGGGGCCGCTGAAGTACTTAGGGGTTTACCTCCATCTAAACGTGGGTGTTATAAGAAAATGTGCGGGAGAAATTGGCGGCCATCCGGACTCTCTGTCATTTCTGTTGGGATCTCCCTATTCCTTTCCTAGGCCAAATCGCTTTGGTTAAGATGGTTTTCCTTCCTAAGATCTTATTTGGAAGCAACATCCTCCTTCTACAATTCGATTTATCCAGTGCATTCGACATGGTAAATCATAATATTCTAACCAAACTACTGGATAAAACTTGGATCGGCGGAAATGTCATTAATTGGATAAAGGGTTTCCTTACCTCAAGATCTTACCAAGTAAATCAACCTCAACTATCTCATCTCCCTGGTCACCAAACTGCGGTGTACCTCAAGCTCTCCTTTATCCCTGATTTTCTTTAACCTTATGATGATCCCCTTAGCCAAGCTCTATTCAGGCATGGTCTCAACCCTTTCATTTATGCCAATGATGTCACCATATTCATTCCCTTCAAATCTAATCTAACATAAATCTCTGACAAATATCCACGGGCATGAAACATCTTAACCTCTTGGGCCAACGACTTTATGATGAGATGAACAAAGAGAAAGCACAATGCTTAATCCTCTCATCTCAACACTAAACGCTTCTCCAACTAATCTTAACACGTACGACATTACAATTCACATATCCGACAACCTGAAAATCCCTTGGAGTACATTAGACAACCATCTCTCACTCGAAAGTCATGCAACATCCACTACTAAGAAAATGTTCAACATGATGTGGATGCTGAAACGTGTAAAACCTTATCTCCCCTTGAAAACATTCCGGAACTTGGTGCAATTCATGGTACTTACCCACGCCGACTACTGTAATAGTATTTTTTTTAGGCTGCAAGACCCATATCCTGAAAAAACTTCAGACTGCCCAAAATACGGCAGCAAGACTTATTTTTGGCAAATCACGTTTTGAGTGTGCAACAACCTCTCCGTGAAAAACTTCACTGGCTTCCTATCTGTGAGCGAATCAAATTCAAGGTCCACATATTAATCCATAAGATTATCCACGGTGAATCCCCGGACTATATGCCTCAATCTGATTGACCTTCCAACCAGAAACATGTCTGAAACTTGAACTTACCTCAACCTGCATTACCCCAATTGGAAAGGACTTAAATACAAAGCCTATTATTGGTCCACTTCTCCTTCTTAGGCAGACAACTCTGGAATGCTCTCCCCAGACCTATCCGATCAGTTAGTGACTACCCTTCCGGAAATCTCTAAAACCCACCTGTTCAAGCAAGCCTACCCAAATTGACCCAATCTAATCTTATGAACCCTTACCCAACACATATCCAGGAGACAATGACAACAATACAGACTACTTCTTCCACCAAATTTCCCTATGCCTATTCCGTGTCCCATTCTCCTCCCGCCTCCACTACCCCTCCTCCAGTACTCAACTACCCCTTGCTCATCCCCCTCCGCCCCCATTACCCCTCCTCCTGTGCCCCACCTACCCCTTGCTTATACCTCTCCTACTTCCTTCACCCTTACCTTTTCTATATACCTATCTCTCTTATTATTCTGCTAGACTTAACGTATATTTTACATAAGTACATAAGTACATAAGTAGTGCCATACTGGTAAAGACCAAAGGTCCATCTAGCCCAGCATCCTGTCACCGACAGTGGCCAATCCAGGTCAAGGGCACCTGGCACGCTCCCCAAACGTAAAAACATTCCAGACAAGTTATACCTAAAAATGCGGAATTTTTCCAAGTCCATTTAATAGCGGTCTATGGACTTGTCCTTTAGGAATCTATCTAACCCCTTTTTAAACTCCGTCAAGCTAACCGCCCGTACCACGTTCTCCCGGCAACGAATTCCAGAGTCTAATTACACGTTGGGTGAAGAAAAATTTTCTCCGATTCGTTTTAAATTTACCACACTGTAGCTTCAACTCATGCCCTCTAGTCCTATTATTTTTGGATAGCTGTGAACAGTCGCTTCACATCCACCCGATCCATTCCACTCATTATTTTATACACTTCTATCATATCTCCCCTCAGCCGTCTCTTCTCCAAGCTGAAAAGCCCTAGCCTTCTCAGCCTCTCTTCGTAGGAAAGTCGTCCCATCCCCACTATCATTTTCGTCGCCCTTCGCTGTACCTTTTCCAATTCTACTATATCTTTTTGAGATACGGAGACCAGTACTGAACACAATACTCCAGGTGCGGTCGCACCATGGAGCGATACAACGGCATTATAACATCCGCACACCTGGACTCCATACCCTTCCTAATAACACCCAACATTCTATTCGCTTTCCTAGCCGCAGCAGCACACTACTATGTAAGCCACATTGAACCTGCTTTAAGTGGGAAAGTGCGGGGTACAAATGTAATAAATAAAGATACTCTACCCTTTCCAAATGATTCCTATCTGGGTTGTTCATAGGGATGGAAGTGGTTTACCGTGGGATAGTTTTTTTTCTTTCATTTGGGGAGCACGCAGAGCATGGATTGACATAAAGGTTCAGGACCTCAGTAAGGGGTGGAGTAAACTTACCAGACCTTTGTCTTTACAATGTTGCAGCAGCTCTTCATTGGATACACGAGCTCCACACCGGCCATTTTAAATTTGCGCCCGAGAGCGTGTGAGAGAATAATGCTACCTCCATCTCGGAGTTTAACACACTTCACTGTAGGAGCAAACTGGTCCAGTTGTCCCCTCTCCTATGTCCCCTGAAGGCTGCTTTGGGGACTGATGGAGAACTAGGTTGGGTAGAGCAGGGGGTCTCTCTCCTTTTCTGGAGCTCCTGCAGAACCCTGATTTTGCTACTAGCCAGTGTGGGTCTCCTTATGAGTCAAGGGGGGTGCAGGCAAGTGGGACAGATGGCTGCCCTGGGGCGGGGTCATTGCCCTTCCTTCTCACAATGAAAGTCGGCTTGGAATATCACGCAGAAATATTTTTACTCATATTTGCAACTCCGGCACTACTATGCCTCTTTGAAAAGCCCCAATGGCACATATGCCTTCTTTACCACTTTGGACACTAGTTTCATGCAAATGTCCGCCAACCAGAACAAGCTCTCCATGTGGTACAGATTGGGAAAAGAGCATAGACCTTCCCCTTCTTTCACACAGCTGGCTGCGGAGTGGAGTGCACGCTTGGGAGCAGAAGATTCTATTCCAGAGCTGTCCCGATGCTTTAGTTTGGCCTTCTGGGTTAGGGTTACCCCTAATGTAGGCCTACATGAGATCCAGTTTAAAATTTTGTATAATGCTTATATTACCAGAAGCAAGGGTAAAGCCATGGGCCTTTGGGAGTCTGATGTGTGTGATAAATGTGTACTGGGCCAGGCTCTTTACTTCAGTCTCAAGGAGGCCAAAGGAAAGAAATACACATACACCCCACCAATAAAAGATATATAGATCAACGGCCTTTTGGAGAGAAAACGGAGGGTCTCTCATAATGGCAGTGAGGCCACCCAGAACTGTCCCAAAATCCCTCAGGTCCTCTGCTGTTTTATTAAGAATGCATTAAGTCATAAATCAACTGAGTACATCACAATCATGGGACACACACTTTGAAAAATCATTGGCTAGATTAAATTCTGCTTACTTCTGCAAGTTCAGGGGTTCATGGTACTTTCCAAAACTTCTAGTGTTTCCAGTAAATATCTAACATTTCTAGGAATGCGGAACTATCATACATTATTCCGTGCACCACCTGTTTGCTCAGACATCTGCATTCATCGCTTTTCACTTCCCAGTTCTCTTCCAAACTTGTTTATGTCTAATAAAAGTTTCCTGCATCTGGTAAAGACTGCATTTAGTAATTTCTATCTCGTTTACTATACTACCATTTAACCTCTAATATTCCTCTCTATGAATTGGGGGGGGGGGGGGGTATTATTTTCAATATAACCTTAATATCATCAGGTGCACCACTTTTTAGAATGTCCATTGCTCCAGAAATTCTGGCCTAGTGTCATTGCCATCCTGAAAGACGTTCTGGCTGACTCCTATCAATGGTACTGCTAATGGGATCAGACACTGATTTACTGAGTCAGGGTCTTTCCAACCATTTTTGTTCATCTTGCTAGCTCTGATACTGGCCAAGAAAGTAATCCTTCAGCATTGGGCTGCTAACTGGCCCCATCTTTAGAGCACTGGTATGCCAGTATGCGGCAGATGGCTGCTTGCGAGGGCCGGAGAGTCTCTGCTCTGGGCATTAGGGCTTCTCAGGAGCATGGTGGCTTGTGGAAGCGTTACCAGGAGCGGCTACCCGCTGTGTGTCATGTCTCTGTTTCATATCTCCTGGCCAGGGGAAATAGATGGGTGGGGGGGTGAGGGAGGGAGCCGGTTGCTGGGGGTCTTCTGTTTCTTTAGTAAGATAAAACACAGGTGGGTCACTAAACAGAGATTTACTGGAATAGTTTTATAACAGTTTTTGTGTTTTATTGCCTTGCTCATTAATGACTTTCTGATTAAGCTCTGTTTTGTACTACTTGCTAATAAAAAGATTAAAAAAAAAAAAAAGATTCAGGACAATTCCCAGAAGAATTGTAAGAAAATTTCATAGCAACATGATGGCAGATAAGTGCCAAATGGCCCATCCAGTCTTCCCATCTCCAGCAAATCACTATCTCCTTTCCCTGAGAGATACCATGTTCCTGTCCCATGCTTGATTAAATTCAGACAGTCCTTGTCTCCCACCTCCATAATCCAAGAAAATCAGTAATTACCTTAGCGCACCAAAAATTTCTCAAAACAGTATCGTTTTCAGACGTTTTGTATATAAACAATAGTTTGTTGTGATTCTAACCTGTATTGGATCAGCTCTGCGCAAAATTGGAAAACAAATTAGGTGTAACCTATAAGGGGACGCATTTCAATATAGCATATTAAGAATCATTACACAGCTTAAATTGAATACCTGCCTCCACTGGTAACCTCTCCCCTTTATGTACAGAAAATATCATTCAAGCAGCTGTGTTCTGTATAACCTGCAACTTGTGCAACAGAAATTTCGCTCAAGCCAGATAAATTACAGTAGTCCAACTGTCCTAACATTAAACTTTGAACCACTAATTTAAAAGCTGGTGTTTCCAAAAAACTTCTAATCTTTCTTAACTTCCTTAACAATAGGAAAGCCTTCTTTCTAACATCTGTATTTCTGGAGACAACATACTAGAGAAAATAACTCCAAAAATGTTTAAAGTAGTCTTGAAAGCAAAATTTTAAAATGTTGTCATTCCAAATGTCTGATTCTTGACCTATCAACAAAAATCTGTTTTTTTTTTCTGTATTTAACTTTAACTAATGTGACTTGATCCAAGCCTCAATCAGATTAACACAGTCCGCAATCTGCCTGGTTGCCACATCTTTTAGGTAAGACCCAGGACGGAGTGGAGGAGTAGTCTAATGGTTAGTGCAGGCAAAACTTAGATTGTGAGCCCACTAGGGACAGATAAAGTACCTGCATATAATGTGTACAGCGCTGCGTACATCTAGTAGCGCTATAGAAATGATTAGTAGTAGCAGTAGTATCTTAGTCTATATATACGATTCTCCAAAAAAATCCTAAACCAATTAAGAACATTACCTGATCCCCAAAGAAACTAAGAGTTGACAGCATGGTTTCATGATCCACTAAGTCGAAGTCACATGACAAGTGAAATTGCAGTATGACAGCCCTGTGTTCAGTAGTGATCTTCCAGCCTCCCATAAAGTATCAACAACCGTTTCAGTACTAAATTTTCTACTGAAACCTGACTGAGAAAAATGCAGTAAATAAGATTTATCCAGTATAATCGTAATTGCTTATTTACAGTTTTCTCCATTATTTTAATAACTAGAGCTATTGATATCACTGGCCTATAGTTAGTCACATCCTGCATTTGAAGTTTTGGATTTTTTGGCTCCTCCCAAACGCCACCCCCCTGTACCACCCTTAACCTCCCCATTTTTTATGGACAGTCAGAGGCAATATTCAGCAGCACTGTCCAGTTTAGTGCAGCTGAATGTCGGGGGGGGGGGGGGGGGTAGGTGTTGCACAGGCGATTTAAGCAGGCTGGAACCTCTCCTGCCCACTTACATCTCTGAATATCGGCCAGATTTTTTAAGCTGAAAATTCATCATAATTTAGGAGCTTAAAAGTTATGCATATAAATTTGTCTACCATTCATTTGTCTTTATTGAGCCTTGTGCTGAAATCAGTGCTAAGCTTCTAAATTTTTTTCTTCATCCAAATCGCCCAAATTTGCCACCCACTTTTTATGCTCCTGAATTTAAGAGTTTGAAATTTTTAGTGTAAATGTAAGCACTCAGGCCTAGTCAGATTTCAAAGATGCGAATTTAGGGCATAGATTTGAATGTTGGTTCCTGTTTCTTGCTGTCTTGCTGTTGTCAGATGACATCACAACTTTCTGGCTGAATGAGAATTCCCAGTTACAGGTAAAAAACAAAAAAGGCACACAACTGCTTACAAAACAGTAGATAAAAACAACAAGCAGTGGAATCAAATGCATTTATTGGAATAATACCCGATGTGGCCACGTTTCGCCCTCAGGCTGCGTCAGGGTTACAAACTATCAAAAGTGTATATAAATATATCATACACACTAGTAGTTCCAAAAATCTAGTTCCATTTATCTGCTACTTCCAACTGAGGGCGAAACGTGGCCACGTTTGGTATTGTTCCAGTTACAGGTAAGCAACTTTTGTTTTCAGTTCTATTGGCCAGAAAGCCTAAGAAACTTGTCTTGTGTGTTTAAGTCTTTAGGGAACAGAAGAATAAGAGTGGATGTTGCTGATCAAGCTCAGGATAAAGGTGAGTGCATAACCCATGGATGAGCTTTACTCAAATGTTGTGTGCGATTCACATGAAGAATAATCACTAGTGTTTTATGTTCATTCTTCTTTCCCACTGAATATTTGTATGTGCAATACTCTTTTTCTTAATTACCTCTGTTGAAGATAATTGATAAGTATCCTTGTCAGGAGACTTGAACCATTGCTTGTCTCTTAAATTGAAATATGTTGGTTGACAAGCACACACACCCTGGTGACAATTGCCAGTTTGTTGTCCCCCCCCCCCCCCCCCCCCCCCGTTTTTCCCCATAAATGATCTTGTAACACAACTACTGTGCATGGTATTTCCGGAGTGGCATGTGCTAGGTAACTTAATCAGTACTGTAGACTGAAACAAGCTCTATGGAAAGGGTATCAAACTCATTTTAATGTCAGGCCACAGTGGAGGGAAAAAAGACAGTAAATAAGCAGACTTGATATGACCATCTGAGACTGATGTGACCATCTGGGCAGGGGTTACATTTGCATATCTAGAGACGTGTATATATCTGCATATATATAAATTAGGGCTTCACATTAATTGCAAATAACGTGTCAATTGCAATTTAAAAAAATGTAATCATGATTACTAATTGTTGCCCAACTTCTGCCTCCTTCCTGCATTCCCCCCCCCCCCCCCCCCCCACACTGTGGATGGCCTGGCATCTCTCCCAACCCTCTTCTACTCGCTCATGGTTCTCTCATGTCCGTCCCCCCATAGGGCCTTTCCCTTTGATCTGTCCTTACCCCTTCTGATGCAACTTCTTGTTTTAAGAAGGGCGAGACGAGTTGGAGGGAAAGGCCTGCTGCATGCCGCAGGCAGCCTTTGAGTAGGGCTGCAACTGGCGCGCTGCAGGACCGAAGACTTTCTTGGATTTGGTACACTGGGGGGGGGGGGGGACCTGAGAGAGCCACAGGAGGGAGAGATGCCAGACCATGGTGGAAGGGGAGTTGAGAGAGAACCGCTGACGGGGCCAAAAGGGGAGGGAGACATGGTAGACTGTGCAGGGGGAAATAAGGAGAGAAGGAAGAAAGGCAGGCAATGGAGAGAGGAGAGAGATATGTTGGGCTCAGAGGGAAGAGAAAAAGATAATGGGTCTTGGGTGAAGAAGGTGGAGGGGAGGAAGAAAAGAGAGAGGTGTTGGCTGGGGGGAGGGGGAGGGAGATAGATAATAGACCGGGGGGTGGGGGGCGATTGGGAGAGAGAGAGAATGGATTAGGGGGTGGGAGGATTGGGACAGAGGGAAGAGAGTGATGTTGAGCTCAGAGGGAGGGAGGAAGGAGAGAGATAATGGATAGGGTAGTGGGGTAGCTGAAGCTCCACAAGCCACAGAAATCTGCCTGAGTCACCTTCTTCCACCTCATTCTGCCTCAAGAGAGAGGAAGTCAGTGGTATGCCTCAAGTTCATGCATGAACCTGAGCATACTTGAGGAGTGCCGTCATCGGCAGCTGGAGGCACCCCACTGACTTCACGAGGAAGAGAATTGCTTGGCAGTGGATTTCTTCAGCTGGTGGGCGTTCAGCATTCCCACCAGCAAAGGTATGATACCGAATGTAGGGGGAAGTAGAGGAAATGTGTGACCCCTCCAGTGGACTGCTAGATTCCCTGGGCCTGGCCTCCAATGGGGGGGCCCGGTGATAGGGTCTCTTTTGTCTCCTGTGTGTTGGGACCCGGGTGATTGTGATAACCTAGTCCTGGCACACAGGAGTGGGAGAGTGACAGACTGAGGGAGGAGCAGTCGCAGGAAGTAGAGAGCTGCACGGGAACAGGGATAATGAGATATCTGTGGGGTTCCCTCCAGGTCTGCAGCGATGGACCCAGGTCCTGTGGGGTTCCTGCTGAACTAAAACAGAGCTTTGCTTTCCCTCCATACCTCAGATTCTCCAAGGACAAGCAGGTTGCTTGTTCTCACGGTTGGGTCGACATCCACGTCGGCCCCAGGAACGGAAGTTTTGCCAGCAAAATATAAAAAAATCTTCCAGAGTCTTCTGGTGCGCGAGCGTCGCGCACTGCACATGCGCGGATCAGTTTCCCGCCCGCCGCGCAAGTAAGTCCCTCTGCTTTTTTCTCCGTAGCCAAGGAGACGCAGTTTCCTACTGGCTGTGTTTTCTCTCACCCCCAGCAAAAGAATCTGCGCGTTACCACTGTTTTTTTTCTCTTTTTATTTTACTACCAAAAAAAAAGTTTTTTTTCCCTTATTTTCCTAGTTTTTGTCATTAGGTTTAAGTTTCTTCTTTTCGCCGTGGCCGTCTTTGTTTCCCTTTTTGTGTTTTTAATTTCATAGCCGCCGTTTTTTTCATTCCATGTCATCAAAGACACCCAGCAGCTTCAAGTGTTTGCACTCTGTGTAACGAACCATCTCGGGTACCAACCCCCACGTGTGGTGTCTCCAGTGTCTTGGGCCCAACATCTGCCAGCTGCTTGTAAGCTGTGTCCGTTGATGAAAAAACGGACCTAAGTGTCTCAGGAGACTCAGCGAGAAAAACATTTTGCTGATTGGTCCGGTCTTTCGACGTTGGCATTGACAACCGTACTGAGGTCGGCGGCATCAATGTCAAGAGCACAGGTAATGGCTGCCGAACTACCACATCGCGCTGGGAGCAGCGAGGGCATTGAGTGGGTCGCCATCTGTCCCGAGGTCTACTGCTATGCAGGCCCCCCGGGACCGACCTGGGCCCGAGGAGACGTGAGGATTCCACGTCCTCCTCTTCGGTACTGAGGAGTCTCGATGATGGGCGTCGAGGTGAAGGCTAAGAATCACCGTCATCGATCTCCTTCCATGCCGCGGTACCGAGAGCTCCGGGGAGCCGAGGGATTTGGCACCTGAGAAGCGTCAGCGCCGAGAGGACCGCTCACCCTCTATACAAGAGGTGCCGATGCGTCGGTCTCGAGGCCGCACAGATTCGGCACCGGCCCCACAGCCTTTTCCGATGGAGGCTCTCGACGAGTGCATCAGGGCCCTTCTTCTGAGGATTGCTGCGCCAGTCTACTTTGGTGCCAGGGGTGCTTGCGCCTCCTCCACCCTCTGTTGAAGCGGCATCTGGTCCTTCGCCTGTGGTGAGGTCTCCGACCCCGGTGCCGCTTGCGGCATCGGCGTTGGTTGCCACCCGGGTCGACTCTCCTTCGACATCGGCGGAGGAAGCTTTGCCGCAGTCCAGGCAGGGTCGACTTCTCGACATCTCCCTCGAGGTCGTCGTTCCTCGACGTCAAGACAGGCTCGGGTTCGCGCTGCTCTTAGAGAGCTTTTGTCCGATTCCGAGGATGAGCGTTCGTGGGAGGAAGATCCCAGATACTTTTCTGAAGAAGAGTGCTATGGTGTCCCCTCTGATCTACTTCGCCTATTGAGAGAAGGATGTCTCCACCTGAGAATCTTTCTTTTTCCTCCTTTGTTCGTGGAAATGTCTAAGGACATTCTCTTCCCTATGGAGGTTGTGGATGAGCCCAGGGCCGAGATGCTCGAGGTCTTGGATTATCCTTCTCCATCTACAGAGGTTACAACGGCCCCTTTGCATAATACACTCAGAGAAGTTCTTATGCGGAAACTGGTCGTTCCCTCTCTCTAATTCAGTGGTCCCCAAAAAGCTGAGTCCCAGTACAGAGTCCATGCAGAGCCAGTAATGGTGAAGGCCCAACTAACTCACGATTCCATGGTGGTGGATTCTGCTCTCGGAAGAGCCAAGAGTACTAGAGACTATGCCTCGGCGCCACAGGCAGAGAGTCTAGGACCTTGGATTATTTTGGAAGAAAGGCGTATCAGGCTGCTATGCTCACAGCCAGATTCAGACATACCAGCTCTACATGAGCATCCACTTGCTGGAGCATAAGGGATAACTAAATTACTAATGGGCGATGATCAGACGCAAACGCAGGCGCTAGAGGCTGTTAGTGCCATACTAGCGCATGCGTTTGCTACTGCCCCATGATCAGATCTCCCAAGCTCATGAAAAAATGCTCACGCAGGCTCTGAATGCAACTAGCATGGAAAACAGGGCTCTTAGCGCAAGTAGCATGCAAATGCATGCTAACCTATTCCTCCCCAGTGATCATCAACCAGTGTGCCAAACTACGACTACTACTTATTTCTGTAGCGCTACTAGACATAACGCTGCGCTGTACACTTGAACATGAAGAGGCAGGTCCATGCTCAACAGAGCTTACAATCTAATTAGGACAGACAAGAGATAAGGGAATATTAAAGTGAGGATGATAAAATAAGGGTTCTGAACAAGTGAATAAGGGTTAGGAGTTAAAAGCAGCATCAAAAAGGTGGGCTTTTAGCTTAGATTTGAAGACGGCCAGAGATGGAGCTTGACATACCAGCTCAGGAAGTCTATTCCAGGCATATGGTGCAGCAAGATAAAAGGAACAGAGTCTGGAATTGGCAGTGGAGGAGAAGGGTGCAGATAAGCTATCCATTCCGGTTTTCAGCAAGATTATTCAATCTTATTAACTTGTAACTATGTATTACCTTTTGCTACCTTTGTGTTATATGATACCTAATTGTTCATTACCTTACTCGTACATTGTTGAATTGTACTTTTCTGTATTGTAGTCTTCCCTACGGTTTTATGTTAGCCACATTGATCCTACAACTAGTGGGAAAATGTGGAGTATAAATGTATTAAATAAATAAGAGAGATTTGCCCAGTGAACGGAGTTCCCGAGGAGGAATGTAGGGAGAGATGAGTGGAGAGGTACTGAGGAGCTGCAGAGTGAATGCACTTATAGGTCAATAAGAAGAGTTTGAACTGTATGCGGAAATGGATAGGAGGCCAGTGAAGTGACTTGAGGAGAGGGCTAATATGAGCAAAACAACACTGGCGGAATATTAGTCGTGCAGCAGAATTTTGAACAGATTGAAGAGGAGAGAGATGGCTAAGTGGGAGACCAGTGAGAAGCAAGTTGCAATAGTCTAAGCAAGAGGTGATAATAGTGTGGATGAGGTTCTGGTAGTGTGCTCAGAAAGGAAATAGCAAATTTTGATGATATAATAGAGAAAGAAATGACAGGTGCAGAGAAGGAGAGGAGGAATCGAAGGTGACCTCAAGGTTACAAGCTGATGAGACAGGAAGGATGAGAGTGTTATCCAGAGAAATAGAGAATGGGGGAGGAGGAGAGGTTGGTTTAGGGGGAAAGATGATAAGCTCAGTCTTGGTCATGTTTAGTTTCAAATGGTGCTGAGATATCCAGGCAGCAATGTCAGAGAGGCAGGCTGATACTTTGGCCTGGATTTCGGCTGAGATTTCTGGTGTGGAGAGGTAGATCTGGGAGCCATCAGCGTAAAGATGATACTGAAAACCATGGGATGAGATCAGAGTACCAAGGGAAGAAGTATAGATGGAGAAAAGAAGAGGTCCCAGGACAGATCCCTGAGGTACACCAACTGACAGTAGGATAGAAGTAGAGGAGGATCCACTATACACTAAAGGTGCGCTGGGAGAGATAAGAAGAAAACCAGGAAAGAAAAGAGCCCTGAAATCCAAGTGAGGACAGTGTATCAAGGAGTAGGCGGGCTGTGATCAACAGTGACAAAAGCAGCCGATAGATCGAGAAGGATGAGGATAGAATAGAGACCTTTGGATCTGGCCAGAAACAGATCATTGGAGACTTTAGCAAGCGCTGTTTCAGTTGAATGAAGGGGGTGAAAGCCAGATTGAAGTGGATCAAGAATAGCTCCTCTCTCTCCATCATCTACCAACGACCCATCTCACTCTTTCCTCTCGCCATCCAGCATCATTTCTCTGTCTCTCTCCCCCACCAGTATCTTGCAAACCCTACACCAGTTCAGAGCTGGTGTTAAGGTTTGCAGACCATTGGGGAGGAATGGTGAACCCTGTCCAGCATGCACTTGCATGCTAGCAGACCCCCTCCCCCCCACCCCCATTCCAATGCTGACCTGGCTTATAACGTAACTATCTGTTTTACTGGTTTTAGCCAGTTTTGCACATACATTATGATGTGCGTAGTGCTCAAAGGGTTTCAGCACTGCTTTTACCATTCTGGAAAGCAGTGGCTGGAAACTAGATGCAAATGTATTAAAATAAGCTCATTAGTTTTAAATAGGGCTGTACATTTAACACGTTAATACGGTCAACGTGCTAAATGTTTAGTGTTAAAATTTTTAACGCAGTTAATGCGGCTAACGTGCAAGATGCTTAACTGCATTAACTGTGTTAAAATTTTTAACGCTATTCTTCTGTCTCCCCATTCCCTGAATCCAATTTTGCCCCGTCTTGTCTCCCTGTCCTCTCCCCCTCCCACTGGCTTACTCATTTTATATGGTCTAGAGCTCGTGTGCTGATCTACTGCTTCTCTCTTCACTGTGGCTTTAGCGGCAGCAAGCAAAAGACAGGTGTAGGGACATTCCCCTCTTCATGCTGCCACTGGCTCTGCCAGACCCAGAAACAGGAAGTTAGTTATACATGGTCTGGAGCTCATGCACTGATCTCCTGCTTCTCTCTTCACCATGACTGTAGCGGCAGCAAGCAAAAGACAGGCAAAGACGTTCCCCTCTGTGCTGCCGCTGGCTGTGCTGGACCCAGAAACAGGATATGGGGATGAGGTGAGATGGGGCAGTGCACACTATGGGGCAATAAAGAGAAACGGAGCAGTGCACACTATGGGCAGGGGAAAAGATGGGGCAATGCAGGAAATAGTGGGGGAGAGAGACAGAAATGATGCTGGATGTTGAGAGGAAAGAAAGAGATGGGTCGTTGGTGGATAATGGAGAGAGAGGAGCAAGATGGAAAAGATGGAGAGAAAAGGGTGATGCTGGATGGCAGGGGAAGAGAATAATAGATGTGAAAATGGGGAATGAAAGAAAAAAAAAAGGAGATGGTGGACATGAACAGAAGGTAGGAGATGGGAAGAGAGGAGAAATGCACATAGATGGCAAGGAAAGGATAAGAAGAGAGAAGGAAGGATTTGCAGCCTATCGATGGAGGGAAAGGGAAGAGTTGGAAACTAGATAGACAAGAGAAGGATGCAGAAAAATGGAAGAAAGAAAGACGGATATAGGGCAGAGAGTGAAGAAGGACGGAGGAGAGAAAAGATATAGTGAATGGACAGGAGTTCTTGGAAACCGAGTTTAGAGCACAGAGACAAGGAATAAGATGATTAGAAAAATAAAATCACCAGACCACAACGGTGAGAGAAATGATTTTATTTTTCAGTTTAGTAATTGAAACGTGTCAGTTCTGAGAATTTACTTCTCTATATTTTGTACAGAACAGGAGGAAATGTGAGTGGGGATGTTTTACGCAATCAACTGCTTGATTAAAGCTTTTATTTGATGAACAGCCCTAGATTTAAAACAAGCATTCCATGTGACATACAGAAGCGAGCACCAACCTGTAACGTTCAGAATTTTCTGGCAAGTCCAAGGTAGCATGTGAAAAGACAGCTTCTTAGTAGTGTGCATTTTTTAATAGTATCTGCACTTTTCATGTGTGTGTAATAATTTCTTGTGTGTGCTGCCCAGAACAGTAGCATAATCTTAAAAAAAGAAAAGTATTCTGGTTGCCATACACAAAATACAACAATCCAAAAATAAATAAAATACAGCAAAAAAAGGTAAACAAGGATCATCAATGAATGTGTGCCCATGTTGTCCGTCTATGGCGCACACATAGTAATGGTTCAAGTCAGGTTCTGATTTGATTTTGTTTTGTATTTTTTCTTTTTTACTGTGTAATGGAGCATATGTACTGCACTTATTGCCCCTCATACCCCCCCCCCCCCCCCCCCCGCCCTCCCTCCTGTTTCTCTGGCCTGGGCATGTGCAGAACATCGATGCTTACCCCAAGACTGTTCTATGCATGTGCCGGGCAGTTTTCCAAAGAACTGCATGCAGATTTTCCGCACATTTCATTTGCATGAGATTTACTTTGATCATTGATCGCCATTTCTCATTCAGTAAGTTCAGCCAAGGCTATAAACGCACATGGCTATTAATGACTTTTGAGCATCGGCCCCAGAGTCACGGCTTCTTCAGTATCTCTCTTTTGTGATCAGCCTCTATAGAGGAAATTGCAGAGCTGCAGTGTGGTCTTCAGTCCACACATTCACATCTTGTTACTGTTTGGAACAGGATTCTCAATATGACAGTTGGTTTGGTCATACAGTCCTTCAGAATCTATTTAGGATCCAGAATCGAACTCCTCCCTCCCTAGGCCCATTTCTTTCTATTCCAGGCTGCCTAAAACAAACAACAAAAAAAAGAGGTGTAAATTGTAATGATATATGGTTATTTAGTTCCTGTTCTCCGAGGACAAGCAGGCTGCTTGTTCTCACTGATGGGTGACGTCCACGGCAGCCCCTCCAATCGGAAACTTCACTAGCAAAGGCCTTTGCTAGTCCTCGCGCGCCCATGCGCACCGCGCCTGCGGGGCCGTCTTCCCGCCCGAACCGGCTCATGTTCGTCAGTCTTCTTTTGTCCGCGCTCGGTACGGTCGTGTTTTCGCCGTGTAGGGCCCCGCAAAGTCGACCTCGCGCGTTCGTCGTGTTGTTTCACAAAAAAAAAAAAAAAAAATCCATTCTGTGTGGAAAAAGACTCTTGTCTTTTTTCCCCCCCGCTATTTTCAGCTTTTTCGCCCCGGTAAGTTTTCTTTCGTCGTCGGGGTAGGCCGCTTTTAGGCTTCGGGTCGAAGTTTTCTTCCCCTTGTTTTTTCGGTACCTTTTCCGCCATTTCGACTTTTGATCTCGCCGGCGTGATTTTTCCGCCCATGACATCGAAGTCTCCCAGCGGCTTCAAGAAGTGCACCCAGTGCGCCCGGGTCATCTCGCTCACTGACAGGCACGCGTCGTGTCTTCAGTGCTTGGGGTCTGGGCACCGCCCGCAGGCCTGTAGTCTGTGTTCCCTTTTGCAAAAGCGGACTCAGGTAGCGAGATTGGCCCAGTGGAACGTTTTGTTCTCAGGCTCTTCGTCGACATCGGCACCGGAGGTATCGAGTGCATCGACGTCTTCAGCGTCCAGAGCTTCATCCTTGGCCACCAGTGCATCGAGGCATCGGCCCTCTGCATCGGCGCTGAGACATCGGACAGCTGCATCGACGTCGGTGGTACCGGGACCTCGTCGGCTGATGTCGTCGGACGGTGGTGCTTCGTCTGGAGTGCAGGTGAGGGCTGTCCATTCCCCTGCTGGTG
The DNA here is from genome assembly GCF_901765095.1 of Microcaecilia unicolor. Classification (NCBI taxonomy): domain Eukaryota; kingdom Metazoa; phylum Chordata; class Amphibia; order Gymnophiona; family Siphonopidae; genus Microcaecilia; species Microcaecilia unicolor. Next base: position 296,643,692 of record NC_044033.1, on the reverse strand, counting down.
GCGGTGAGCCTTCGGTGGGTCTCCCCCTACCCTGAGGGCTCCTGCGGTACAGCCCCCCCCGAGACCGACCTCCTTCGGCCTCGGCCCCGAGGAAGCGACAGCTGGATTCTACGTCCTCCTCGTCGGTGCCGGGAAGCTCCGGTGACATGCTTCGTTCCAAGAAGTCGAAGAAGCATCGTCATCGGTCTCCTTCCCGTGTCGGCACCGAGAGCTCTGGGTCGCCGAGGAGTCGGCACCCAGCAGGCATCGGCACCGAGAGGACCGCTCACCCTCTGTTCAGGAGGTGTCGATGCGCTCCACTCTGGACAGCCCGGAGCAGCCTCCATGCCCGGAACAGGTTCTGACGTCTACGTCTGCATCGACCTCCATGCCTTTCTCTGCAGCCGCTCTGAACGAGAGCCTCCGGGCCGTTCTCCCAGAGATTCTGGGGGAGCTGTTGCGCCCTACCCCTCCGGTACCGGCGGTGCTTGCGCCACCGGTACCGTCGAGCGTTGCGCCGGCTGGCCCATCGCCCGAGGTGAGGTCTCCGGCGTCGGTGCCGCGTGCGGTACCGGCTGCCGTCGCCTCCCAGGAAGGCTCCCCGACTACGTCGGCGGAGGGAGCTTCACCGATGCAGGCGAGGGAGTCTACCTCTCGACGCCCCCATCGTGGACGTGGCTCCACAGAGTCGAGTCGGGCGAGGTTGCAGACACAGGTCCGTGAACTTGTGTCTGACACCGAGGGTGAGGCCTCGTGGGAAGAGGAAGAAGACCCCAGATATTTCTCTGACGAGGAGTCTGAGGGTCTTCCTTCCGATCCCACTCCCTCTCCTGAGAGACAGCTTTCTCCTCCCGAGAGTCTGTCTTTTGCTTCCTTTGTCCGGGAGATGTCTACGGCCATCCCCTTCCCGGTGGTTGTGGAGGACGAGCCCAGGGCTGAAATGTTTGAGCTCCTGGACTATCCTTCTCCACCTAAGGAAGCGTCCACTGTACCCATGCACCATGTCCTAAAAAAGACATTGCTGGCGAACTGGACCAAGCCTCTAACTAATCCCCACATTCCCAAGAAGATCGAGTCCCAGTACCGGATCCATGGGGACCCAGAGCTGATGCGCACTCAGTTGCCTCATGACTCTGGAGTTGTGGATCTGGCCCTAAAGAAGGCTAAGAGTTCTAGAGAGCATGCTTCGGCGCCCCCGGGCAAAGACTCTAGAACCTTAGACTCCTTTGGGAGGAAGGCCTACCATTCCTCTATGCTCGTGGCCAAAATTCAGTCCTACCAGCTCTACACGAGCCACATGTGGAACAATGTGCGGCAGTTGGCGGGCTTGGTTGATGCGCTCCCCCCTGAGCAAGCCAAGCCTTTTCAGGAGGTGGTCAGGCAGCTGAAGGCGTGCAGAAAATTCCTGGCCAGAGGGGTGTATGACACCTTTGATGTTGCGTCCAGGGCCGCTGCTCAAGGTGTGGTGATGCGCAGGCTCTCATGGCTGGGTGCCTCCGACCTGGAGAATAGAATCCAGCAGCGGATTGCGGACTCGCCTTGCCGTTCGGATAATATTTTTGGAGAGAAAGTCGAACAGGTGGTAGAGCAGCTCCACCAGCGGGACACCGCATTCGACAAGTTCTCCCGCCGGCAGCCTTCAGCCTCTACCTCTACAGGTAGAAGATTTTTTTGGGGAAGGAAGACTGTTCCCTATTCTTCTGGCAAGCGTAGGTACAATCCTCCTTCTCGACAGCCTGCGGCCCAGGCTAAGCCCCAGCGCGCTCGCTCTCGTCAGCAGCGTGCGCCTCAGCAAGGCCCCTCGGCTCCCCAGCAAAAGCAAGGGACGAGCTTTTGACTGGCTCCAGCAGAGCATAGCCGACATCCAAGTGTCAGTGCCGGGCGACCTGCCAGTCGGAGGGAGGTTGAAAGCTTTTCACCAAAGGTGGCCTCTCATAACCTCCGATCAGTGGGTTCTCCAAATAGTCCGGCAAGGATACACCCTCAATTTGGCCTCAAAACCTCCAAATTGTCCACCGGGAGCTCAGTCTTACAGCTTCCAGCACAAGCAGGTACTTGCAGAGGAACTCTCCGCCTTCTCAGCGCCAATGCGGTCGAGCCCGTGCCATCCGGGCAAGAAGGGCTGGGATTCTATTCCAGGTACTTCCTTGTGGAAAAGAAAACGGGGGATGCGTCCCATCCTAGACCTAAGGGCCCTGAACAAATATCTGGTCAAAGAAAAGTTCAGGATGCTTTCCCTGGGCACCCTTCTTCCCATGATTCAGGAAAACGATTGGCTATGCTCTCTGGACTTGAAGGATGCCTACACACACATCCCGATACTGCCAGCTCACAGACAGTATCTGCGATTTCAGCTGGGCACACGTCACTTCCAGTACTGTGTGCTACCCTTTGGGCTCGCCTCTGCGCCCAGGGTGTTCACAAAGTGCTTGGCTGTAGTAGCAGCGGCACTTCGCAGGTTGGGGGTGCACGTGTTCCCATATCTCGACGATTGGCTGGTGAAGAACACATCCGAGGCAGGAGCCCTGCAGTCCATGCAGATGACTATTCGCCTCCTGGAGCTACTGGGGTTTGTGATAAATTATCCAAAGTCCCATCTTCTCCCAGTGCAGAGACTCGAATTCATAGGAGCTCTGCTGGATTCTCCGACGGCTCGCGCCTATCTTCCAGAGACGAGAGCCAACAACTTGTTGTCCCTCGTCTCGCGGGTGCGAGCATCCCAGCAGATCACAGCTCGGCAGATGTTGAGATTGCTAGGCCACATGGCCTCCACAGTTCATGTGACTCCCATGGCCCGCCTTCACATGAGATCTGCTCAATGGACCCTAGCTTCCCAGTGGTTTCAGGCTGCTGGGGATCTAGAAGACGTAATCCACCTGTCCACGAGTTTTCTCGAATCCCTGTATTGGTGGACGATTTGGTCCAATCTGACTCTGGGACGTCCTTTCCAAATTCATCAGCCTCAAAAAGTGCTAACCATGGATGCGTCTCTCCTGGGGTGGGGAGCTCATGTCGAGGGGCTTCACACCCAAGGAAGCTGGTCCCTCCAGGAACGCGATCTGCAGATCAATCTTCTGGAGTTACGAGCGATCTGGAACGCCCTGAAGGCTTTCAGAGATCGGCTGTCCCACCAAATTATCCAAATTCAGACAGACAACCAGGTTGCCATGTACTACGTCAACAAGCAGGGGGGCACCGGATCTCGCCCCCTGTGTCAGGAAGCCGTCAGCATGTGGCTCTGGGCTCGCCGTCACGGCATGGTGCTCCAAGCCACATATCTGGCAGGCGTAAACAACAGTCTGGCCGACAGGTTGAGCAGGATTATGCAACCTCACGAGTGGTCGCTCAATTCCCGTGTAGTGCGACAGATCTTCCAGGTGTGGGGCACCCCCTTGGTAGATCTCTTCGCATCTCGAGCCAACCACAAAGTCCCTCAGTTCTGTTCCAGGCTTCAGGCCCACGGCAGACTGGCATCGGATGCCTTCCTCCTGGACTGGGGGGAGGGTCTGCTGTATGCTTATCCTCCCATACCTCTGGTGGGGAAGACTTTGTTGAAAGTCAAGCAAGACCGAGGCACCATGATTCTGATTGCTCCTTTTTGGCCGTGTCAGATCTGGTTCCCTCTTCTTCTGGAGTTGTCCTCCAAAGAACCGTGGAGATTGGAGTGTTTTCCGACCCTCATCACGCAGGACGAAGGGGCGCTTCTGCATCCCAACCTCCGGTCCCTGGCTCTCACGGCCTGGATGTTGAGAGCGTAGACTTTGCCTCTTTGGGTCTGTCAGAGGGTGTCTCCCGTATCTTGCTTGCTTCCAGGAAAGATTCCACCAAGAGGAGTTACTTCTTTCTGTGGAGGAGGTTTGCCGTCTGGTGTGACAGCAAGGCCCTAGATCCTCGCTCTTGTCCTACACAGACCCTGCTTGAATACCTTCTGCACTTGTCTGAGTCTGGTCTCAAGACCAACTCCGTAAGGGTTCACCTTAGTGCAATCAGTGCATACCATTACCGTGTGGAAGGTAAGCCGATCTCAGGACAGCCTTTAGTTGTTCGCTTCATGAGAGGTTTGCTTTTGTCAAAGCCCCCTGTCAAGCCTCCTACAGTGTCATGGGATCTCAATGTCGTTGTCACCCAGCTGATGAAACCTCCTTTTGAGCCACTGAATTCCTGCCATCTGAAGTACTTGACCTGGAAGGTAATTTTCTTGGTGGCAGTTACTTCAGCTCGTAGACTCAGTGAGCTTCCGGCCCTGGTAGCCCATGCCCCTTATACCAAATTTCATCATAACAGAGTAACCGCATTCACCCTAAGTTCTTGCCGAAGGTTGTGTCGGAGTTCCATCTGAACCAGTCAATTGTCTTGCCAACATTCTTTCCCCGTCCTCATTCCTGCCCTGCTGAACGTCAGCTGCACACATTGGACTGCAAGAGAGCATTGGCCTTCTATCTGGAGCGGACACAGCCCAACAGACAGTCCGCCCAATTGTTTGTTTCTTTTGATCCCAATAGGAGGGGAGTGGCTGTGGGGAAACGCACCATATCCAATTGGCTAGCAGATTGCATTTCCTTCACTTACGCCCAGGCTGGGCTGGTTCTTGAGGGTCATGTCACGGCTCATAATGTTAGAGCCATGGCTGCGTCGGTAGCCCACTTGAAGTCAGCCTCTATTGAAGAAATTTGCAAAGCTGCGACGTGGTCATCTGTCCACACATTCACATCTCATTACTCCCTGCAGCAGGATACCCGACGCGACAGTCGGTTCGGGCAGTCAGTTCTTCAGAACCTGTTTGGGCTTTAGGATCCAACTCCACCCCCCGAGGGCCCTGTTTGTTCTGTTCCAGGCTGCACTCTCAGTTAGTTGGTAAATTTTTTAGGTCAATCTCAGTTATGTCCTCGCCGTTGCGAGGCCCAATTGACCATGGTTGTTGTTTTGAGTGAGCCTGGGGGCTAGGGATACCCCATCAGTGAGAACAAGCAGCCTGCTTGTCCTCGGAGAAAGCAAATGCTACATACCTGTAGAAGGTATTCTCCGAGGACAGCAGGCTGATTGTTCTCACAAACCCGCCCGCCTCCCCTTTGGAGTTGTGTCTTCCCTTGTCTTTGTCTTGCTACATACGGGACTGACGAACACGAGCCGGTTCGGGCGGGAAGACGGCCGCGCATGCGCGGTGCGCATGGGCGCGCGAGGACTAGCAAAGGCCTTTGCTAGTGAAGTTTCCGATTGGAGGGGCTGCCGTGGACATCACCCATCAGTGAGAACAATCAGCCTGCTCTCCTCGGAGAATACCTTCTACAGGTATGTAGCATTCGCTTTAACTATAAGCCTTGCCTGTTTCAGGCCTTGTTGTTTTCCTATTTTTTGTTTAAGGCAGCCTGGTAGCTGGAGATTCTCACTTGTAAGAATGATCATCCTGCTTCACTGAGGACAGCAGCATGAATAGTTATACATACCCACCCACCTCCTCTGGGAATTAAATTGTATCAGCTATACATATTAGACTGACAAGGTCCTGCGTAACAGTGGCGAGTGGGAAGACATACGAATGTGTGATGCAACACTTCCAAAAGCTTTGAGAAAAGAGGATAGGCAGTGTTCCCACATGAGCTTCGTCAAAGATGACATCACCCATCCATAAGAACATTCTTCCTGCTGTCCTCAGAGAACTGCTGCAGGTGAATAACTTGATTTTCTGCTTATCTATAGGAAAAGCAGTGTTGCTTGCTTACAACTGGTGTACTCTGGACAGTAGGAAGAGTGAATCGTACATATCCTCCCAACTTTATCTTAAGTTGTTTTTAGGGCTTCTATTTTTAGGTTTTAATATATAGCATATTTAGTTTATTTTCCAGCTAATAATGGGTTCTTTGAGGATACAAGAAATGGTGGGTTTGTGACAAGTACTATTGCTGGATGACTTTCCCAGTTTGATGAAATACATACATTTGTGCAGCTGAGGAGTTGTCAGTATAGAAGAGGCACAAAACAATGGAGGCAAGCAAAAGGAGGGATGAGAAGGTACTAAGGAAAATGTGTTTCTGTTATTTGTCCAATAAATACACGGTATTCTTTTTTAACCTTAGTTATTTTAAACTAGTAAAAAAGGCCTGTTTCGGTGAGCAATGAAACGGGCGCTAGCAAGGTATTTGATTTCTGCAATGATTGTGTTGAAAGAGGTTTATTTTATAATTGTGTTGTGTTGGTAATGAATATTTGACATTTTTGTGTTATGTGCCATTTCATTTTTTATTTTTTGTTTTGTTGTACTGTTTGTTTTGTTATTGTGTTTGTAGGATGTAGCGTCTTGTGAGGGTTTGAGTGGGTTGTGTTCTTTTTTTTTTTTTTTCCTGTTGTGCTGGTAAAGTTGGAGGAAGTCTTTTCTAAGTGAGAGGGTTTTGCAGGTGGGTTTCGATTTGGGTCTGCATGTGGGCACGTGTGGGACCTGAGCTGTGTTAGAGAGGGAAGTTCAGAGTCTGGATGCTTTTGACTGCTGCTGCCATTCGCCATAACAGCGTCGATGGAGGGATGGTGCCTGCAAATGTTTTGTAAGGACGGCGCGACAACCCTTTTGGGGGGGGAGGAGAGGGTGGTGTCTTGTATGTCCGGAGGTGTGCCGTGATGGGAGGGCGGAGGGCACCTCGGGAGGGGTGAGTGACAGAGCACCGGGTGTGTGGGGGCTGTGTTCTAGTGTGTCAGCTTTACCGGCAGTGCTCTTGTTTTTTTTTTTTTTTTTTTTGCGTTGGCGGTTTCCTTTTTTTTTAATACTGGTCCGGCAGTGCTGTTCTCTTTTTGTGGTGTGTGTGTGTGGGGGGGGGGGGGGGGGGGGGGGCGTTGGTGACGTCTCGCGCTGCTGTGCTGTGATTGGGCACAGTCGTTTGTGACGCGTCCGGAGTTTCGATACGTCTTCATGTCAGCCGATGCATAGTTTGAGCACGAATGCTTCAAGTTTTTTGTCCATGCTGCCAGTGGCCTGTCAGCTTCAGAACGTTGGAGGTGGGTTTTATTATATAGGATGACTGAGAGGGACCTGACTGTGCACATCTACCCTGTGCCAGCAATGCATGTGCAGACTTTTGTAGCCATATCTAGGCATTTATTTTAGTTCACTGACTAATTTATCCTTTTGTACATGGAGAACCCTGATTAAGGTAAGCAACTTTGCTGTTTGACAAATTAATAACAACAAAGATATCTGGGTTTTAAAAAGTTTCGGACAAGTTCCTGGAGGAAAAGTCCATAGTCTACTATTGAGACAGACACAGGAAAGCGACAGCTTGCCTTGGGATTGGTAGCATGGAATGTTGCCATAATTCAGCCACTGTTTGGAAACAAGATTCTGGGCTTAGATGGACCCTTGGTCTGACCCAGTATGGCTACTATAATGTTCTTATGTTAAAGATTTAAGTACTGGTAAAGCATCAGCAGAACTTAAGGGAAAATGAAGAAAAGTTGTTGCAGTATCATTTATACAGTCTAGATCATGTTTTACTTGGTCTTCAACACCCTTCATTTCTCAGCACTAATTTTGGTATGTGGCATTTTGTGATTTGATGGGGATGGGGGTGTTGTCATTCTTGGTACGGCAGTTTGTCTCTCTTTGGGTTTCCGGCTCAATCAGATTCAGTGCTGGGATCCAGCACCACAAGCCTTTGTCACTGTTCATGATTCCCCCCCCCCCCCCTCCCTATTTTATACTCCTCCCAACACAAGACACAGAAGAAATAGACAAAGGACGATCTGCTTTATGTGGAAAAAAGTGGGGTATAAATGTTCAAAAATAAATGTTAAAATATCATTTTAGCACAAGTAAAAGTTACATAGCACAGGGGATGGGATAAAAAAAATCGCATAAAGTTAAGCTTCCTTGTCATCAACAGCAGATGAATCCATTAACTGATGGGTTGTATCCACCTACCAGCAAGTGGAGATAGAGAACACTGAAAACACTTTGGTGTTCCTGGACGCCCAGCCCCCTCTACCTTCAGTATATCTCTGTCTCCCAGAAGGTGTGAATGTTGCTTTCTCAGCTCCTGGATTTCTGCCTGGGGTGGCTCCTGTGCTTTGCCAGTAGAGCGGGGGGTGTTTGGCTGGTGGTGCCCACTTTAAAGGCATACTTGGTTTTCCCTGTCCCTGCCTTACCTCATTCCCCCTCCTCCCGGAGTTCCTCTGTGGCTGCCTGCCTCTTACTTTCTTCACAGTAAAAAAGAAAAGAGAGAGGCTCGCTTTCTCAGCGTGGCGATTTCTAAGGCTTTCTCCAGAGCTCCTGGTTCGGTGCAGCTTGACCGAAGCTCGTTTGACTTGGTCTCCTGAGGTGAGAGTGGTGCCCAGCTCCTCCGGGGAGGTTCCTGCTGACAGCGCTCTGTGCGGGGTAAGTTTTGGTGCGAAGGCGCCATTTTGTTTTCTGTATTTGATGGCTGCTGAAGGGGTTAAGCGCTGCTCCCTCTGTGGGAAAAGCAGATCAGCAGTGGGGCTTTGCAGCTCATGCTGCCTAGATCCTAATGCTGGCACGAGCATGGCGGGCGGTGAGTCTTTGCACCTGACGGAGTTGGCAGCGGGCGCCATCTTGCAGGCGCCGCATGACTCGACCCTCGCGGTTGCGGAGGGATCTGAGTGCAGGAGGACGCCTCATTTCGAGGTTTCTAGAGGAGCTATTGCCTCCGCATCCCCCAATGTGGGGGCGGAGGTACAGGGTGAATTTTTCTCCCCTGAATTTGTGCTGCTGATACATAAGGCTTTTATGTTAAAAAGAGCACTGCTTGAGGCTCCTGACAATTCCTTTCGGACTGGGTTGCATCCAGTTCTTGATAGCCCAGCGTCTGCTGGAGACTTTTCTTCCCCCGAGCATTTGGCTGACCCTAAGCGTAGACGAGTGAATACCCCGTCTGAGGGGGACTCTTCACCCTGTTCTCCCCTGTGGTCTAGTTTTGGGGGGTCAGGCAGGCCATCACGGACTGATGATCCAGATGAGGGTGGCTGCTTGCCACAGGAGTTGGATGACCCTAAAATGGTTCAGATTTTACACCGCGACAAGCTGCCAGCTCTCATTTCTGATGCCTAACAGGCCCTTTGTATTGAAAATCCTGACGAGGGCGCTGCCTCTTCTATTAATTCTAGGATGGCTAGTACTAAGAAGCCTTTTTGGGCTTTTCCCGTGCATGCTTCCATCCAAGAGCTTATTTCAGCTCAATGGTCTGACCCTGATGGTCCCTTGAAGGTGGCCAGGGCTATGTGTCACCTTTACCCTCTGAGTGAAAGTCAGTTGGCCCTCTTTGGGATGCCTCAAGTGGATGTGTTAGTCATGGCTGTGACTAAAAAGACTACTCTCCCGGTGGAGGGAGGGGTCGCTTTGAAAGATATGCAGGACCGGCAGCTGGAATCCGCGCTGAAGCGGGCCTTTGATATCTCGGGCCTTTCCTTACGGGCGGCTATTTGCAGTTCCTATGCAGCCTGGGCCTGCCTTTCCTGGTTGCAGCAGGCGGTTGAGCAGCCCGCCGATGGAGCGGTTTCCCTTGCTAAGATCGGCCCGCGTATGGAGTCTGCACTTTTTTTTTGGCTGTGATGCCCTTTATGATCTGGTCAGAGCTTCTGCTAAGCAGATGTCGATGGCGGTTGCTGCCTGCCGCCTTCTTTGGCTCCGGCATTGGGCGGCTGACATGGCCTCTAAACAAAGGCTGGTGAGGTTACCCTTTCGGGGCCTTCTTTTATTTGGGGAGGATTTGATTGTTAAGGACCTAGGGGACTAAGTCCCAAGGGTTGCCTGAGGATAGGCCAGGGCCTTCTTACAAAAGTCCTTTTCCCTCCTCTTCCAGGCCACGTTGTCGCGAAGCTCGCAGGTTTCACCCGGGGCGCTCTGTGGGGTTTGGTCAACGTACCCATTTCTAGCAGAGACTGCTGCGTCCGGGCAATGCCCAGGAGTTCAGGGGCGTCCTTCACAATGATGGGGTGCCGGTCCACTCGTCGGTTCCCGCAGTAGGAGGTTGTTTCTCCCTCTTTCTCGAGGAGTGGACCAAGATTACTTCGGATCAGTGGGTCCTGGACCTGATCAGAGAAGGTTACCGACTAGAATTCGCTACCCTGGTGGGAGACGCATTTTTGGAGTCCCAATGCGGCACTGCTGTCAAGTGGGCGGCGGTAAACGAGACCTTGCAGGTGTTGCTGAAGCTCGGAGCAGTGGTTCCGGTTCATCCCGTCTAACGCGGCTGTGGTCGCTATTCCATCTATTTTGTGTTCCCTCGAAAAGGCGGGTCATTCAGACCTATCCTAAGTAGTCAACGAGGCCTTAGGAGTGCGACACTTTCGCATGGAAACCCTGCGCTCGGTCATTGCAGCTTTACGGCCAGGAGAGTTTCTCACGTCGCTGGACCTCAAGGAAGCGTATTTGCATATTCCCATCTGGCCCGCCTCATCAGCGGTTTCTCCGGTTTGCGGTATTGGGCCAACATTTCCAGTTTCACGCCTTGCCTTTCGGCCTGGCAACTGCCCCTCGGACTTTTTCCAAGGTGATGGTAGTGGTGGCTGCCTTTCTCAAGCGAGAGGGTATCAGAGTTCACCCTTATCTTGACGACTGGATCATCAGAGTGGATTCGGCAGACGAAAGCCGACTTGCCACAGCCAGAGTTGTTACAGTTTTTCAGACTCTGGGCTGGGTAGTCAATATGCCCTAAAAGTCACCTAACCCCCTCTCAGTCTCTCGAGTATTTGAGGGTCCGGTTCGACACTGCTTTGGGGTTCATTTTTCTTCCCGACAACAGGCGTCTCAAGCTTCAAAATCAGGTCCGCCTGCGGATGTCTCGCCCTCGAGCTTGGGACTTTGTTCAGCTCCTGGGTTCGATGACGACCACCATAGAAGTGGTCCCCTGGGCAAGAGCTCACATGAGGCCGCTGCAGCTTGCTCTGCTTCAGCAATGGTCGCCGATTTCCCAGGAGTACCAACGCAGACTAAGGTGGCTTCCTGCAGCCCAGCGCAGTATGGATTGGTGGCTTTCCAACAGCATGCTGCGGCAGGGGATGCCACTGGGTCTTCTGTTTTGGTGTCATAACAGATGCCAGCCTTTCGGGCTGGGGAGCTCATTGCCGGCAACGCTATGCTCAGGGTATGTGATCCACCGCGGAAGCGGGATGGTCCATCAGTCACTTCGAACTGAGAGTGATATTCCAGGCTCTTCTGGCCTTCCACAGGACACTGAAGGGTCTTGTTCGAGTTTTGTCGGACGACACGACAGCAGTGGTCTACATCAATCGTCAAGGCGGCACTCAGTGCAGGGCACTGGCTGCGGAGGCATCTCAGATCTGTGACTGGGCCGAACGCCACCTAGAGCTGCTGTCCGCGGCTCACATAGCCGGTCAGAGCAACTTTCAAGCCGTTTTCCTCAGCAGACATCAGATTGACCCAGCGGAATGGGAACTGGCAGAAGAAGTTTTTCTTCAGATTTTTGCCAAATGGGGGACTCCAGACTTGGACCTCATGGCGTCCAGCGTAATCGCCAAAGTCCCTTGCTTTTTCAGCAGAAGGAGAGATCCTCGCTCGGCGGGGTTGGATGCCTTTGGATGCCCTGGCTCAACCTTGGCCCTTGGGCCTCCTGTATGTGTTCCCTCCTTGGCCCTTGATAGGGCGAGTGCCACTTCGGATTCGCCTGCATCGAGGATTGGTGATGCTCATCACCCTGGATTGGCTAAGGCGACTGTGGTCCACAGATCTCCGGCGGATGCTGGTGGACGTGCCTCTTTCTTTTCCTCAGGTTCCGAACTTGTTAGTTCAGGGTCCGGTGACTGTGGAATATCCTTGCCGCTTTGGTCTTTCGGCCTGGCTCTCGAGAGGGCGCAATTGAGGGACAAGGGCTTTTAAGGTTATTGCCACGCTTTTGCAGGCTCGCACGCGGTCTACCTCTGCGACTTATGCTCGGATCTGGCGCACTTTTGAGGTGTGGTGTACTCCAAAGGCTATCTCGCCGACACTGGCGACAGTCTCGCTTTTGCTAGACTTTTTGCAGGACGGGCTACAAAAGGGCCTGACCTACAATTCCCTTTGAGTTCAAGTGGCGGCATTGGTCTGCTTCCGGGGGAAAGTCTCCGGATTGCCCCTTGCTGCTCATCCGGATATTGTCTGATTTCTCAGAGGGGCGCTTCGTCTCCGCCGTCCTTTGCGGTCGCCCTGTCCGGCTTGGAACTTGGGGCTTGTGTTGAAGGCGCTCCAGCGATCTCCGTTTGAGCATCTTAAACGGGCTTCTGAGAAGGATGTGACTCTCAAGACAGTTTTTTTTTTTTTTTTTTAGATTTTTAGTGGCAATGATGTCAGCAAGAAGAGTGTATGAGCTTCAGTCTCTTCCCTGTCGGGATCCTTTTCTACAGTTCTCGGAATCCGGGGTAACTGTTCGTACGGTGCCTTCCTTTTTGTCACGGTCTCAGGCTCTCGGACACTGGAACAACGTGAGCCCTTGGGCTACTGTCGAGCAGCAGCAGACAAAATCCCCCAGCCAGGACTGGACAAATGAGCAAGGATGGAGCTGGAATCTGTAACGGACTTGGCTTGGCTGGACACAAATACTGGAACAGACTAGACTGGAATAACATTACTGGAGCAACCGAACTTCACCTGTGCTGACCACCGTTCCCCAGAGGTTGAGCCCTTAGGTGCAGGCGGCCTGCAGGACTTACAGGATGGAGCTGGTAGACAAGAAATGCTGGACCAGACTGACTGGAACGACAGGATTCTCACACCGGACACTGGATACTAAACAAGCTTGACTAAAACAGGATTCAGGACTCAGGATGCTCACACAGGGTATAGGATACTGAAACAAGCTTGACTGAACAGGGACTGATGGTAAGAGGGGAAAAGAACAAACAAGGCAGGCTAGGCAGGGCTGGGACAGGATTCAGGATTCTCAAGCAGGATTCAGGATTTACAACAAGCTTGGCAGAAACAGGATTCAGGATACTCAGGCAGGATACTCAAGCAAGAGTCAGGATCTACAAACAAGCTTGGCAGACACAGGATTTAGGATACACAGGAAGGGTGGGGACTGGAGCTAGAGACAAGCAGGGTCAGAACCAAAGCTGAAGGCTTGCAAGACAGAGACAAGTAGGAAGGGAACCGAAGCTAGGGATGAGCAAGTAGGATACAAAGCAACAAACACAGACAAACAAGAAAGTAATGGCAGAAGGCTGACAAGCAGCCACAACAGGGTAAAGCAGAAGAGCTTAACTGCATACAGATCAAACAAGAACAAGGCAAAGCAAGCAGGCAAGAAACAAAGCAAGGCAGAAATGCTACTAACAGCACACCAACTAACCTAAGGACCCTTGGCGTTGCAAAGGCAAACTAGAAAGTTCCCAGCTGGTTAATAAAGACAATCTCACAGCTGAGATCACCAGTAAGGGTGAGGCATAGTACCAAAAATCCCAAGCAAGGCTGGAAGGTCAAGACTGGACTGGAATGACTTCTAGAACATGCTTGAGAAACAGGAACAAGACAGTCCATAGCAACCACAGGGTCCGGCCACCAGAGGGCAAAGTGAGCACAGACATGGAAAATAGTCACAATCGTGACACGTTTTGCCTAAGGTGGTTTCAGCTTTTCACCTGAACCAGCCCATTTTTCTTTCTTCCTTTTGTAAGGAGGAGTTTCCAGACTCCTTTGGGCTATTGCGCCTTTTGGATGTCCGCAGGGCTCTGTGGCAGTATCTGCAGATGTCAAATGAGTTTAGGAATTCTGATCATTTATTTGTTCTGTTGGCAGGTCCCCGATGGGGGTTTCTGGCGTCTAAGGCCACTGTAGCCCGCTGGCTTAAGGAACTCATTTTTTCTGCTTATCTGCTTTCAGGGCGGTCGCCGCCTGAAGCATTTAAAGCGCACTCTACGAGGGCAGTGTCCTCTGTGGGCTGAAACGGGTGCCTTTTTTCTTCAAGAGATCTGTCGTGCGGCTACCTGGGCTTCTCAGCTCTCTTTTTTGTGTGGCATTACAGGCTGGATGTGGCAGCACGGCAGGATGCGCATTTTGGAGTGCAAGTGCTCGCTCGCGGAGTTGCCTGTTCCCACCCTACTTAGGGAGTGCTTTGGTACATCCCATCAGTTAATGGATTCATCTGCTGTTGATGACAAGGAAGGGAAAATTAGGTTCTTACCTTGATAATTTTCTTTCCTTTAGTCACAGCAGATGAATCCTTGATCCCTCCCTGTCTGACTTTAGTTTTTGTACAGGTGTTGCATACAGACATTGTGCCTCATCAGGAATACTTGAAGACAAGCTATCAGAGTTACTACATGCTGTTTTTATTGCAGGAGGTTGATAACGTCCCTCCTTTGTTTGATTATTGCTCCGGTTCAGGGGCATTTGTTCTCTGTGAGGAAAGTTTATTTTGCTTTTCCTATTCACTCTGCTTTGGAAATTTCATATACTGAAGGCAAAGGGGGTGGGGCGTCCAGGAACACCATGTGCTTTCAGTGTTCTCTATCTCCACCTGCTGGTAGGCGGATTCAACCAATCAGTTAATGGATTCATCTGCTGTGTGTAAAGGAAAGAAAATTATCAAGGTAAGAACCTAATTTTCCCTTATCATACAGCTGGCCAACACATTCCTCAATCTAACCCATCAAAAGCTACTTCCAGAACTCTCCAAGCATGAGTCCTAAATCCATTCATTGTGTGATGTCTGGGGTTCGCTCTTTCCAGTGTGTCTGTAAGTACGTACTGCTTCCACAATGTCTTCCACCAATACAGATAGAAGACCTGGACTGCAGCACACAGCACTGCCGTTGATCTACCGGGTCCACCCCTATGGTATATTTGAGGACAGTTTTTGAAAAACATTTGCACATCAACATGACCATTTACACAGATAAATAGGCTCTCTGAAAATTGCCTTGCTTGTAACAAGGGTGCTTTTTACCCACGTTTTTCTGGAGGCATTTCATGGACACGATTAGGTTAAGAGGCAGCAAGGCACTGATGGTCCCTTTTACTAAACTGTACTATAAGCACTTAATGCCTGGTTTAGTGTGCATTAACTGCTAAGGTGGAGCCACTGTAAGGGACTGTTGTATTTCTGCAATTAGTGCTTGACAAACCAGGTATTAAGGGCTTTTTGTGTCAGGGAGTGTGGCATGGGCAGAGTGGGTGTGGAAGGTATTTGGCAATTAACACACACACACTGCACTTACTACACACTAACTTCCTAATGTAGAATTAAGGTGGAACCACGTACTGCCTCCCAAATAGGAGGCACTAAGTGCTTCTGCATTAACTGGAAGGAGGTACCTCATGATAATTTGAATGTGAACGCAAGATCTGCAATTAAAATAAATAAGGTGAGAAAATCCCAGTAGGCACCATGTTAAAGTCTTGTGTTTAACTTCAGTAATTGCAGATTTTACCGCGATTTAGTAAAATGGCCCCATAGTATTGACCGAAAAATGTACCTGGAGGAAAAAATAATTTTGAAGTATGTATTTTCCATAAAAATTGAAGCAAAATCTATTGATAAAAGTACCTCTGGACTTAAAACCTGTCCACACAATTATGAAACTGCCCTCTCTGCCTAGGTTTAGCACTTTATCTTGAGTCCTGATATTACAGTACTAGAAATTCTTTGACCAAAAGCAAAAAAAAAAAAAGTTTGAAACTTTTTTTTTTTTCCAATTGGCATATTCTGAAAAGTTTTCTCTCAATTTCTCTTTTAATTAAAAAAAAAAAAACACTTAAAATGTCTGTGGTAATGCCCTCAGATTAGATGTTTCACTTTAAAGGTGTTTGTTTAAAATCTTTAAGCTAATGTTCTATACACCCTGTTTGGGGCGTATCCATGCCTGGAAAAGAACCGTCACTTGGTTTACCTTCACTTCTACCAGATCGTGTGGGCAAGGGGATAAAGCTAAACAGCATTTACCAATTAAATCCCATTTGTGGCATTTATCTTGTTAACCTGGATATTCCTGTGGGGAAAGAAATTCAAAGGAGAATTTAACTAGAAAAAAAATGCAGCAACTGGTGAGGTAGATTCACGATTAGGGGTTTTACAGGTCATACTGTAAGAATTGTAGAGAATTATTCCTTTTCTCTGTGAGGACAAAAGTGGTGACAGCATTTTAGTAATTAGTTGTTTTGGAGGTTTTCTAGTTAGAACATGGTCAATATTAAGAATTGATTTCTAGTGAATTGATAAGCATAAGCGTGAAACAAAACATTGCAAAAAAAATCCCTTGTACTAATAATCATGAAAGAAATTTTGGGAAATAAAACCAAAATTATTCTGATGAAGATGAAAATATGTCTTTGACCTTGCACGCACTGTTTCACTTCCTTCTTCACTGCAGACAGGGATGACCGCTCCTTTGGCAGGGATAGAGACCGTAACCGGGATTCTGACAAGGCAGATGTCTCAGACTGGAGAGCCCGCCCTGCCACAGACAGCTTTGATGATTACCCTCCTCGAAGAGGGGATGACAGCTATGGAGACAGTGAGTTCCTTTGGGTGGGTTATGGGGAATTTTTGTTTAAAATTTTTAGTGAAAGTTCAAAAGTTAAAATACAAATCTTACCTGCCTTGGTGAATCGGAAATAAGAGGCCTGTAGGGTAAACATGGCCACAAGGCTGGAGTGAGGATTTGATTAAACAAGCCTAGTGATAAGGTGTCGTGATATGAATTGAAAGGGGGAAGGCTCAGAGAATACTGCTTTCCTTTTTTTATGCCAGAAGAGTCGGTTATGTTTGCCTTCCAGCAGATGGATCCAGAAAAAAAAAACAGCTGCAGGAAATGACTGTATGGCAAGTAAAGCACTTGCTGTGCGGCCATTTCAAAGGGCTTGCCACAGTGGGTGCTCCTGCGCTAACCTGGCAGTGGCCGGGCAGCACACAGCACTGCCCGATTACCGCCAGGTACACTCAGTCACTGCAGGAATAAATATATTTTTGTGGCGCCGGATATGACTGAGTTCTAGTGGTGGGAAGTACTGCCAGGCTGCTGCGGTAGCCCGGCGGTACTTCCTATTTAGCGAGCAGTAAACCCACATTGGGCTTACTGCCACTTAGTAAAAGTGGCCCGTTATTAGCAAGTCTTCATACCCTTTTCCCCATAGTTTTAAAACTTGCATTTTCTGCCACAGCTTTAATAGTCCTCAGAAGGCACAGTAGGGCCTAGTTCAGTCTTAGGGAAAAAAAATGAGAGAGAAGCAAGCATTATTAACTAGTTTCCATAGTGCACAACCCATAGTTTTAAACTGAAACTTTCTGTAGAGGTAGAAACTTAACATCCAAGAGTATAAGAAGGTGTAATGGAAGATTTTAAAGATTCCTTTTCAACTCGTCTGTAACTGTCAGTATTCTCTGAAATTCCTGTTTTCTGACTAATCAATAATCTGGAAAAAGTCTTAACCTAATAAAAAAGGGGGCTTGGAACAGTGAGGCCAGAAGCTCATCTATGGGTAGACATATAGAAAGACCGTTCCTGGTCACGAGATTTCAGGTGTTCACTGACCGGGCTTCCCAGCTGATGACAAGAGCCTGAATGTTGTAATCCATGACCAGTGATGTATGTATATTATGATTGTTTATCATTGTTTCCCTCCAGTTATATAACCTGATCATTGTGTATATTTCTTAATCATTGTGTATCTAAGACAATAATGACTTATACACTCGCTGTTTGAAGTGAACCTCTAATAAAAGTCTGATTTACCCAATATGAATCCAAAAGAATCTGCAGTAATTTACTTTCTGAGCAGTCTCTATTGATTAAGTAAGCAGACTGTGCTTTTAGAGCAGAACAAAAGGATAGTAGCAAGGCTTAAACTGTCCTAAAAGAAAGTTATTTTCTGTTCTTGCCTGCTGGAGAGGTGGCACTGTGGGGTTTAAAAAAAGGTTTAGATGGCTTCCTAAAGAAAAAGTTCATAGACCATTATTAAAATAGACTTGGGGAAAATCCACTGCTCATTTCTAGGGTAAGCAGCATACAATGTACTGTGCTGTTTTGGGATCTTGCCAGGTACTTGTAACCTGGATTGGCCACTGTTGGAAACAGGATGCTGGGCATGATGGACCTTCGGTCTGTCCTAGTATGGCAATACTTATGTACTTATATCATCACTCCCCTTAAAGGGGGACTGGTGCTGTCTTCAGCTCCTCAGTATATCTCTGACTTCAGCAGATGGTGCTGTAGAAGCATGAAGATAACAGTTATCCGAATTAGAGTAATTGCTACAATGGCTATGTTCGGAGGTTTTCAACCCAGTGCTCGGGGCACACCCAGCCAGTTGAGGTTTCCAGGATATCCCTATTGAAATGGGGATATCCTGAAAACTTTGACTGACTGGGTATGCCTTGAGGACTGGGTTGAAAGCCCTTGACTTTGCGTATGAATTGCTCCCAATTTTGGCCCTGGAGGTTCCGATAATTGAAGTAAAGTGGCCAATTGGAAATATTGTGATTTATTTAAAATAGATAATTGGCACAGATAGCAAGCAAGTTTATCCAATAAGGGCCCCGTTTACTAAGCCGCGCTGTAGGCACGCTAGCGTTTTTTAGTGCATGCTAATGCTAGAGACACCCATATATTCCTATGGGGGTGTCTAGCATTAGCGCACACTGAAAACACAAGTGCACCATAGTAAACAGGGCCCTAAGTCCTTTTGGTAGCAAATTGTTAAAAAAAATATGTATATATTTTCTGTTATGCCACAACTAAGATAATTCCCGAGTAAGTTAGTTAGTTATATAGTATAAGTGAAACTTTGATAGAGCATGCACCAAGTTAGCCTAACATGATTATATTACTCAGGAAATGGTTCATGGTCTGTTAGACCTCAGGTCCACAAAGTTAAATCACTAACACCCCTAAAATTTAGATATGTGACCTGGTTCAGCAGCTGTGAGCAAGCTGCTCCTGGGAAGGTTGTAGGACCAGTGGAGCACAAACTTGAGTCTGGATGACACTGTAGGCAACAGTCCTTTGGGACTGATTTCCTTTCCCCTTTGGGAACAGAGTGCTAAGATTGGTAGAGGCCAGTCCAGAGAGCACAGGAATACTAAACATGGTGGTATAGGATCCCTACCCCTGCCCCCAACCCCCTTCCCACAGCCTTTGTGGAAGTTGTGTCTGCAGTGCCTACTGTCCTTCCTCACTCTTGGGAGGAGACCAGAGATATGTTCCCTCAGTGCTAGTTGATTGTTTTTAGAAGAGGAAAAAGTAAAAAAAACAAAATTAAGCCTTGTCTGCCTATGGCTCTGTGTCTGATTGGGACTTGATCAGGGAATCTAAGGGGAAGCACTCCCCTTGTTCCCTCCACTTGTTTTCAGTACGTGTGGGGAAGAAGGCAAGTGTCATGCTGCAGCTAGGTCATGGTAGTTCAGTGTGTCTGCTGACTGAATTGGCCTGGCAGGAAAGCAAGAAGGCACCCACTGGGTGAATGCAATCGGTTTTCTCTCCATTTGCTGGAAATAAAATGGAGTTGAACACTGCAGGTAAGCCATGGCAGTTAAGTGTTAGCTGGTACACTTGGCTTGGCCTGGGAGCAGGCAGGCAAGCAAGCAAGCAGGCATGAGTTAGGAAAGTGCAGTCTGCTCCGTCTCCACCTTTTTCAGTATATTTAGAATATGGGAAGTGGCATGGTAGCTCAGCGTGTATTCTGGTGTGTTTAACTTTGCTTTTGAGCAAGCAGGTATCAGATGAGTGGGGAATGTTAGGAAGTTTAGCACCTAGGCAAAAGTGAAGCTGCAGAGATTCCCTAGATTAAGCTGTGGCCTGTGTGATGTGTGTAGAGTTAAATGTGATTAGCACTCCTTTTTTTGATGGATTACCATAATTTTTTGTTGCCGCTTTATTCCAAAAATACATGTCTATCTACCCTCAGGCATAGCACAGCCTGTGCCGCTCCAGTTCTCTACTGAGTTAATGTTTCAGCAGGTGAAGCCACATACATATCAGAGCTCCGCTTTCCTCCCTAATCCCACCTATCTAGGAGAGCAATACTGGGAACAGTCTGCAAATCTGGATCTCTGCCCCTTTTTACAAGTAA
The DNA here is from genome assembly GCF_901765095.1 of Microcaecilia unicolor. Classification (NCBI taxonomy): domain Eukaryota; kingdom Metazoa; phylum Chordata; class Amphibia; order Gymnophiona; family Siphonopidae; genus Microcaecilia; species Microcaecilia unicolor. The sequence continues at coordinate 296,623,714 of NC_044033.1, read as the reverse complement.
CATTTTCCAGAGTGCCTTTAAGACCACATTAGGCTTATCTCTATAATAAAACTCACCCTCAACGTTCTGAAGACAACATTCTGAAGTCACTCAGTCACTCCCTGAAGGGTTCATGGATTCATGGTGGTGAAGCCACAACACTGACCATGTCTCTCTGCCCCGCCCTCGCATGACGGACCAATCAGAAAAAACACCCTCAACATTCTGAAACACAAAGGACCATCACAACACCGTTCCCAGGCAACACTAGGCAACGTAAGACGGACCAATCAGAGGAAACTACGTGACAATAAGGGAGGAGCATTCCCCAGCAGAATGGCTCATCTGTGCAGCACGGAGAGCACAGAACCACCGCTGGAACGAGAGAAGAATATTCCTGCTGTGGGTATGTGCAAAAAAGACCGGGGGGGGGGGAGAAATTTTTAAATGCCTAATGCCAGTACTGAAGAGTGCCAGAGGGCCCATAGCAAAGACTATATTTGGGATCGCTTGACATGGAGTCAGAGGAGCCGGAAAACAACGTGCCCGTCACCATCTGGGACGTGGGCGAACAGGACAAGCTGCGGCCCAGCTGGAAGTATTACCCGCGACCCAGCCAGCAACAAACAGCGACCAAGGAAGGGGGAGGAGTCGCTGGAGACTGGCTGCCAAACTAACGAAACAACCGCACACCGATGCACCACCTCCATCATTCAAAAGGCAACCACTCTTTCTTCAACAGAAATGCAAACTAATAATACAAAACAAAGAATACCCATTTTCTCACGCAGCTACAGGTAACTCCCCACCCCCTTCCTCTTCCCCTTTTGCCAAAGCGGCCATGCCCAACCATCCCCAGCCTCAGGCAAGCCGTCTCCCACCTCGGGGATTCCCTGAACACCTGGAAAAAGACTGCGCAGCTTCCCGCAGCGCATGTTCCAGCATTCCCCTGCAGCCGGCCTGATATGGACCGAACATATCAGATCACCACCCGATGGCCCGAGACCGTGCTCCTCTCCCTTCCGCCAACTTAAAACAACCATCCCCGTCCTCAGGCAAGCCGTCTCCCACCTCCAGGATGCCCAGAACCCCAGCCCAACGGAAAAGACGGCGCTGCTTCCCACAGCACATTTCTCTTCCAGTGTTCCCCTACAGCAGCCCTGAAATGGCCAAAAAATACCGACAGACCAAGAACGTGCTCCTCTACCTTCCGCCCATCTAAAACAACACTGCTGCCTCAGCACAACACAAAAAAAAAACGGAAAAAACAATCCACCACTCAGCAAAGGCTGACCCCCCCCTACAACCACATTTACATTTCACCAACAGAAAGACCCCCCTCCACAAACCTCCTTGACAGACAAAACCACACACAATACAACAGACACACACCCTCAAAACCACACAACAATCCATCCCACTTTGCCAGCATAGCACAGCACATCCCCCAACCCCCAAAGCAAAAAAAACAAAAAAAAAAGACACACATCAACAACCTGCACACACACACACAAAATAACTCTGTGACACATACACACACAAAAAAAACCACATGCTAGCGCCCGTTTCATTGGTTTTGGAAACGGGCCTTTTTTACTAGTAATGCATGAAAAAAGTCTGCTTCCTGGGAATAATTTAAAATAAATCCTGGATGCTTTAGCAGCACCTTCAAATTTCACTTTGAGCCCTTCCTAGACATAATCTGTGTCCTGCATGGAATAAAACCACAGGTTGATTTTTCACAATGTTTGGGGTATGGAGGAGATAGCTGTTTAACAGACATAGGGAGATTGCCTGCTCAGAAAGGGGAGGTTTTTTGAGAGAGAGAGATAATGCCTCAGTGGGGAGGTTTTTTGAGAGAGAGAATCTGGTGACCCCTATTTTCTAAGTCTTACTCTCTGAGTAACTCTTGGATGGACCAAGCAAGACATTAATCTGTAGGGGGATCATGTATTCCTGTGTGGTCACCCCCCCCCCCCCCCCCCCCCACAATGCTTCCTGATGTTTCTGACAGCTTGAGATGGGATCTCAGGCTATGATACCTGATTCTAGAATTAAAATGGCCAAGGATTTTTATATTCTCTTCCTGGTGAAGAGAATTAAGTATTGGGTCACCTGGTTTTTTTTGGTGGGGGGGGAGGCTTATGTAAAACCATAATTCTTGATTTTTAATATAAGAGGCTCCAGAGCAAGGTTAAACAATGGTGACGAGAGACATCCTTGTACAGCTGGGAAGGTTCTGACGATTGCCCATTCACTAATATACATCCTGTGGAATATCTGGCAGCATGCTTCAGCACAAGGTAGGAGAAAAAGTCTCAATCAGCGATAGATATATACAAACATCCATATACAAGAAACCCACAGACAAATGCAGCTACCTCCACAACTCCAGCTTCCACCCTTCACATACAAAAAGATCCATTATTTACAGCCAAGCCACAAGATACCACCGTATCTGTTCTGACCCAGGGGACTACTGAGCACTACAGTTATACATTACCCTTTCGTTGATTTTATTACCTCACCATCTCTCTTGTCCTCTTCCTCCCTCCTTGCTTTCTGCCTTCAACATTTCATTCCTTCCATTGTACCTTCCCCATTCTATCTGAGTTCATCTCGCCTTCATCGCCACTCCTCTCCTACTCTCCTCTGCACTCTTACTCCTTCTTCTCTCTGCTGGAGACATCAATCCTGGTCCCCCTCACCAACTCTCATCCTATTTGTGCAGGTCGCACCGTGTCCTCTCCAATCTCATCTCTATTCCTCTCCTCCCACCCTCTTCTCTGCCCTTCTCATGCACCCTATGGAATGCCCGCTCCATCTGCAACAAACTTTCCTATATCCATGACCTTTTTATCTCTCGTAGCTTCCATCTGCTCGCCATAACAGAAACTTGGCTCTGCCCTGAAGACTGCTTCAGTCGTAGCCCTCTGCCATGGTGGTTATCTCTTCTCCCATACTCCTCGCCCTGCTGGCTGCGGTGGTGGTGTTGGACTATTACTCTCACCCTCTTCCAAATTTCAATCTCTTCTGCCACCTCAGTCTCTCTGCTTTTCTTCCTTTGAAGTCCACTCCATCCGCCTATTCACTGCTTTGCCTCTTCGAATAGCAGTCATTTATCATCCCCCTGATAAGTCCCTTTCATCCTTTCTCAGCGACTTTGATGATTGGCTTTCCTTCTTTCATGATCTTTCTGCCCTCTCCCTCATCTTTGGTGACTTTAACATTAATGTTAATGATCCTTCCAACTCTTACGTTTCCCAGTTCCTCGCCTTAACATCCTCCTTCAATCTCCAACTTTGCTCCACTTCCCCCACTCACCAAAATGGTCACTGTCTTGATCTTATCTTCTTCTATAACTGCTCTCCCTCCAATTCCTTTGCCCTCAGATCTTCCCCTCTCTGACCATCATCTAATAACCTTCACACTTTAACTTCCTCCTGCCCAATCCCGTCCAATCTTAACCAATTTATCTAGGAATCTTCAGGCTATTGACCCTACTACCCTATCCTCCAGTGTCTCGAACCTCTTCTCTACCACTGCACCATCCAAATCTGTCAATGAAGCCGTCTCTTCCTACAATACTATTCTAGCCTCTGCCTTAGACACTCTTGCACCTCTCACGCCTGTCCTATAAGGCATACCAAACCCCAGCCTTGGTTGACCTCTAAAATCCGCTCTCTACGTTCCTTTGCCCGCTCCGCCGAATGCCTCTGGCTGAAATCTCGTGCCCTTGCTGACTTCATACACTTCAAGTTCATGCTGACCTCCTTCCAATCTGCTCTTTTTTGCTTGCCGAACAGGACTATTACATCCAGCTGACTAATTCTCTCGGCTCAAACCCTCAACTTCTCTTCGCCACACTGAACTCTCTCCTCAAGGTACCTCCATCTCCAACTCCCCCCTAACTATCTCCTCAGACCCTAGCTGAGTTCTTCCATGACAAGGTTCAGAAGATAAACCTCAAATTCTCAACCAAGCCTCCTCAACCCCTCCGTCCTTTTCCTCCTTTCCCGAAACAACACATCTTCTCTCCTCCTCAAAACGAACTACCTGTTCTTCTGATCCCATTCCTACCCACCTTCTTAACATCATCTCTCCTACTCTCACCCCTATCTGTCATATCCTCAATCTTTAACTTTCCACTGCGACCGTTCCTGATGCCTTCAAACATGCCGTGGTCACACCACTCCTTAAGTCTTCACTTGACCCTACCTGTCTTTCCAACTATTGACCCATCTCCCTCCTCCCCTTCCTCTCCATGATACTTGAACGTGCCGTTCACCGCCGCTGTCTTGACTTTCTTTCATCTCAAGCTGTTCTTGACCCACTCCAATCTGGCTTTCACCCTCTTCATTCAACTGAAACTGCACTTACAAAAATTTCCAACGACCTGTTACTGGCCAAATCAAAAGGTCTCTATTCTATCCTCATCCTTCTCGATCTATCTGCCGCTTTTGACACTGTTGATCACAGCTTACTCCTTGATACGTTATCTTCACTTGGATTCCAGGGCTCTGTTCTTTCCTGGTTCTCCTCCTACCTCTTGCTTCGCACCTTTAGTGTACACTCTGGTGGATCCTCTTCCACTTCTATCCCACTACCAATCGGTGTACCTCAGGGTTCTGTTCTCGGTCCTCTCCTGTTCTCCATCTACACTTCTTCCCTTGGCTCTCTATCATCCAATGGCTTTCAATACCATCTCTACGCTGACGACTCCCAGATCTACCTCTCTACCCCTGAAATCTCAACCAGCATCCAGACCAATGTATCAGCCTGCCTATCTGATATCGCTGCCTGGATGTCTCAACATCAACTGAAACTTAACATGGCCAAAATCGAGCTTCTCATCTTTCCCCCTAAACCCACCTCTCCTCTCCCCCCTTTCTCTATTTCTGTGGATGGCACTCTCATTCTCCCTGTCTCATCAGCTCATAACCTTGGGGTCGTCTTTGACTCCTCTCTCTCCTTCTCTGCTTACATTCAGCAGATTGCCAAAACCTGTCGTTTCTTTCTCTATAACATCAGCAAAATCCGTCCCTTCCTCTCTCAGCACTCTACTAGAACCCTTATCCACACTCTTATCACCTCTCGCCTAGGTTATTGCAACCTGCTTCTCACCGGCCTCCCACTTTTTAATTCCCTTACCTCTTAGTTGTTCTGTCTGTTTGCCTGTCCTATTTAGATTGTGAGCTCTTTGAGCAAGGACTATCTTTTCATGTATGGAGTACAGCGCTGAGTATGCCTTGTAGCGCTATAGAAGTGATAAGTAGTAGTAGGGACAGAGAGAGACACCTTGAAACCCTGACTGCATCCTTTGAACAGAAAGGCTACAACCTCAAAATCTCCAAGCATATTGCCTCCTCCCTCAAAACACCCAGGGAAAATCTGTTACAATACAAAGAAAAAAAAAGCCACAGACAGAATCCCCCTTATAGTGACATACAACCCAGAGCTGGAAAAATTAAGAAAAATCATAAAAGATCTGCAGCCTCTACTCCAGGAGGATGAATTACTGAAAGAGATATTCCCATCCCCACCAGTGCTGGCCTTCAGACAGCCACCCAAATTAAAACACAAGCTAATTAGAAGTAAGCTCCCAACACAGACTCAGAAAAGAATGGCACACATCCTTGCAATATATCCAGCTGCAAACTATGCCAAAACATTTTGCAGGACCCCACGGCCCTTCACAAAGGGAAGGGTAATTGTTTCATCTATACAAAACTTAATCTAAGCAAGTATGTTAGAAGTCAAGTATAAGGACATAGGTCAATGGAAAATCTATTACAAAGCATTTCTCAACTACCTTTAATAATAGACTAACATTTAAAGAATATGCTTTACCTTTCTAAAAGAAGACATCTATCACAAATACTGGTCAGTTCAGACCTTCTTTTAACCTCTCTTATCAAATGGCCTTTCTTTTGTCAATGCAATAGTCAACATCTCTATTTGTATTCCGTGGCCTTCCCCTACCTCAGCTAAGCTAGCATTTTATCAATAGCTCACTTAAGACGATTTCTTGCATTCATTTTACAGACATAAGTTTTAACTCCTCCTTTCCCAGTTCCACGGCAGCAACTCCAGAACTAGTTCCATGGACACGAGTGCACATGAGACCCTTGCAGAGACCTCTGGTTTCCCACTGGTCACCTTAGACCCATGACCTAGAACAAATTTGCTCTTTCCTTCTGCAAATGAAATGCAGTCTCACCTGGTAGTTGTGCACCATTAGTTGAGACAGATTGGAACTGAAGTCTCCACAATGGATGGTGGTGATTACAGATGCCAGTCTCAGTGGTTGGAGGGGCTGTTGTCAAGGCGAGTTTGCCCAGGGACCGTGGTTGACGGTGGAAAAGTTAGTTCATTTATAGCCCGCTAATACCATTCACATAGTTCATACAACTAAGATACTAAATCACAATAAGTCTAGAATGTAACAGTATTTCTCCGAGGACAAGAAGGCTGCTTGTTCTTACTGATGGGTTGATGTCCAACGGCAACCCCAGGCCCGGAATTCTTCCTAGCAACAAAGTTTGCTAGATCCCTCGTGCGTGCACCGCGCATGCGCGGCCATCTTCCCGCCCGTCGCATGAACGTGCCCCTCGGTATCTTTCTCCCCCCCCCCCCCCCCCCCCCCGCGTTCAGGGCGGCTGTTTTACGATCGCCCTGCACCTCAAGAGAGAGCCCCTTGCAATTCTTCTCCGTTTTTTTCTCTTGTTTTTGCGAGTACGCCCACTTGTTCTTTAAAAAAAAAAAGTTAGCAGTCTTCCCTTCCTTTTCTAGTTTTTCGGAAGTTTTTTTGTTTTCGTTTCGTGTGCAGTCCTGTTAGCCGACCGTACGGGGTTTTGGGGTTTTTTTCCCCTTTTTTGGCGCCATCGCGTCTTTTGATTTCGCCACCGCGATTTTTCCGTTGATGTCATCAAAGATTGCCAGCGGCTTCAAGAAGTGCACTTGGTCACTGATCCACATGCTTCATGTATTCAGTGTCTTGGGGTGAGTCATCGCCCCAACGCTTGTACTTTGTGCCGCGGTCTTAAAAAGCAGATTCGAGCATCGAGATTAGCTCAGTGGGGAGCACCTGTTCCAAGCTTCGCCCGGTTCTTCGTCGTCAGCAGTATCGAGATCGGCGGCGGCGGTGTCAATGTCGGCACCAGAGAGTGCATCAACATCCGGAGTGCAGGTATTGGCTGTCTAGCGACCATCTCACGCTGGCAGCAGTGGGCCATCGAGTGAGTCTCCACCTGCCTCGAGGGCTCCTGCGGTGGAGGCCCATCGGGACCGACCCTCTTCGGACCCAACCCCGGGGAGACTTAAGGATTCCACGTCTTCCTCGTCTGTACCGGGGGGGGGGGGGGAGGGAACCGAGAGTTCCAGGACGCCGAAGGATTCGACACCCGTGAAGCGTTGACGCCGGGAGGACCACTCACCCTCCATTCAGGCAGTGTCGATGCGCACTTCTCCAGACAGCCCGGTACCACCTCCTCAGCAGATTCGGGCTTCAACTCCTGCACCGACTCCCCAGCCTTTCTCTACAGCCACTCTTGACGAGCACCTCGAAGCCATTCTTCTAGGGATCCTGGGAAGGCTGCTACGATAGTCTGTTCTGGTACTTGCGGTGCTTGCACCTACGGTACCATCGATAGATGCGGCGGCTGGTTTCCCCGTTGACGTCGGTAGAGGGAGCTTCATCGCCGTCAGCAAAGGAGTCTTCTTCTCGTCACCATCATCGAGGACATCGCTCCTTGGCGTTTGAGACAGGCCTGGCTTTAGACTGCGGTCAGAGAGATCGTGTCTGATACCGAGGGAGAGGCCTCGTGGGAGGCAGAGGAGGACCCAGGATATTTCTCGGATGAGGAGTCTTGTGGTCTTCCTTCCCCCCGAGAGTTTGTCTTTCTCGTCTTTTGTCCAGGAAATGTCTACGGCCATTCCCTTCCCAGTGGTCACGGAGGATGAGCCCAGGGCTGAGATGTTCGAGGTCCTGGATTATCCTTCACCACCTAAGGAGTCATCCACTGTTCCCCTACATAAAGTCCTTAAGCAGACATTGATGGCGAACTGGATGAAACCACTAACTAATCCCACCATTCCTAAATAAATTGAGTCCCAGTACCGGATTCACGGGGACCTGGACTTGATGAAGACCCAGTTGCCTCATGACTCTGGAGTTGTGGATTCCGCTCTCAAGAGAGCCAGGAGTTCTAGGGATTACGCCTCGGCGCTCCCGGGGTGGGAATCTAGAACTCTGGCCTCTTGGGAGGAAGGCCTATCATTCTTCTATGCTCGTGGCCAAGATCCAGGCCTATTTGCTCTATATGAGCATCCATATGCGGAATAATGTGAAGCAACTGGCGGACTTGGTCGATAAGCTCCCTTCGGAGCAGGCCAAGCCTTTTCAGGAGGTGGTCAGGCAGCTGAAGGCATGTCGTAAATTCCTGTCCAGGGGTGCTTATGACTCTTTTGATGTGTGTAGGACCGCTGCTCAAGGTATAGTGATGCACAGACTCTCAGGGCTGCATGCCTCTGACCTGGACAATTGAGTCCAGCAGCGGATTGCAGACGCTCCTTGCCGGGGGGATAATATTTTTGGTGAGAAGGTCGAACAGGTGGTAGAACAGCTCCATCAGCGGGAAACCGCATTCGACAAACTCTCCCACTGGATGCCTTCAGCATCTACCTCTTCAGATAGACATTTTTATGGGGGTCGGAGGAATGCTCCCTATGCTTACAATAAATGCAGGTACAATCCTCCCCGCCAGCCTGCGCAGGCTAAGCTCCATCGTGCTCGTTCACGTTAACAGAGTGCGCCTCATCAGGCCCCTGCAGCTCCCCAGCAAAAACAAGGGACGGGCTTTTGACTGGCTCCAGGCGAGCATAGGTGACTTAAAAGTGTCTGTGCCGGACGATCTACCAGTTGGGGGAAGGTTGAAATTTTTTCACCAAAGGTGGCCTTTTGTAACCTCCAACCAGTGGGTTCTCCAAATAGTGCGGTGTAGGTACTCCCTCAATTTGACCTCCACTCCGCCAAATTGTCCGGCAGGAGCTCAGTCCTTCAGCTCCCACCACAGGCAGTACTTGCAGAGGAACTCTCTGCCCTTCTCAGCACCAATGCGGTCGAGCCAGTACCACCAGGGCACGAAGGGCTGAGATTCTATTCCAGGTACTTTCTTGTGGAAAAGAAAACAGGGGGTATGCGTCCCATCCTAGACCTGAGAAGCCTGAACAAATATCTGGTCCGAGAAAAGTTCAGGATGCTTTCCTTGGGCACCCTTCTCCCCATGATTCAGAAAGACGATTGGCTATGCTCCCTGGAATTAAAGGATGCTTATACCCACATCCCGATACTGCCAGCTCACAGACAGTATCTGCGATTCTGTCTGGGGACACAGCATTTCCAGTATTGTGTGCTGCCCTTTGGGCTTGCCTCCACGCCACGGGTGTTCACAAAGTGCCTAGTAGTGGTTGCGATGGCGCTATGCAAGCTGGGGGTGCATGTGTTGCCTTATCTCGATGATTGGCTGGTGAAGAGCACCTCGGAGGCAGGAGCTCTACAGTCCATGCAGAGGACTATTCAACTGCTGGAGCTACTGGGGTTTGTGATAAACTACCCAAAGTCCCATCTACGCCCAGTCCAGTCACTCAAATTCATTGGAGCCCTGCTGAATTCACAGATGGCTCATGCCTATCTCCCCGAGGCCAGAGTGTCCCAGCAGATCACAGCTCGGCAGATGTTGAGACTCCTGGGCCATATGGCCTTTACAGTCCATGTGACTCCCATGGCACGTCTTCACATGAGACCAGCTCAATGGACTCTAGCTTCCCAGTGGTATCAGGCTACGGGGAATCTAGAGGATGCAATCCGACTACCCGCCAGCTTTCGCACTTCACTCCGCTGGTGGACGATTCGCTCCAATTTGATCTTGGGACACCCATTCCAAATTCCTCAGCCGCAAAAGGTGCTGACGACGGATGCATCTCTCCTAGGGTGGGGAGCCCATGTCGATGGGCTCCACACTCAAGGACTGTGGTCCCTCCAGGAATCCGGTCTGCAGATCAACCTCCTGGAGTTGAGAGCGGTCTGGAACGCGCTGAAGGCTTTTAGAGATCGGCTGTCTTTTCAAGTTATCCAAATTTGGACAGACAACCAGGTTGTGATGTACTACATCAACAAGCAGGGGGGCACCGGATCTCGCCCCCTGTGTCAGGAAGCCGTTGGGATGTGGCGTTGGGCTCGCTAGCATGGCATGCTTCTCCAAGCCACGTACCTGGCAGGCTTAAACAGTCTGGCCGACAGATTGAGCAGACTCATGCAACTGCATGAATGGTCACTCAATTCGAGTGTGGTACGCAAGATCTTCCGGAAGTGGAGCACCCCCTCGGTGGATCTTTTCGCCACACAGACCAATCACAAACTGCCTCAGTTCTGTTCCAGGCTTCAGGCCAAGACAGGCTAGCGTCGGACGCCTTCCTCCTGCATTGGGGGAATGGACTTCTGTACACGTATCCTCCCATACCTTTGGTGGGGAAGACCTTGCTGAAACTCAAGCAAGACCACGGCACCATGATTCTGATTGCGCCCTTTTGGCCATGCCAGATCTGGTTCCCTCTTTTTCTGGAGTTGTCGTCCGAAGAACCGTGGAGATTGGAGTGTTTTCCAACCCTCATCACTCAGAACGAGGGGGCGCGTCTGCATCCCAACCTTCAGTCTCTGGCTCTCACGGCCTGGATGTTGAGGGCGTAGATTTTGCTGCCTTGGGTCTGCCTGAGGGTGTCTCCCAAGTCTTGCATGCTTCCAGAAAAGATTCCACTAAGAAGAGTTACTTTTTCAAGTGGAGGAGGTTTGTCGTCTGGTGTGACAGCAAGGCCCTAGAACCTCGCTCTTGTCCTGCACAGACCCTGCTTGAATACCTTCTACATTTATCGGAGTCTGGTCTCAAAACCAACTCAGTAAGGAATCATCTTAGTGCGATTAGTGCTTACCATTACCGTGTAGAGGGTAAGCCTATCTCTGGACAGCCTTTAGTCGTTCGGTTCGTGAGAGGTTTGCTTTTGTCAAAGCCCCCTGTCAAGCCTCCTACAGTGTCATGGGATCTCAACGTCATCCTCACTCAGCTGGTGAAACCTCCTTTTGAGCCACTGGCTTCTTGCCATCTGAAGTACTTGACTTGGAAGGTCATTTTCTTGGTGGCAGTCACTTCAGCTCGGAGGGTCAGTGAGCTTCAAGCCTTGGTAGCCCATGCTCCCTATACCAAATTTCATCATAACAGAGTAGTCCTCCGCACTCACCCTAAGTTCCTGCCAAAGGTGGTGTCTGAGTTACATCTGAACCAGTCAATTGTCTTGCCAACATTTTTTCCCCGCCCTCATACCCGCCCTGCTGAACGTCAGTTGCACACATTGGACTACAAGAGAGCATTGGCCTTCTACCTGGAGCGGACAAGCCCACACAGACAGTCTGCCCAATTGTTTGTTTCTTTTGACCCCAACAGGAAGGGGGTTGCTGTCGGGAAACGCACCATCTCCAATTGGCTAGCAGATTGTAAGCTCTCCTTTAGATTGTAAGCTCTCTTGAGCAGGGACTGTCCTTCCCCATGTTTAAACTTGTACAGCGCTGCGTAACCCTGGCAGCGCTATAGAAATGCTAAGTAGTAGTAGTAGATTGCATTTCCTTCAATTACACCCAGGCTGGGCTGACTCTGGAGGGTCAAGTCACGGCTCACCGTGTTCGAGCCATGGCAGCGTCAGTGGCCCATTTGAAGTCAGCCACTATTGAAGAGATTTGCAAGGCTGCGACGTGGTCTTCAGTCCACACACTCACATCTCATTACTGCCTCCAGCAGGATGCCCGACACGACAGTCGGTTTGGGCATTCGGTGCTGCAGAATCTGTTCTGGGTTTAGAATCCAACTTCACCCCCACTAAGCACAGTTTTATTCTGTTCAGGCTGCACTCTGTTAATTGTTCTTCATAGGTCAATTTCTGTTATGTCCTCGCCGTTGCGAGACCCAATTGACCCTGTTTGTTGTTTTGAGTGAACCTGGGAGCTAGGGATACCCCAGTCGTGAGAACAAGCAGCCTGCCTGTCCTCGTAGAAAGCGAATGATACATACCTGTAGCAGGTGTTCTCCGAGGACAGCAGGCTGATTGTTCTCACCTACCCTCCCTTCTCCCCTTTGGAGTTATTTCTTATTCCTTTGCTTTTTACTTAACTGAGCGGGAGCGGTCGCGCACGGGCGGGAAGACGGCTGCGCTTGCGCGGTAGGCGTGCCCCGCGCGTGGGACCTCCTGCAAGACTTTTTCCGGTTGGAAGGGGCTGCCGTAGACGTCACCACAGTCGTGAGAACAGTCAGCCTGCTGTCCTCGGAGAACACCTGCTACAGGTATGTCTCATTCGCTTGTCGGGGTCACATAGGCAATATTTGCACAGAAAAAGCTCTGGTCTAATTCCAAAAGTCAGTAACCATCAAGTCTTGGAATTGGACCAGAGCTTTTTCTGTGCAGGTATTGCAGTACTTGCATTGAATCTATGCATGTATTGTGGAAACCTACTGGGCTCATTTTCAAAAGAGAAGGACACCCATCTTTCGACATAAATCGGAAGATGGGCATCCTTCTCACGGGGTCGTCCAAATCAGTATAATCGAAAGCCGATTTTGGACGTCCCCAACTGCACTCCGTCGCAGGGACGGCCAAAGTTCAAGGGGGCGTATCGGAGGCGCAGCGAAGGCGGGACTTGGGCGTGCCTAACACTAGGACGTCCTCTACCCATAATCGAAAGAAACAAGTACGTCCCTGACTAACACTGGGACGACTTTACCTGGTCATGTTTTTCTTACAACCAACAACCGCAGAAACAAAAGAGGTTCAAAATTTCCACAAAAGTCCAACACAAAAAAAGAAACAGGTGGAAAAACAACTTCAAGAGATCAATCCAAGACAAGGGGTGAGATGCTCCAGAAAAACTTTATTAGGGACCCAACACGGTCCATGTTTCGGTTTTAAAAAAAAACCTTCATCAGGGGTCTATAAAATAACAACAAAACATATATATAATTAAATAAAAAATTAGATAAAAACAAATTGGATTAAGTATATTACAACAAATATAAAAACTTAATATAAAAAACGTAATATTAAAAATATTGATCATTCTTTATATAAATCAAAATTTCTGACATAGAATCTGATATATTGACTAAATCAATACATAAACTATTGCTATACCATCAGACAAACAACGTAGAGAGCAAAAGGTAAATAAACTATATATAATTTAATTAGCATTATAAAAACCTATTTCCAAAAGTATTATATATAAAAAAAAAATACAGACATATAATAAAATCCAATGAATCAATACATAATTATGTATGATATGTAGCAGAACAGATTTCTTTAAATGGAAGAACTGATAATAGATATCATGTATTTAATAGAAAGCAATAACATGCTGAATGAAAAGCAAATAACAGAGAGTCAACAGCAGAAAATGTCTTAATACATACATATTAAATAGGAATAAGGATAAGATTAGAGATAAAATTGAAATAAAATAAAATTAAACATACCAATCAGTAGTTGCACAGAGGATATACTGACAGACAAAGGAGCTCATAAAATGTAGTCTCTATAAAAATTTTTATGTGAATGAAAAGAATAACAAAAATTATTAAATATTGAAAAAATAATAAATTATATCAAAACGTTTAACGACCAATATAAGAGTTCAAATAGTTGTTGCTTAAAAAATCTTGTTAAATATTAAGATCTATATCATGATAACAGCAAAATAATAAACATTACAAAAATAAGACAAATATTTTAAAAAAGAGTCATATTTAATAGGAGATGCATGATTGAAAATAAGGTATGAATCCAACATCTATACAAAATCATAAGATAGAAATTAAATTTAAAAATGATAGTGTTATTAAAAATTTTTGTGTGTATCCAAGTATCTATGTAGAAGTACATACAAATAATTTTTGGTAGTATTATCACAAAATCTATCAAGAGCCTAGCCGTCAAAAAAAGGCCCAGCCGTCAAAAAAAGGAAAGGAAAAGGGAGTTTACACTCACACACCCCACAAAGAGCGAAAGGAAAAAGGAAGAAAGACTGCATGTCAACATGAGTAGTATCTTATATTCCAAAATGTACTAGCGTGTAGAGTATAAATGAATATATATATATATATATATGCACATCCTTAACGATGGAAGCGCCAAGGGTACTAACAAAAAAAAGGTGGTAACGCGTATAGTTATCAAATTATCAAAATAGAAACAAACTAAAAAATATATTAAAAAATTTATTAAAAAATATATATTGCTGATGCTGTGTCAGGCAGTCATGATGGTTTAATAAAAAGAGAATATTATCTCGTATCAACAGATTCAATTTAAAAAGGTACTAAAAACAAGTATTAAAAACATTGGCGCCAAGATTCACCCAATACTAATGTGTAAAATATAAATGAATATAGATATATACGTCCCTAATGGTAAAAGCGCCAGAGGTACTAGCAAAAATAAGACATATTAATAATATAACTATCGAATTATCTGAATGAAAACTAACTAAAAATATATCAGTAATGCCGTATGGGGCAGTCATGATAAGCTAAATAAAATCAAAAAGGAAAAATACCTTACCTTAAATAAATTAGAAAGTGTTGCCTCGTACCAACAAATTCAATATGAAATAGTATTGAAATGACCAGATGACCACCGGAGAGAATCGGGGATGACCTCCCCTTACTAACCCCCTTCCCACCCTCAAAAAACATCTTTAAAAATATTGATTGCCAGCCTCAGATGTCATACTCTGGTCCATCACAGCAGTATGCAGGTCCCTGGAGCAGTTTTAGTGGGTGCAGTGCACTTCAGGCAGGCGGACCCAGGCCCATACTCCCCCTCCCCCCCCCCAACCTGTTACATTTATGGAGGAAACAGCGAGCCATCCAAAACCCACCAGAAACCCTCTGTACCCACATATAGGTGCCCCCTTCAGCCGTAAGAGCTATGGTAGTGGTGTACAGTTGGGTGGGGTTTTGGGGGGCTCAACACACAAGGTATGGGAGCTGTGTCCCTGTGAGCATTTTATGAAGTCCACTGCAGTGCTCCCTAGGGTGCCCGATTGCTGTTCTGGCATGTCAGGGGGACCAGTGCACTACAAATGCTGGCTCCTCCCATGACTAAATGGCTTGCATTTGGTCGTTTCTGAGATGGACGTCCTTGGTTTCCATTATCACCGAAAATCAGAAAGTACCAAGTCTAGGGACGACCATATCTAAGGACGACCAAATTTCAGGATTTGAGCGTCCCTGACCATATTATCGAAACGAATGATGGACATACATCTTGTTTCGAAAATATGATTTCCCCGTCCCTGGATGGGGACATTTTGCGAGGACATCCAAATCGAAACGAGTATGTTCCTTTCGATTATGCCCCTCCACGTAACCCCTGATGAAGGTTTTTTTGAAACTTGGCCAGGTTGGGTCATGCTCCATTAAAGTTGACATTTGGATAAACTCTTGCAGCGTTTGTCCTTCCTTGGATTGCTGCTGCTGTTTGGTTGTCTGTTCTTCTGCAGGAGGCTGTTTGTTTCTGATACAGTTTCATAAAAATATGTCAACAGCAATGGAACAATAGCTTCACAGTAAGGAAAAATTTGGACTTACCAGTTACTTCTTTCCTTGAGTCCTTCCAGACCAGACCATATGCCAGACCCTCTACAGGCAGATGGAGCCAGAGAAAAACAGCGCAGAACTGATTTCACTACCCATATGTTTGTCCTTCCTTGGATCGCTGCTGCTATTTGGTTGTCTGTTTTTGAAACTGTATACCAGTGGCTCTCAACCCGGTTCTCAGGTCACACCCAGCCAGTCAGGTTTTCAAGATACCCGCAATAATATGCACAAGGCAGTGCATGCGAATTTATCTTGTGCGTTTTCATCGTGGATATCTTGAAAACCAGACTGGCTTGGTTGTGTAACAAGGACTGCTTTGAAAACCACCGAGCTATACTGATTACTGGTGAGTGTTTTGTTAGGCCGGAAACGTTCTCTTCATTTCCTCATCACTCTCAATTGTGACTGTGTATTAGTTCCCAAGCCTGCAAATTCAAAGGTGACAATAAGGAGGGTGACACTTCATCTGCACTTTAACCTGACACCTGTCTTCCTTCACAGGATATCGAGGTGACCGTTATGACTCGGACCGGTATCGAGATGGTCCTCGCAGGGATGGAGATCGGTATGATAGAGATCGGTATGACCGAGGTCCTCGAGATCGTTACGATGACAGAGATCGCAGGGACTATGACCGAGGTATGCAGCTGCCACTTTGGATTTTAAAGGTCATTGTGTTAATGTTAGGACCTGTGGGGCAGGGAAACTATGAAAGATGCTCAACATTCATCTGACATAGGGTCTGTTTTAATTTGGTCTGTCTAGTTTCTTTTTAGTCTTACACCCCTTCCATTGTTGGGGTAAAATCATTTTGACAAAGATTGAAAATCAAAATCTATCAAAATCAGTAAGCCAACTGTGATTTCAAATCACAGTCAATCCACAAATAATTTGAAATTGAAAATTGTCTTTTGAAACATAATAAATTGATCTAAAGCTTGTTTTGTTTCAATAGTAGCAGTTTCTCAAACATGTGATCTGTTAGACTGTGCAATGTGATCTTCCACTAAACAGTCATTCCACTGGAGCTGATGAAGGGAGCATTGTATTGATTCTAATGAAGAGTTTCTTTATATCAGCGAATGAATGCAAACTATCAACTGAAGAACGTTGATTGACAAGGTAGCTCATAGCCTGGAGTTTAAAGTAACAGAAGAGTTTGGAGTTCCTCTGCTCCCCTCTGCTGCTGGCTTGATGTAACCATAGTCATTGTTCAGTCTTTCTGTGGATTGACTCGTGGGTTGGCTGACTGATGTTAGTCCTCACAAGTGTCATGAAATGACTGGGTGAACTCTTCTCTTTATTTCCTGAGGAGCCCACTTCAGTTTGTACTGACACCAATGGCTGCAAGAAAGGCACCTCTTATGGTTGCATCAGTCATGTCATTTGGATCAAAGGCCAGTAAATGCTTGATTAGAGTTTCAATTCTAGACAGTGCATTCACCAGTGGAGTACAGTACTGAAAATCGTCTTAAGCTAATTTCCTAAGTTTAAAACGAAGCTGAACTATCTTTGGCAGTTAATATGCCATAGAAACATTCATGGTCTCCCCCTGTCTTCTAAACAATGTGCTAGTGGTTCCATAGCTTTTGCTTATTCTTTCAAAAATTACAACTCCACACAACTCAATTTCGACAGTCCCAGCTTTTCACAGATTCCAGCTAGCTTATCACTCAACTTAAGCAGTTTAACTACTGCATCATATATTGAATTTTATATAGTTGGGTATGGTATTTATTTATTTAAACATTTTTATACCGCACAATCCAAAGGTTCTCAGTGATTAACAAAATATACATACATAAAATCAAAAACATTGATTCTTACAAACTTAAAACTAAAACAAAAATCCAAAAGAAAAAAAATTCAGGCTTCATTCTGATCACTCAAATTGAGTTATTTCTGCCAACTCAGTTGTAATCTTCTGCTACTACATACGCTTGTATAAAGAGATATTGTGTTTGATTTGGTGCTTCAAATTGCATCATTTCATAATGGCTGATATCACTTACATTTTCATTACAATCATCAGAATCAACCGTCACGTACTCTTTTCTCCAAGAACAAGCAGGCCATAATTCTCACAGTTGGGTAATGCAGTCCCGCGTTGCCCAGTCCGGAGCTTATGATAAGCTTTACAAGAGCCTTGTGGAGAGCAAGACACTGTCCTCCGTGCATGCGTTAGTGCCTTCCCGCCCACCATGAGAGCACGGTTACCACAGTTATTTTTCTACAACAGTGAAGAGTGGCTGCTTTTGTAAGCGGCTCTTTGTCCAGTCCGGAAAGAGCTTTTTGGTGCCTTTTGGCATGTTTTTTCCAGTGTTTTGTTGTATCCGGATCAGGTCCCCTTTTTTCTCTCCCTGTACAGTTTTAGTTTCTTTTTCCCAATGTTAAGTTTTCTTTGTTTTCCGTGTCATTAGGCTGCGTTTAGGCCTTGATTTTGGCCAGGTTTTTCCCTTTCTATCTCTGGCACCTTGCCTTGCCCTTTTTTCGGGCACCATTGCTTTGTTTGATTTGACTGTGGAGGTTTTTCCGTCAATGTCCACTCAAGTTTCCAGTGGCTTTGAGCGCTGCAATGGGACCATCTCTACTACTACTACTTACCATTTCTATAGCCCTACTAGACGTACGCAGCCCTGTACACTTGAATATGAAGACAGTCCATGCTCGACAGAGCTTACAATCTAATTAGGACAGACAAAACAGGATAAACAAGAGCTAAGGGAATATTAAAGTGAAGATGATAAAATAAGGGTTCTGAGCAAGTGAATAAAGATTAGGAGTTAAAAGCAGCATCAAGAAGGTGGGCTTTTAGCCTAGATTTGAAGACAGCCAGAGATGGAGCTTGACGTACCGGCTCAGGAAGTCTATTCCAGGCATATGGTGCAGCAAGATAAAAGGAACGGAGTCTGGAGTTAGCAGTGGAGGAGAAGGGTGCAGATAAGAGAGATTTATCCAGTGATCGGAGTTCCCGGGGGGGGGGGGGGGGGGGGGGGGAGAGAATGTAGGGAGAGGTGAGAGTGGAGAGGTACTGAGGAGCTGCAGAGTTTGAACTGTATGCAGAAACGGATAGGAAGCCAGTGAAGTGACTTGAGGAGAGGGCTAATATGAGCATAACGACACCGGCGGAATATTAGTCGTGTAGCAGAATTTTGAACAGATTGAAGAGGAGAGATATGGCTAAGTGGGAGACCTGTGAGAAGCAAGTTGCAATAGTCTAAGCGAGAGGTGATGAGTGTGGCTGAGGGTTCTGGTAGTGTGCTCTGGCAAGGACACCCATTCTTGGTGTCTCCAGTGTTTAGGGTCCACCTATAGCCCTGCTAACTGTATTCTGTCTTCAGATGAAGAAGCAGACCCAGGTTGCCAGAGAGGCTCAACATGAATGAGTTTTTGAAGCCAGGTCCAATTATTCGACATTGAGTGCTGCATTGGGAACGTCGGTTCGCATGTCTGCTGCTAGACCTATTGACACTGGGGGAGCGGTAGTGGTTCTCCACCTGTCTCAATGCCAACTGCTAGGCAGGGCCCCTGGGACCATCCACAGTAAGACCCAACCCCGAGGCGACGTGAGGAATCAACGTCGTCCTCAGTGGCACCAAAGAGCCTCGATGCTGAGCTTTGAGCGAAGGCCAAGAAGCATTGGCATCGATCGTCCTCGACAAATAGTCCTGGGAGATCCAGGACATCGAGGGATTTGGCACCTGAGAAACATCGGCATTGGGAGGACCACTCCCCCTCGATTTCAGAGGTGTCACTGTGTCAGTCTCCCAGCTTCCAGGACTCGGCTCCCGTTTCTGCCCTCTCAGTTCCGCAACCTGTCTCTGAGCCAGATGGCTTCTTGCAATGGTGTGCATCTACATCGGGGGTGCTTGCGTCTGCCCTGCTGCCCGTTGCCTCCCCGCTTGGCCCTCAGCCTTCGGTGCAGCATCCAATGCTGGTGTCACGTTTGGCTCCTGTGTCAACTGCCACCCAAGCCGGTACCCCTTTGATGTCGGTGGAGAAAGCTTCATCGGAGACGAGGTGGGGGCCGACTCCTTGATGCCCTTCTTTAGGACTTGGTTCCTCTAAGTTGAAGCAGGCTCAATCTCAGCCCTCCCATGTGGAGTTTGACTGACACCAATGAGGATCACTTATGGGTGTCTGAGGAGGATCCATGGTACCTATGGCATCCCCTCTGAACCCTCTCTGAACCCTCCCCTCCACCTGAAAAGAGAAAATCTCCTCCAGAGAGCATTATGTTACCTCTTTTGTGAATGAAATGTCTGAGGCCATTCCATTACCTTTGGAGGTGGAGGTCGAGCCCAGGGCCAAGATGCTCAAGGCTCTTGACTGTGAGTCTCTTCCTAGAGAGGCCGTGACTGTCCCTCTCCATGTTACTCCAGGAGGTTCTCGTTCGGAACTGGGAGTCCTCTCTGTTGGTCTCTATCCTGCCCAAGAAGATCGACACTGTGTGCTGGATCCACAGCATACATTGATTTGATAAGCCCCAGTTGCCTCCTCATTCCATGGTGGTGGAATCCGCCCTCAAAAGAGCCAGGAGTTCTTGAGACTATGCTATGGCGCCCCCAAGCAGAGAAGCTAGGACCTTGGACTTGGGAGGAAGATGTTCCAGGCCTCTATGCTCATGTCCCGCATACAATCTTACCAGCTGTGTACGAGCTTGTACTTGCAGAACTCAGTTCGCAAGTTGCTAGAGTTGGCTGACTCTCTCCCATCAGTGCAGGCTTCAGTCGCTCCACCAGTTGGCAAAGCAGCAGAAGCCGTGTCATAAGTTCTTGACCAGGGACACCTATGACACTTCTGATGTGACATCAGGATCTCTGCCCAAAGTATAGGAAGACTCTCCTGATTGCGTGTTCCTCACTTGGAACCAGCGATTCAGAAGAGATTGGCGGATGCCCCATGCCAGGGGAATAACCTTTTTGGAGAGAAGGTCGAGGAGGTTGTGGAACAAATCAAGAAACATACTGATATCATATCTTCTCTCTCCCGTCAGGTGCCCTCTTCATCCGCCTCCTCACCTAGGAGATCTTTGGGCAGGTCAAGCAGGGGTGCCTACTATTCTGAGACATAGGTACGCCATCTCCTCTCACCCACCTGCTCAGGCTCAGTCCCAGCGAGCTCATTCCCATCAACAGCATGGCCTAAGGGGCCCCCCTGCTGCTCTCCAGTCAAAGCAAGGGATGAGCTTTTGACTGGCTACAGCAGAGTATAGCAGCTGTCAGTGTCTGTCCCGGATGACTTGCCAGTCGGGGGAGACTGAAGTATTTCCATGAAAGGTGGCCCCTTTTAACCTCCGACCAGTGCCTAAACCTCGGACAAGACTGCGGAACCATGATTCTGATTGCGTCTTACTGGCCTCAGCAGATCTGGTTCCCTCTTCTTCTGGAGTTGTCCTCCAAAGAATCGTGGCGATTGGAGTGTTTTCCAACACTATCACACAGAATGAGGGATCTCTCCTGCATCCCAACCTCCAGTCTCTGGCCCTCACAGCCTGGATGTTGAGAGCCTAGAATTTGATTCCTTGGGTCTTTCAGAGGTTGTTTCCCAGGTCTTTCTGGCTTCCAAGAAAGATTCTACTAAGAGGTGGTACTCTTTTAAATGGAGGAGGTTTGCTGTCTGATGGGAGGACAGGGCCCTGGATCCCCTTTCTTGTCCTACACAGACCCTTCTTGAATACCTTCTACATCTATCCGTCTGGTCTCAAGACCATATGGGTTCACCTTAGTGCAGTTAGTGCTTATTAGCATGTAGAGGGTAAGCCTATCTCTGGACAGCCTCTAGTTGTTCACTTCTTACGAAGTTTGATTTTGTCAGAGCCCCCTATCAAACCTTCGACTCTGTCATGGGACCTCAACATTGTTCTCACCCAGCTGGTGAAGGCTCCTTTTGACCCACTGAATTCCTTCCAGCTGAAGTACTTGACCTGGAAGGTCATATTCTTGTTGGCTGAGGCACTAGTAATGGATGCACCTTGTTCTAAGTTTCATCACAGCAGAGTAGTCCTCCGCACGCACCCAAAGTTTCTGCCAAGGGTTGTCGGAGTTCCATCTGAACCAGTCGATTTTCATGCCAACAGACATTTTTTCCACATCCTCATACCCTCCCTGGCGAGAGTGCCTTTGCACACCTTGGATTGCAAGCGAGTATTGGCCTACTAGATGGAGCAGACAAAGCCACACAGACAGTCCACCCAACTTTTTGTTTCTTTTCATCCAAACAGGATGGGGGTTGCCACTGGGAAATGCACAATCTATAATTGGCTGGCAGATTGCATTTCTTTTACTTATGCCCAGGCTGGGCTGGCCCTGGAGGGTCATATCTAGGCTCACAGTGTTGGAACCATGGCTGAGTGAGTAGCCCATTTGTCTTCAGCCTTCATCGAAGAAGTTTGCAAGGCTATAACCTGGTCTTCAGTCCACACATTTTACATCTCATTACTGCCTTGAGCTGGATAGCAGAATCATCAGTCGGTTCAGGCAGACAGTACTGCACAATCTGTTTGGGGTCTAGAATCCAACTCTTTCCCTACCCCCCCCCCCCCCCCCACCCCGGTCCATTTTATTCTGTTCCAGTCTGCCCTCTCAATCTAGTTTCAGGTTAATCTGTTATGTCTTCGCCATTGCGAGGCACAATTGACCAACGTTTGTTGTTTTTGGTGAGCCTGGATGATAGGGATACCCCAATTGTGAGAATTATGGCATGCTTGTCTTCGGAGAAAGCAAAGATACTTACCTGTAGCAGGTATTCTCCGAAGACATCAGGTCTTATATTCTCATAGACCCACCCGCTTCCCCTTGGAGTTGTTTCCTTTTCTTTATTTTTATGCTGTAGAACATAAGAGTAGCCATACTGGGTCAGACCAGTGGTCCATCTAGTCCAGTATCCTGTTTTCCAAACAGTGGCCATGCCAGGTCACAAGTATTTAACTTTGGTAACCACATTCTTGCGGCGAGCGTGAAGGGTAAAAGAGCAATTCAAATAGAAATCAAAATCATACAAAATGTTAAATTTGTCATTTCAATTTACTTGATTTGAAATTATACCCAACACTGATCCACTCACAAGTTCATCATAAAATTATGAATATGAACATTATGAAAGCCTTTGAGTGTACATGCAGATTAGAATGAAACTATAGGGGATATTTCTATAAAAGTGTGCCTATATATAGGCATCCATAGGGTGTCTGATAGGCTTGTATTCAGTAAAGGAAACTAGGTGCATACTTTCCGTTATAGAATACTGTTATAGTGGGATGTATGCAATTAAGTTAGGCTATGATATGAACATAGCCTGTAGTATTCTATAACATGTGGCCCTGCCCAGAGGCCAGCCATGTGTATGCTTACCTGTAAAATACATGCTATTGCAGATATGCATATATTTACAGAATTGTGCATAGGCACATTCATGAAATGTATACGTATGCACACACAATGTATTTATATGTTAGTATTCTGAACATTTACACATGTAACTGGTTCATATAAATGTTAGTACCTGCTTTATAGAATTGCCCCCATAATCCCCTGAATTCTATATAGCGCGCCTAGAGATCCTCACCAATGATGCACAACTTGATTGACTTAATAAGCTAATGAGCTCTGATAACAAGCAATAATGAGCACTATTTGGCACTGATTAGAATTTAGGCGTATTCTGTAACAATGAGCGCTAAACTTATTAATGCGTGCAGGCAAAGGGGCATGGTTATGGGTGGAGAAATGGGTGTTTCATGGGCATTCGAAATTTACGCACCTACTTATAGAATATGGCCCAGTGCTCCTAAATCTATGCGCTGAGATTTATGCCACATTTTTGTTGCTGTAAATGGATGCACGTAGATTTAGGTACTGAAATATCAGCTAATCATATTCTAGATGTAGGCACTGATTTTAGAACATGCTTAGTCGGCACTGATTTCAGCACCGTTTATCTGTACCGTATATAGAATCTCCCCCAGTGTGTTTAAGTTCATAGGACTACTTTCTTTAATTGTTTTAATATAATGTTCATGGACAGGCATGCATTTGTGTTTTCCATTCCTTCTTGCATTTTATTCTGAGTTTGACAGTTTTTTTCCTTAATTGGCTTTGTTTCTACTGGGCTGTAGCTCTAGCGGCTTTTCCCACTTTTTCTGTTCCTCATGTCCCTTGTCTAGCCCCATCCATTATGTTAACAATCCTAGGTCATCCAGAATTCAGGTTCTCCAAGGGCAGGAAATATGATGCTTCTGTGTGCACTTTCTCCCCTCCAGGCTATGACTCCAGAAGCAGCCGGCGAACATTTGGCAGTGGATTTCGTCGAGACTACGATGACAAACGGGATGATTACCGAGGTGGTGGTGACCGCTATGGTGACCGCTATGATGACCGAGAGAGGCGCTATGATGACCGAGACAGGCGGGATGACCGATCGGATAGGTGGAATGAATATTCCAGGGATGATAGGCGTGATGAGAGAGGTAACCAAAGCATAATTTGTCTAGGCTGAGCTTAGAACATTAAGGGCACTTTTTCATGAAGTTGATAGGAAGTTTGGTTTCGGGTTTGTTTTGTTTTTTTTAATGTCATGTCACCTCCTGATTAAGGGTAACTGAACCCAATATTGGGGTGCTCAGACTAAATAAAATACATATATTTGATTGCTTCAGAACATGTCTTATTGATCTTTTTTTTTTAATTAGAGTGCATGTCATTCCCTTGCTTGTTTTAGGCAGCCTGTTTACACTAAACAGAAAACAAGATCAAAAAGTTAATATTTTTACCTGAAAATCAATATGATATAATGGAGAGGTAAAACATATAAAATGTAAGCTTGAGATGTTTGGAAACCAGCATTAAACGGTGTAGATGCCTAATGCAACATTTATGTATCTTCAGTACAGTTTACTTAGCTGTCAGAACAGATTTGCTTCAGATGCACTTACTTGAAATGAAAACCCAGAGATCAGATAGTGGTTGGTCAAAACTTAAGCCTTGTTTGGAAAAATGGTAATTCTGGCAATTACTGGGAGATTCGTCAGTCTTTATCAGTGGCTGTCAACTCGGTTGTTGGGGTACACCCAGTCAGCAAGTTTTCTGGTTGTCCATAATCCCCTAGATTCTGTATAGTGTGACTTGAGTTGCACGCGCAACTCAGGTCATATTCTCATTAGCACACGCAACTTATTTTAACATGCCAATAATTTCCATTTAACAAACAATTATTGACACTAATTGGCATTAATTAGAATTTACATGCACAACTTTCTAAGTGTATTCTGTAAAGTGATGCAAATAAATTCTAAGACTGAGATTGGAAAAGGGATGTGGAATGGGCAGATCATGGGCGTTTCTTAAAAACTATGAGCTCTAATACAGAATATACCTGCTCCGTGCCTAACTTAGGCATAGTCATTTACATATGGGAACTGTTCTATAAACACGCCTAACTTTAGGTGTAGTTTATAAAATAACCTAGGTGTGATTTTTAAGGTTGGCTGGGTGTGCCTACTTGTCTGGGGTCAGACAGGCTGGTCTGTATTATGTATATCTCTGCCAGACTAGAGTCTGTAACATAGTAAGAATGGGAAAGACTTAAAAACAGATATTGAGGGGAAACATTACTGGCTTATCCTGCCCTTCCTTGTCGCCTACCAGCAGGTGGAGATAGAGATAAACAAGCTAAAGGCAGTGATGCCAGACGGCCAGCCCCTTCCTCAGTTAGTATGTCCAGCAGGCGGTGGACGGCTTTTCTCCAGCTCCTGGGCCGGTGGCGGACTGGAGGTGTCCCCTTTGGCAGCATACTCAGCTGCTGGGGCCCTGCTGCACCTCAAATTCCCTCTGAACAGGGTTTTGCTGTTCTTTTCCTTCCCTGTTTGTTTCTGCCTCCTCACTACAAAAAAAAAAAAAAAAAGAGCCATAAGATTTATTGGGGGGAAAAAAAGAGAGAAACAGAGGGGGGGGGGGGGGGGAGTGTGTTTATTCTGAGAGCAGGATTCTGTTCCTGCCGTCTGAGTCCTGCTTTCTGTTGCCTGCTTGTCTGAGCCTGCCTGGGATTGCAGTTGGAAAATTTTTTTCTTGGACTCAGCTGACAGATCCCGCGCTTTCCTGGTCCGGGGTAAGTGCTGCAGGGTTCCGTTTCTTGGGCGGGAAATGGCAGCTGAGGCTGTAAAACGGTGTTCCCGATGCAGGAAATGACGTTCGGCAGCAGGCCTTTGTAGCGCGGGGTGCGCTGATTTGGAGGGACTTGACGGAATGGTCCCCACCCCCCCGAGAGCGTGCTTTCCCGCCTGGAGCCTGGTGATTCGAGCACCATTTAGTGATCGGCTGCGGAGCCAGCTCCGGTAGCAGTTGTAGGCAAAGTTTTTTTCTCCGCTGGTAGGGGAATCGGGGGGGAGGGGGGGGGCATCGGCCACTGTTGACCGTGGTGCAGGGGCTATGGCTGCGGGCTCCTCCGTTTCAGGGGTTTTGCCTGAATTTATTTTGCTCCTACATCGGGCGTTTTACATAGTAACATAGTAGATGACGGCAGATAAAGACCTGCATGGTCCATCCAGTCTGTCCCTGACAAACTCATATGTGTATACCTTACCTTGAATTTGTACCTGTCCTTTTCAGGGCACAGACCATATAAGTCTGCCCAGCAGTATTTCCCGCCTCCCAACCACCAGTCCCGCCTCCATCACCGGCTTTGGTACAGACCGTATAAGTCTGCCCTCCCCTATCCTCGCTTCCCAACCACCACCCCCTCTTCCCCCCAACTGCTCCGCCACCCAATTTCAGCTAAGCTTCTGAGAATCCATTCCTTCTGCACAGGATTCCTCTATGCATATCCCACGCATGTTTGAACTCCGTTACCGTTTTCATCTCCACCACCGCCCGCGGGAGGGCATTCAAAGCGTCCACCACCCTCTCCGTGAAAAAGTACTTCCTGACATCTTTCCTGAGTCTGCCCCCCTTCAATCTCATTTCATGTCCTCTCGTTCTACCGCCTTCCCATCTCCGGAAAAGATTAGTTTGCGGATTAATACCTTTCAAATATTTGAACGTCTGTATCATATCACCCCTGTTCCTCCTTTCCTCCAGGGTGTACATGTTCAGGTCAGCAAGCCTCTCTTCCTTAGCATCCCTCCGGACCGGCCCAGGATTGGACTGATGGGTTGTGCTCGCCTTCCAGCAGGTTGGAGACTGAGAAAAAAACTCTGACTCTAGCGAGCCAATAGGAGCCCTGGTCACGTGACCCTAGCCCCAGTATTTTCTCAGTCTCCCAGCAGGTAGGAAATGAGCCCATTAGTCTCTCTTTATTTTCTGACTTGTCTGAATTTTTTGTCTAGTTGGTACTTTATTCTGTACTTATTCTGTACTTTATTCTGTGCCACAGGAATACTTTGGAGGCTTGTTAGAATTTCAGTTTTGCCTCAGGGGTGTTATACTCGGGTGTCCCGGGTCCCTCCCCCTTTTCCTCCCCACCTCCCTGCTAACGAGTACAAATTTTCAGGGAAGGGCCCCCTTTTGACAAGCAAAAGGGTGTTGCCTTTGGGAGAGGCAGCCAGGTTTCAAATATTGAAAAAAAAAAAAAAGAGAGAAAGCTAAGCAGAAGCAGTGCTTCCCCATAGACCTAACGAGCAGACAGCTCCGTTTAGTGTTTATTATTCTGTCTGTGTGCATGTTAGCAGCTCCTTAAAAAAAAAACAAAAAAAAAAACGCTGAGAACTTTTCTGGTTCTCCTATGGTTGAGTTTCGCGGGTGTGTAGTTTGCTAAGCGCTATTTTTATATTCGGAGCGTCTTTTGCTTTAAAAGAATTTAGGTGCCAACCAGCTCGTTGTGTGCACGCGCGTTCCCGCGATGTCGGCAAAGCTTAAGCGGTGCGCTGTATGTCAGCGTCGGGGGGGTTGGTTCCTCCGGCGCTTGCAAATTTTGTACGGCGGCATTTGGAGCGTCGGGCTCTACGGTTCCTTCTGCTTCGGGGATTCAGTCTTCGGCTCCCGTTCCTTCGCCGTACGCGCGCCGCCGCCATGTCAGAGATGTTGAAACTATGTGCTGTCCGCCAGTGTCAGGGGGTTTTCTTCCGGCTCCTGTAAGTACTGTACCACTCTGGCGGGTGCGTCGAGCCCTTCTTTGCTTCTTTGCTTTCGTTGTCGGCAGTTTCGTTGTCGGTTCACAGTTTATCGCCGTCGATGCCGGTGTCAGTAAGTTCTGAGGGGTCAGGCGCTCCCGCGATTTTGGCGCGAATGGCAGCCATTTTGAATCTTGCTCCATCTTCGCCATCGCGTGCACAGACTTTGGACATCAATATCTCCAATCCGGATTCTGGTATTTTGGGAGCTCTGGTGCAATCTGGGCCTACTCAGGCAGGGGGTTTTCCTCCTGAGTTTGTGCTCCAGATGTACCAGGCCTTTTTGATGCAACAGCTGGGGCAGAGAATTCTGTCAAGCCTGCTCTTCCACCCCCAAAAAGATTTAGGGAAGGTGATTTGTCTGGAGATTTTTATGGCGATCAGGAGAGGTCCTATTTAGTACAGCAGGAAGAGCTTGCAGAAGATTGCTGGGATGGTCTCTCCTCTGCAGATTCAACTTAAGCGCCATAGTAGCTCCAAACATGTTTATTCACCTATTCTCAGGGCATAGGTTAAAGCATTTTTGTGCTTGCTTAAAGAATTGTTATACAAAATATTACTTTTCCATCAAGCCATATACTTTGCATGGCTTTACATGCAGCGGTTTTTATACAAGAAATGCTTTCTTTTGGCAGGAAAGCCCTGTGTAAATTGTCATGGCTCTTTAAGCCTATCATGCTGTATGTTTTCTTTGTACACTGGGACGCAGCTGTTACAAGCATGTTTTTTCTGTTGGAACTTCACAGGTCCATGTCCTCCGAAGTAGTAAAGAGAGTCATTTTAGAATAATGCAGTTTGTTTTTCTTCTCAATGCATCTTAACAAAAGCTCACATTTCCCTTCTCCTCCTCCTTCCCCAGTTTTATTATTTTACTGGACATTCCCACAGGAAAGTTTTAGGAACAGTAGGGAGAGTAGCACTGCTACTTTCAACAGCTATTTACAACGTCTTAACGGTAATACTAGTCTTCTATTTTTACATGTTCATAGCTCTTAAAATACAAAGAAAATACAGAAATGGTGCAAACCAATTGAACATAGTTTTTGGGCAATTCACTGGCTGTGCACAATGCTTCATTTGTTGGCACATTTCCAACTTTACTTCAAGTTGAAGCCATCTTTTGTTCCCCTCTCCTTCTCAGAGTGTCAAGATGCTCATAATTCTGTTTATTCAAACAGCAAAAGTATCCTTGGTTCTGGTATAGGCAGTTGAGGGAAGTTCTGTACTAGTTTTCAGATTGAAATACTCAGAGGGATTTTGTTGAGCAGTATAACGACAACTTATTGTAGTCTAGGCTACCACCTTCTAAATCTATGAAAATTAAAAGCAGTCTTCTGGTACAATTTTGCACATCTCTTCAACTCTGCATGCTGCCCGAGTAAAAAAAAAAAAATGTACTCTGGTTCAAGACTTTCTAGTCAGCTGCATTGTACTTTAGCCTACTTATTTCCAGGCAAGAATGATCCACAAGACTAGTAAACCTGTAGCACTTATAAGTGTTCTATTTAAAAAAAAAAAAAAAAAAAAAAAATGTTACTTCTACTATATTAAGTGTACGCATTGTGGATCATCATACTTTTGGTTTTCACTGACCTCCCTACTGCAAGTACAACTTTTCAGGGCAGTACGCACAGCGCAAGACGGTTAATGGAATGTAAGTGCTATGAGATCAGTAAGAGGAGTGTGCCCGTCCCTTATGGAACCCTCACATTTAACCAATTTTGAAGCCGGTTTTCCACACAGATGTGCAGGTTAAAGCTTAGCTTGTTAAATCTCAGCTCTAAAAAAAAAAAAAAAAAAAAAAAAAAATTTCATATTTGAAATCTTGTAAACAAATAGCAACTCATTATTTCTCTATTACGTGGGATAATTGTAAGAGGTACCCAGGGGGAAGGGGGTTCACTATATTGAGCTCCAGCATATCTCTGGTTGGACTGACGATTTATCAGTGAATGGCACCCAGTGGCTTGGTGGCCTGGGAAGAGCACTAGGGGAAGATTAGACTACTAATTTCACAATGGATAGGACCTTGTTACAAGACAATATCAATTTGGTTTTGGGAAGGGACAAGTATTCTTTCCCCCATTTTGCATGGTCTGCCAGGCAACTGCAGATTGACTATATCCATGTCCTCTTTCTTTCTTCAAGTGCATCTTCTTTATTGGCGTAGTATCCTGCTCTTTTGCCTTTCTGCCGGTTATAAGGCTGGTAGTGCTTGACAGCGCCTCAGCAGTAGCCTATATCAATCGGCAGAGGGTGACAGGGTGCCGGTAAGAGGCGGAGTGTTTCCTGGTATGGGCAGAAGCTCTTCTCACTGCCATATCAGCCTTGCATGTAGCAGGAGTTGACCAATATTCAAGCGGACTTTCCCAGTCGTCGCACGCTCGATTCAGGCGAATGCACTCTCAGCAATCGAGGTGTTTTTAGTTGCTAGTACGTCATTGGGGCACTCCAGTTTTCCATCTGTTTGCTTACAGACTCAACTCAAAGTTCCTCCGAATTTCTTTACGCGCTTCCTCCGTAGCCTCTATTAGGTCGTTTCCTTCAAACGATAGAGGAACATGGGAAGCCAGTAATTCTGGTGTTGCCAGATTGGCCTTCACGCTCTTGATACGTGAATCTGCAGCGGCTGAAGGGGATGTCTTCTCTTCGACTTCCGCTATGCAAGTCCTTGCTGATTCAAGGGCTGGCTTTCCCCGGCTCGATTTGGTCTTACGACTTGTTTATCGAACGAGCCCGTTTAGATCATAGGGGTTTTTCTTTTTTATTTCCACCGTGCTTCGGTCTCATCGTCGCTCCACCTCTCTCAACTATTTTCGCACCTGGAGAATTTTTGAGACTTGCTGTGCAGATGCTGGGATTGCTCCTTTTCGAGTTTCCATGGCTCAGATGTTTTTCTGCAGCGAGGATTTGAGGAACGACTGTCTCTTTCTTCCCTTAACATGCAGGCGGCAGCTCTGTCCGGTTTCATAGGTCGGATTTGGGGTAAGTCGGTGGTAGTCTTCCCGAAGTCGCCCATTTCCCATTTCTTAAAAGGAGTTAGCCTTCGGCCACCGGTCAGATTGATCTTTCCATGATGGGACCTTAATCTGGTGTTTTCGGCTCTCTCGGGGCCTCCGTTTGCATCATGGCAAACTTGTTTTTTGAAGGACTTAACCCTAAAGGCAGTGGGGTTTTTTGGTGTCTATTGCGTCCACGAGGAGAGTTTCGGAGTTGCAAGTTTTTTCTGCAGGTCTCCATTTCTACAGTTTGCTAAAGAGCGAGTGGTCCTTCTCTCTCTCTCTCTCTCTGTTTCATCTGTCACAGTCGGGTTTCTTCCTGTTCTGGGATTGGTCTCAGGAAATCGGGACTGACCCTACTCCACATTTCGCCCATTAGATTGGAAGCTCCTTGGAGCAGGGACTGTCCTTTTTTCTTAATCGGTACAGCACTGCGTAACCCTAGTAGCGCTCTAGAAATGTTAAGTAGTAGTAGTAGTACACACAAGCAGTACACATTGCTTGCTTTGCATGGTAAGAGAGTGCTTAAACGATATCTCGCAGTCACTGAGGTTGTTCGCCGCTCGGATTGTCTTTTGCTTGTGGCTGGTCACCATAAGAGTTTTTTTCGGTTTCTAAGCCTACGTTATCTAGGGAGGTTTAAAGAGATGGTACCTTCAGCCTACCTCTCGGCAGGCAAGGCAGTCCCGGAGGCTAGTAATGCTCATTCCACTACAGCACAGGCAGCGTCATCCACGGCGTATTCCTTGATGCCTCCTGCAGAGATTTATAAGGCGGCGACTTGGTCCTCTTTCCATTCTTTTCCTATACATTACAGAATTGATGTTCATTGTTGGCAGGAGACGGTCTTTGCATCACGGGTACTCACTGCGGCCTTGCTGGGGTCCCACCCGTAGGACTACTGCTTTGTTACGTCCCATCAGTCCAATCCTGGGCCGGTCCGGAGGGATGCTAAGGAAGGAGAAATTAGACCTTACCTGCTAATTTGCTTTCCTTTAATCCCTCCGGACCGGCCCAGGCCCCTCCCTGTTTCAGTTTTCTGTCTGGGTTTGCATGGTCTATTTATTTGTTTGCAGAGCTGTTTTTTGATAGTTACTTAGACAAATATAAAAAAAAAAAAAGAATCATTGATCTTCTGTTATGGCCATACCGCTGCTCTGGTAAGGGTTCGTGGTGAGCCATTACAGTGAGGCCATACCGCTGCTCTGGTAAGGGTACGTGGTGAGCCATTACAGTGAGGCCATACCGCTGCTCTGGTGAGGGTAGTCGGTGAGCCATTAAGATAAGGCCATACCGCTGCCCTGGTAAGGGTACGTGGTGAGCCATTACAATGAGGCCATACCGCTGCCCTGGTAAGGGTACGTGGTGAGCCATTACAATGAGGCCATACCGCTGCTCTGGTGAGAGTTGTCGGTGAGCCTTTATTAGAGCACGTTTTCAATAGTGCTCCCTGGTTGCTGGAATTCCTTGAGGCACAGAATGTATTGTTGTTCTTCTTTCTGCTTTGTTATTCAAATACTGAGGCTAGGGTCACGTGACCAGGGCTCCTATTGGCTCGCTAGAGTCAGAGTTTTTTTCTCAGTCTCCAACCTGCTGGAAGGCGAGCACAACCCATCAGTCCAATCCTGGGCCGGTCCGGAGGGATTAAAGGAAAGCAAATTAGCAGGTAAGGTCTAATTTCTCCTTCATACATCTTGGAACGCAAATCCCATACCATCCTCGTAGCTTTTCTTTGCACCACTTCCATTTTTTTAACATCCTTCGCAAGATACGGCCTCCAAAACTGAACACAATACTCCAGGTGGGGCCTCACCAACGTCTTATACAGGGGCATTAAAACCTCCTTTCTTCTGCTGGTCACTCCTCTCTCTATACAGCCTAGCAATCTTCTAGCTACTGCCACCGCCTTGTCGCACTGTTTCATCGCCTTCAGGTCCTCAGATACTATCACCCCAAGATCCCTCTCCCCGTCCGTGCCTATCAGACTCTCCCCGCCTAACACATACGTCTCCCTTGGATTTCTACTCCACTACTACTACTACTACTATTTAGCATTTCTATAGCGCTACAAGGCGTACGCAGCGCTGCACAAACATAGAAGAAAGACAGTCCCTGCTCAAAGAGCTTACAATCTAATAGACAAAAAATAAAGTAATCAAATCAATTAATGTGTACAGGAAGGAGGAGAGGAGGGTAGGTGGAGGCGAGTGGTTACGAGTCCCCAAGTGCATCACTTTGCATTTCTTCGCATTGAATTTTAATTGCCAAACGTTAGACCATTCTTCTAGCTTCTTCAGATCTTTTTTCATGTTTTCCACACTGCACCGGGAGTATCGAGTGCATCGACGTCGACAGCGTCAAGACCTCCGACCTCGGCCGCGACTGTATTGATTGCATCGAAGGCATCGACCCTCTGCATCGTCGGGGCCGAGACATCGGAAGGCTGCGTCGGCGGTACCGGGACCTCCACTAGTGCTGATGTCGTTGGACGGTGGTGCTTCGACTGGAGTGCAGGTGAGGGCTGTCCATTCCCCTGCTGGTGGCGGTGAGCCTTCGGGTGGGTCTCCCCCTACCCTGAGGGCTCCTGCGGTACAGCTCCCCCGAGACCGACCTTCTTCGGCCTCGGCCCCGAGGAAGCGACGGTTGGATTCTACGTCCTCCTCGTCGGTACTGGGAAGTTCTGGTGACATGCTTCGTTTGAAAAAGTCAAAGAAGCATCGACACCGGTCTCCTTCCCGCATCGGTACCGAGAGCTCTGGGTCGCCGAGGGAGTCGGCACCCAGTAGGCATCGGCACCGGGAGGACCGCTCACTCTCTGTTCAGAAGGTGTCGATTCGCTCCAACTTGGACAGCCCGGAACAGCCTCTGACTTCGACGCCTGCATCGGCTTCCATGTCTTTCTCCACAGCCGCCCTGCACGAGAGTCTCCGGGCCGTTCTCCCAGAGATCCTGGGAGAGCTGTTGCGCCCTTCCCCTCCGGTACCGGGGGTGCTTGCGCCACCAGTACCGTCGAGTGAGGTGCCGGCTGGCCCCTTGCCCGGGGTGAGGTCTCCGACATCGGTGCCGCTTGCTGTACCGACTGCGGTTGCCTCCCAGGAAGGCTCCCCGATGACGTCGGCGGAGGGAGCTTCGCCGGTGCGGGCGAGGAAGTCTACCTCTCGACGCTCACACCGTGGCCGTGTTTCCACGGAGTCAAGTCGGGCACGGCTTCAGACACAGGTTCATGAACTTGTGTCTGATACCGATGGTGAGGCCTCGTGGGAGGAGGAGGAGGACATCAGGTATTTCTCTGACGAGGAGTCTGATGGCCTTCCTTCTGATCCCACTCCCTCCCCTGAAAGGCAGCTTTCTCCTCCTGAGAGTCTGTCTTTTGCGGCCTTTGTCCGGGAGATGTCTACGGCCATCCCCTTCCCGGTGGTTGTGGAGGACGAGCCCAGGGCTGAAATGTTTGAGCTCCTGGACTATCCTTCTCTACCTAAGGAAGCGTCCACAGTACCCATGCATCATGTCCTAAAAAAGACATTGCTGGCGAACTGGACCAAGCCTCTAAGTAATCCCCACATTCCCAAGAAGATCGAGTCCCAGTACCGGATCCATGGGGACCCAGAGCTGATGCGCACTCAGTTGCCTCATGACTCTGGAGTTGTGGATCTGGCCCTAAAGAAGGCTAAGAGTTCTAGAGAGCATGCTTCGGCGCCCCCGGGCAAAGACTCTAGAACCTTAGACTCCTTTGGGAGGAAGGCCTACCATTCCTCTATGCTCGTGGCCAAAATTCAGTCCTACCAGCTCTACACGAGCCACATGTGGAACAATGTGCGGCAGTTGGCGGGCTTGGTTGATGCGCTCCCCCCTGAGCAAGCCAACCCTTTTCAGGAGGTGGTCAGGCAGCTGAAGGCGTGCAGAAAATTCCTGGCCAGAGGGTTATATGATACCTTTGATGTTGCGTCCAGGGCTGCTGCTCAAGGTGTGGTGTTGCGCAGACTCTCTTGGCTGCGTGCCTCCGACCTGGAGAATAGGATCCAGCAGCGGATTGCGGACTCGCCTTGTCGTGCGGACAATATTTTTGGAGAGGTCGAACAGGTGGTAGAGCAGCTCCACCAGCGGGATACCACTTTCGACAAGTTCTCCCGCCGGCAGCCTTCAGCTTCTACCTCCACAGGTAGACGTTTTTATGGGGGAAGGAAGACTGTTCCCTACTCTTCTGGTAAGCGTAGGTACAATCCTCCTCCTCGACAGCCTGCAGCCCAGGCTAAGCCCCAGCGCGCTCGCTCTCGTCAGCAGCGTGTGCCTCAGCAAGGCCCCTCGGCTCCCCAGCAAAAGCAAGGGGCGAGCTTTTGACTGGCTCCAGCAGAGCATAGCCGACATCAACGTGTCAGTGCCGGGTGATCTGCCGGTCGGGGGGAGGTTAAAAGTTTTTCACCAAAGGTGGCCTCTCATAACCTCCGATCAGTGGGTTCTTCAAATAGTCCGGCAAGGATACACCCTCAATTTGGCCTCAAACCTCCAAATTGCCCACCGGGAGCTCAGTCTTACAGCTTCCAGCACAAGCAGGTACTTGCAAAGGAACTCTCCGCCCTTCTCAGCGCCAATGCGGTCGAGCCCGTGCCATCCGGGCAAGAAGGGCTGGGATTCTATTCCAGGTACTTCCTTGTGGAAAAGAAAACAGGGGGGATGCGTCCCATCCTAGACCTAAGGGCCCTGAACAAATATCTGGTCAAGGGAAAGTTCAGGATGCTTTCCCTGGGCACCCTTCTTCCCATGATTCAGGAAAACGATTGGCTATGCTCTCTGGACTTGAAGGACGCCTACACGCACATCCCGATACTGCCAGCTCACAGACAGTATCTGCGATTTCAGCTGGGCACACGTCACTTCCAGTACTGTGTGCTACCCTTTGGGCTCGCCTCTGCGCCCAGAGCGTTCACGAAGTGCTTAGCTGTAGTAGCAGCGGCGCTTCGCAGACTGGGAGTACACGTGTTCCCCTATCTCGACGATTGGCTGGTGAAGAACACATCCGAGGCAGGAGCTCTGCAGTCCATGCAGATGACAATTCGCCTCCTGGAGCTACTGGGGTTTGTGATAAATTATCCAAAGTCCCATCTTCTCCCAGTACAGAGGCTCGAATTCATAGGAGCTCTGCTGGATTCTCGGACGGCTCGCGCCTATCTCCCAGAGACAAGAGCCAACAACTTGTTGTCCCTCGTCTCGCGGGTGCAAGCGTCCCAGCAGATCACAGCTCAGCAGATGTTGAGATTGCTGGGCCACATGGCCTCCACAGTTCATGTGACTCCCATGGCCCACCTTCACATGCGATCTGCTCAATGGACCCTAGCTTCCCAGTGGTTTCAGGCTGCTGGGGATCTAGAAGACGTAATCCACCTGTCCACGAGTTTTCTCAAATCCCTGTATTGGTGGACGATTTGGTCCAATTTGACACTGGGACGTCCTTTCCAAATCCCTCAGCCACAAAAAGTGCTGACTACGGATGCGTCTCCCCTCTTCCAGACCACGTTTTCGAGAGGCTCGAAGATACAGCCCTGGGCGTTCGGCGGGGTTTTCACAACATTCCCGCTTTCAGCAGAGGAACTCCTTTTATACAGACAGGCAGTCTGCGATGTCCGGTCAACGCCCAGGAGTTCAGGGGCGTCCTCCACAATGATGGGACGCCGGTCCACTCTTCGGTTCCCGCAGTAGGGGGTTGCCTCTCCCTCTTTCTCGATGAGTAGACCAAGATTACTTCTGATCAATGGGTCCTGGACCTGATCAGAGAAGGTTACTGGTTGGAATTTGCTACTCCGGTTGGAGACACCTTTTTAGAGTCCCGATGCGGCACTGTCATCGAACGGGCAGTGGTCGAGCAGACCTTGCAGTCACTACTGAAGCTCGGAGCGGTGGTTCCGGTTCCTCCCGCTGAATGCAGCTGGAGCCACTACTCCATTTTTTTTGTGGTGCCTTGAAAAGTTGGGGCTTTCAGACAATCTTCGACTTAAGCAGAGTCAACGAGGCCTTAAGAGTGCGACTGTTCCGCATGGAAACCCTGCGCTCCGTCATTGCGGCAGTACAGCCAGGGGAGGTTCTCACATCTCTGGACCTCAAGGAAGCGTATTTGCACATTCCTATCTGGCACCCGCATCAGCGGTTCCTGCGGTTTGCGGTGTTGAGCTGACATTTCCAGTTTCGCACCTTGCCTTTTGGCCTGGCAACAGCACCTCGCACCTTTTCCAAGGTGATGGTAGTGGTGGCCACCTTTCTCAGGCGAGAGGGTATCGAAGTTCACCTTTATCTCGACGACTGGCTAATCAGGGCGGATTCGGCGAACGAAAGGCACCTTGCCACAACCAGAGTTGTAACATTTCTTCAGACTCTGGGCTGTGTGGTCAATATGCCCAAAAGTCACCTGACCCCCTTTCAGTCTCTCAAGCATTTCGGGGTCCGGTTCGACACGGCCTCGGGGTTCATCTTTCTCCTCGATAACAGGCGCCTCAAGCTTCAGAATCAGGTCCAACTGCTCCTGGAGAGCACACATGAAATCCCTGCAACTTTCCCTGCTGAAGCAATGGTCTCCGATTTCCCAGGAATACCATCGCAGGCTTCCATGGCTTCCTGTGGCCTAGCGCAGCATGAATTGGTGGTTCTCCAACATCATGCTACAATGAGGGATGCCGCTGGCTCTCCCCTCATGGCGCTTGGTGATAACGGATGCCAGCCTATCAGGCTGGGGAGCACATTGCCTGGGACACTATGCTCAGGGTCAGTGGACAACCGTGGAAGCGGAGTGGTCCATCTATCGCTTGGAGCTGAAAGCAATATTTCAAGCTCTTCTGGCAGGACTCGGGAGGGTTTTCCAGTCCGAGTTCTTTCAGACAACACGACAGCGGTGGCCTACATCAATTGTCAGGGCAGCACTCTGTGCAGAGCCCTAGCCACGGAGGCGTCCGAGATTTTCGACTGAGCCAAGCGGCACCTGGAGCTGCTGTCCGCAGGCTCACATTGCTGGTCAAGCAACGTGCAAGTCGATTTCCTCAGCAGGCATCAATTCGACCCGGCGGAATGGGAACTTGCCGAGGAAGTTTTTCTTCAGTTTTGTGCCAAATGTGGGATTCCAGGATTGGATCTCATGGCATCAAGTGCAAACACCAAAGTCCCTCGCTTCTTCAGCAGAAGAAGCGACCCTCGCGCTGCAGGGTTGGATGCACTGGCTCAACCTTGGTCTTCGAGCCTCCTGTACGTGTTCCCTCCGTGGCCCTTGATAGGGCGGGTTCTGCTTCGGATTCACCTGCACCAAGGATTGGTGATTCTCATCGCCCCGGATTGGCCGAGGCAGACCTCAGGCGAATGCTGGTGGAGGCTCCGTTTCCTCTGCCTCTAGTCCCGAACTTGTTAGTTCAGGGTCCGGTGACTGGTCTTACGGCCTGGCTTTTGAGAGGGCGCAATTGAGGGACAAGGTTATTGCCACGCTCTTGCAGGCTTGCACGCGGTCTACCTCTGTGACTTATGGTCGGATCTGGCGCACTTTTGAGGCGTGGTGTACTCCAAGGCTGTCTCGCTGACTCTGGCGTCAGTCTCACTTTTGCTGGACTTTTTGCAGGGCGGGCTACAAAAGGGGCCTGGCTTACAATTCCCTTCAAGTTCAAGTGGCAGCGTTGGCCTGCTTCCGGGGGAAAGTCTCC
This sequence comes from Microcaecilia unicolor, assembly GCF_901765095.1. Taxonomy (NCBI): domain Eukaryota; kingdom Metazoa; phylum Chordata; class Amphibia; order Gymnophiona; family Siphonopidae; genus Microcaecilia; species Microcaecilia unicolor. The sequence goes on along the minus strand of NC_044033.1, from coordinate 296,585,265 downwards.
GGCTTGTCCCTTGCTGCGCATCCGGATATTGTCCGATTTCTCAGAGGGGCACTTTGTCTCCGTCCTCCTTTGCGGTCGCTCTGTCCGGCTTGGAATCTGGGGCTCGTGTTGAAGGCGCTCCACTACTACTTCTACTACTATTGATCATTTCTAAAGTGCTACTAGACATACTCCTTTGGGCAATTGCGCCTTTTGGATGTCCGCAGGGCTATGTGGCAGTATCTGCAGATGTCAAATGTGTTTAGGAATTCTGATCATTTATTTGTTCTGTTGGAAGGTTCCCGACGGGGGTTTCCGCCGTCTAAGGCCACTATAGCCCGCTGGCTTAAGGAACTCATTTTTTTTCCTTACCTGCTTTCAGGGTGGTCGCCACCTGAAGCGTTTAAAGCTCACTCTACAAGAGCAATGTCCTCTTCGTGGGTTGAAACGGGTGTCTTTCTCTTCAAGAGATCTGTCGTGCGGCTGCCTGGGCTTCTCAGCTCTCTTTTGTGCGGTATTACAGGCTGGATGTGGCAGCGCGGCAGGATGCGTATTTTGGAGTGCAAGTGCTTGCTCATGGAGTTGCCTGTTCCCACCCTATTTAGGGAGTGCTTTGGTACATCCCATCAGTTAATGGATTCATCTGCGGTTGATGACAAGGCAGGGAAAATTAGGTTCTTACCTTGATAATTTTCTTCCCTTTAGTCACAGCAGATGAATCCATGATCCCTCCCTGTCTGACCTTAGTTTTTGTACAGGTGTTGCATACAGACGTGTCTCATCAGGAGTACTTTAAGACAAGCTGTCAGAGTTACTACATGCTGTTTTTATTGCGGGAGGTTGATAACATCCCTCGTTTGTTATTTTGCCTTATTCACTCTGCTTTGGAAATTTCATATACTGAAGGCAGAGGGGGGCTGGACGTCCAGGAACACCATGTGCTTTCAGTGTTCTCTATCTCCATCTGCTGGTAGGCGGATACAACCCATCAGTTAATGGATTCATCTGCTGTGACTAAAGGAAAGAAAATTATCAAGGTAAGAACCTAATTTTCCCTTCTGAATGGCTGTAGCAGGGAAGGGGGAGTGAGAGAGGAGATTGTGAATTGAACGGGTCAGACACTATGGAAGGGAGGAAAGGAGAGACACTGAATGGAAGAAGAGAGAGAGGAGGGATGGAAAGGGGGGGCAATGGAAGAGGTACTGATGGGAAACAGGGGAGACTGAAAGATGGGGAGATGCTGGATGGAAAGGAATGAGAGAGAGAGATGGGAGATTCTGGATGGAAGGGGGAGGTGAGAGAGATTGGAAGGGGAAGGGAGAAAGTGGAGATGGTAGATGAAATAGGGGGAGAGAGGGAGAAGGAATGAGACATGGGATGGAATAGGGAAAACGAGGATGGTAGGACGAGAGGACAGAGTTAGTGAAAGTCTGGGGAATATGAGGAAGGGGAATGGGAGAGCCGGGTTGAAAGAAAGAGATGGAAACCTGTAGGTAGATGCAGTAAAAAAAAAAAGGGAAATTGAAGACTGGCTAGTAATAATGAAACCTGGACAGAGAGGCAGAAAAATAAATGGAAGGAACTGAAAGGAAAAGATCAGTGCTGGATGTAATGATGGAAATGAAAATGACAGGAGGAGAGAGGAAAATGACAAATGGAAAAGGAAACCCTGGCAAGAGAGTTAAGAGGAGAGAGAGGAAAGCAGAAACCAGAGACTGAAATCAACACAATTAGAAAAATTAAATGACCAGACCACACAAGTAGGGAAAAAATAATAATTTTTAAAATTTGGGATAAAGTAGTGTCATAGCCATGTATCCTACTCTAAAGGTGTGGGGCCTAGTGGTTAGGGTGGTGGACTTGGGTCCTGGGGAACTGAGGAACTGAGTTTGATTCCCGGCACAGGCAGCTCCTTGTGACTCTGGGCAAGTCACTTAACCCTCCATTGCCTCCCGCATTGAGCCTGCCATGAGTGGGGAAAGCGCGGGGTACAAATGTAACAAAAATAAAATAAAACAAATATGTAGACAAAATTTAAACTGAACACTTAAGCTTGGCACACAATGCAACACCACAGAAACAGAAAGTGTTGCCTGTCCCTCTGTACTGTGGAAAGTATCAAAATGGTGTAAATTTGAAAAACTGGCATATTACAGACAGTATATTACAAATTAAATATAAATTAAAAAATGGAAAATAAGATGATTACTTTTTCATTTTTCAGTTGGCTTTGAGGTCATAACCGCCTTCTTCTGGTTAGGACAGTATACCATATTTAGGGGTCCTTTTACTAAGCTGTGCTAATGTTCTAGTGGGCGTAAATGCTGAGAAGTCCATAGGTGTAAAATGGGCTCCTTAGCATTTAGCATGCGCTAATCGTTAGCGTGCTAAATCCATTAACGCACCATAGTAAAATAATTCCTTAATTTCTAATGTATTTGAAGTTTATCATGTTTTTAAATTTATATCTGCTATCTTTATAGTTTGCATAGTATAAGGGGTCACACAGTACTGTTTGGTTTTGTGTGCTAAGTCTGGCTTTGGGAGTTCAGTTTAATTTTTGTCTACTTATTTCTATTTTTAGTTTGTAGTTATTCCATATTTTGTGAGGATCTATTTGCATTATGTGTGTGTGGAAGAGACCAGGTGTTCTGTTTGTATTGAATGTTTGCAGGATCAATCTGTACTGATCTGGCTTGTTTAGTATTCCAATAGGTATATTGATGATCTAGTACCCAACACGTATTTACAGTGTAGTCTTTCCTTAGGTGTAGGCCCTTCTTGTATGACTCTTGAAAATTAGTGCTATTATGGTATGGTAGAATTGTTCTATAGTTCCTGAATGACATTTATAGGAATTTTTTTTTAAAATTTAAAATATACCTGATACTGGATTTTGGATTTGAATTTAGATTGCACCTTTCTCAGTAGTAATTTAAGGCAAGTTATATTCAGATATTTCCTTTTCCTTGCGGACTTGCAGTCTGTGTGTGTACCTGAGGCAATGGAGTGTTAAGTGACTTGTCCAAGAACCCTGGTTTCAGTGGTTGGCAGCCTACTGCTCTAATCGTTAGGTATAGGTACAGCTGATACAGATAAGACAGTCAAAAATGTAGACACTTTCGGCTACTGAACTCTTACACTAGTGCCTAAAGTGTCTACATTTTTGACTGTAGTAAAATTCAGAGCCATTCAAAGAATGGGTATGCTGGTGAATATCTTAGTTGTCATACATATGTCCCCTGATGAAAACCATAAAGCAAAGGGCATGGCCACTATAGGGATAAGTGATGGAAGGATCCATAACCTTAGTCCTTAAAGTTCCTTGTGTACAGCATACATCACAAATGTGAATATGAACCATAATGAATATGTATGAGATGTATATGTGGAAATTTAATATGCTAATATGTCCGAGTACACTCCCCCCCACACCAAATGAAGCAGTCAGACTATGCCTAAAGTTCTAATGGAACCAGTACAACCAAGCACTATTCAAGACTGTTGCTATCATGCAACATATGCACCTCTCACTAAAATGGTGACAGAAGGTAGAGCACAATTTTTTTGTTACCACAGACACCTCTGCTTTTAGATGGATCGTGGACCTACAGGATTTGCATGTGAAAAGTGTATGGGCAAACTAAGAGTTGTCATCTTTCATCAGTTTACTGAAATTATGGGCCATTGTCTATGCCTTTGCACACCTTCAAGGTGGGTTACAAGGCACACAGTCCGTCAGGTGACAGTGTATTACATTGACAAACGAGGGAGGGAGAAGCCTAGGGCTACTTAACATTGTGCATGGAAGCGCTAAAAATGTTCTTCCAAGGTGACCTCAGCTAGGTAGCAGACAAACTAAGCTACAAGCTGAAACATCACAAATGGGGACTTGAACATGCACAGGCCAAGACACTTCAAATGATGAGCTCTAGTTTTCATCACCTATTTATACAATACAGCACAACATGAAGGGGAAAATTCAGTATAGGGTGCCAAAATGCTAGTGAAACGATGAACACTAAGCGCTATTCTGTAACTGCATCAGTGCAGTCAGATTCCATTATAGAATAGTAACATAAGTCAGCATTTGTGTGCCATTGAGGTGTGACCACTTAGTCTATAGTAGGCGTAAGTGTGCACACCTAATTGGCACTTATGTGAATATCTTACATTATTAAGCATTGTTCTTAAGTGTGGACCAACACATGTGCATGCACCCAGTTATGAGCTACAATATTTAAGCAGTACAAATTCTGCCAGTCTAGACTGAATGCTTAGTCCAAGGCAAGGATCTGGTTTCCTGTGATAAATGTATGCACAGAATCCGTCATTAAAAAAGAAGTACAGGAACTAAAAGAGAAGATGGGCAAAACTAAGAAGCATCTGTGACAACCAGAAATTCATCCCAGAAATTTGTGTTGAAACACTGGGGATCTCCAGTCAAAGGAGAGGAGATCTCATGGAGAAAGAGGACAGATGGACACAGGTTACCAGATCCTGCAAAATCAAACCCCCCCCCCCCCCCCCCCCAAATCTCCATCTCCTCTTGAACTGAAGAATCTGTTCGCAGCCATGAAGGTAAAAGAGCTGAAAACATCTCAGGAGGTAACAACTATCAAAAATCCCAAAGCTGCTGGATTTGTGGCCAGTAAGAAATGAAAGGTAGTGGTGGTTGGTTATTCTCTTCTGAGGGGTATAGAGACACTCATCTGTCAACCAGATATGTCCAGGGAGGTATGCTTTTTGCCTGGTGTCAAGATTCGAGATGTAGCAGAAAGTTTGCTGAGACTCGTCAAGCCTACTGACCATTATCCTATGCTGTTCATCCATGTTGGCACAAATGATAACTGCTAGGTATCCTACTGAACATATCAAACCTGATTTCATGACCTTGGGTCAGAGGGTGAAGCACCTAGGTACACAGGTAGTGTTCTCATCGATCCTTCCTATTGAAGGTAAAGGCCAAATGAGGGAAGCTAGCATCGTGGAGCTGATTTTGTGGCTGTGTGGACCGTGCCAGTGTAAGCACGTTGGTTCCTAGACTATGGGATTTTTCATTAGCTTCTGAGTAGTGATGGTGTCCATCTATCAAGGAAGGGATGAAGTGTCTTTTGTAACAGACTGGCTGAAAAGACTAAATTTGCTGGAGATGGGTGAGAAAAGCCCCAAAGTCATTAATAACTTTCAGAAAGGTAAGACATCAAATACCTTTCTAGAAAAAGGAATAAATAAAAATGTGGAGAGCCTTGTATATCAATGCCCATAGTATGGGAAACAAATTTTTAGATCTAGAGGTAATGATAGAAGCAGACTTGGGATTTAGTGGTGGTCACAGAGAACTGTGACTGGGATATAGTTATACCTGGCTATAATCTATTCTCCAAGGACAAGCAGGCTGTAGTAGTCTCACAGATGGGTCGACGATCCGCGTCGGCCCGGGAACCGGCATTTTTAACGGCAAAATCTTGCTAGATCTTTCTGAAGCACGCTGCGTGTCTGACCATGTGCCTTCCTGCCTGTTGCGTGACCGCGCTCGTCAGTTCTTCTTTCACTGCGTGAGGAGCAGCTGTTTTCTCTGCAGCTCCTCGGTAGCCCGGGAAGAGCCTTTTCATCAGTGCCTTCGTGTTGTTTCGGTTTATATTTCCTTTTTTCAGTTAAAAAAAAAAAAAAAAAAAAAGAGAGAAAAATTTTCCTTTATTTTTCTTAGATTTTTGCTGCATTTAAGTTTTCTCTTATTTTTAGTCGCAGCCGAACTTAGGCCTGCTCGGTCGGGTCTCCCTTCTTTTGTTCTCTTTTTTACCAGCACAATCGCGTTTTTTTTTAAATTTAGCTAGGGCAGTCTTCCCTTCCATGCCATCAAAGACTTCCAGTGGCATCAAATGCTGTACTCAGTTCAACTGGACCATCTCAGGCACCGATACCCATTCGTGGTGTAACCAGTGCCTTGGGCCCAACCATAGCCCAGCTGGTTGTGCCCTTTGTCTTCGTTTGGAAAAAACGACGCAACTGGCGCAAGAAGCCCAACGAGAGAAACACTTGGTCCGGTGAGCAGTGAGGCATCGAGTGGTTCTCCACCTGCCTCAAGGCCTCCTATGCAGTTCCCCTGGGAGCCGACCGTTCTCGGACCCGATCTCAAGGTGACATGGGGATTCGACGTCGTCCTCCATGGTGGTGGACTCCACCCTCAAAAGAGCCAAGAGTTCTAGGGACTATGCTTCGGCGCCCCCAGGCAGAGAAGCAAGGACCTTGGATTCTTTTGGGAGGAAAATGTATCAGGCTGCCATGCTCGTTGCCCCTATACAGTCATATCAGCTCTTCACGAGCATCCACTTGTTGAACTTGGTGCGGCAGCAATCTAGTTTGGTCGATGCCCCTCCTCCAGAGCAGGCTGAACCTTTTCACCAGCTGGTCAAGCAACAGAAGGCATGTCATAAATTCTTGGCCCAGGGCGCATATGACACTTTTGATGTAACATCCAGAATCCCTGCTCAAGGTATAGCTATGCGCAGAGTCTCATGGCTGTGTGTTTCTGACCTGGACCATTCGGTCCAGCAGAGGATTGCAGATGTTCCTTGCCAAGGTGATCATCTTTTCAGAGAGAAGGTGGAAGATCTGGTTGATCAGATCAAGAAGCACACGGATGATATGGCTTCTATCTCCTGCCAGATGCCTTCTGCTCCCACCTCCTCAACTAAGAGGTATTTTGGTGGGTCATGGAGTTCTCCCTATTTCTATTCTAAGTATAGCTACACTCTGATGTCTCGCCAGCCTGCTTAGCCCCAGCACGCTCGTTCCCGTCAATAACGTGCGCCTAAGGCCCCTGCTGCTCCCCAGCAAAAACAGGGGGACGTGCTTTTGACTGGCTCCACGAGAGCATAGCCGACATAAGTGTCCATGCCGGACGACTTTCCGGTTGGGGGGAGGTTAATGTTTTTTCACCAAAGCTGGCCTTTCATTACCTCCGACCGGTGGGTTCTTCAAATAGTCCGGTTAGGATAAACCCTAAATCTGGAATCCAAACTTCCAAATTGTCCACTGAGAGCTCATTCATTCAGCTCTCATCACAAGTAGGTACTTGCAGAGGAACTCTCCGCCCTTCTACAGACCCATGCGGTTGAACCCATTCCACCAGGGGAAGAAGGGCAGGGATTCTATTCCAGGTACGTCCTTGTGTAAAAGAGAACGGGGGAATGTGTCCCATCCTAGACCTAAAGGCCCTGAACAAATTCCTGGTGCGAGAAACGTTCAGGATGGTTTCCCTGGGCACCCTTTTCCCCATGATTCAGGAAAATGATTGGCTATGCTCTCTGGACTTGAAAGACGCTTACACTCACATCCCGATACTTCCAGCTCACATGAAATATCTTTGATTTCTGCTGGGAATGCAGCACTTCCAGTACCGTGTGTTGCCCTTTGGCCTAGCCTCAGCTCCCAGAGTGTTCACAAAATATCTAGGGGTAGTTGCAGCGTTGCTACATAGGCTGGGAGCGCATATATTCCCTTATCTTGACGATTGACTGGTGAAGAGCGCTTCAGAGACCGGTGCTCGGGAGTCCATGTGGAAGGCTATCCAGGTGCTGGAACTACTAGGGTTCGTAATAAATTACCCCAAGTCCCATCTCACTCCAGTTCAGAAATTGGAGTTCATTGGAGCATTGCTTGACATGAGAACAGTTCAAGCCTATCTTCCCAAGGTGCGGGCAGACAACCTTCTGTCCCTAGTGTCCAAGGTTTGAGCATCTCACAGCTCGGCAGATGTTGAGACTCTTGGGGCACATGGCCTCCACAGTTCATGTTACGCCCATGGCACGTCTGCATATGAGATCTGCTGAATGGACCCTAGCTTCTCAGTGGTATCAGGCCACAGGGAATCTAGAAGATGTCATCATTGTGTCCACCGACCTTGCACATTCTCATCAATGGTGGACGATTCGATCCAATTTGACCATGGGACGTCCATTCCAAATTCCTCAGCCGCAGAAAGTGCTGATGACTGATGCATCTCTCCTGGGGTAGGGGGCTCATGTAGATGGGCTTCACACTCAGGGAGCCTTTCAGATTTACCTTCTTGAGCTCCAAGCGGTCTGGAACACTCTAAAGGCTTTCAGAGATTGACTGTCCAACCAAATTATCTTAATTCAAATAGACAAGTCAGGTTGCAGTGTATTACACAAACAAGCAGGGGGGCACCAGATCACGCCCTCTGTGTCAGGAGGCCGTCCGGGTGTGGCATTGGGCTCGCTGACATGGCATGTTCCTTTGAGCCACTTATGTGGCAGGCGAAAACAGTACCCTGGTCAACACAAGTGGTCTCTAAATATGAGCATAGCCCGCAAGATCTTCCAAGCGTGGGGCACCTCCTCGGTGGATATTTTTGCCACTCAGATCAACCATAAGGTCCCTCAGTTCTGTTCCAGGCTTTAGGCCCACGGCAGACTAGCGTTGGATGCCTTTCTGCCTTTCTCCTACATTGGGGAACAGGACTTCTGTATGCATATCCTCCTATACCTCTGGTGGGGAAGACTTTGAAACTCAACCAAGACCGCAGAACCATAATCCTGATTGCGCCGTACTGGCTGCGTCAGATTTGGTTCCCTCTTCTTCTGGAGTTGTCCTCCGAAGAACTGAGCGTTTTTTGACCCTCATCACTCAGAACGAGGGGTCGCTTCTACATTCCAACCTCCAGTCTCTGGCTCTCACGGCCTGGATGTTGAGAGCCTAGAATTTGCTCCCTTTGGTGTTTTGGAGGGTGTCTTCCAGGTCTTGCTGTCTTCCAGGAAAGATTCCACTGAGAGGTGTTATTCTTTTAAATGGAGGAGGTTTGCCATCTGGTGTGACAGCAAGGCCATATATCCCCTTTCATGTCCCACACAGACCCTGCTTGAATACCTTCTGCACTTATCAGAGTTTGGTCTGGACCAACTCCATAAGGGTTCACCTCAGTGCAATTAATGCTTATCAACGTGTAGAAGGTAAGCCTATCTCTGAACAGCCTTTAGTTGTTCGCTTCCTGAGAGTGAGGTTTGCTCTTGTCAGTGCCCCCAGTCAAACCTCCGCCAGTGTCATGGGGATTTCAACATCCTTCTCACCCAGCTGATGTAAGTTCCTTTTGAGCCACTGAATTCCTGCCATCTGAAGTACTTGACCTGGAAGGTAATTTTCTTGGTGGCTGTTACTTCAGCTCATAGGGTCAGTGAGCTTCAGGCCTTAGTAGTGGATGCACCTTATACTAAGTAGTCCTCCGCATGCACCCCAAGTTCCTGCCAAAGGTGGTGTCCGAGTTCTATCTGAACCAGTCAATTGTCTTGCCAACTGCCCCCCCCCCCCCCATACTCATGCCCACCCTGGCGAAAGCAGCTTGCACACCTTGGACTTCAGGAGAGCATTGGCCTTTTACATGGAGTAGACGAAGCCCTTCTCAGTCTGCCCAGTTGTTTGTTGCTTTTGACCCCAACAGGAGGGGAGTAACCATCAGAAAACGCACCATTTCCAATTGGCTAGCGGATTGCTTTTTTTTTTTTTTTTTTTTAATTTCTACCCCGCGCTTTCCCACTCATGGCAGGCTCAATGCTACGTAGGTATTTATTTGTACCTGGGGCAATGGAGGGTTAAGTGCCTGCAGTGGGAATCGAACCCAGTTCCCCAGGACCAAAGTCCACCACTCTAACCACTAGGCTATTCCTCCACTTATTTCCTTCACTTACACCCAAGCTGGACTGACTCTGTAGTTCCTTGTCACGTCTCATAATGTCAGAGCCATGGCTGTGTCGGTGGCTCACTTAGCCTCCATTGAAGAGATTTGCAAGGCTGCAACATGGTCTTCAGTCCACACATTCACATCTCATTACTGCTTTGAGCAGGATACCAGACGCAACAGTCGGTTTGGACAGACAGTGTTGCAGAATCTGTTTGGTGTTTAGAATCCAACTCCACTCCCCCTAGGTCCATTTTGTTCTGTTCCAGGCTGCACTCTCAGCTAGTTTGTATATAGTTTCAGGTTGATATACGTTACGCCCTCACTGTTGCAAGGCCCAGTTGTCCAATGTTTGTTGTTTTGGGTGAGCCTGAATGCTAGGGATACCCCAACTGTGAGAATACTACAGCTCACTTGGCCTCAGAGAAAGCGAAGATACTTACCAGTAGCAGGTATTCTCCGAAGACAGCAGGCTGATTATTCTCACAAACCCGCCCACTTCCCCTTGGAGTTGTTTTCTTTCTTTTGATTTTGACTGAACTGACGAGCACTGTCATGCAACGGGCGTGAAGGCACTCTGCACATGTGAGATCGGATGCGCAGCGTGCTTCAGAAGGCTCTAGTAAGATTTTGCTTTTAAAAATGCCAGTTCCCGGGCCAACACAGATTGTCGACCCAACTGTGAGAATAATCAGCCTGCTGTCCTCAGAGAATACCTACTACAGGTAAGTGTCTTCGCTTTCAGGAAGGACAAGGTAGGAAAAAAAGGGTGGAATAGTGGCATATGTTAAGAATATTAAAGTGACGGAATTGCAGGACATATGGGGTAAGGAATAAGTACAGCGGATTAAACTGGTAAGAGGGAAAGGAAAATGTATTTACATTGGTTAATACACAGGTAACCTTCATAGTCAGAAGAAATAGAGACTTAATTGAAAACATTCATAAGATAGCCAGGAAAGGGAAGTACTACTGATAGGTGACTTTAATATGCCAGATAGCAATTGGAGTATCCCTGCTGCGGGAGGGGGGGGGCTGTCTAAAAGCAAAGGGATCTTTCTCTACAGGAAGAATAGTTCCAGCAGTGTGTAACAGAACCAATGCAGGATGGAGTAATTCTAGACCTGGTGCTTACAAACAGGGAAAATGTTTCTGTGTTACAGTGGGAGATGATTTGGCATCTAGTGATCACTGAATGGTGTGGTTCAATATTAAGACAAAGGAGGAGAGGTCTTCAAGATTGAAGGCCAAGATTTCAAAAGAACTAACTTTGCCAAGATGGGGGAATTTCTCAAGGAAGAGTTAGCTGGATGGGAACAGCTGATGGAAGTAGAACAGCAGTGGGGCAAAACTGAAAGGAGCTGTTTTAAAGGTGACAAACCTTTGTTAGAAAATTATATAAAAGTAAGAGAAAATGAAGGCCGCTCTAGTTCTCAAACGAAGTAGCTGAGAAGGTAAGGGACAGTAGGTTAGCCTTCATACATTACAAGATGACTCAGAAAGAAGAGGTCGGGCAAAAATACCTGCAAAAGCTTAGAGAAACTAGAAAAGCTGTCAGGAAAGCAAAGATGCAAATGGAAGAAAGGATAGCCAATACAGTAAAATTGGGAGACAAGACATTTTTTATATATGTAAGTGACTGGAGGAAATGCCATAATAGCATTATGAGGCTCAAGGCTGAGGGGGAGGAATATCGAAAAGCTGATAAGGATAAAGCTGAACTTTTTAACAATTATTTCTGTTCTGTGTTCACGGATGAAAGGTCATGGGCAGGACTGTAGAAAACAAATGCTAGTGGGGTTGGATGTATGATAGACCAAAACCGATTCTCAGAAGACTGTGTTCATGAAGAGCTAGCTAAACTAAAAGTAGACAAAGCAATGGATCCTGATGGGATACATCTGAGGGTACTCAAGGACCTCAGAGAATTTCTGATCGCTCTGTCTAACCTCTTCAGTGCTTCCTTAGAGTCTGGAGGACTGGAGTAGGGCAAATGTAGTCCCTCTAAACAAGAGCGGAAGTAAGGAGAAGGTTGCAAATTAGACCTGTCAGTCTGATCTCAGTGGTGAGTAAACTAATGGAAACGCTTCTAAAGTGGAGGACTATGAGGTTTCTAATATGAAATGGACTGCAGGATCTGAGGCAGCATGGTCTCACTAAAGGTAGGTCTTGTTGGACAGATCTGATTGAGTTCTTTGACTGGGTGACCAAACAGTTGGACAAGGGAGGGTCACTAGATGTGGTATACTTGGATTTTAACAAAGCCTTAGACATGGTTCTGCATAGGCAAATGATAGATAAACTGAGTGCCCTCGGTATGGGACCTAAAGTGACTGATTGGGTTAAAAACTGGTTAAATGAAAGGAGACAGAGGGTAGTGGTAAATGGAGCTTGCTCCAAGGAAAATAATGTTATCAGTGGTGTACTGCAGGGATAGATCCTTGGACTGTCTCTTTTTAACATCTCTGTGAGTGATTTTGTGGAAGGACTATCTGGTAAGGTTTGTCTCTTTGCGGATAATACCAAACTCTGTAATAGGGTGGACACCCCGGTGGGTGTGTAATAGCATGAGGAAGGATCTAGCAAAGCTTGAAGAATGGTCCAAAAATTGGCAACTAAGATTTAATGCTAAGAAATTCACTTGGGTTACAAAAATCCAAGGGCACAGTACAATGGAAGGGTGAAGTGCTTCTGTGTATGAAAGAAGATCAGGATTTAAGGGTGATTGTGTCTGATGACTTTAAGGTGGCCAAACAGGTAGAAAAATTTATGTTCAAAACCAGCAGGATGCTTGGGTGCATAAGGAGGGGGATGACCAGCAGGAAAAAAGAGGTGATAGCGCCCTTGTATAAGTCTTTGGTGAGGCCCCATTTAGAGTATGGTGTGCAATTCTGGAGACTGCACCTACAGAAAGATATAAACAGGATGGAGTCGTCCAGAGGGTGGCTACAAAACTGGTCAGCAGTCTTTGTAATAAAATATATAAGGACAGGCTTATGAACCTCAACATGTATACTCTGGGTGGGGGTGGGGGGGGGGGAGGTGGGAGTGAGGGGATATGATAGAGACGTTTAAATACCTCAGTGGCATTAATGTACAAGAGGTGAGCCTTTTTCAAATGAAGGAAAACTCTGGAATGAGAGGGCGTAGGATGAAGTTAAGAGGAAATAGGCTTAGGAGAAATCTAAGAAAATACTCTGAATATGTGGAATGGCCTCCCGGTAGAGGTCATGATGTCCAGGACTGTGTCAGAAGTTAAGAAAGCGTGGGACAGACACGTGGGATCTCTTAGGAAAAGGAAGAGTTAGTGGTTACTGAGAGTGCGCGGACTGGATGGGCCATTTGGCCCTTAATCTGCTGTCAAGTTTCTATGTTTCAAAGCGTTACCTTATACAATAGCACCCAAGTGCAGTTGTGTATAATTGTACATATTGGTGCCATATAGCACATAATTGCACCCAATTGTGCACCAGTAACTACCTTCATTACCAATAACTGCCTTCTCTCTGTCTAGAAAATTTCAATAAATTACCTCAAATTTCAAGACCCTTCTCTGCACCCTCGTTTGACCTCTTCCTACACCTCTTGAGTTTGCAGGCAACACTGGTTAAGAACCCCTGATGTAGACTGACATGCTGTAACTTTGTTGTGTTTATTTTGTGTAATTATGAAGTATACTAACTTTTGACGATTTGGGTTCTCTCATTGGGAAAGTATAGAATAAATGATATGCCAGCCTCCTCTTCTGGTTCTGTAGGTTGTAATAGATGAAGGAGGATGTAGTTCTAGCTGCCAGTGGTAGGAATGGGGAAGCAGATAGACATCTTTGAAGAAATCTAAATGATGAAGAGGTGGAGTTCATTTCATATATCTCTGACACCATAATCGGAGACAGAGAGGAGTATGTCTTCTAACATCCAGGTTCTGAGATGTGTATTAAAAAGAAGAGGGAAAGACTGCATTTTAAAACAGAGGAACACTTAACTGTCAGCCAACTGTGTGGCTTTTTTAGGTTTGTGGGGTTTTTTCTTTTGTTTTGTGCAGAGGAGTATCCATTTCCTCCTTGAGTTTCTTTGCCACTGTTTGTCACTAAGCACACTTTCTTTTATATTCTTATGCTGTCTGCAGATTCCACCTAGCATTTATTGCCACTTTGTATTGGAGATTTGATTTTGAGCTGAAAGTGATTCACCTATGGCAATTTTTGGTGTTGGGTGGGGGAACCTGCATGATGATTTTTGTTTATTTCAGGTTCCAGTCAGAGGCCAAAACTGAACCTGAAGCCTCGCAGTGCACCAAAAGAGGAGGATTCATCATCAGGGTCATCACAGTCAAGCCGGGCTGCCTCCATCTTTGGAGGGGCCAAACCTGTAGACACAGCTGCCAGAGAGCGGGAGGTTGAGGAGCGGCTACAAAAGGAGCAGGAGAAGCTTCAGCGCCAACTAGAAGATGAAAAACCCAAACTAGAAAGGAAACCTAGAGAGAGGTGAGGTGGCAGTCTTTGAGGAACTAGAAAGATGGGGAGTTGTATTGGCTCTGACTAGGCACTAAACAAGAGAGTGTGTCACAGCATTGGCATATGTTGCTTTTAAGTAGGGATCAGAAGCAGGTTAACTGGTTCTGTAATTTTTTTTTTTAATTGTTTTCCTCTGCAGTACTTGTCCTATGGAGGATCTCTTACTGTGAATGGAGGGTGCAGTTCCATCTGTTGGGGGTTTTATGGGTGGGATTTTTAAAATTTGATTTTTGGCCTAGTAATTCTACCTTTCTTCCCCCCCCCCCCTCCCCCCATGCATCTGAATCAGAATTAGCTTTCATTCACAACTAGTTGAGGATTGTTTTCCTTATTTAATAAGCCCATCCTCCCATTGATCATAGTCTGATCTTTGCAACAATGGTTCTAAGGCTCCAGGCCAAGCACCAAAGGTCTTTTAAAACTCTGTGTGGTGAATTCTGAGCCCAGCTACCAGGGTCACTGTTAACATTAACCATGAACCTCACCCCCAGAGCACTGGACACTATCTCTGTATCATCCCCAGCTGAACTAGGGATCTTCCACAAGGTAGTACAAAACTGCCACTAGGCCAGCCCCTATCTGTCTTGTCTTTGTCATGGCACAATCTTAATAGTCCATAGATAATCCAAACTAACTTAAGACTAGTTGGCAGTGTGCTTGTTGCCATTCCCTTCTCAGTCTTACCATCAGGGGACCAGCACAGAATGGAGATCGTTCCTTGTAGCTTCAATAACTCCTGCTGACATTATGATTGTTACAGACATCCAAGCTGGCGCAGTGAAGAAAACCAGGAGCGGTCAAGGACAGGAAGCGAGTCCTCTCAGAGTGGGGGCACAGGTGCATCCAGCAGAAGTAAGAAAGTTTTTCAGTGGTCACTACATAGGAACTTTAACTTTCAGGGATGTCACTTGGCACCACAGATGATGGGCTTCTAAGTAGTTGGTGGCTTGACAATCATTACTGGAAGTATTGCATTTTCTTCCAAGGAGGCCAGAATAGTGATGCTTGGAGTGCTTGTTTTGTTGTCTCAGCTACAGGACACATGTTGTGTACAGGTTTGTGTTGGGAGGAAGATATGGGTGTTAAATTGATGGTTTATGCAGTTCTATTTTGAAACACCCGGTTTATAGGCCTGTAATGGAGGTGTTCAATGAAATGACTATGAAAGAGAGATGATGGTTGGAATAACAGTACAATGGCAAGGCCTAAGGGAGGGAAATAATAGAGATGATTGTGCAGTAGTGTAGGGCAGATTAGACTTAATTGAAATTTTTGTTATTAAGGAAATCCTGACTGAAATATTTGCTTACAAAATTTTCTATTAAGATTGTGACCAGAAATGAGAATTTTTTTTCTCATTGTAATATATATTTTTCTTTTATATGCCTTTGCAATAGCTCTTATTTTATTTGAAATAGTAGGTTTAGCCTGTTCTAGGCTTCCAGCACAGTACTTTGATTCACAACTACCCTACAAAGTTTTCCCCTATTTTATATCACCTTTCATCACCTTCCAATTTAGTGACGATGTAATAAATTTTATTAGATTTTAAGGGTAACAAACATCCAAATTCAATACAAAATAACAATGTTTTATAACTTCCATTCCATAAGAGAAACTGTGTGATAACAGTTTTGTAACAGTCCTTGGCACAGGGTCATTAACCTTTTGGAACCCACATTGGTCCTGAA
The DNA here is from genome assembly GCF_901765095.1 of Microcaecilia unicolor. Lineage (NCBI taxonomy): Eukaryota > Metazoa > Chordata > Amphibia > Gymnophiona > Siphonopidae > Microcaecilia > Microcaecilia unicolor. The sequence goes on along the minus strand of NC_044033.1, from coordinate 296,569,382 downwards.
TTCTGGCTAGGGATCCCACTGTACAATGGACTCTGTCCCTTAAGGGATGTGAACACTGCCTTTATAGCATCCCTAACTCCACAACTTAGGAAGTGGAAGTCCTGAATGGGAATCAAACCCAGGCCCTCCAGCACATACCAGTTCAGAGCACTGTTACAGAGTGACAAAAGCTGGACCAGTTTGCCCTTCTCAGTACTTTTGATTTCTCTGTATTTTGGCTACATTGTTCTTTGTTCATATAATGTATAAACTTGCAGTACTTATTCTAGCCATCTATTGGAGCAACGATAGGTTTCCTCTTATCTTCTTCAGACTGTGTGTCTGAAGCAGCCAACTGGTGGTGGTATTAACCAAAACAATGACAACTCAAAGCATGATTGGGATAGATAGGTGGTGATTAGAATGAGGGAGGAAAGTGACCAGAGCTTGAAGTAGGTTCTGTACTGACACATAGGTAGAGGGCAGCAAGACAAGCAAAAAGCTTTATAGCTGTTACTGTACAAAAAATATCTGCTCACAGAATACCTTGTATGCCATAGGCTCTAGAAGGAGAGAGAGTGAAAAGTCTGTGGAGAATGAAGTCTTTGGCAAAGATGAAGAGCTCCCATCTCCGAGCACTAAGGCTCCCAAAGCGGAATCGCAGCTCCCCCTGAAGGTGATGCCAGCTCCTCCTCCAAAGGAAAATGCCTGGGTTAAGCGCAGCACGACAGCCCCCACTTCGCGATCGCTGAGCTCAGACTCTGAGCAGCGGTAAGTGGCAATGAAACTGCTCAGTCAGAAAATGTTTGTCTTCCTCTGACTTAAAACAAAAGTACTTAAATAGCCAATAGACTGTTTCTGGATTCTGTTTCCTTTTTCTTCCTAGTTCTAAATGCAGTTTTTCTGATAATTCTTGAATAAATAGATTGCCGCTTTTTTATAATGGTAATCCCGTTATATATTTATGCTGTTCTAGTAAAAAAAAAAGGCCCGTTTCTGACACACATGAAACGGGCGCTAGCAAGGTTTTCCTCGGAGTGTATATGTTTGAGAGAGTGTATGTGAGAGTGACTGTGTGAGAGAGAGAGAGTGAATGTGCGAGAGTGTGTGAGAGAGAGAGAGTGAGTCTGGGTGCAAGTGTGTCTGTGAGAGAGCATGTGTGTGAGAATGAGAGTGTGTGCAAGTGCGTATGTGAGACAGTGTGAGAGAGAGAGAGTGTGTTTCACGCAGATACAGTGTGTGCGCGAGAGAGAGTGTGTGTGAGACTGAGTGTATGAGACCAAGAGAGTGTGTGAGTGACTGTGTGACACATAGAGAGTGAATGTGATACAGTGCGAGACATAGTGTGTGTGAGAGTGAGAGAAAGACATTGACTGTGAGAGAGAGAGTGTGTGTGAGAGTGAGATACCTCCTCCCTCTCTCTGGTGTCCCCCCCCCCCCCCCCCCCCCCCCCCCCCCCCCCCCTCTCTCTCTGGTGTCTGAGCGTTACTGTGCAGGACGCTGAGCTCTGGCTGTGCTTCAAGGAATTGACCAATCCTATTTAATAGAATGCACCTCCAACATTCTGAAGCCGAGAAGCCTCATGTGGTTGGTCACTTCTGCTTTTGACGAACCCGGAAGTACGTGATGTCAATTCAGGAGATGGATACAGAGAGCAGGAATGCCTCAGCCATGCAGTCAGCTTCAGAATGTTGGAGGTGCGTTTTATTATATAGGATTCGTACTGTACTGTATATATGTATGTGATGCTTCTTTAGAATGCAGATGAAAGAATCACCCTACTTTAGATTCATTAGTGTGAATGTGTACCTGAGCAGTGTCTTCAAATGAAATGTCAAAATAATTAGTGTGAATCTTGATTTTTTTTGTGTGTGTGTGACCCCAGTTTTTTCTTTGTGATATTGCTGTGTTAAATACCTGAAAATACAACTTTATTTTTCAGTGGCACTGAAAGTAGAGGAGGGACAGGACAGACTGAAGAATCACGTAATACTTCAAGAAGAAGTAAGACCATGAATTCCTGTGTGTCAGAACTATATTAGATAAGAAAGGGGAGGGTCAATGAGAGGAGGCATTCCAAAGCATGTAGAGTATAGCATCTGGTTTGGGAGGTGCACATAGTCTAGCAGTTCTCTAGAGAGGAGATAGGAAGAAATACACGATGATAACCTGAGTATGACACTATATAGTATGAAGAACCTGTTCTCTGAGGACAAGCAGGCCATTATATTCTCACAGCTGGGTGATGTCATGGAGCCCGGTGCAAACACAGACTAGCAAGATTAACTTAAAACTTTCTAACAGCATCCCGCCGCAAATGTGCTGGTGCCTTCCCACTTGACATGCGGATTCCTCAGTCTTCATTTTTCCATGGAGTAGGGAGAACGCGTTATTGTGTTCTCCTTTCAGTGCGTATTTTGCAGTGCTTTCCCTTGCACATATTTTTGTTCTTTTTTGATTTTTGATTTTTTCTTTATTTTATTTTGTTTCCCTTTAATTTTATTCTCCGAGGACAAGCAGGCTGCTTGTTCTCACTGATAGGGTGACGTCGTCGGCAGCCCCAGAACCGGAATTCTCCATAGCAGCAAAGAGTTTGCTAGTCTCGCGCTCCCGTGGGCACCGCGCTTGCGCGACCATCTTCCTGCCCGAACGCGAGCGTGCTCCTCAGTCTTGTTTTTTCCGCGGCTCGGGACACTGCTTCGCTGCTGTTCTGTGCCCCAGAGACCCCTTGCTGCGGTTCTTCAGACTCCCGTGAGGTTTTTTCGCCGATTTTCGTCCCCTTTTCGCGAACTTTTTTTTTTTTTTTTTTTTTTTTTTTTTTAAACAAAAAAAGAGAGTTTAGTTTCTCCTTTATTTTTCTAGAGTTCCTGTAGGTTTTCTTTCTTTTTCTTCAGCGGCCATTTTAGGCCGCCCCTGCGGGACCCTCTTTTTTTCTTCGTCTTTGGTGTCATTTTTTTCCGACACCATCGCATTCGACCCCGCCGGCGTGATTTTTCCGCCCGTGTCCGCGAAGCCTACCAGCGGCTTTAAAACGTGCACGTTGTTCAACCGGATAATCTCGCTCACTGATAGTCATGTTTCGTGTCTTCAGTGTTTGGGAGCTGGTCATCGTCCCAACGCCTGTACTTTGTGCCTCCAATTGAAAAAGAGGACTCAGGCGGTGAGATTGGCTCAGTGGAACATTTTGTTCGGAGCCAGGTCTGGTCCTTCGGTATCGACGGAGTCAGCGGTATCGAGGTCATCGCCGGTATCGATGTCCGGAGTGCAGGTAAGGGCTGTCCACAGGTCCCATGCTGGTGGCAGTGAGCCATCGAGCGGGTCTCCACCTGTCTCGAGGAATCCTGTTCTACAGGGCCCCCCGGGATCGACCTTCTTCGGACCCGGCCCTGAGGAGGCGTGTGGATTCCACGTCTTTCTCTTTGGTACCGGAGGGGTACCGTTGGCGTGCTTCGGGCGAAGGCTAAGAAGCATCGCCATCGGTCACCTTCCCGCCACGGTACCGAGAGCTCCGGGACGCCAAGGACTTCGGCACCCGAAAAGCGCCAACGCCGGGAGGATCGCTCGCCCTCCATTTAGGAGGTGTCGGTGTGCTCTACCCAGGACAGCCCGGTACCGCCTCCGAGCCCCAGACAGGTTCTGTCATCGTCACCTGTACCGGCTCCTTTGCCTTTCTCTACAACTACTCTGAACGAGAGCCTCCAGGCCATACTGCCAGAGATTCTGGGAGAGCTGTTGCGACCATCTCCGATACCTTCGGTGCTTGCGCTGTCGGTACCGTATGGTCCGGTACCGCAGGTGCTTGCGCTGTCGGTACCGTTGAGGGAGGCAGCGGTTGGCTCATTGCCCGTGGTGAGGTCTCCGTCTTGGTACCAGTATCGGCCATCACCCATGTTGACTCCCCGCCGACGTCGCTGGAGGAAGCTTCGTCGCCTGCAGCTCGGGGGGTCTTCCTCTCGACACCGCCACGAAGGACATCATTCCTCGGCATCGAGACGGGCCCGGCTTCGGACCGAGGTTCAGCAACTCATGTCCTATACCGGTGGAGAGGACTCGTGGGAAGCGGAGGCGGAAACCAGGTATTTCTCGGATGAGGGGTCCTGTGGGTCTGCCTTCCGATCCTACTCCCTCACCTGAGAGGAAGCTTTCTCCTCCGGAGAGTCTTTCCTTCTCTTCATTTGTCCAGGAAATGTCTACGGCCATTCCCTTCCCTGTGGAGACGGTGGATGAGCCCAGGGCTGAGATGTTCGAGGTCCTGGACTATCCATCTCCACCTAAGGAATCCACCACAGTTCCTCTTCATAATGTCCTTAGACAGACATTGTTGACGAACTGGGTGAAGCCATTAACTACTCCCCACATTCCCAAGAAAATTGAGTCCCAGTACCGAATCCACGGGGACCCAGAGTTATTTATTTATTTATTTATTGCATTTGTATCCCACATTTTCCCACCTATTTGCAGGCTCAATGTGGCTTACAGAGTTTTGTTATGACATAGTCATTCCAGGATATCAGATACAATTAGTAATATACAGAGATTAAGAAAGGGAAGAAAGAAGAAAGGTGTTGGGCAGGATAGTATAGATGGTGGATTTTAATAACTGAGTGGGTTGGTGAGGTAGTTTTGTAAGGCTATGGGTTCTCTTTGTAGGCCTTATTGAAGAGATGTGTCTTCAAAGATTTGCGAAAGTTAGTTATTTCGTCAGTGGTTCTCAGGGCTGTAGGTAATGCATTCCACAACTGCGTGCTCGTGTAAGAGAAGGTGGTGGCGTTAATGAAGACCCAATTGCCTCATGACTGGAGTGGTGGATTTGGCCCTTAAGAAGGCCAAGAGTTCTAGGGATTATGCCTCGGCGCCCCCTGGGCATGAGTCTAGAACTATGGATTCATTTGGGCGGAAGGCCTACCATTCTGCTATGCTCGTGTCCAGAATTCAGTCTTACCAGCTCTACACGAGCATTCACATGCGGAATAATGTGCGGCAGTTGGCGGACTTGGTGGACAAGCTCCCTTCTGAGCAAGCCAAGCCATTTCAGGAGGTGGTCAGGCAGCTGAAGGCGTGTCGTAAATTCCTGTCCAGGGGTGCTTACGATACTTTTGATGTTGCATCCAGGGCCTCTGCTCAGGGTATAGTGATGCATAGGCTCTCATGGCTGCGTGCCACTGACCTAGACAGTAGAGTCCAGAAGCGAGTGGTGGGTGCGCCTTGCCAGAGGGATAATATTTTTGGTGAGAAGGTCGAACAGGTGGTAGAAACACCTCCACCAGCGGGATACCGCTTTCGACAAGCTCTCCCACCGGGCGCCTTCAGCATCTACCTCAATTGGTAGACGATTTTTGGGGGGAAGGAGGAATGCTTCCTACACTTTTAATAAGCGCAGGTACAATCCACCTTCTCGACAGCCGGCTTAGGCTAAACCCCAGTGCGCTCGTTCTCATCAACAGCGTGCGCCTCAGCAGGCCCCTGCAGCTCCCCAGCAAAAGCAAGGGGCGGGCTTTTGACTGGCTCCAGTTGAGCATAGCCGACATCGAAGTGTCCATGCCGGACGATCTGCCGGTCGGAGGGAGGTTAAAATTTTTTCACCAAAGGTGGCCTCTCATAACCTCCAACCAGTGGGTTCTGCAAATAGTCCGGTTAGAATACGCCCTCAATTTGATCTCAAAACCTCCGAATTGCTCACCGGGAGCGCAGTCCTTCAGCTTCCAACACAAGCAGGTACTTGCAGAGGAACTCGCCCTTCTCAGCGCCAATGCGGTCAAGCCCGTGCCACCGGGGCAAGAAGGGCTGGGATTCTATTCCAGGTACTTCCTTGGGGAGGGATCAGAAGGTACCCCATAAGACAACTCCTCTGAGAAATAATGAGGGTCATTGAGTGTCACGTATACACAGCTTGAACAGGGTTTGTGAGCCCTTGGGCCACTGCCGAGGAGCGGCAGTGGCAGGCAAAACCACCCCACACCGGAGACTAGGCAGAACAAGACTGGACCCCAGACTGGAGTTGCAGCAGAGGCAAACAAGCAGGACTAAAGCAGAGCAGGTACCCTTAAACTTCACCTACACCTGGCTTCAGGTGGCCGGCAGGACTTACTGGGCAAAGCAGGACTGGATACCCATTAGGCTAAACCAGGACTGAGGGTCAGAGGGGAAAGGAACAAACAGGGGCAGCAGGGCAAGGAAGGGAAAGCTAAAGGGCAGGACTGAAAGCTGCGAGCAGCCACTGAAACAGGGAACAAACACAGCTAGACAGGAGACTGAACTGAAGGCTGCAGGCAGCCACTAAAGCAGAGAACAAACACAGATAAACCCAGAACTAGGCAAAGACATACAAACAAGACACAAGACTGGGAAACAAGCAATACAGTAAGCAAGCAATACCCTAAACTAAACATAGACTAACTAGAACAGGCAAGCCTTCAGGCAAGAACTAGAGCAAGGAAACAAACTCAGGCTGAAGTGCAAAAGCACCAACATACCAGGGCCTTAGACGCATGCAAAGGCAGAGAGTATCAAAATGGCTAATAAGCCCAGCAGCACCTGGAGCTCAGCTGCAACAATCACCAGGCAGGTATGGGTGCTGTGCAGGGCCAAACAAGACAGACAAGTCTGGCAGCCTGGAAAATCCGGACCAGACTGGGCTGAAATCTGGAACGGGTGACAGCACACAGACAATCTAATGCAGCCAGCACACAGAGACAGAACTAACTCACAAAGGGCAGACAAAAGCCAGCTCAGAAGCAGACCACAGGAAATAAGGTGAGTCTGAGAGGGGTCACGGCCACAGACGTGCCATCGAGTCCCATGAACAGTCCCTTTCAGACTCCTCACTGTATTCAGGCTGAGTGAGTCTGTGCCTGCCTCAGCTCATTGGAACCATGTCCATGCCCCGAAGAGCGCTGAGGTACAGCTCTACCCTCAAACTCTGGGGGAAGCTTCGTCCTCCAATGTTGAGAGAGGTACTGTATGTCTCACTGTCGACACCCTTCGAGGTGCTGACATCAAGGATCTCTGCACAGGCATGGATAGAGCCTCAGGAAGAATCTGTGGCTGATCTGCATCTGGCACAAGCACACTTGATGCCTGAACAGTTTGCAGCTGCAGCATCTGTGCTAGCTCCTCCATGAGCATGACTCGGAACCGCTCATCAAAGGTAGAAATCAGCAAAGGCAGGGGAGCTGGGAGAGAGCAGCCTGAGAAGGCATTGGTGCCAAGCTGGTAGCAGGGACCTAGCTTCCCAGAGACTTGCATACGGGCACCTCTTCCAAAGAGAGGGAGCGCTCCTCTGGTACTGGTGATGCCGATGCCCCAGTGCTCCCAGCACTGTGTGTCAATAAGGACTGATGCTTACACTTCTTAGGCTTCCCTCGATGCTCAGCATCGTGGTCCTTTGGTACTGATCAGGACAATGTCGAACTCGTACATGATCAAAGTGTTGGGTCCGACGCTGACTCGTCCTGGGGCCTACTCTCAGAGCCCGATGTCAAGAGAGGTGGAGACCATCTTGAGGCCGGTGCACTCCCAGTTGATGTTAAAGTCTTCCAGTGAAGATGTCAATGCATCGGTCTGAGGAGCCAAAAAGTCTCTCCTATTGGACATGCAGAATCCTCAACTGCATTTTCAAAGAGAGAAAACAAGAGGTAGGCTCACGGTTATGCCCAAAGCACCCGATGCATACAAGTGCGGGTCCGTCACAGAAATCACCCAATTACACTGGGCGCAAATTTTGAAGCCACTGGGGGTCTTCTGGGACACAGAGAAAAGAATCACAGCCAAATTAAACCTTGAGAGCCAAAAAAAAAAAGTAAAGTGAAAGCTACATACCTGTAGAAGGCATTCTCAGAGGACAGCAGGCTGATTGTTCTCACTGATAGGGTGACGTCGTCGGCAGCCCCAGAACTGGAATTCTCCCTAGCAACAAAGAGTTTGCTAGCCTCGAGCTCCCATGTGCACCGCGCATGCGCGACCATTTTCCCGCCCGAACGCGAGCGTGCTCCTCAGTCCAGTAAAAAGCAAAGAAAGGGAAGACACAACTCCTAAGGGGAGGTGGGCGGGATTGTGAGAACAATCAGCCTGCTGTCCTCAGAGAATACCTTCTACAGGTATGTAGCTTTTGCTTTCTGCGAGGACAAGCAGCCTGCTTGTTCTCACTGATGGGGTATCCCTAGCCCCCAGGCTCACTCAAAACAATGAACACTGGTCAATTGGACCTCGCAACGGCGAGGACATAACTGAGATTGACCTAACTTATTCAACTAACTGAGAGTGCAGCCTGGAACAGAATAAAAATGGGCCTAGGGGATAAGGAGTTGGATTCTAAACCCCAAACAGATTCTGCAGCACCGACTGCTCACAAACCCTGTTCAAGCTGTGTATACGTGACACTCAATGACCCTCATTATTTCTCAGAGGAGTTGTCTTATGGGGTACCTTCTGATCCCTCCCCATCTCGAGAGAGACGTAATTCTCCACCTGATGAGTTTTTCACTGGTTTTGTCAGGGAGATGGCTTTTACAATCCCATTTATGTTAGAAATGGAGGAAGAGCCCAGGGCAGAAATGTTAACTGTCCTGAACCATGAGATCCCTCCTAAGGGAAGGGGTCATGGTGCCATTGTGTCGTGTCTGGTATCCTGCTGTAGGCAGTAATGAGATGTGAATGTGTGGACAGATGACCATGTCGCAGCTTTGCAAATTTTCTCAATAGTGGCTGACTTCAAGTGGGCCACTGACGCAGCCATGGCTCGAACATTATGAGCCGTGACATGACCCTCAAGAGTCAGCCCAGCCTGGGCATAAGTGAAGGAAATGCAATCTGCTATCCAATTGGATATGGTGCGTTTCCCTACAGCCACTCCCCTCTTGTTGGGATCAAAAGAAACAAACATTTGGGCGGACGGTCTGTGGGGCTGTGTCCGCTCCAGATAGAAGGCCAATGCTCTCTTGCAGTCCAATGTGTGCAGTTGGATGTTCAGCAGGTATGAGGACGGGGAAAGAGTGTTGGCAAGACAATTGACTGGTTCAGATGGCCCCTAAGGGAAGGGGTCATGGTGCCATTGTACCTTATCCTTAAAGATGCTCTCATGAACTGGGAATTCCTCCTGTTGGTGCAGAGCACACCTAAGAAGGAAGATGCACAGTATTGTATCCAGAAGACTACTGAAACCTTCTGCTCAGTGTGCTGCTGCGGCTAGGAAAGCGAATAGAATGTTGGATATTATTAGGAAAGGTATGGAAAACAGGTGTAAGGATGTTATAATGCCGTTGTATCGCTCCATGGTGCGACCGCACCTTGAGTATTGTGTTCAATTCTGGTCGCCGCATCTCAAGAAAGATATAGTAGAATTGGAAAAGGTGCAGCGAAGGGCGACTAAAATGATAGCGGGGATGGGACGACTTCCCTATGAAGAAAGACTAAGGAGGCTAGGGCTTTTCAGCTTGGAGAAGAGACGGCTGAGGGGAGACATGATAGAGGTATATAAAATAATGAGTGAAGTGGAACTGGTGGATGTGAAGCGTCTGTTCACGCTTTCCAAAAATACTAGGACTAGGGGGCATGCGATGAAACTACAGTGTAGTAAATTTAAAACAAATCGGAGAAATTGTTTCTTCACCCAACACATAATTAAACTCTGGAATTCGTTGCCAGAGAACGTGGTGAAGGCGGTTAGCTCAGCAGAGTTTAAAAGGGGGTTAGACGGTTTCCTAAAGAACAAGTCCATAAACCACTACTAAATGGACTTGGGAAAAATCCACAATTCCATGAATAACATGTATAGAATGTTTGTATGTTTGGGAAGCTAACCGGTTGCCCTTGGCCTGGATTGGCCGCTGTCGTGGACAGGATGCTGGGCTTGATGGACCCTTGGTCTTTTCCCAGTGTGGCATTACTTATGTACTTATTGGAGAGGTTTCAACTGCCACACCACTCTCTGGTGGTGGAATCTGTCCTCAAACAAGCTAGGAGCTCCAGGACTCGTGCCTTGTTGCTCCTAGGAAAAGAGGCTCAGATACTGGACTCGTTTGGGAGGAAAATTTTAAAAGGCTTTGATGCTCATTGCCTGCATCCAGTCCTACCAGCTCTACATGAGCCTTTACTTGCAGTCTTTGGTCCGCAGTACACTAAGTTTATGGATACTCTCCTACAGGAGCAGGCCGCAGAGCTTCAATAGTTGGCCAGTAAGCAGCTGGAGTGTAAAAAGTAACAGGCCAGGGGCACATATGACTCTTTTTACATAGCGACCAGGCTCTCTGCCATGGGTGCGAGGATGCGCAGACTCTCATGGCTGTGTTTCTATGACCTAGAACCAGCACTTCAGGAGAGATTGGCGAATGTTTCTTGCCAAAGTGACAGTCTGTTTGGAGATAAGGTAGAAAAGGTTGCAGACCTCATAAAGAAACTTGCAGATACTATCCAAAACCTGTCTCGGCACCCTCCAGCTGCAACCCTCATGGAGATTTTCGAGTGGGCCTAGGCTGCAACCCTACTACTCTCAAAAGCATAGGTTTCCGCCGCTACTTTGTTCTGCCCAAAAGGCCCAGTGTTCTCACCCTCAGGAGTCCCATCCTCAGAAGCCCCAGCCAGTTCCCCAGTCAAAGCAAGGGGCAAGCTTTTTGACTGGTTCCAGGAGAGCATAGCTGCATTCAAAGTAACCATTTCGGACAGCTTACTGGTAGGGGGGAGGCTGAGTTTTTACCAACACAGGTGGCCCCATGTAACTTCCAACAGGTGGGTTCTTCCAATAGTCCATCTCAGTTACACCCTGAATTGGTGTCAAAGACCACCAAATTGCCCACCAAGAGCATCGTACATTGGCTCAGCACAAGTAGGTGCTTGTAGAGGAAATCTCTGCCCTTCTACAGGTCAATTCAGTTGATCCCATACCACCAAGAGAAGAAGGGAAGAGATTCTGTTAGGTGTTTTCCTTGTGCCCAAAAAGACGGGATTTTGTCCAATCGTAGACCTAGGAGCCCTGAACAAATTCCTGGTCAAAGAAAAGCTCAGGATGACTTCCTTGTGCGCCTTTTTTTTCATGATTCAGGAAAATGATTGACTATGCTCTCTGGATTTACAAGATATCTATACCCACATTTCAATACTTCTCAGTCACAGGAAGTATCCCAGATTCTGAATAGGGAAACACTACTACCAGTACTGCGTTCTGCCATTTGGTTGCACGTCAGCTTCCAGGGTATTCACCAAGTATCTAGTGATAGGTGCAGCATATTTGCGTAGACTGAGAGTATGTGTTTCCCTATCTAGACAATTGGCTGGTCAAGAGCACATCGCAGGAGGGGACGTCTGAGTCAGTGTTCCCAGCTATTCAGGGATTGGAGTTCCAAGGGTTCATCAAAAGCTGCCCCAAGTCCCACTTCCTCCCGGTCCAGCGATTGGAGTACATAGGAGCCCTGCTTGATACATTGCAAGCTCAGGCTTTTCTTCCACAAATGAGAAGAGTGCTGGTAAGGTCTCTGTTCTTGCAAGTCCAAAGCAGCAAGGAGGTCACATCTCGGCAAATGTTGAGATTGATGGGCCACATGGCCTTAACAGTGCATGACACTCCCTTGGCACATCGCCATTTGAGAGAGGCCCAGTGGACCTTAGCTTCCCAGTGGTCTCAGCCTGCAGGGAATCTAGCAGATGTAATCCACATTCCTCCAGCCTGTTCCCTGAGATGGAACAAGAAATGGAGGAACTAACTTTGAATTTGATGCCATGAAGTCCAGAAAGCTGTATTGATTATGCTATACCTAATACAGAATCACCAAAAAGAAACACACTCATTTGGCAGAAGAGGAGCACAGGAATCTAAACATCTGGATAACTTGACAAAAAAAAAAGAAAACTAAAGTTCTCCGAGGACAAGCAGGCTGCTTGTTCTCACATATGGGTCGGCGTCCACGGCTCCCCAGAAACGGCAAATTCTTGCAGAGCAAAAGTTAAAAAGTTTTGCCAGAGCCTTCTGGCACGCGAACCGCACGCACGACTTCCCACCCGTCACGTGAATGTTCTCGATCAGTTTTTTTTCTTGTCCGCAGTGAGGTGAAGAGGTTTTTCCCTGTTCGCTTCGCTGGCCCAAGAAAGAGAGTCTTTTGACGATTCGTTTATATTCGTTTTTTATCGCTATTCTTTTTTTTTTAACCCGGTATTTTGTCTTAGTTTTGGCCACTTTCTAAGTTTTCTTTCTTTTCGACCAGGCCGCGCGGTCAGGTTTTTCCCCTTTTGTGCCTTTACTTTTTTGGCACAATCGCGTCGTTTGATTTCACCGGAGCAGTTTTTCCTTCCATTTCATCGAAGACACCCAGCGGCTTCAAACGTTGTACTCGGTGCAACTGGACCATCTCCTGTACAGATACCCACGCTTGGTGTATCCAGTGCCTTGGGCCCGACCATAGCCCAGCCGCTTTCAGTCTGTGTCCGCATGAAGAAACGGACCCAAGCATCTCGAGAAGCCCAACAAGAGAAGCTTTGTGGAGCTCGGTCTGGTCCTTCAACATCGGTACCGAAGTCTGCGGCATCGACGTCTGGAGCGAAGGTAATGTCTGCGGAACCGACCAACTCATGCTGGGAGCAGTGAGGCACCGAGTGGGTCTACGCCTGTCTCGAGGCCTCCTGTAATGCAGGCCCCCCCAGGACAGACCCTCGTCTGACCCACGAGTGCCGGGAGCTCCGGGGCGTCGAGGGATTTGGCACTCAAGAAGCGTCGGCGCCAAGAGGATCACTCTTCCTCTATTCAGGAGGTGCCGATGCGTCGGTCTAGCAGCCCGGTACCTGCTCCCGAGCCTCGACAGATTCTGCCACCGGCTCCTTTACCGATCCCGCAGCCTTGTCTGACAGCGGCTCTCGACGAGCACATCAGCGCCCTGCTTCCAGAGCTTCTGGAAGGGTTGCTGCGCCAGTCTGCTTCGGTGTTAGGGGTGCTTGCGCCTTCCGTACCGTCTGCTGCAGTGGCATCTTGCCCTTCGCCTGTGTTGAGGTCCCCGACCTTTGTGCCGCCTGCCACCCAGGTTGACTCTCCTTCGACGTCTGTGGAGGAATGTTCACCGGAGTCCAGGCGGGTGTCGACTTCTCAGCACCACCATAGAGGACATCGTTCCTCGGCGTCGAGGCAGGCTCAGTTTCAGACTGCTCTGAGGGATGTCTTGTCCGATACTGAAGATGAGCGTTCATGGGAGGAAGAGGAGGATCCCAGGTACTTTTCTTCTGACGAGTCCTATGGGATTCCTTCTGAACCTTCTCCTCCACTAGAAAGGAGACTTTCTCCACCGGAGTGCCTATCTTTCATCTCCTTTGTTCAGGAAATGGCTGCGGCTATTCCCTTCCCTATGGCGGTTGAGGATGAACCCAGGGCTGAGATGCTCAAGGTCCTGGATTATCCTTTTCCGGCTAGAGAGGCTGCAACGGCTCCTTTGCATAATGTACTGAAGGAAGTCCTTATGCGAAACTGGTTGTTCCCTCTGTCTAATCCCGTGATCCCGAAAAAGGCTGAATCCCAATATCGGATCCACGGGGAGCCTGGATTGATGAGGTCTCAGCCACCTCACAATTCCATGGTGGTGGACTCTGCTCTCAAAAGAGCCAAGAGTACTAGGGATTATGCCTCGGCGCCCCCAAGCAGAGAATCTAGAACTGTGGACTCTTTTGGGAGGAAGGTGTATCAGGCCGCTATGATCGCTGCCAAAATCCAAACATGCCAGCTCTTCACGAACATCCACTTGTGAAACTCAGTGAGGCAACTGCCTAGCTTGGTTGATGCACTCCCTCCGGAGCAGACCGAGCCTTTTCGCCAGGTGGTCAGGCAGCAGAAGGCGTGTCGAAAATTCCTGGCCAGGGGTATGTCCAACACTTTTGATGTAGCATCCAGGATCGCTGCCCAAGGTATAGTGATGCGCAGACTCTCATGGCTGCATGTCTCTGACCTGGATTATTCGTTCCAGCAGCGGATGGTGGATGTTCCTTGCCGGGTGGGATAACCTTTTTGGTGAGAAAGTAGAGGATCTAGTTGACCAGCTCAAGAAACACAATGATGCTATAGATTATCTCTCCCGCCGGTCGTCTTCTGCTACCACCTCTACTACTACTACTTAACATTTCTAGAGCGCTACTAGGGTTACGCAGCGCTGTACAAATCTAGGAGGTTTTTTTGGAGGGAAGAGGGATGCTCCCTATTCTTATGCTAGGCGTAGGTACACTCCTGCTTCTCAGCAGCCTGCCCAGGCTGTCCCAGCACGCTGTTTCTCATCAATAGCGTGTGCCTAAGGCCATTGCGGCTCCCCAGCAAAAGCAAGGGACGGGCTTTTGACTGGCTCCAGTTCAGCATAGCCTCAGTAAACGTGTCCGTACTGGACGACTTGCCGGTTGGGGGGAGGTTGATGTTTTTCACCAAAGGTGGCCTCTTGTAACCTCTGACTGATGGGTCCTTCAAATTGTCCGGTTAGGATACACCCTCAATCTGAAATCCAAGCCTCCAAATTGCCCACTGGAGCTCATTCTTACAGCTCCCAGCACAGGCAGGTACTTGCAGAGGAACTCTCTGCCCTTCTACAGGCCCAAGCGGTCGAACCCGTTCCACCAGGGGAAGAAGGGCTTGGATTCTATTCCAGGTACTTCCTTGTGCAAAAGAAAACGGGGGATGCGTCCCATCCTAGAACTAAGGGCCCTGAGCAAATTTCTAGTCCAAGAAAAGTTCAGGATGGTTTCCCTGGGCACCCTTCTTCCCATGATTCAGGAAAACGATTGGCTGTGCTCTCTGGACTTAAAGGATGCTTACACACACATCTCGATACTTCCAGGAACACAGCACTTTCAGTACCGTGTACTGCCTTTTGGCCTGGCATCTGCGCCCAGAGTGTTTACCAAATGCCTAGTTGTAGTTGCAGCGTCGCTACGCAGACTGGGAGTGCATGTGTTTCCTTATCTTGACGATTGGCTGGTGAAGAGCACCTCGAAGGAGGGTGCTCTGGAGTCCATGCGAATGACTATTTGTTTTCTAGAGCTACTGGGGTTCGTCATAAATTATCCCAAGTCCCATCTCACCCCAGTCCAAAAATTGGAATTCATTGGAGTCTTGTTGTACACTCAGACAGCTCAAGCTTATCTTCCCAAGGCAAGGGCAGACAACCTTCTGTCCCTGGTGTCCATGGTTTGAGCATCTCAGCAGGTCATGGCTTGGCAGATGTTGAGACTTCTGGGGCACATGGCCTCCACAGTTCATGGCACGCCCATGGCACGTCTACATATGAGATCAGCTCAATGGACCCTAGCTTCCCAGTGGTTTCAAGCTATGGGGGATCTAGAGGATCCATCTGTCCACCGACTTTCGGAATTCTCTTCAGTGGTGGACAGTTTGATCCAATTTGACCATGGGACGACCATTCCAAATTCCTCAGCCGTGAAAAGTGCTGATGACGGATGAATCTCTCCTGGGGTGGGGAGCTCATGTAGATGGGCTCCACACTCAGGGAGCCTGGTCTTTTCAGGAAAAAGCTCTGCAGATCAACCTCCTGGAATTAAGAGCGATCTGGAGTGCTCTAAAGGCTTTCAGAGATTGGCTGTCCAACAGAGTTATCTTAATTCAGACAGACAATCAAGTTGCAATGTTTTACACCAACAAGCAGGGGGGCACCGGATCTCGCCCTCTGTGTCAGGAAGCCGTCCAGATGTGGCTTTGGGCTTGTCATCATGGCATGTTTCTAAAAGCCACTTATCTGGCAGGCGTAAACAACAGTCTGGCCAACAGGTTGAGCATGATAATGCAACCTCACGAGTGGTCACTGAACATGATGTAGTCCGCAAGATCTTCCAAACGTGGGGCACCCCCTCCATGGATCTTTTTGCCACTCAGATCAATCACAAGGTCCCTCAGTTCTGTTCCAGACTTCAGGGCCACGACAGGCTAGCATCAGATGCCTTTCTCCTACATTTGGGGACAGGCCTTCTGTATGCGTATCCTCCCATACCTCTAGTAGGGAAGACTTTGCTGAAACTCAAGCAAGACTGTGGAACCATGATTCTGATTGCACCCTTCGGGCTGCGTCAGATCTGGTTCCGTCTTCTTCTGGAGTTGTCCTCCGAAGAACCGTGGCAATTGGACTGTTTCCAACCCTCAGAATGAGGGGTCGCTTCTACATCCCAACCTCCAGGCTCTGGCTCTCTCAGCCTGGATGTTGAGAGCTTAGAATTCGCCTCTTTGGGTCTTTTGGAGGGTGTCTCCCAAGTCTTGCTTGCTTCCAGAAAAGATTCCACGAAGAAGTGTTACTTTTTCAAATGGAGGAGGTTTGCAGTCTGTTGTGACAGCAAGGCCCTAGATCCTCTTTCTTGTCCTACACGGACCCTGCTTGAATACCTTCTACATTTGTCAGAGTCTGGTCTCAGGACCAACTCCGTAAGAGTTCACCTTAGTGCGATTAGTGCTTATCGCCGTGTAGAGGGTAAGCCTATCTCTGGACAGCCTTTAGTTGTTCACTTCATGAGAGGTTTGCTTTTGTCAAAGCCCCCTGTCAAACCTCCACCAGTGTCATGGGATCTCAACGTTGTTCTCACCCAGCTGATGAAAGCTCCTTTTGGGCCACTGAATTCCTGCCATCTGAAGTACTTGGCCTGGAAGGTCGTTTTCTTGGTGGCTTTTACTGCAGCTCGTAGAGTCAGTGAGCTTCAGGCTTTGGTAGTGCATGCACCTTATATCAACTTCCATCACATCAGAGTAGTCCTCTGCACCCACCCTAAGTTCTTGCCAAAGGTGGTGTCGGAGTTCCATCTGAACCAGTCAATTGTCTTGCCAATATTCTTTTCCCGTTCCTCATACCCTCCCTGGCGAAAGTAGTTTGCACACCTTGGACTGCAAGAGAGCATTGGCCTTTTACGTGGAGTGGACAAAGCCCTTTAGACAGTCCGCCCAGTTGTTTGTTTCTTTTGTTCCCAACTGGAGGGGAGTCGCCGTCGGAAAACACACAATCTCCAATTGGCTAACAGGTTGCATTTCCTTCACTTACGCCCAAGCTGGGCTCACTCTGGAGGGCCATGTCACGGCTCACAATGTTAGAGCCATGGCTGCATCAGTGGCTCACTTAGCCTCCATTGAGGAGATTTGCAAGGCTGCAATGTGGTCTTCAGTCCACACATTCACATCACACTACTGCCTTCAGCAGGATACTCGACGCGACAGTCGGTTTGGGCAGTCTGTGCTGCAGAATCTGTTCGGGGTTTAGAATCCAACTCCACCCCCCTAGACCCATTTCTCTTCTGTTCCAGGCTGCACTGTTAGTTGTTTATGGTTTCAGGTCAATCTACGTTATGTCCTCACCATTGCGAGGCCCAATTGACCAGTGTTCATTGTTTTGAGTGAGCATGGTTGCTAGGGATACCCCACATGTGAGAACAAGCAGCCTGCTTGTCCTCGGAGAAAGCGAAGATACATACCTGTAGCAGGTTTTCTCTGAGGACAGCAGGCTGATTGTTCTCACAAACCCGCCCACCTCCCCTTTGGAGTTGTTGTTTATTTGCTTTTTTATTAAACTGAGCGGGAACGCTCCCGCGATGGGTGGGAAGTCATTCGCGTGTGCGCAGGTCGCACACCAGAAGGCTCTGACAAAACTTTTTTTATTTTTGCTCTACAAGAATTTGCTGTTCCTGGGCCGCCGTGGACGCCGACCCACATGTAACATAGTAACATAGTAGATGACGGCAGAAAAAGACCTGCACGGTCCATCCAGTCTGCCCAAGAAGATAAATTCATATGTGCTACTTTTTATTTGTACTGTCCTCTTCAGTGCACAGACCGTATAAGTCTGGCCAGCCCTATCCCCGCCTCCCAACCACCAACCCCGCCTCCCAACCACCATGAGAACAATCAGCCTTCTGTCCTCGGAGAATACCTGCTACAGGTATATATCTTCGCTTTTCTCAGGGACAAGGTGTAGCCAGTCAGTCTTGAGGCAGAAAATTGCTTCTTTTCCTGGTCACCACAAGAGTGTAGCTATAGCTGCTGCCTCTCCCTTCTGTGCAGAATACATTTCGTATGTTAGCGCAGCTAGTTTATAGGTTCCCAGTCCAAGTGCTTCACCTACAACTTTATGCAAAACAAGGCTAAACAGCCTACAAGGAGTGCCAAATGCTCCTTACCATAAAGAAAGAAACATGAGGCATAAGAAGTAGTTTCAGGTTCTGATCTGCAGTCATAAAAACCTAGGTACTGATAAACACACTTGTGATTTCCAGAATGCCTTACAGTGCAGGGGCACTGGTTTAACATTTTTTTTTTTAAATAATTTGGCACTTAATTACTTGGTAAGCCCCTGACCAACCTATGTCCCTCTCATCATGTTCACGTCCCGCTTGGATTTTTGTGCCATTGAAATTCTATATAGTACGAGTTAAATTGCACGCGCAAATCTGGTCGTATTGTGGATTTGTGTGCACAACCTAATTAGCTTACAAGCCAGTTGGTACCAATAATTGCCAATTTTTTTTTGTTTTTTTGTTACATTTGTACCCCGCGCTTTCCCACTCATGGCAGGCTCATTGCGGCTTACATATTGTATACAGGTACTTATTTGTACCTGTGGCAATGGAGGGTTAAGTGACTTGCTCAGAGTCACAAGGAGCTGCCTGTGCCTGAAGTGGGAATTGAACTCAGTTCCCCAGGACCAAAGTCCACCATCCTAACCACTAGGCCACTCCCTTTCCAATCTTCCTCGTGTAAATTTTCTTTCGCAATATTGGAAGAGTTTCTGTACTTATGCACTTGTCTCCTATCCAAGGAAAGCTTGAATTTTTTCATAGGATATTTGTGCTCTCTCTTAGGTACTTGGCAAAGGTCATGGCAAACTTCTCGTCCTCTAGAGGTTCTTCCTTATACCTATGTTACATCTAAGGAACCTTGTTTGAATGCAGGAACCCTCTGTTTTTAGTTACATTTTTCCTTTCTGCCCTATATCTTTTTCTGTGGGTTTCTTTTAGGAAGAGTAAAATCTATCTCATATACTGTTTGTTTTTACATAGTATTGATTCTTCTGAAGTTTGCTAACTCCATCCTAAGCATATTTCTCTGTCAGATGCTGTTAGCAAAAGAGCTTCTGATATATTTGTACAATTTGAGCATATTGATGCTTGTTCTTGCATTCACACGTTTTTTTATGGGTCAAGGTTGTAGTGCGTGCATATTCTGCTCTTGAGATGGCAGTGATTTGAGCAGAATTTTTGAAGTCCCACCCATTTAGGGCACCGCATTGCTACATCTCACAGGTTCTGGACTGGTGCAGTGAGGACACTAAGTAAGGTGACTTTAGGTCTTGCTGCTTATTTTCTTTCCTTTATTCCACCAGACCCGGCTGGATTTCCTCCATAATATTTGAGAAGCTACACCTTTTCAGGTTGTGAGCTGAACAGGCCAGAGGGGGCACAAGTTATCATAGATGTAACATTCCACTCAGAATAAATGAAGATCTTTGCAAGTGAGAAAAATTTAAGAAATACTTAGAGAAGTCCAAATCCTTTCCTTTTCTTTTCCGCTTGCAGAGATTTTATTTGGCTAAAGTTGTATGCTATTGGTATGACAATTTACTTGAAAGAAGAAATCATTTGTTGCATTGCTTTGTCAATCGAAATACTGATGACATGATGCTGCATGATATCCTTATAGGGGGAAGCACATTTGCTTCTCTGTCTTAATCCGCTAGTCAGCTGACATAACCCACAGATTCTGGGCTGGGCTGGTGGGACTAAAGGAAAGAAAATTTGCTTCTGTCTTCATCTGCTAGTCAGCTGACATAATCCATAGATTCTGGACTGGTCTGGTGGGACGTTTTCCTTTATCTGATTCATTCTGCATTTCAGAGAAAGCAAAGTTGCTTAGCTGTGATGAGGATAAATCAGATATATCCACTCACCTCCTCTAAACTATTAGACCGAGGGGACTTGATCTAAGAGCTAGACTGTGCCTGCACCATCAGATGATAATGCTTACTTTAAGAGCAGTTCTATAACTGGGTACCTCTGTTTAGGTGCTCCAAGGGTGCATGGTTGGAACTTATTCTATAACGGAACTTGAGCACCTGGGTTCCATTATACTGTAGGATATTGGTGTAACCCAGTATCAGTGTGCTCAATGTTTAGGCAAATGTATGCCAGTTATAGAACTGGTGTAAATATGAGTACCTAAATGCAGCAGCAACGTGCATATCTTGGCAGTTTTCTTTAAGTAATTACATAGTTTTCTTTAAGTGACATATGTACAGGGCCAGTCTTAGCAACTGCGGGCCCTGTGCAGACAGTTCGGTGGGACCCCCACCTCACCTCTTGTTGACAAGGTGTGTTTTAAAATAAAGACAAATCAAGCAAAACTTGTACAAAGAAACTAATTGAAATAAGCACAATGCTATTATAGGAAACCTAGTATTAAGCAGTGAAAATAACCAGAAATTATTCAGTTCAAGTCTGCTATAATTAGGAGTTCCAATTCTCATAACATAGAATATAAAGAAAAATATTAACTAAGACAAGATCCAGGCAGTACATTAAAATTCCCCTATTACTGTAAAAATTGACACGTATGTACATTTGATGATTAATTTAATTTGTTTATCATAACATCAGACAGGGTTTGTGAAATAAAGTTTTAAAGTCACCTCAGTCCAACACACAATCCCTCCACTGCAAAACACTAAGCACAAATTGTGGAGAAACACACCCAGAACCTTACTGTACCATAACAGCACTAACTTCCAGGATGCAAAGAGAATCAATCTTATCTGTGAAAAGGCAGCACTCTAAATCCTATATAATAATTCTCACCTCCAATGTTCTATGCGTCTTGCTGCCTGTGTCCGTGGCTTCTTCGGAGTTGGTCTGCTAGGCTCCGTAGCCCAGGCTGACGTCACCATACGCAGTATGACAGCAACAGAACCCTCGCAAAAGGGGGGGGGGGGAAACACGCCTCTCAGCTGACCCCCCCCCCCCCCCCCCCCGGCAGGGAACGCTGGAGGCTAGCACAGGAGGTCCCGCCGCTGCCACACACCCCCCATGTCACACGACGGCAGACGCACAAGGCCGGGAGGAGGGGGGTCCGACCAGAGGCCTCTCCCCAACGTTCTCCGTCCCTCCCTCCGAGTTCCAGGGTCGTCGTCCCTCCCTCCCAGTTCCAGGGTCCCCCCTCCCTCCCTCCCAGTTCCAGGATCGTCATCCCTCCCTCCCTTCCAGTTCCAGGCCCCTCCCTCCAATTTTGAAAAGTCATCTTCGCTTACCCCATCGGGATTACGGCGGCCGGCAGCAGCGGTACAACGCATGCAGGCTCGGCCCTTCTGTCTCTCTCAGCTCTGGTCCCACCCTTGCGGAAACAGGAAATGAGGGTGGGACCAGAGCTGAGAGAGATAGAAGGGCTGAGCTGCGGGGGTAAGTGAAGATGACTTTTCAAAAACAGAGGGAGGGGGCCTGCAACAGGAAGAGAGGGACGACGATACTGGGAGGGGGAGAGGACCCTGGAACTGGGAGGGAGGGTGGACCCTGGAACTGGGAGGAACGAAGGGTGGGAGGGAGGACCCTGGAACTCAGAGGGAGGGGGGCCTGGAACTAGGAGGGAGGTGGTGGTGGAGGAGGGAGGGCAAAGGAAAGAGAAGGATTGCTGCACCACAATGGATGGAGGGGGCAGGGGAGAGATGCTGTACATGGATAGATGGATGGAGGGGGCAGGGCACAGAGGACGTTTGCTGCATATGGGTGAATGCAGGGGACAAAGCATAATTGGTGCACACTGGACACACACTACACTCTCTCACTCACTCACACAGACAGACACACACATTCTGCCTCTCACACACTTGTCTCAATCACACACTCACTCTCTCTGACACACTCTTTCTCACACATACTCACCCTCTGACACATACTCTCTCACATACTCTCTCCTAACAGGTCCCTTAAAAACATAATTGCCATTAGAGGACAACCTTGCTTAGCGCCCGTTTCATTTCTTTCAGAAACGGGCCTTTTTTTACTAGTATTACATAATATCCTATAACCCAATACACTAGTGAGAAAAAAAGAACAAATGGGACAGCTACAGATCTCTACACAAAAGCTACATCTAGCCTATCAGAATAACGCACCTTACTCACACAGAGTATCAACAAATATGAAACAAGGAATCACAGACCGGTAATAGAGATACAAAGGTGAAAATTCTCAATTTGCATAATTGTATTTCTTGCACTGTAGCTTTACTACAGTTTTATATAAGCCACTTTGAGCCTGCAATCAGTGGGAAAATGTGGGATACAAGTGTAATAAATAAAATAATAAAATAAAAATCTGAACTGGAAAACAGAAGGAGTCCAACTCTGCATATACTGCAATACTAGAGAAACAGAAATGGAAATACATATCAGAGATGCATATTTTCCAAAGCTGGTATGTTCCAACCAATAAATTAAAAAATAAATAATTTTTTTCAACCTTTGTAATCTGAGCATTTTATTTTTACATTTGATTTGGTCCGTGTCTCTTCTGCTTTTCCTGGATCTCCTGTCATTTCACATTTCTTCTCTCCATGTCTGCCATCCATATTCTCTCTGCACCCCATCTGTCCTGTCCAGAATCTCTCCTTTGTGTTCCTGTTCAGCAGCTGCCTTCTTAGCATCCCTATCCTCCCTTTTCCAGTAATGTGCTCTGTATTCCTTATTCTTATTCCATGCCCAATCCGTCCCCTTCCTCCCATACCCCACAGGTCCAGCATTTCTCTCTCTCTCTATCCCCTGCCCCCCCTCATGGTCTGGCATAATTTCTTCTCTCTGTCTGTGGGTCCAGCACCTCTCCTCTTCTGTTCCACCCCCTGATCCAGTCTTTCTCCTCCCTCCCCCAGTCCTGGTCTCTCGCTCTGCTCCTCTTTCCAGCAGGTCCAACCATCTCCACCCGTCCAGCACATCTCCATCTTCCCTCCGGTGCCCCCCCCCGGTCTGCACATCTCCATCTCCCTGCAATATCCCCCTTCCTCTTGGTCCAGCACATCTTCATCTCCGCAATGCCCCCTAGCACACATCCAGCCCCCTCCCCAGCCCAGCACGCGTCCATCTCTCTCCAGACCCCTCCCTGGCCTAGCACACGTCTGCCTCCTTCTAGCAGTCCTCTCCCCCCCCCCCCCCCCAAACGGGTCCAACATATTTCTCCCTTCTCCTCCCCCTACAAACGGGTCCTTGCTTCTCCTCACCTAAAATCCAGTGTCTCCCTCCCTTCCAGATCTGCTAAAATTGCTTCATCCCCTTCTCCGATGCCAGCTGCGATTAAGACACGTTGCTGTGGCTGACATTGGAGCCTTCCCTCCGCCAGTCCCACCTTGGTGCCTTCCGGTCGCAGTAACTTCCTGTTTGTGCACTGGCAGGACCGGCAGAGGGAAGGCCCCGACACAAGCCACAGCAACATGTCTTAATCGCAGGCGTCAGGGAAGAGAATGAAGCAACTTTAGCGGATCCAGAGGGAGATATGCTGGATTTCAGGTGGGGCAAAAGAAAGGGGGATATGTCTAGGCCGGCACAGGGCCCCCTGGGAGCCAAGACCCTGCCGACCGCCCTTGCCTAAGACCGGCCCTTCATATATAAGTGGGAGACCTGACCATATGTATGTCTCCTTGCAAATACACGCTATTCAAGATAGGTGTTTATTTACAGGTGGAATATTGGTATGTATGCACATATATGCTAGTATTCTAATCTTAGCCTGCTAGAGTAGTTCAGACATGTCCCCTTACTAGCAGATAGACGCAGAGAACATTGACAGTTCAGTGATGTCAACGCTAGTACAAGATGCAGTGCGGCCCTGGAACGTGCCGGTATTTGTGTCCAGCTGATGGATGAACTGGTACAGCAAAATTAAGTTTGTGCTTTTAATAGCTATTAGTTTCTTCTTAGTGTATGTACCCATAAACCAGGAGTCCTCTCCATGGATTTGCTTGTGGCTTCTTTACAAAGGGCAGTATTGCTCTCAGGAGTGGCTTTTTGTGGGCTTTGCCGTCTAGGTTACTCTGATTGGCCCAAAAGGTCTGTGCTCACAATACAAAAAATAAATAAAATGTTGAGTATGGAAGTTCTGGGAGTTGAGCACTTGCATATTGGACAGACTTTTTTCTGGGCAGTTGGACAGGAACCTGTGTCCTGGATGTTCCTCCCACAGTTCCAGGTTACTACTACTACTACTTATTTCTGTAGTGCTACTAGACATAGCAATGTTGTACACTTTATATGCAAGTACTTTCTCTGTCCCCAATGGACTCACTGTCAGGTTCTCAGGTTCAGAGCCCGCGGGGCCGAGCTCTGGAGCAAACGTGAGCCCTTGGGCTGCTGCCGAGGAGCGACAGCAGCAGGCAAAACCCACCAACCAACACTGGGTAAGCACACCGGCAGGGACTGCAGGCACTGCCCAGCGAACCGGAACACATGGACTGGAATCCCCCGGACTGGAGGACACAGGACTGGAACACACACCAGACTGGAACACACACCGGACCGGAACACACTGGACTGGAGCACACTGGACTGGTCGGCACAGCTTCACCTGCGCTTAGCTGCTAAGCCCCCCAGGAGTTGAGCTCCTGGGTTCGAGTAGCCGACAGGACTTACTGGATACCGGATGACATAGGGACCAGGACTGGAAACAGAAGTGCTCCTAACCCTAAACTGATCTACGTGCTCCCAAGCCCTAAACCAGCAGGAGTGTTCCTAACAGTAAACTGACAAAAGGGCTTCCTAAGCCCTATACTAAACAGGAGCTCCTAAGCCCTAAGCCCTAAACTTACAGAGCAGGGAACTAAACACAAAGCTAACACAGGTGCTACTAAGCAGCAAGCTACAAGCAGAGCTCTACACTAATAAGCTAAACACAAAACTAACAAGCTACCTAAGCACTGCTCTAGCAAGCTAGATACAACTAACAAGGTGCTTCCCAAGCACTACTCTGGCAAGCAACCAGAAGAGCTCCTAGCACTAAAAGGGAAGACAGGGGAGCCCCAAGGAAAAAAGAAGGGAAGCTAACACATAAGCCAAAAGTGCTTCTAAAGCACCAAACACCAACAGCAAAGACTGCAATGCTCCCAATAGCACAAACACCAGAAGTACTTCTAACAGCAAACTCTGCAGTGTTCCTAACAACACCAAACCCTGAAGTACTTCTATCAACAACAGAGCTTCCAAAGCCCTACACACAGCAATGCTTCCAAAACCAAGAGGGAACAGCAGGGGAACCAAAAGGGAAAAGCAGGAAAGCTGAACACACAGTCACCAGTGCACACTGCACTAACACTAACCTGGACCTTAGCAAAAGCAAGCAGGGAAACTAGACACAAAGTCAGAAGTGCACACTGCACCACCCTACCTAAAGCAAACACCACCGTTGCAAAGGCCCTGAAGGAAACAACACCACTTCCTTATCAAGGCCCTCCCTGATGATGTCACACTCCCTAGACCTAGGCAAAAGCACACTGACCCAGAGAGGCCCAACCCACACCAATGCAAAACCGTGAAGCACTTGAAGCCAGTACCCCCAAAGAGAGGTAGAGGTAACTCAGTCCACCCACACAGGTGCAGTATAGTGAAACAATTAGAGCCATGCTGCTGGAAGCTGCCAGCACAGAGAGACAGAGCCAGCTCAGAAAGGACAGAGAAAAGAAACAAGCCAGCTAAGAAGCTGACCCCCAGGAAAGAGGTAAGTTTGAGAGGGGTTCAGACCCCAATCATAACACTCACGTTTTTGAAGTTTTTGTACCTGGGGCAATGGAGGGTTAAGTGACTTGCCCATGGTCAAAAGGAGCTGTAGTAGGAATCAAACCCAGGAGCTCAGTGCACTAATCATTAGGCTACTCCTCCGATACCATACACCCTTCAGGTCAGCTTTGTTTTTTTTCCTTGGTCTGCCACAGGCTCCTGGAGGTTTAGGGCATGTAAGTTTGGAGCAGGCCTTTTTATTTGGATTTAGCTTACACCCTTTTTAATAGTAGCTCAAGATAAGTTACATTCAGGTACACTGGGTATTTCTCTGTTCCCAGAGGGCTTACAATAAGTTTCTACCTGAGGCAATGGAGGGTTAAGTGATTTGCCTAATACCATAAGGAGCAGCAACAGGATTTGAACCAGGCTTCCTCTGGTTGTCAACCCAATACTCTAGCCACTAGGGAACTTCTCTACTGTCTTCAGGCTAAGTGGCTGTACTTACAGATTGGTGAGAGGGGGAGATGGCTGTAAATATAAAGACTTCATTACTCCTATGTGCAGGGCCTAAGGGATGCTTTATATTCCTTCAGAAGTTCTTCTTGGGAGAGATGGCACAAATGTATGGCAACTCTTCTCCCTGGTGCCAGAATACTTTGGTGCTAAGTCTGCCAAAGAAGCCTCTTTTACAGGGTCAGAGCCATGCCTTGGGAGTGTGGGTTATACTTGGAGTGGTAACCCATAAATGTCTAGGGTGTCCCGATGCAGCCTCCTTTAGAAGTGTTGCAGCTTCAAACTTGCCTGGTCATCAATCTTACAGGGCTCTTATATAGGGGTCTTGCTGAGTTGGTCAGTGATTCTTAGGTTCTGATGCCCTTTCAGACTGAATATTGGCTAGCACTCTAATTTCAGAGTTATGCCAATAGGGGAATTTGCCCCCCCCCAGCACCACACATCATAAGTCGAAAGTAAAAATTTTGCTAATATTTATAATTTAATATATTGTAACAATTATAGAGAATACTTAAGCTGTGATTGTATTCTAGTGGAGGAATGCTTTGCAACCTTTTTTTGTTGGTAAATGTTTCTATGACACTGTCGGAGTTCCTAATTCAGCCTCAGTGGCAGGCAGTCCTAAACTACTGAGTCTTTGCTGCCCTATTGTTGATCGAAGCACACTTCTTACTCTTTTCACGGTGCTGAATGATTGTTCAGCTTGAGCCACAGATACTGGTAGAGTACAAAATATGCGTAAAGCAATACAGACATTTGGAAATGGTGAGGACAGATTCAAACACTTTAACTTGTTCAATAGTTCAAGCAGCTCCATTGGGTTGTTCCTAATAATGGCTGTGTGAATTGCTTTTAAGTATTTTATTTCTTCAAACAATGCTGGCGAAGAAACATCAATGCTGTGTTTATTTGTTACATTTGTATCCCACATTTTCCCACCTATTTGCAGGCTCAATGTGGCTTACATAGTACCGTAAAGGCGTTCGCCAACGCCGGTATAAACAGTTACACAGTGATGTGGTAGAATGAGGTTCAGGTGGAACAAACACATTAGGGAATCGTATAGATGAAGTTACATTATGTCCATTCTCCAAGGACAAGCAGGCTGCTTGTTCTCACTGATGGGTGACGTCCACGGCAGCCCCAGGTCCAGAAAATCTTCCTAGCAACAGAGTTTGCTAGAGTCTTCATGCGTGTGGGCGCGCACCTTTAGTCTCTTTTATTCCGCGGTTAAGGGCGGCTGTTTTTTCGGTCGCTCTGCTGCCTCAGGAAAGAGTCTTCGTGTGTTTGCGTCTTTTCCCGAGTGTTTTTGAGCGGCTTTCAGCTGTTTGTTTTTTTTTCCCAAACAGAAAAGAAACAAAAGTTCTCTTATTTCTTACCTTTTTCCCCGTCTAAGTTTCAATTCGTGGTCGAACGCGACCTTTTTGGCCGCCCGTGCTGTTTTTTCTCCTTTTTTCTGCTTATAATTAGGCACAATCGAGAATTTTGATTTCGCCGCCGCTATTTTTCCATCCATGACATCGAGGATCGCCAGCGGCTTCAAGAAGGGCACTCAATGCAACCGGGCAATTTCAGGTACCGATCCCCACGCATGGTGTATCCAGTGCCTTGGGCCCGACCATCGCCCAGACGCATGTAAGTTGTGTCTTAGCCTTAAAAAGTGGGCACAGGCATCGAGACAAGCTCAGCGGGAATGTTTGTTTGGAGCTTTGCCCGGTACTTCGGCGTCCACGTCAACAGCGGTACCGAGGTCGGCGGTGTCTGTCGGCACCGGAGAAAGCATCGACGTCAGGAGCGCAGGTAATGGCTGTCCAGGGACCATCTCAAGCTGGCAGCAGTGAGCCATCGAGTGGGTCTCCACCTGCCTCGAGGGCCCCTGCGGTGCAGGCCCATCAGGACCGACCTCTTTCGGACTCAACCCCGAGGAGGCATGTGGATTCCACGTCATCCTCGTTGGTACCGAAGGGTGCTGATGACATGCCTCGAGCGAAAGCTAAGAAGCACTGTCATCGGTCTCCTTCTCTTCACTCTACCGAGAGCTCCGGGGCGTCGAAGGATTCGGCACCCATGAAGCGTCGACGCCAGGAGGACCGCTCACTCTCCATCCAAGAGGTGTCGATGCGCCGGTCCCCGGACAGCCCGGTACCGCCTCCTCACCCTAGACAGATTCTGGCTTCGACTCCTACACCAATCTCGCAGCCTTTCTCGACAGACACTCTTGACGAGTGCCTCTGAGCTATTTTTCCAGGGATTCTGGAAGGGCTGCTGCGACTGTTCCGGTACCGGTGGTGCTTGCGCCGTCGGTACCGATGATGCGGCTGCTGGCTCCCCGCCCGTGGTGAGGTCTGCGACGCCGGCGCCGCTTGCGGCCTGGGCTGCCACCCAAGTTGACTCCCTGTCGACCTCGATGGAGGGATCTTCATCGCCACAAGTGCGGGAGTCCACTTCTCGACATCGCCATCGAGGACATGGTTCCTCGGCATCGAGACGGGCCCAGCTTCGGACTGCAGTCAGAGAACTAGTGTCCGATACTGAGGGGGAGGCCTTGTGGGAAGCAGAGGAGGATCCAAGATATTTCTCTGACGAGGAGTCTTGTGGACTCCCTTCTGATCCTAATCCTTCGCCAGAGAGAAAGCTTTCTCCCCAGGAGAGTTTGTCTTTCTCTTCCTTTGTCTGGGAAATGTCTACGGCCATTCCCTTCCCTGTGGTAACTGAGGATGATCCCAGGGCCGAGATGTTCGAGGTCCTGGACTATCCTTCACCACCTAAGGAGTCGTCCACTGTTCCTCGGCATAATGTCCTCAAGCAGACATTGCTGACGAACTGGACCAAACCCGTATCTAATCCCACCATTCCCAAGAAGATTGAGTCCCAGTATTGGATTCACGGGGACCCGGAGTTGATGAAGACCCAGTTACCTCATGACTCTGGGATTGTGGATTCCGCTCTCAAGAGAGCCAAGAGTTCTAGGAATTACGCTTCGGCGCCCCCGGGGCGGGAGTCTAGAACTCTGGACTCTTTTGGGAGGAAGGCCTATCATTCCTCTATGCTCGTGTCCAAAATTCAGTCATACCAGCTCTACACGAGCATCCACTTGCAGAATAATGTGAGGCAACTGGTGGACTTGGTCGATAAGCTCCCTCCGGAGCAGGCCAAGCCTTTTCAGGAGGGGGTCAGGCAGCTGAAGGCGTGTTGTAAATTCCTGTCCAGGGGTGCTTACGACTCTTTTGCTATTGCATCCAGGGCCGCTGCTCAGGGTATAGTGATGCACAGACTTTCATGGCTGTGTGCCTCTGACCTGGAGAATCAAGTCCAGCAGCGGATTGCAGATGCTCCTTGCCGGGGGGATAATATTTTTGGTGAGAAGGTCGAGCAGGTGGTAGAGCAGCTCCACCAGCGGGAAACCGCCCTCGACAAACTCTCCCACCGGGCGCCTTCAGCATCTACCTCATCAGGTAGACGTTTTTACAGGGGAAGGAGGAATGCTCCCTATACTTATAATAAGCGTAGGTACAATCCACCTTCCCGACAGCCTGCTCAGGCTAAGGCCAATTGCACTTGTTCGCCTCAACAGCGTGCGCCTCAACAGGCCCCTGCAGCTCCCCAGCAAAAGCAAGGGACAGGCGAGCATAGCCAACATCAAAGTGTCCATGCCGGGCGATCTACCAGTTGGAGGGAGGTTAACATTTTTTTCACCAAAGGTGGCCTCTTGTAACCTCCGATAGGTGAGTTCTTCAAATAGTCCGGCTAGGATACTCCCTTAATTTGATATCCAAACCTCCAAATTGCCCACCGGGAGCTCAGTCTTTCAGCTTCCAGCACAAGCAGGTACTTGCAGAGGAACTCTCCGCCCTTCTCAGCACCAGTGCAGTTGAGCCCGTGCCACCGGGGCAGGAAGGGCTGGGATTCTATTCCAGGTACTTTGTGCAAAACAAAACAGGGGGGATGTTTCCCATCCTAGACCTAAGGGCCCTGAACAAATATCTGGTGCGAGAAAAGTTCAGGATGCTTTCCCTGGGCACCCTTCTTCCCATGATTCAGGAAAACGATTGACTATGCTTTCTGGACTTAAAGGATGCTTACACACACATCCCAATACTTCCAGCTCATCGGAAGTATCTTCGATTCTGTCTGGGAACGCAGCACTTCCCTGGCTGCTGCGCCCAGGGTATTTACCAAATGCTTCGCAGTTGTTGCAGCGTCGCTACGCAGACTGGGAGTGCATGTCTTCCCTTATCTCGATGATTGGCTGGTGAAGAACACCTCGGAGGCAGGGGCTCTTCAGTTCATGCAGGTGACTACTCAACTACTGGAGCTGCTAGGGTTTGTGATAAATTACCCCAAGTCCCATCTTCTTCCAGTTCAGAGACTAGAATTCATAGGGGCTCTGCTGGATTCACAGACGGCTCATGCCTATCTCCCTGAGACGAGGGCAACAATCTTCTGTCCCTAGTTTCCTTGGCCAGAGCGTCTCAGCAAATCACAGCTCGGCAGATGTTGAGACTTCTAGGCTATATGGCCTCCACAGTTCATGTGACTCCCGTGGCCAGACTTCACATGAGATCAGCTCAATGGACCCTAGCTTTCCAGTGGTATCAAGCTGCAGGGAATCTGGAGGATGTGATCCAGCTGTCTACCAATTTTCACAATTCCCTGCATTGGTGGACGATTCGATCCAATTTGACTTTGGGACGTCCCTTTCAAATTCCTCAGCCTCAAAAAGTGCTGACAACGGGTGCATCCCTCCTGGGGTGGGGAGCCCATGTCCATGGTCTTCACACTCAAGGAGCTTGGTCCCTCCAGGAATCAGGTCTTCAGATCAATCTCCTGGAGTTGCAAGCGGTCTGGAACGCTCTAAAGGCTTTCAGAGATCGGCTGTCCTATCAAATTATTCAAATTCAGACAGACAGGTTGCAATGTACTACATCAACAAGCAGGGGGGCACCGGATCTCGCCCCTTGTGTCAGGAAGCCGTCCAGATGTGGCTTTGGGCTCGCCGGTACGGTATGTTTCTCCAAACCACGTATCTGGCAGGCGTAAACAACAGTCTGACCAACAGGTTGAGCAGGATAATGCAACCTCACGAGTGGTCTCTCCTCGAGAGTGGTACGTCAAATCTTCCAAGCGTGGGGTACCCCCTTGGTGGATCTCTTTGCCACTCAGATCAATCACAGGGTCCCTCAGTTCTGTTGCAGACTTCAGGCCCATGGCAGACTAACGTCAGATGCCTTTCTCCTTCATTGGGGGAAGGGCCTCCTGTATGTGTATCCTCCCCTACCTTTGGTGGGGAAGACTTTGTTGAAACTCAAGCAAGACTGCGGAACCATGATGCTCATCGCTCCCTTCTGGCCGCGTCAGATTTGGTTCCCTCTTCTTCTGGAGTTGTCCTCCGAAGAACCGTGGAGATTGGAGTGTTTTCAAACCCTCATCACTCAGAACGAGGGGGCGCTTCTGCATCCCAACCTGCAGTCTCTGGTCTTACGGCCTGGATGTTGAGAGTGTAGACTTCGCTTCCTTGGGTCTTTCTGAGGGTATATCCTGAGCCTTGCTTGCTTCCAAGAAAGATTCCACGAAGAGGTGTTACTCTTTTAAATGGAGGAGGTTTGTCGTGTGGTGTGACAGCAAGGCCCTAGATCCTCGCTCTTGTCCTACACAGACCCTGCTTGAATACCTTCTGCACTTGTCAGAGTCTGGTCTTAAGACCAACTCAGTAAGAGTTCATCTTAGTGCTATTGGTGCTTATCATTATCGTGTGGAAGGTAAGCCTATCTCTGGACAGCCTTTAGTTGTTCGCTTCATGAGAGGTTTGCTTTTGTCAAAGCCCCCTTTCAAGCCTCCTACAGTGTCATGGGATCGCAACGTCGTTCTCACCCAGCTGATGAAACCTCCTTTTGAGCCACTGAATTCCTGCCATCTGAAGTTTTTGACCTGGAAGGTCATTTTCTTGGTGGCTGTTACTTCAGCTCGTAGAGTCAGTGAGCTCCAAGCCTTGGTAGCTCATGCTCCATATACTAAATTTCATCATAACAGAGTAGTCCGCCACACCCACCCTAAGTTCTTGCCGAAGGTGGGTCGGAGTTCCATCTGAATCAGTCAGTTGTCTTGCCAACATTTTTTCCCCATCCTCATACCCGCCCTACTGAACGTCAGTTGCACACATTGGACTGCAAGAGAGCATTGGCCTTCTATGTGGAGCAGACAAGCCCCTTCAGACAGTCCGCCCAAATGTTTGTTTCTTTTGATCCCAACAGGAAGGGAGTCGCTGTCGGGAAACGCACCATTTCAAATTGTTTTTTCCAGGTTTGACATCTGCTTGCGTTGTGTTAAGAGTCACATCATTTTAGGCTTCTGCTGTATGCGCTGGTTTTTTCCAATCTATTGTACATCACAAGTTTTCCGTTTTTAGAGTTGCTCCTTTCAGAAGGTTTCAAATTTAGCCCCTGACGCAGCCCTTGGTGGGCAAAACACGGCCTTTGTCGGGCAATTTGTTTACATGCGGTATCTTCAATAAAATCTTTCTGATGTTATATTGATCTGCTGGCTTCTTTTTCCATATTGGATTTTGCCGATCGTTTGCCTTGTTGTTTTTTGGGATTAGCAGATTGCATCTCCTTCACTTATGCCCAAGCTGGGCATGTCACAGCTCATGGTGTTAGAGCCTTGGCAGCGTCAGTGGCCCACTTGAAGTCAGCCACTATTGAAGAGATTTGCAAGGCTGCGACGTGGTCTTCAGTCCACACATTCACATCTCTTTACTGCCTTCAGCAGGATACCCAACGCGACAATCGGTTTGGGCAGTCGGTGCTGCAGAATCTGTTTGGGGTTTAGAATCCAACTCCACCCCCCAGGCCCATTTTTAATCTGTTCCAGGCTACATTCTCAGTTAGTGTTTCTTCGTAGGTCAATTTTTGTTATGTCCTATTGACCTTGTTTGTTGTTTTGAGTGAGTCTGGGGGCTAGGGATACCCCATCAGTGAGAACAAGCAGCCTGCTTGTCCTCGGAGAAAGCGGTTACCTGTAGCAGGTATTCTCCGAGGACAGCAGGCTGATTGTTCTCACCAACCCGCCCACCTCCCCTTTGGAGTTGTTCCTTTCTTTGGTTTTGCTTTATAACTTGACTAAAGTGGGGGTTCTCGTGCGACGGGCGGGAAGATGGCCACGCATGCACGGTGCGCGCCTGCACGCTCGAAGACTCTAGCAAACTCTGTTGCTAGGAAGATGTCCATGGCAGCCCCAGGTCCGGAAAGTCACCCATCAGTGAGAACAATCAGCCAGCTGTCCTCGGAGAATACCTGCTACAGTTAAGTAACTTCGCTTTACGTGCTTTGGTTTCGTAGTGTTGCAGGGTTCAGGCATTTAAGTTGGGTTGGTAAGTTTTTAGTGATTTCCGGAAGTTTAGGTGGTTATACGTTGTTTTCACGGCTTTTGGTAATGCGTTCCATAGTTGTGTTCTTATGTAGGAAAAGCTGGATGCATAAGTTGATTTGTATTTGAGTCCTTTGCAGCTTGGGTAGTGGAGGATATGTTCGTGTTGATCTGGTTGTATTTCTGATTGGTAGGTCGATGAGGTGTATCATGTATCCCGGGACCTCGCCGTAGATAATTTTATGAATCGGGGTGCAGATTTTGAGTTCTTTGATTGGGAGCCAGTGCAATTTTTCTCAGAGGGGTTTGGCGCTTTCGAATCACGTTTTTCCAAATATAAGCCTGGCTGCCGTGTTTTGAGCAGTCTGACATTTCTTTATGAGTTGTTCTTTGCATCCCGCATAAATTCCATTGCAGTAGTCTACATGGCTTAGTACCGTGGATTGTATCAGGTTGCGAAATGTTTCCCTCGGGGAAAAATGGTTTCACACATTGGCGTTGATGTAACCCACTTGAAAGTTTTGGTATGGGTCTTCTATGTTTGGTGTTGTGTGGATTTTTGTTAGTTGTCGTTTCTTTATTAATGTGAGTTTGTTTCTTTCCCTTCTGTTGGGGTTGTCCGCATGTTGGAATTCTTCCTTTGTTTTGGTTGTTGTCAGTTTGATGAGGTGGGGTGTATCTGGTCAGTCTTTGATGATTATGTAGTATGGGGATGATGTTACTTTCTGCAAGTGGGGTGATTAGTGATCAGGAGTAGATCGCTAGGAGTAATTTGATGGTATTCATTTTGGTATTAGTTCACTTTGGGCTGCTGGTAGGCCGTGTTCGATAGGGTGCGTGATAGGACTTTGTTCTTTGGTATGGAATCTAGTGTTGTGGTCTTGTGTGTTTTATGTATTTTCGGCTTGCCTTTGAGCTATTCAGATCAGTAGTGGCTCCGGGTCCAGTATTATGTTAGTGAGTATAGGAGGTGGGAGGGGAGAATAGTTCTGGGATAGAGTTCTTCTTTAATTTGTCTCCTATCAGCTAGTTGCTTCACTGTAAAGTCTCAGTATCTTGAAGTACACACCTGAAGTCTTTCTTTTCTGAAGTTTCTTTTATTTAATAAATACAGTTAATTTACTCACAGTCAGGTGATTCAGAAGTGTTGCCCCAGGGCGCAGAGTCTCCATAATTCTGAGAGCTGTATCGGTGGTTGGAGGTAGGAATCTGTTTAAACATTTTCCGGTAAATGGTTTTTTTTTTTTCATCATTTGAACGTCTTTTCAGAAATGCCCTTCCATATAGTTTGGGCTTGGGTACGCTGTCCGGGTTGCTGAGGGCCTGCAATTCTGGCACTGTGTCTGTGGATGGAGACCAGGGCTGGGAAAAAAGGCAACAGCCTCAGGCTGCACTGCCATGCACCGGGTCTCGGGCAGATGGCCTTGGTTTTCACCACCGTTCTGCTTCCGCTCCCTGCGCTGCCTCCATTGCTCTAATCACTTGGGTCGCGGGTGCCGTCGGCGGTGACCTCCTCTGGAGCAACCTTCACATCTCCGCAGACTCTTTCCCGAGGTGGCCACGCTGGATGCGGCTCCTCGATCCTCTGCTGCTAGCCAAGGAATCGGCGGACGGGCAGTGAGGTGGCAGAACTGGGCACACGGCCGGGGTCACGCAGCCGTGTGGTCCCCGGTATGGAGAGGCCCGGTCGCTTCTTGCTGCTCCGGGTGGGAGGGAAGGTGGGCTGGTCGCGCGAACACCGTTGCGTGAGCCTCACGCGGTTCCCCATGGGGAGAGGTTCGGCTGCCTCTCCCTGCACTGGGGGCAGCGATGGTGTCACTTGCTACCTCCTCCGCCTGGGTTTCATCAGCCGGCTCGTTTCCGATTGCCGCCCGCCACTCTCTATCCGGCACCGCTCCCACCGAAGCCCAGAGCTTATGTGGATACGACTTGCTCGGTCGCCATCTTGAACCAATTTAGTTTTCTTTTATTTCTTCATCCGATAAAAGGAGATATGAACATTTCATGAAGTTTCACACTTGCTTCATACTGCACTGTTATATTTGCGATATCACAGTCAAAACAGAAGACATATTTTTGAACCATTCTTCATAATCACTTTCATTTACCTCTGATATATTTGATTGATGTAGTTCATCGGCCATTCTTTTTCTAATTCTAATTTGTGGAAATTCCATGTTGAAACCTACATTTTCAGCAACCAGTTTGCTTTCTTTCAAAATGGCACTCCAATTTTCTCTAATAACTTTCAAGTTTGATACTAAGTTCTAAATGTTTATTTCAATTTCTAATGAATATTTCTTTGCTTGCAACACTTTGTTGTGGTAATGTAGTTCTGTCAAAATTTTATTAGGGGGTTTTATTTTTTTACTAGTAAAAAAGGCCCGTTTCTGACACAAATGAAACGGGCGCTAGCAAGGTTTTCCTCGGGGTGTGTATGTTTGAGAGAGTGTATGTGAGAGTGACTGTGTGAGAGAGAGAGTGAATGTGCGAGTGTGTGTGTGTGAGAGAGAGTGAGTCTGGGTGCGAGTGTGTCTGTGAGAGAGAGAGAGTGTGTGTGTGAGAATGAGAGTGTGTGCAAGTGCGTATGTGAGACAGTGTGAGAGAGAGAGAGTGTGTGTGTGAGAATGAGAGTGTGTGCAAGTGCGTATGTGAGACAGTGTGAGAGAGTGTGTTTCACACAGATACAGTGTGTGCGAGAGAGAGTGTGTATGAGACACAGACTCTCTGTGAGACTGAGTGTATGAGACCAAGTGACTGTGTGACATATAGAGAGTGAATGTGATACAGTGTGAGACATAAAGTGTGTGAGAGTGAGAGAGATACCTTCCCCCCCCTCTCTGGTGTCAGGCCCCCCCTCCCTCCCTCTCTCTGGTGTCAGGCCCCTCTCTCTCTCTGGTGTCTGAGCGTTACTGTGCAGGACGCTGAGCTCTGACTGTGCTTCAAGGAACTGACCAATCCTATTTAATAGAATGCACCTCCAACATTCTGAAGCCGAGAAACCTCGTGTGGTTGGTCACTTCTGCTTGTGACGAACCCGGAAGTATGTGATGTCAATTCAGGAGATGGATACAGAGAGCAGGAATGCCTCAGCCATGCAGTCAGCTTCAGAATGTTGGAGGTGTGTTTTATTATATAAGATTAGTTTTAAATAAAACATCCATCCAAATTCATTACAAAATATAATGTAACTTCCATTCCACAGGATGAACTATATGATAACAAACATAGAACTAATAAAAATTAACTGACCCCGACACTCGGAAATTGGAATCTTGTGTTTTCCGAGAACCTCAATGTCGCAAAATGCCTAGCCACCCACCTGGGGTTACCCCTGGCCACTTAGAAGGTCTGTCCCCAGCACAGCTCAGGTCCGCCTTAACCTGCCACGTGTGCTCTACATTAGCACCCTCCTCCCACCAACTGGGTCACAACCACCTCTGGGTGAGTCTCCTACTCCCAAATTATCCCCAGTGATTTCTAGGTTACTGGGGCCACATTCCCAGTGGTCCCACAGTTCCCAGAAAGCACTCAGACCCAACACACAAACCACCAGGATTCTTTATCAGTCCAGTCGAGTAGAACGAACGAACAATTGTGTTTTTTCTCAGAACTTGGAACAATGGACAAAAATGTGCAATTAGTAAACAATAACAGATAACTGAAATACGGATCAATTAGAAAACTAACTAAAACATTTGCATACTATCTAAACAGTACCGAGAAGATCAAGACATATAATTGTTCACAGAGCCTTAGCAAAAAGATCTGTCTCTTTCTTCTTCCAGGCTAAGACTTGAAGCAACAGTCAACACTGCTGGGTAATTTCAAACTCCAGGCCAATCAAAGCCCAGTCAAGTTTTAAACATATACTATTAGCGTCCTGCTTGTGTTAAAGAAAAAGAACACTCAGGCCTAGATGCATCAACCAAACGTAAAAGTATCTAAACCGTAAAAGAACTTACAGAATTTGAAAAAACGAAGAATGCACGAAGGATAGGGAATGCAAATGAGCTGTTCGTTGCAGCTCAGTTGCATTCACTAACCGTTCGTTAAAAACGTCGATAATCGGCCCGTATAGCATGCGCAGAGCAGCCAAGCGTTATGCTGGCTGCTCTGCGCATGCCACAAACGTAAAAACAAAAACACTACCTGCCACTTTCTATTTCAGCCATACCTTGCTTTTTGCAGGAGTGCTGACCACTCGTTGACAGCTGTCAAGGTGGAGGGAAAAGTCTGTTCTGAGGCGGTCTCGGAGCTCTTAGCTGAGTGGGATCATAAACGCCCCCATTAAAGGCTGTATTCAATAGCGATCTTTATCAAAACTGTAAGCTGCCCCAGCCCCCCTCCCTCTCTCTTCCTCTCTTTCTCCCACAGCTCCGCCTCCCGCCATCCTCCGCCCGCTGCCCCCCCCTGAGGTCATCGCCACCGCTCCCCCCTTCACCGGGCCCCCCTCCATCTTACCGGGCCCGCGCAGCGCCTCTCACCTCTGTGTGAAGGCGCTGCACGGGCAAGAAGAACAGCTGATCGCCTCTTCGCTGTCTTCAGACGTCTCTCCTTTCCTCCTGGGCCCGCCCCCATCTGACATAAGTAAGGTTGCTTATGTCAGACGGGGGTGGGCCCAGGAGGAAAGGAGAGAAGTCTGAAGACAGCGAAGAGGTGATCAGCTGTTCT
The DNA here is from genome assembly GCF_901765095.1 of Microcaecilia unicolor. NCBI lineage: Eukaryota > Metazoa > Chordata > Amphibia > Gymnophiona > Siphonopidae > Microcaecilia > Microcaecilia unicolor. Next base: position 296,531,172 of record NC_044033.1, on the reverse strand, counting down.
TGCTCGTGCAGCACCTTGACACAGAGGTGAGAGGCACTGCGCGGGCCCGGTAAGACGGAAGGGGGCCCGGTGGAGGGGGGGAGCGGCGGCGACGACATCAGGGGGAGTGGCGGGGACAGGGCACGAGGGCTTCTGACGAGCGCCTTCCATGAGACAGGTTCCTCGCGCTTTTAATTTTTAAGACTTTTTTTTAATGTGCAGTCTGTTTTTTTTTTTTTAATGATAAACCTCTGACGTCAAAAGTGATTGTGGAGGGGAGAAACGATGATGTAATAGAGTTCAAGAGAAGCCCGGAAACATTTCGGGGGAGGGGGGAGGACATTTTTGGGTCTTACTTTTCCTGCGAAGTATTTTGGCGACATTCCCTTTTGGAGCATTGTGAATCGAAAGGGGGCCACCGGTTCTGGGGGTCTCCTTTCTATTACTTGGCACATTTTACTCTGATTGTGGCCGGAAAAGGACAAGGCAAGAGTTTAAAACTGGGACAGCCCAGTTCCTAGCACTGAGCTTATATTCCAAAATTCCCTTAATGTGTTCTATACCGGAATGTAAATATTTTTGTATTAATTTGTTAGGAATTCTAACACACTATATGCTTCCGAGAAGTGTCATTGTCAATATTTTGTCAATAAAGATTTATCAATATGCTCGCAGAGAAGAGTGAAGTCCTTTTAAGCAAGCAGTAATTTCAAAGTTCTGGAAATTACAGGCAAGTTGCTTTATATAGAGTAATATTTTGCAGTAATTTAGTTCAGAGTAGACGATATTTTGGGAGCCCCTTATTTTTTTCTGATGATTTTTTCCCCCGTTTTCGGCCTGTTGGCAAAATCGCTGTAAAAACAGGACGAGGTCGTGCTCTGTATTGGGGTGGGGTCCTGTGCTGCAGTTGTTCGCACAAAATGATATTATGCTACAATGTAATATATAATCCAGGTGAGATGTAAAAAGATACTTTGACTACTCACCATAACATTTACATTTCAGTTTTAGCCGGGCAGCCCCAATGAGAGGTACAACCTCTTGTTAAATTTTCCGGCAATTACCACCGTTAAGGCAATCGGGAAAGTTTAGTGCATCTCATTTCAATAGGGTTTCTACACAATTTGCTCATCTGCATTCTGTTTTCATTTGCTGCTACTGTTGTCGGAAATTGGACTTTAATGCATGCCAGGCTAGGAAAACTGTTCATTAAAGGCTCGTTAAAGCCTCGTTTAGTTTAGTGCATCTGGCCCTCAGTTCCCTATAGCAGCTTTAAGTATAAACATGCACCATCTGCTGTACAAATAGGAGAAATACACTTCAGACATAATTAAAACAGGGAAATATCCAATACATTTTACAGGCTTAAAATACACTGTTTCTTCACACTCAATAATTAGATTGGCAATGTCTTCATCAGTCTTTTTTATTGCAGTTTACAAACTCAAGAAATCTCTCTTCAATCTTATATAATCCAGTTTGTTCTATGTGAGCAGAATTGGGAGTGCATCAACAGTGATCTCTATATATAAAAGGCACTACCAAGGTTCTAAATGAAGCCTCCAGCCGGAAGTGTGAAGCGGTGTAGATATCCGGTTTCCCCATGAGTGTCTGCCCCGCCCTCGCTCTCTCTGTAACACAGCTCCTGAGTCCTGACAAATATAAACAGTGAAGGAAAACACAGCAGGAATCCTGTATAATTACCAAACACTGCTCTCAAGCCTAAGCCTTGCTCTCTGTAACACAGCAGGAATCCTGACAAATACAAACAGTGAAAAACATAGCAGGAATCCTGTATAATTAGCAAACACTGCTCTCCGAAACTGGGAGGGGGGAGACTCTCACTCTCTGTCACACACACACTCGCACATTCACTGTCTCTCAAACGTGCACACTCTGATAAAAACCTTGCTAGTGCCCGTTTCATTTGCATTAGAAACGGGCATTTTTTACTAGTAGAATAATATTTTGCTCAATATCTTTCCATTAAAAATATTTTTCTAACATGTTCAGCACAGCACTCAGTAAACTCATTCTGTATATCAGCTGATAGGGAGCTTGCATCCGAGAATGAGCTTCTTGTTGTGATTCTCACTTTCTTGAGGTGAAGTTCTAAAAGAGAATCATTTTGACTTAACTTCTGAATGCCAAGAAAATTTCCATTATTTGGATGTCCAGTTACATTACTGACTCCTCTAAATGCTGGTTCTCCGAGGACAAGCAGGCTGCTTGTTCTCACGACTGGGTGACGTCCGCGGCAGCCCCCACCAACCGGAAGAAGCTTCGCGGGCGGTCCGCACGCAGGGCACGCCCACCGCGCATGCGCGGCCGCCTTCTCGCCCGTGCGCGACCGTTCCCGCCAGTTCCTTTTTTTCCGCGACTGGAGAGAGTCGTGCCTTCGCCGCTCTCTCTGTTCTCAGCCCAGGAAAAACCGTTGCGTTTACGCGAACTTCTTTGTTTTATTTTATTTAGGTGCCGCGCGCTCCCCTTTTCTTTCTGTAAAAAAAAAAAAAGGAGCACACGCTCCCATTTTCCCTCGTTTCTAGCGGGGGCGTCGCGTTGAGGCCTAGTGGCCGCACGGTCGTTTTATTTTTCGAGGTGTGATTACCGCCACCATCGACGACCTTAACTTCGCCGACGCGATTTTTCCGTTGATGTCCTCGAAGGTCCCGAGTGGATTTAAAAAGTGTGGTCGGTGCGGCCGACTGATCTCGCAGACCGACACCCACGCTTGGTGCCTCCAGTGCCTCGGGCCGGAGCACAATATCAAGTCATGTTCCTTGTGTCTCGGTCTCCGGAAACGGACTCAGGTTGCGAGGCAAGTTCTTCGGGACCGTCTTTTTGGAACTTGCGCCGGCCCCTCGACGTCGACCTCGACGGCATCGGTATCGACGGGCGGTTCTTCGGTACCGGTATCGATGCCCGAGAAATCGGCACCGATGGCATCGACCCCAGGAGCACAGGTCCCGTCGGACCGCCGGTCCTCCGGTGAAGGTAGGGGTGAGAGGCCGTGTGGGCAATCGACCCCGGTCACTCCCTCGGCCCATGGCCCTCGGGACCGAACCCTGTCTGACCCGGTTCCTCGGGACCGAGGGGGATCGACCTCCTCCTCCTCTGCTCCACCTGGCGCCGATGACGGGCACCGCAAAAAGTAAAAAAAGCACCGTCATCGATCGCCCTCGATGCACCAGGATACCGGTGCCGGCGAGGAGTCGACGCCGAAGCGTCCTCGTCGAGAGGAGAGATCCCCTTCGGTTTGTGGAGGTACCGACGCGTCAGGGTCCCAGCACTTCGGTGCAGTCTCCTGGACCCGAGCAGCTTCCGGCACCGACACCTCTACCGGCCCCACCGTCTTTCCCGGCAGCGGGCCTGGACGAGTGCCTCCGAGCCATCCTTCCGGGGATCCTGGAAGGGCTGATGCGCCAGGCTGTGCCGGCGCTGGGGGTGCTTGCGCCCTCGGCGCCGTTGACTGTGGCGCCGGCGAGCTCTAGCCCGGTGCCGAGGCCGTCGACACCGCCGCCGCTTGCGGCGCCGGTCTCGACCGCCACGCAGGTGGAGTCCCCGTCGATGGAGGGAGCTTCGTCCCCGCCGGCGCGGGAGTCCACCGCTCGACGGGACGTCGAGCCGGGCCCGGTTCAGGACTCAGCTACATGAGCTTATGTCCGATACCGAGGAAGAGGCCTCGTGGGGGGAAGAGGAGGACCCCAGATATTTCTCCTCAGAGGAGTCTGCGGGCCTCCCCTCTGACCCCACGCCTTCACCGGAGAGGAAGCTCTCACCCCCGGAGAGCCTCTCCTTTGCCTCCTTTGTAAGGGATATGTCTATCTGCATTCCCTTCCCCGTGGTCTCTGTGGATGAGCCGAGGGCTGAGATGCTCGAGGTCCTCGACTATCCATCACCACCTAGAGAGTCCTCCACGGTGCCGTTGCACAATGTCCTCAAAGAGACACTGCTTCGGAACTGGATGAGACCGCTATCTAATCCCACCATCCCCAAGAAAGCGGAATCCCAGTACAGAATCCACTCTGACCCAGAGTTAATGCGGCCCCAATTGCCCCATGACTCGGCGGTCGTGGATTCTGCTCTCAAGAGGGCACGGAGTTCGAGGGATACCGCCTCGGCGCCCCCGGGGCGGGAGTCTCGCACTCTGGACTCGTTTGGGAGGAAGGCCTACCAATCCTCCATGCTCGTGACCCGCATCCAGTCATACCAGCTCTATACGAGCATCCACATGCGGAACAATGTGAAGCAACTGGCGGACCTGGTCGATAAGCTCCCGCCAGAGCAGTCCAGGCCTTATCAGGAGGTGGTGAGGCAGCTGAAGACGTGCAGAAAGTTCCTGTCCAGGGGTATCTATGACACCTGTGACGTGGCATCTCGAGCTGCGGCCCAAGGTATAGTGATGCGCAGGCTCTCATGGCTGCGTGCCTCTGACCTGGACAACCGCACCCAGCAGAGACTGGCTGACGTCCCTTGCCGGGGGGATAATATTTTCGGTGAGAAAGTCGAGCAGCTGGTGGACCAACTGCATCAGCGGGAAACCGCCCTCGACAAGCTCTCCCACCGGGCGCCTTCAGCATCCACCTCAACAGGTGGACGTTTTTCCCGGGCCCGGCAGGCTGCACCCTATTCTTTTGCGAAGCGTAGGTACACCCAGCCGGCCCGAAGGCCTCGTCAGGCACAGGGACAGCCCCAGCATGCTCGTTCTCGTCAACAGCATGCGCCTAAGCAGCCCCCTGCGCCTCCACAGCAAAAGCCGGGGACGGGCTTTTGACTGGATCCACAGGAACATAGCCGCCCTCAAAGTGTCCGTGCCGGACGATCTACCGGTCGGAGGGAGGTTAAAAGTTTTTCACCAAAGGTGGCCTCTCATAACCTCCGACCAGTGGGTTCTCCAAATAGTGCGGTGCGGATACGCCCTGAATTTGGCCTCCCTGCCACCAAATTGTCCTCCGGGAGCTCAATCCTTCAGCTCCCATCACAAGCAGGTACTTGCAGAGGAACTCTCCGCCCTTCTCAGCGCCAATGCGGTCGAGCCCGTACCACCCGGGCAAGAAGGGCAGGGATTCTATTCCAGGTACTTCCTTGTGGAAAAGAAAACAGGGGGGATGCGTCCCATCCTAGACCTGAGAGGCCTGAACAAATTCCTGGTCAAAGAAAAGTTCAGGATGCTTTCCTTGGGCACCCTTCTGCCAATGATTCAGAAAAACGATTGGCTATGTTCCCTGGATTTAAAGGACGCATACACTCACATCCCGATACTGCCAGCTCACAGACAGTATCTCAGATTCTGCCTGGGCGCACGGCACTTTCAGTATTGTGTGCTGCCCTTTGGGCTCGCCTCTGCCCCACGAGTGTTTACAAAGTGCCTCGTGGTGGTAGCGGCCTACCTACGCAAGCTGGGAGTGCACGTGTTCCCATATCTCGACGATTGGCTGGTCAAGAGCACCTCGGAGGCAGGAGCCCTCCGGTCTATGCAGTGCACTATTCATCTTCTGGAGCTGCTGGGGTTTGTGATAAATTACCCAAAGTCCCATCTCCAGCCAACACAGTCTCTGGAATTCATAGGAGCTCTGCTGAATACCCAGACAGCTCAGGCCTTCCTTCCCGAAGCGAGGGCCAACAACCTCCTGTCCCTGGCTTCGCAGACCAGAGCATCTCAGCAGATCACAGCTCGGCAGATGTTGAGACTTCTGGGTCATATGGCCTCCACAGTTCATGTGACTCCCATGGCTCGACTTCGCATGAGATCTGCTCAGTGGACCCTAGCTTCCCAGTGGTTTCAAGCCACCGGGAATCTAGAAGATGTCATCCGTCTCTCCACCAGCTGCCGCACTTCACTGCTCTGGTGGACCATCCGGACCAATTTGACCCTGGGACGTCCATTCCAAATTCCGCAGCCCACGAAAGTGCTGACGACGGATGCATCTCGCCTGGGATGGGGAGCTCATGTCGATGGGCTTCACACCCAGGGTCTGTGGTCCCTCCAGGAAAAGGATCTGCAGATCAACCTCCTGGAGCTCCGAGCGATCTGGAACGCACTGAAGGCTTTCAGAGACCGGCTGTCCTACCAAATTATTCAAATTCGGACAGACAATCAGGTTGCAATGTATTACACCAACAAGCAGGGGGGCACCGGATCTCGCCCCTTGTGTCAGGAAGCTGTCGGCATGTGGCGGTGGGCTTGCCAGTTCGGCATGCTCCTCCAAGCCACATACCTGGCAGGTGTAAACAACAGTCTGGCCGACAGACTGAGCAGAGTCATGCAACCGCACGAGTGGTCGCTTCATTCCAGAGTGGTACGCAAGATCTTCCGAGAGTGGGGCACCCCCTCGGTGGACCTTTTCGCCTCTCAGACGAACCACAAGCTGCCTCTGTTCTGTTCCAGACTACAGGCCCACAGCAGACTGGCGTCGGATGCCTTTCTCCTCCATTGGGGGACCGGCCTCCTGTATGCTTATCCTCCCATACCTTTGGTGGGGAAGACCTTACTGAAGCTCAAGCAAGACCACGGCACCATGATTCTGATAGCGCCCTTTTGGCCCCGTCAGATCTGGTTCCCTCTTCTTCTGGAGTTGTCCTCAGAAGAACCGTGGAGATTGGAGTGTTTTCCGACTCTCATCTCGCAGAAAGACGGGGCGTTGCTGCACCCCAACCTTCAGGCCCTGGCTCTCACGGCCTGGATGTTGAGGGCGTAGACTTCACTGCGTTGGGTCTGTCTGAGGGTGTCTCCCGTGTCTTGCTTGCCTCTAGGAAGGATTCCACTAAAAAGAGTTACTTTTTCAAGTGGAGGAGGTTTGTCGTTTGGTGTGAGAGCAAGGCCCTAGAACCTCGTTCTTGCCCTGCACAGAACCTGCTTGAATACCTTCTGCACTTATCGGAGTCTGGCCTCAAGACCAACTCAGTAAGGAATCACCTTAGTGCGATTAGTGCTTACCATTATCGTGTGGAAGGTAAAGCCATCTCTGGAGAGCCTTTAGTCGTTCGATTCATGAGAGGCTTGCTTTTGTCAAAGCCCCCTATCAAGCCTCCTACAGTGTCATGGGATCTCAACGTCGTCCTCACCCAGCTGATGAAACCTCCTTTTGAGCCACTGAATACCTGCCATCTGAAGTACTTGACCTGGAAGGTCATTTTCTTGGTGGCAGTTACTTCAGCTCGTAGGGTCAGTGAGCTTCAAGCCCTAGTAGCTCATGCTCCATATACCAAATTTCATCACAACAGAGTAGTACTCCACACCCACCCAAAGTTCCTGCCGAAGGTGGTGTCGGAGTTCCATCTTAACCAGTCAATTGTCTTGCCAACATTCTTCCCCAGGCCGCATACCCGCCCTGCTGAACGTCAGTTGCACACATTGGACTCATTGGCCTTCTACTTGGAGCGGACACAGCCCCACAGACAGTCCGCCCAATTGTTTGTTTCTTTCGACCCTAACAGGCTAGGGGTCGCTGTCGGGAAACGCACCATCTCCAATTGGCTAGCAGATTGCATTTCCTTCACTTACGCCCAGGCTGGGCTGGCTCTTGAGGGTCATGTCACGGCTCATAGTGTTAGAGCCATGGCAGCGTCAGTGGCCCACTTGAAGTCAGCCACTATTGAAGAGATTTGCAAGGCTGCGACGTGGTCATCTGTCCACACATTCACATCACATTACTGCCTCCAGCAGGATACCCGACGCGACAGTCGGTTCGGGCAGTCGGTGCTGCAGAATCTGTTTGGGGTGTAAATCCAACTCCACCCTCCAGGACCCGAATTTATTCTGGTCAGGCTGCACTCTGTTAGTTGTTCTTCGTAGGTCAATTTTCTGTTGTACCCTCGCCGTTGCGAGGTTCAATTGACCTGGGTTCTTGTTTTGAGTGAGCCAGAGAGCTAGGGATACCCCAGTCGTGAGAACAAGCAGTCTGCTTGTCCTCGGAGAAAGTGAAGGATACATACCTGTAGCAGGTGTTCTCCGAGGACAGCAGGCTGATTGTTCTCACCTACCCTCCCTCCTCCCCTTTGGAGTTGCGTTTTCATCTTTTTGCTTGTCATTCATCTGGCGGGAACGGTCGCGCACGGGCGGGAAGGCGGCCGCGCATGCGCGGTGGGCTGCCGCGGACGTCACCCAGTCGTGAGAACAATCAGCCTGCTGTCCTCGGAGAACACCTGCTACAGGTATGTATCATTCACTACCTCTCTCTGCTAAGAAAAATGTAATATCAAGAAGTCTCCAGAGTTTTTCCACAAATAAACTTTACTGTCTGTACCTTTCTGCAAATGATGCTCAATGTTTCGACTGGTTTTCAGACCAGATTCAAGTGTACGCCACATGACATAGTATTTTTTGTGTGTCCTGATGTTCTGGAACTTTCTCATATAGCTTTTTCCATTTGAGGTTTTTTTTTTTTTTTTTGGAAGCCAGAAATTGACAGCGTGGGACTAACATTTTTGACAGAGTTCAGAAAAAGCGACAAGGAAAACAGTACAATGCCTGTTTTGCTGTACTCCACACTAACCAGTCCCTCAGTACAATTTCCCCATTTTGTAGCTTGATTTTGAGGATTGATGTTGGGAATTGCCAATTTTCCAAATCTCTAGGGAATTCACAAATATGGAGGTGAGGCACCTCTCTCTACTGCTTCTATTTCCTGGTTTATGAGAATTTCTTTTGTAAGAGTTCCTGCATCAAACGTATTAGTATCTGCTTATATTCAGCGAAGTAGCAGATTGAGCTTGTCCTTCATCAGGCGAACTTTGTAACTCACTTTCAAATGCCACTTGAGCCTCTGTTTCTTCTCATACTGGTGCTGTTGTTGATGTACTTGGCATGTGAGTATCATCTTGAACCTTCTTTATTGCAAATGAAAATCCTATGCTCTGAAGCGACTGTTGGCCCTTTTTATCTTCTTCACATTTTTTTCTTAATGTTTTTTTCAGATCCTGATTGATGATAACTCATGTTGATATTACCTGTTTGGCAAAACTGGGAGAGAAATAGAAGGCTGTAGATTGAAAGCTGTGCATAGTTTAACTTTTTTTTTTCATTAAAATTCCCTAGTGTAGTGTGTCCTGTGAACTAGATCCAGGAAGCTTTCCTATTTTTATTCATATCACCACCAAACACATTTCATAATCTAGTCATCTTGTTCTTGGCCACTAGTTACCCATTGGCAGCAGAGCAGTAATAGTATTCACTGACTATTAAAATAGGAAGGGAGTGAGGTACTAAATCAAAATATAAATAATGTGCTACTATCCTCACTTAATCAGAATTTCTAGTAAACACTAAAAAATCACTTGGAGAAAAAAGCCTCAGCATAATGCCAATCTTCACAACAGCATAATACATATAAGTTCCAGTGAGGCACAGATGGAAGTTGTGGATCTGAACTCTGAGATTTCTGTTGTCTTTGCAAATGAGACCAGTAAGGACCAGCTGGAGTCGTGGAAAACCTGAGAAAATGAATTTAGTCTCTTGGTTCTCTGATTGTTACACCCTTCTCAAATTAGCTATGGTTGAAGCCCTTACAACTTGAGCCTTTTGGCCCTACACTTCAAACCCCCACCCAAACTCCTCCTCTGGACTATCACCTTCCCCTCAGAGTTCAATCTGAAGTGGACTGGATATAAGGTTGATGTGGGGGGGGGGGGGGGGGGAC